>NC_092046.1:62019037-62619037 GCF_003086295.3 Arachis hypogaea | reverse complement strand
CTTTACTATGAGTTTGTATCTTTTTCTGTGATTTCAGGTATTTTTTGGCTGAAATTGAGGGACTTGAGCAAAAATCTGATTCAGAGGCTGAAAAAGGACTGCAGATGCTGTTTGATTCTGACCTCCCTGCACTCGAAATGGATTTTCTGGAGCTACAGAAACCCAATTGGTGCGCTCTTAATTGCGTTGGAAAGTAGACATCCAGGGCTTTCCAGAAATATGTAATAGTCCATACTTTGTCTAAGTTTTAATGACGCAAACTGGCGTTCAAATGCCAACTTCCTGCCCTATTCTGAAGTTAAACGCCAGAAACAGGTTACAAACCAGAGTTAAATGCCACAAACAGGCTGCAACCTGGCGTTTAACTCCAAGAGAAGTCTCTACATGTGTAAAGGTCAATGCTCAGCCCAAGCACACACCAAGTGGGCCCCGAAAGTGGATTTTTGCACTATTTACTTATTTCTGTAAACCCTAGTAACTAGTTTATTATAAATAAGATTTTTTACTATTGTATTTGCATCTTGGTCATTCTGGTTCCCTCTCTGGGGGCCGAAGCCAATGAACACCATTATCACTTATGTATTTTCAACGGTGGAGTTTCTACACCCCATAGATAAAGGTGTGGAGCTCTGCTGTTCCTCATGAATTAATGCAAAGTGCTATTATTTTTCTATTCAACTCAAGCTTATTCTTATTCCAAGATATTCACTCGCACTTCAACCTGATGAATGTGATGATCCGTGACACTCATCATCATTCTCACTTATGAACGCGTGCCTGACAACCACTTCCGTTCTATCTGCAATAGCTTGAGTGTGTATCTCTTAGCCTCCTGGTTCACGATCAGAGTCTTCGTGGTATAGGCTAGAATTATTGGTGGCCATTCCTGAGATCTAGAAAGTCTAAACCTTGTCTGTGGTATTTCGAGTAGGATCTGGGAAGGGATGACTATGACGAGCTTCAAACTCGCGAGTGTTGGGCGTAGTGACAAACGCAAAAGGATCAATGGATCCTATTCCAACATGATCGAGAACTGACAGATGATTAGCCATGCGGTGACAGTGCCTTTGGACCATTTTCACTGAGAGGATAGACGGTAGCCATTGACAACGGTGATCCCCAACATAAAGGTTGCCATGGAAAGGAGTATGAATGATTTAATGAAGGCAGTAGGAAAGCAGAGATTCAGAAGGAGCAAAGCATCTCCATATGCTTATCTGAAATTCTCACCAATGAATTACATAAGTATTTTTATCTTTTTTTCTGTTTTAATTATATTTTTAATTATCAAAACCTCATAACCATTTGAATCTGCCTAACTGAGATTTTCAAGATGACCATAGCTTGATTCAAGTCGACAATCTCCGTGGGATCGACCCTTACTCACGTAAGGTTTATTACTTGGACGACCCAGTGCACTTGCTGGTTAGTTGTGTGAAGTTGTGGAAAAGAAGTGAGATTACAATTGTGCGAACCAAGTTGTTGGCGCTATTAAGAACACAATTTCGTGCACCAGAGCGCTAGCACGCCTTGTGCGCACACACAACCAACGAACTTTTGCAAGCTGTGCGCACGCACAGCCTTGTGTGCCCGCACACGCTGGGAAGTGCGTTCTATTGGGGGCATTCGCACGTTCTATGCGTACACTCAATAATGAAAATTTTACTTTCTGTGCGTACGCACACTGTCCTGTTTTTCAAAGAAAATTTTGTTTTTAACTATTTTACCTTCCCGACAAGCTTGTAACCTTCCGTAACACTTACTTAAAACCTTTTTACCAGTTTTAGAGTTTTAAATAAAGAGAGAGAATAGTAAGGGAATAAAAGGGGTAATTTTGATTATGAGATTAGAAGACCATGACTTAAGCTTGGTAAGTTCTATGGATGAGATAAGAGGAGAATTAATGATGATTATGGGATTGTTAGCGAGAGCGATGATGAGGAGATTGTTAATGAGAATGATGATGGTTTTGAGACTGATAAAGAAGATGATGATGATTATGAGATAGTTAATGAGAATGATAACGATTAAGAGATTGATATTAAATATGGTGCTGATTGTGATACACCTGCCTGGGTAGATGCAGTGGCATTGATCCACTTGCTCCGGGACGTGGTGAGATACACCTGCCTGGGTAGATGCAGTGGTATTGATCCACTTTCTCCGGGACGTGGTGAGATATACCTGCCTGGGTAGATGCAGTGGCTTTGATTTTACTTGCTCTGGGTTTGGTTTTGCAACTCCTGGTGTAGATGCAGTGGTTAGCCCCCACTTGCTCCCAGTCGAGGTTGATTTGAGATTTGTGAAACTATCTGAGTTTCGATTTCCTTGCGTAGATGCAGTGGGTCGGCTCCACTTGCTCCAGGTTGAGATCCGAGATTCTGTTGACCCTGCGTCGTAAGATGTGGCCGGACATTTATACCTTTCCGGATGAGCTCTCACCCATGGATATTTTATTTTGATTTTTGAGCTTGGGGATGCGGGCTCGTAGGGACTGTCCAATGGTTAGCTACCAGGACATGTCGGGTTGGCTTGTAACCGACAGATGATATCATCGGCCATAGGGCAGACATTCATCATTTTGCATAAGTTTGATTTGTTTGGGTTTTCTTATTTTTATTCGTTTGCCTAATTGTATATGCCATACTATGTGATTATGTGCTATTTGCCTTACTTGAATATACTTGTGTATTACTTGTGTATTACTTGTCTATATTGCTTGTGTTTGTACAACTGAGAGGTCCCTCAATCTGGTGTCGGTTGACACTGAGGGCTGTTCTTGTTGAGATGAGATAATGATATGATTAATTTAAAATGATGATTATTGAATGAGGTAATTTGAGTTCCCTGGGTAGACGTAGTAAAGTGATTTCACTTGCTCCAGGTGAGGATATGAGGTAATGATATAGAATTGCTGAGAAAGAATAGCTGGGGATGGTTTTGTTTATAATTCTGATTGTGAATTGTCAGAGAGTTAGATAGTTGGGAAGCATGAGGAATATGAATTAGATTTAGCATTCCCTTATGACAGTTACCTATTTATGAATTAGCGTGAATATAGGATGAATATTGCGCGAAAGGAAGTTTAGGATGCTTAGTGAGTTTTTATTACAATGCATTGTATTTATTTGGCACTTTTACTGTACTGGAAACCTATGGGTCGGGGGTTCTCATTCCATATATATATCTTGTTTTATAGATGCAGGTCCCGGTGCTCAGTAGTGAGCTGTGGTTTGTCTGAAAGACGGCGAAGACCTCTAAGATCTCTTATTTACGTTTGCTTAGATTCTCTCCACTTTTGTTTTTAAAGAACTCATGCTATGTATTTAATCCTTTTAAAAAGTTGCCTATAGAGGCCCTTGTGTATCAATTGGGAGAGATTAGGAGATATAGTTGTCAAACTGCTTTTATACTGTACCCTAGCCAGCCTAAACTTCGTGGGTCACAACTAGTGGCTAAGTATTTATGTTGTATATCCGTATTTTGTTTTATCTTGTTCTTCCCTACGAACTCATCTTTATAACGTTTGAGTTCAAGCTTTATCTCCGTTTGAATTATCGATACGTGAGCGCTACGATTTCGCGATTTTATTTTTACTCTTCTTCAGGATTTTCGATTAATACTCCTTTCGATTATACTTATAACTATGTATTAAAGATCCACCTGAGAGTCGTACCACCTTATTATCATTGACTTATGACTCGAGCATAAGGATTTGAATATTAGGGTGTTACATTTATGGTATCAGAGCAGTTCCTCCTCGTGAGCCTGAGGGATGGAACTGCTTATGCTTCAATGCATACTCTGAGTCTATGCCTGTGCTAGTTAGGGTATCTGACTGATACGTCTAGCATGAAGTTCATGAGCACGTGCTAATGAATAAGGATTACAGAAATATGACAGACTAGACTTAGGAGTGCAAAAATCCACTTCTGGGGCCCACTTGGTGAGTGTATGGGCTGAACTTGAGTGTCTCCCACGTGCTAATGTCCCTTAGGGGCGTTGAACGCTGGCCAGGGACCCCCTTTTGGGCGTTGAACTCCAGTTTCTCCCTTGTGGGCGTTGGATGCCAGGAATGGGGCTGGTGGCTTGCGTTGAACGCCAGTTTTCGGCCTTCATTTTCGAAACAAAGTATAGACTATTATATATTTTCTGAAAGCCATGGATGTTATCTTTCCATAGCCATTGAGAGCACGCTTTTTGGATCTCTATAGCTCCAGAAAAGCTCCTTCGAGTGCACAGAGGTCAGATCTTGACAGCATCTGCAATCCTTTCTCTGCTTCTGAATCAGACTTCTGCTCAAGCTCCTCAATTTCAGCTAGAAAATACCTAAAATTACCATAAAACACACAAACTCAAAGTAGAATAAAAAAATGTAAATTTTGCACTAAAACCTATGAAAACTTAATAAAACTTAAATAAGACATATATAATAAAAACTTTATGAAAATGATAGCAAAAAGCGTATAAAATATCGGGTCACCAGTACGCATACCATAATAATGCGTACGCATACCCCTATTTTTCAACAAAAGATATTTTTGTGCTTTAAAACTTAATTTTAAACCTCTAAACCTCAGCTTTCACTAACCCTAGATATTAGTAGTAAGCCTAATCATAGGGTGAAGCTAGGGAACAGGTGGTAACATAGAGAGGAAGAAAGATTTTTAAAAGGTAATATGTAATTGAGAATGATGTATGAGAGAATTAATGGATTTAATTAATTGGAAACAATAAAACATATGATAAATGAATAAGTGGTTTTGATTTATTGAGTAAGTGCGGTAGTGTTGCAAGTATGCTGGAGATGCATATGTGAGCTAAAGATTGAACATTATTGAGCTTAGGGTACTGTCTTTCCCATGTCAACCGGGAATTTTTCCCATGGATAATATTGAGCTTGGGGGTGTTATCTCCCTCATGTCAGCTTGGGGTATTTTTTTTTCCATGTCAGCTTAGGGTGTTGTCTCTTCTCCCCATGTCAGCTTGGGTCTCCACCCATGGATATTATTGAGCTTGGGGTGTTCTCTTTCCCATGTTAGCTTGTGAATTCTCCCCATGGTGTATTTTGAGCTTGAGGATATGTCAGGCTGGCTACGTAACCGATAGTTGATATTAACGGCCATAGGACAGGCATACATCATGTGCATATTGTCTGATTTTCTTGCTTGTGAATTATTTGGGATTGCCTACATGATTATATATACTATTTGTTATAATTGCTATCTGTATTACTTGTGAACTACTTGTGTTTGCCTTGTTTTGCTTATTTGTCTATGCAGCTCATTGGAGAAGGAGGAACGGAAGAAAGGTGGAAAGGTTTAGAGTATAAGTTAAGTTTAGTTAGGTTTGAGAACCTTTAGATGACCACCCGTTTATGGCTTCTGCTTTTAGTTCTTTAACTTTTATAATTTGAGTGTCGGTGTTCTAGGATTGCCTCTGGCATTCCCAAGACCTTATATATTATATATGTGGGCACCTTAACCATACTGAGAACCTCTGATTCTCACCCCATACAATATTGTTATTTTTCAGATGCAGGTCGAGATGCGCCTCGCTAGGCGTCCGAGGTTTTCTTGCAGCGAAGACAGGAGTTTGGTTTTTTATATTTTGTTATGTATATGTTTATGCTTAGACTTCTCCTTTTATGTATTATACTTTGATGCCTCATAGAGGCTTTTGTTTGGAGAACTAGGGTTTATTTGAAGAACTTTGGATTTTAGGATTATATATATATATATATATATATATATATATATATATATATATATATATATATATATATATATATATATATATATATTTTCACTTTTAGAGGTCGTAATACCTCACCACGTCAGTCTTATGACTTAAGCATAAGATTAAGTGTGGTAGGGTGTTACATATTGCGTCCTGCTAAAACAATTTTAAGTCGAACTAGATTATACAAGATTTTTGAAATGAAAATTAGCTAGACTAAGGATAAAATATTTTCTCGAAAATCTTGAAAGATACTTTAGGTACATAATCAAATAAGAATTTGCATTAAAACAATAGCGAGGTTGATAGGAAATCAATTTATAATCTTAAAAAGGAATTTGAATCTAAGAACTTCGATAGGAACAATAAAAAAGAATAAGGGTGCACTTTTTGAACCTAATTTAAGCTGGATAAAAAAGAATACTAAAAATCAATGGTAGCATTTACAAAGAATGGATAAACTCAAGTAAGAATGAATTCACTTTCTTAAAAGAAATATAAAAGGTATTGCATCAAAACAACTCAAATTAAAATTAGATATGTGAAGTTTATAAAATAGAACTTAATTGAGTTATGAGCAAAAATATTTTCTCAAAAATCTTGAAGAATACTCAAGTGCAAAATCACATAAGAATATGTATAAAAATTGTGATAAAGTTGGTAGAAAATCAAGTTGTAATTAAAGAAGAAAGTCTATAGTGTAATAATTTTTTTTATAAGTCAGTAAAAGAGTAGGTGTCGAATTTTAAACCTACAGGTTTTAAACTATATAAAGAAGTTACAAAATTCATATAAGGAAGTATATGCTAAATTAGAAGGTCTAGAAGTTCAAGAAATAGTCATGGACAAGAATTTAGGTAAGAGGAAAATCAAACTCGAATTTCTATGAAGATCCAAAATAAGAATTACAGGAGGACACTATATGATAGGATATATTACGGCAAAACTGATTTAAATTTCATCAATGAATTACATCCTTTAAATAGAGAAACACAGAACCTAAAATAGTAATGTCAAAAATCCATGGAATAGCTAGGTGGATGTTCAGAGTAGAATACTGGTGCAGTACGAACCCTCACACTTTCGTACAGTAGTACCAGCAAATGCACTGGGTCGTCCAAGTAATACCTGAGCGAGTCAGGGTCGATCCCAAGAGGATTATGGTTTGAAGCAAGCTATGGTTATCTTACAGGTCTTAGTCAGGCAGATCAAAAGGAGTTGTTGGATATGAAATTGTATTAGGACTTTTGGAATCAGCAATAGGGATATGTTGAAGGATTGGAGTTGTATTGTCTTTCTGAATTAACTCTAGTATTATTGCTCTCTTTGTTTGTGAGTGATTTCTTCAATGGCAGGCTGTATGTGATTGACAATGGTTTGAGCAGCTGCCAATACTCCTGCAGATCTGAACCCCAGGTTTAGTGCGGATCCATTCTGATTGAGGGTGAAGCTCGTACAGTTCATTCTCCTTAATGATCCTACTCAAAATGCCACAGATAAGGTCAGATCTTCCGGATCAGAGAATGCTACACCTTGAGTTCTAGCCTCTACCACAGAGACCTTAATCTCCCCGAAAATTGGCTGAACTGATGTCTCGAGAAATCCCTAACGAAGTCGTGGATTAGCCGTCTGAGAGATGTATAAACATAGCTGTTGGTTCATCCTTGTCCGATGAAAGATGCATTCTGAACCCAAATAGACACGGGTGTTTGTTAGGCACGTTCATCTTAATGTAATGAACAGAGCTAATTTGTTAGATCATCCTATTCACAACGATGAAGATCAAATATACATCTTAGAATTAATCAAACACGGATCGAAGAGAAACATTAGTACTTTTACTAATTCATAGGACTCAGCAGGGCTCCTCCCCTCAACCTAGGAGGTTTAGAAACTCATACTGTTAAGAAAATACAATGGAATACGAAAAAAATGGTGAATGGTCGAAGATCCCTAACAAAGTGTGATCTTCTACTTTAAATACTAAGCTAATGACTAGTAAGGGTAAAACAGTCTATTTAGTGCTAAAATCTACTTCTGGGGCCCACTTGGTGAGTGTTTGGGCTGAGCTTTGATGAGATCCACTTGCTATGAGGTCTCTTGGGTGTGGAACGCTAGCTAGGGGGTCCTCTTTTTGCGTTTGTACATTGGTCTCTACTCTTTGAGTGCTGGACGCCTGGAAGGGGGCAGGTAGCTGGCGTTGGACGCCTGTTTTGGTACTTCTAATCCGAAGCAAAGTATGGACTATTATATATTGCTGGAAAGATATGGAATTCATATTTCCATAGCCGTTGAAAGCACTCTATTTGGACATCTGTAGCTCCAGAAAAGCTCTTTCGAATGCAGGCAGGTCAAATCCAGACAGCATCTGTAGTGCTTTCTCTGTCTTTAAATCAGACGTCTGCTCCAGCTCCTCAATTTCAGCTAGAAAATACCTGAAATTGTCCAAAAATACAAAAACTCATAGTAGATTACAAAAATATGATTTTAACACTAAAACCTATAAAAACTCAATAAAAACTAGATAAAATACACTAAAAACTATATGAAAGTGATGCCAAAAAGCGTATAAAATATCCGCTCGTCACAATAGCAAACTTAAACCGTTTCTTGTCCCCAAGCAACTAAAAATACAGTAGGATAAAAAGAAAATAAAGATACAATAAATTTCTAAGTTTCAAATGAAGCTTAGTTACAATCAGATGAGCGGGACTTAGTAGCTTTTTGCTTCTGAATAGTTTTGGCATCTCACTATCCATTGAAACTCAGAGATGTTAGCATCCTTAGGAACTTAGAATCCAGATGATATTATTGACTCTCTTAGTTAAGCTTATTTTGATTCTTGAACACAGCTTTCAGAGTCTTGGCCATGACCCTAAGCACCTTGTTCTCCAGTATTACCACCAGATACAATAATGCCACAGACACTTTAACTGGGTGAACCTTTTCAGATTGTGACTCAACTTTGCTAGAGTCCCCAGATAGAGGTGTCTAGAGTTCTTAAGCACACTCTTTTTCTTTGGACCACGACTTTAACCGCTCAGTCTTAAGCTTTTCACTTGACACCTTCACGCCACAAGCACATGGTTAGGGACATCTTTGTTTATCCGCTTAGGCCAGGATTTTATTTCTTTTGGGCCCTCCTATCCACTGATGCTCAAAGCCTTGGGTCCTTTTACCCTTGCCTTTTGGTTTAAAGGGTTACTAGATTTTTCAATCTGCCCTCCTTTTCCTGCATTTTTGGGCAGTAATGGATTTTTCTGCTTTTTATTTTTTTCTTTTCGCCATTTTTTCTTTCTTTTTTCTCATGCATAATAATTTTTTCTTTTGTAACATGCTTTTTCTTACTTTAAGAATCAATTTTTAGATTTTTTAGATTATCAATAATATTTTTCCTTTTTTCTTATTCTTTCAAGAGCCAACATTGTAAAATTTCAACTTCAAATATGCACTGTTTAATCATACATTCAGAAAACAAAAGCAAATAACACTACATCAACATAATTAAACCACTCTTATTTTAAACTTGAAATTCATGCATCTCTCAATTCTTTTCAATTAAAAATTTTCTTTTAAGTATGGTGAGAGATATATGGAACATTTTACAACTTTTAAGACATTAATGCAAGTGATCATGCAACTAGAACAATAGGACAGACAAAATATAACAGAAAAATAGGAAAATAATAAAGGAAAGGAGATAAAAGAGAACGAATCCACCTAAATAATGGTGGCTAGTGATCCTCCTTGAGGATCCAACATAGTGCTTGATCTCTTCAATGTCACTCCTTTGTCTTTGTTGAGGCGGCTGCACTGGCTCATGTGCATGCTTTCTAGTTTGCTCCATCCTCTTCTTCCATACTTAGGAGTGGTAGAAGTCAAAAAACAAAGCTTTTGCAACACCAAACTTAAGAGTTTTGCTCATCCTCAAGCAAAGTAGGGTAGAAGAAGGTGGGGTAGGTGGAATTTCTGTGGGACCTACTGGTCCTGAGAGGTTAGGAATTCCAGATTCCCTGCTCTCTTGCACTGGCGTTTGAACGCCCAGGGACTGCTCCCTGGCTGGCGTTCAACTTCAACACTCCATCCAGAGTATTCTGTTTTCACGGCTGTGAAATTTTGTCTCTGTTCTGACTGCATATGACCCTAAAATAAAAACAAAACAAAATAAAAAGAAATAAATAATTAATTAAGGTTGGGTTGCCTCCCAACAAGCGCTTCTTTAGTGTCTTTAGCTGGACTTCACTGTACTTAATTTAGTAACAGTGTTGAGCCTCCTGGATCTATATCTCCTTCAAGGTAATGCTTAATTCTCTGTCCATTGACAGTGAACCTGTTTTCAGGATCTTTTCCTTGAAGTTCTATGTGTCTGTAAGGTGATACTCTTGTAATCACATATGATCCCTTCTAGCGGGATTTGAGTTTCCCAAGGAATAATCTGAGCCTTGAGTTGGAGAGAAGAACTTTCTATCCCAGTTCAAAGACTTTGGAAGCTATCTTCCTATCATGGCACCTCTTGGCCTTTTCCTTATAGATCTTTTCATTTTTAAATGCATCTAAGCGGAATTCATCCAACTCATTTAGCTGGAGCAGCCGTTTTTCTCCTGCTGCTTTAGCATCAAGGTTGAGGAATCTAGTGGCCCAATAGGCCTTGTGTTCTAGTTCTACTAGCAAATGATAGGACTTTCCATATAGTAACTGATATGGTGAAGTTCCAATAGGGGTTTTGAAAGCTGTTCTATATGCCCACAGAGTATCATCAAGCTTTCTAGCCCAATCCTTTCTAGAGGCACTTGCTGTCCTCTCTAGGATTTGCTTTAGTTCTCTATTTGAGACTTCAGCTTGCCCATTTTTCTGGGGATGATACAGTGTTGCTACTTTATGGCGAACTCCGTAACGGCTTAAGAATGAATCCAGCTGTCTGTTGCAGAAATGAGTACCTCCATTATTGATTAGCGTCCTAGGGACACCAAATCTGTCGAAGATGTTCTTCTGGAGGAACTTCATTACTACTCTTGTGACATTAGTGGGTGTTGCTATTGCTTCAACCCATTTAGACACATAATCTACTGCCACAAGGTTGTAGGTGTTTGAGTATGAAGGTGGGAATGGTCCCATGAAATCTATGCCCCATACGTCAAACAACTTAATCTCTAGGATTCCTTGCTGAGGCATGCTGTGACCATGAGGAAGGTTGCCAGCTCTTTTGCAACTATCATAGTTACAGACGAAGTCTCTAGAATCCTTAAAGAGAGTAGGCAAGTAAAAGCCAGTTTGGAGCACCTTAGTGGCTGTCTGCTCACTTCCAAAGTGTCCTCCGTAGTCATAGCTATGGCAATGCCATAGAATTCTCTTTGCGTCTTCTTCAGACACACAGCATCGGATTATTCTATCCGAGCATCTCTTAAAGAGATATGGCTCGTCCCATAGGTAGTACTTTGCATCATGCATAAGTTTCCGGGCTTACTGCCTGGTAAACTCCTTGGGAATGAACCGTATAGCCTTATAGTTTGCATTGTCTGCAAACCAAGGTACTGTCCGTATGGCATAGATTTGCTCATCTAGAAAGGATTTGGATATGTCAGTGGAGGGAGAAGAAGTCCCTTCTACTAGCTCAATCCGGGACAAGTGATCAGCCACCTGATTTTCTGTCCCTTTTTTGTCTCTAATTTCTATATCAAACTCTTGCAGGAGTAACACCCATTTTATAAGTCTGGGTTTAGAATCCTGCTTAGTGGGTAGATACTTTAGAGCAGCATGGTCAGTATAAATAATGACCTTAGATCCTACTAGATAAGATCTGAACTTGTCAATGGCATAAACCACTGCAAGTAGCTCATTTTCTGTAGTAGTGTAGTTTTTCTGTGCATCATTTAATATACGACTAGCATAATAAATAACATGTAGAAGCTTGTCATGTCTTTGCCCTAGGACTGCGCTAATTGCATGATCACTTGCATCACACATTAGCTTAAATGGCGAGTCCCAGTTGGGTGTAGAGATGATAGGAGCAGTGACAAGCTTGACTTTCAGAGTTTCAAAGGCGTGCAGGCACTCTTGGTCAAAGACGAATAGAACATCAGTGGCCAGGAGATTACACAAGGGTTTGACGATTTTAGAAAAATCTTTTATGAACCGCCTGTAGAATCCTGCATGTCCTAGGAAACTTCTGATTGCCTTGACATTAGTAGGTGGAGGCAAGCGTTCTATCACTTCCACCTTAGCTTGATCCACTTCTATCCCCTTGTTTGAGATCCAATTCCTAAGAACAATGCCTTCAGTTACCATGAAGTGGCATTTCTCCCAGTTCAGAACTAGGTTTGTTTCTTGGCA
Source organism: Arachis hypogaea (assembly GCF_003086295.3). Taxonomy (NCBI): domain Eukaryota; kingdom Viridiplantae; phylum Streptophyta; class Magnoliopsida; order Fabales; family Fabaceae; genus Arachis; species Arachis hypogaea. The sequence goes on along the minus strand of NC_092046.1, from coordinate 62,606,968 downwards.
TCTTTTCAGGACCAAGGTCAAATGATCAAGATAGGAGTCAAATGAGTTTCCATAAACAGAAAAGTCATCCATGAATACTTCAAGGAATTTCTCTACCATATCAGAGAAGATGGATAACATGCATCTCTGAAAGGTGGCAGGTGCATTGCACAGGCCAAATGGCATTTGTCTATAGGTGAACACGGTAGATGGGCATGTGAATGCTGTCTTCTCTTGATCCTGTGTATCCACTGCTATTTGATTGTACCCAGAATATTCATTCAGGAAACAATAAAAAGCATGACCTGTGAGTCTTTCCAGCATTTGGTCAATGAAGGGTAAAGGAAAATGATCTTTCCTGGTGGCGTCATTGAGTTTTCTATAGTCAATGCACATACGCCACCTTGTAACTGTAATTTTTGAGATCAGCTCATTCCTTTCATTATGAACCACTGTGATCCCTCCCTTCTTAGGGACAACTTGGACAGGGCTCACCCAAGGGCTATCAGAAATTGGATAAATAATCCCAACCTCATAGAGCTTAGTGACTTTCTTCTGCACTACTTCCTTCATAGCTAGATTCAAACACCTATGTGGTTGTACCACTGGTTTGGCATTATCCTCCAACAGGATTTTATGCATGCATCGGGCTGGGCTAATGCCCTTAAGGTCACTTATAGTCCACCCAAGGGCGGTCCTATGTGTTTTGAGCACCTTAATTAGTGCTTCTTCTTCTTGTGGCTCTAGGGCAGAGCTTATAATCACAGGAAAGGTATCTCCATCTCCTAGAAATATGTATTTCAGGGAGGATGGTAGTGGTTTAAGCTCAAGCTTTGGAGACTTCTCCTTTTTCTCAGAGGTTTCCAGAAGTTCCTCTGAGTTAGGCTGAGTATAATCAAGGATATCATCTAGCCCTTCCTTGAGGCTATCGGCCATATTGACCTCTTCCACCAGGGAATCAATGAGGTCAATGCTCATGCATTCCTCAGGAATGTTTGGATGATGCATAGCCTTAACAACATTTAGTACGAACTTTTTCTCAATGACTCTTAGGGTTACTTCCCCTTTCTCAACATCAATGAGGGTCTGTCCTGTAACTAGGAAGGGTCTTCCTAGGATAAGGGTTGCACTCTTGTGCCCCTCCATGTCCAATATCACAAAGTTAGTGGGAAAGGAAAAGGGTCTAACCTTGACAATCATGTCTTCAACTACTTCTGATGGTATCTTAATAGAACCATCAGCAAGTTGAAGGCACATGTGGGTTGGTTTGACTTATTAGTGAAGCAGGTATTAGGTTGATGCTTGCTCCAAGGTCACATAGAGCTGTCCTTGTACAAGCATCACCTAGAGTGCATGGTATCATAAAGCTTCTAGGGTCTTTAAGCTTCTCTGGTAAGCTGTTCTGAATGATTGCATTGCATTCCTCAGTAAGGAGGACTGTTTGTGCCTCTCTCCAATCCTTCTTATGAATTAGAATGTCCTTCATGAACTTTGCATAAGAAGGTATTTGTTCAAGAGCTTCAGTAAAAGGGATCTTTATCTCTAATGTTCTGAGATACTCCGCAAAGTAGACAAACTGTTTATCCTTTTCCTCTTGACAGATTTTCTGAGGAAATGGCATCTTAGCCTTATATTCATCAACCTTGATTGATGAAGGTCGAATGCCATGTGAGTTGGAAGGGGGATTACTAGCTTGCTTAGGAGGGTTGTTATTAATGAATGACTGACCTCCCTTGCATGGGCGTTCAACGCCCATGCTGCTACCCCCTGGGCGTTTGAACGCCCAGTCTCTGCCCTTTCCTGGTGTTCAACGGCAAGAGGGATACCTTTTTGGGTGTTTGAACGCCCAGTCTCTGCCCTTTCCTGGCGTTCAATGCCAAGAGGGATTTCTCTCAACGCCCAGAGTCATTTTGTGCAGAGACCTGGGTATCCTCAATGGGCTTTTCGTTTTTATTGTACTGAGGTTGGGTGCTTAAGGTTTTCCCACTCCTCAGTTGGATAGCCTGGCATTCATCTGTTATCTGCTTAGATAACTGTTGCCTTGTTTGACTCAACTAGGCTTCTACATTTCTGTTATAAGCTTGAGTTTCTCGCAGAGCCTCTTACAGTTCCAGTATTTGCTGGGCAAGGGCTTGCAGTTGCTGAGTCAATGGGCCATCTGCTCTGGAGGGTTAGGTTCAGCACTACCGCCTTAACCTCTCCTTTTATAGAGGTCTCAGGAGATGAGTACTGATGCTGATTAGTGGCAACTATCTCAATAAGCTCTCCTTTTATTTTATTTATTTATTTAGACTGAAATTAAAATTAATTGATTAGAAAGGAATTTTAAAATTTTATTATTAGATTTTGAAAATAGAAGAGAGAAGAAGATATGTAATTAATTTAAAAGAGATTTGACTTTAAGATTTGAAATTTAAAAAAATAATATTTGAATTTTAAAATTTGAAATTTGAATTTTAAATTTTGAAAAGGATTTGAAAGTTGAAAAGATTTAATTTTAAAAATTGAAACTTGAAATTTAAATTTTAGATTTTGAAATTGAATATTTGAAATTTTAATTTTAAATTTTTGAATTTTGAAAGTTGAAATTTTAAATTCGAAATAAGATAAGATAAGAATTTTGAAAAAGATATGATTTTTTTTGAAAAAGATAAGATTTTTAATTTTGAAAAGAGTTGATTTTTGAAAATAAAAAACTAAGATAAGATAAGATAAAAATTAAAAAATAGAAATATGAATTTTTAACTTAAAAATTTCGGAAATACGGTTAGGATAAAAATAAAAAGATATTTCTTTTATTTTTGAATTTAATGATGAAAGAGAAAAACATACAAAAGACATAAAACTTAAAATATATAGATCTAATGCTCCTTATTTTCAAAAATTTTGGAGGGAAACACAAAGGAATACCAAACTTAAAAATTTTAAGATCAAAACACAAAAAAGACTATAGAACACTTTGAAGACTAACAAGAACACAAAGAACAAAATTCAAAAGACTCAAAGAACACAAGAACATAAAAAAGAATACCAAACTTAAAATTTTTAGAAAACTAAGCAAATTTTCGAAAATTTAAAGAAAAATAAAAGAAAACACCAAACTTAAGGATTTGACACAAGAATTAAACAAAAAAAATTATTTTTAAAAATTTTTAGAAAATAGAACTCAAAGAAAATGCACAACTCAATAAGAACAAACACAAAAGACTCAAACAAAGAACAAAGATTAAACAAAGAAAAGAAAAATATTTTTGAAAAAGTTTTAAAATATTTTCGAAAAATAAGAGGAAAAGAAAATAAAAATAAAAGACTCAAATAAAAAAAGAAAGTTATACTCTTGCAAAAATCAAAGATACAAAGACTCAAATTAAGAACACAAACAAAGACTCAAACAGAAAAAAGACAAATATTTTAAAAAAGGGTTTTAAAATTTTTGAAAATTTAAGGAAAAAGAAAACAAAAATTAAAAGACTCAAATAGGAATGATAAAGAAAAGAAAATAAAAATTACCTAATCTAGGGTGCAAGACAATCCTTCAGTTTGTCCAAACTCAAACAATCTCCGGCATCGGCGCCAAAAACTTAGTGCAGTACGAACCCCACACTTTCGTACAGCAGTACTAGCAAGTGCACTGGGTCGCCAAGTAATACTTGAGTGAGTCAGGATCGATCCCACGAGGATTGTGGTTTGAAGCAAGCTATGGTTATCTTGCAGGTCTTAGTCAGGCAGATTAGAAGGAGTTGTTGGATATAGAATTGTATTAGGACTTTTGGAATCAGCAATAGGGATATGTTGAAGGATTGGAGTTGCGTTGTCTTTCTGAATTAACTCTAGTATTACTGCTCTCTTTGCTTGTGAGTGATTTCTTCAATGGCAGGCTGTATGTGATTGACACTGGTTTGAGCAGCTGCCAATACTCCTCCAGATCTGAACCTCAGGTTTAGTGTGGATCCATTTTGATTGAGGGTGAAGCTCGTACAGTTCATTCTCCTTAATGATCCTACTCAAAATGCCACAGACAAGGTCAAATCTTCCAAATCAGAGAATGCTGCATCTTGGGTTCTAGCCTCTACCACAAAGACCCTAATATCCACGGAAATCGGTTGAACTGATGTCTCGAGAAGTCCCCAATGAAGTCATGGATTAGCCGTCTAAGAGATGTATAAACATAGCTGTTGGTTCATCCTTGTCCGATGAAAGACGCATTCTGAACCCAAGTAGGCGCGGGTGTTTGTCAGGCACGTTCGTCTTAATGTGATGAACAGAGCTAATTTGTTAGATCATCCTATTTACCACGATGAAGATCAAATATACATCTTAGAATTAATTAAACACGGATTGAAGAGAAACAGTAGTACTTTTATTAATTCATATGACTCAGCAGGGCTCTTCCCATCAACCTAGGAGGTTTAGAAACTCATAATGATAAGAAAATACAATGGATTCCAAAAAATTGTTGAATGGTGGTCGAAGATCCCTAACAAAGTGTGATCTTCTACTTTAAATACTAAGATAATGAGGTCCACGTGCTATGAGGTCTCTTGGGTGTTTGTACATTAGTCTCTGCTCTTTGGGTGCTAGACGCCTGGAAGGGGGCAAGTAGCCGGCGTTGGACGCCAGTTTTGGGCCTTCTAATCCGAAGCAAAATATGAACTATTATATATTGCTGGAAGGCTCTGAAAGTAAGCTTTCCATAGCCGTTGAGAGCACTCCCTTTGGACTTTTGCAGCTCCAGAAAAGCTCTTCCAAATGCAAGCAAGTCAGATCCAGATAGCATCTGTAGTGCTTTCTCTGTCTCTGAATCAAACTTCTGCTCCAGCTCCTCAATTTCAGCCAGAAAATATCTGAAATCATCCAAAAACACAAAAACTCATAGGAGAATCCAAAAATATAATTTTAACACTAAAACCTATAAAAACTAGATAAAACACACTAAAAACTATATGAAAGTGATTCCAAAAAGCGTATAAAATATCCACTCATCAAATACGCATAAGATGCAAAGCATAGAGCTAAGATATCAAATCATAACTTAATAAATGAATATAAATTAGAAAATTTTGCTAGGAACAATTAGAAGGAAGATAATATATTGATCAAAGCAAGTTCTAATTAAATTAAAGTACAAAGGTCACATAGGAGAACGCAAAATTGAGGACCATAACATCAAGAATCCAGAGGATGATCAGGAATACAATCTGGCAAAGAATAAAACCGCATTTCAAGAGAAGACAGTGAGGCAAGAAATTCCAATGCAATTGGTAGAGGAGAAGATAACACCAAGCACAAATAAGGATCATACGTTAACTAACTTCAAGAATTAATTTCTAACGCTCCCAAACCCGTTATTCACATCACCGATTACTTCTATTTTCTCTATGATAACCCATTAACTTTCCCGTACACATAAACCATCAACATTAAGTTGGCCAGACTTAATATCAACATATATACAACAGTAAAATTTCAGTATTTCAATACCTCCAAAAAGTAGGGACACAAGGGACTGAAATTTTAGAGACGGAGACTAAAATTTTAATAATATTTTATACCTAAAATACCCTCATTTCAATTAATTAATTCCAATTTTACCCTTTGTGCAAATTAAATTAGAGTTTTATTCTTGTTTTAATTTCTGTCTCTCACTTTGCACCAAACAGAATACTAAAATTTATTTCAGTCTCTGTCTCTTAGTCTCTGTCTCCCAGTCTCAGTCTTTCAGTCTCTGTCTCTCTACCAAACGCTACCTAATAGAGATGAACTGCTCTGATACCATAATGTAATGACCTAACTTCCAAAACATCGTGATCGTACCAGAAGTAAGGCGTTAGTAACCTGTTTTCCTTACTAACTATTTAATATTGAGCCTTTAGTTCGATATCTTGTTTTAATCTTTAATAAAATGCCAGAAAATTATTTCCAACTCACTAGAAATCATATATCAAACATCACCAAGTGATAATAATCACATAATTACTCATAATAATAAATCTTATACAAGTATATTAAAATAAAATTCAAATACAACACCTATCCCTCTGTATAAAATAAAAATCTTAAGCAACAAGCGAGGGAATTCTATGAAAATAACTTAACTCATAAAGTTTAATTCTATTGTAATATATTCTTAATTCTATTCTATCTTTATTCCCTTTTTCTATTTGAAATCTTATTGTTGGGTCAACCCCCCTTCTTTTGTTTGTCCACTACATAAAGTCAATAATCGCCCGCAGCTTCAAACTAAGTCTTCGAACCTGTATCACTGAAAGTGTGGAAGATATTGTGGTGAGAACAAACCACACGTTCTCAGTAGGGACGGGAATACCATCAAAGTAAAGAAATACTTGCAAATAGAATTAATTCCATTATAAAACAAATTTTTTTTTTCATGAAATAACCTTTTGAAAAAGTTTGGTGAAAAAATTAATTTAAAAAGGTGTTTAAAGAAATTTCTTTAACTTACAAATCAGTAAGATGAAAAATTTAAAGAAACAAAAAGGACCAAAGACGTGGCTAGTGACTTCCTATCCAACTTACCTCGCTCACTCATATCCAAATAATACATACATTAGAATACTCACGCAACACCTAGTCCACCTGCCTCAACTTTTATTACCACACACCAGAAACCACCCTCATCATGCCTTCACCAAAAAGGGTCTCTTATGTAAACATACACATACAAGACAAACAAAGAAATCACATATAGGATTCAAGTACAGCAAGTAAAACAAGTAGAAGATGAACATGGCTAAGCAATTAAGCAAACCAAAACAAATACACACTCAATCAAAACATACAGATGCATATGATGCATGCCTGTCCTATAGTTAATGAGCTCATCTGTCGGTTATACAGCCAACCCGACATGTCTTGGTAGCTAACCATTGAACAGTCCCCCGACGCAGATCCCCATGAGTCTATACATAGCTTTTTCTCATATATATATCAAATCGCTCAATGGGGGTACCATTCCAGGGAATTTATAAGTGCCTGGACACCCTTACGTCGTAGGGTCAACAGAGTATCGAGTCTCAACTTTGAACACGTGGTGGCATGCCACGGTACTTTACCTAGAGAAAATCGTATCTCAGATAATTCAAATAAATAAGCCATATGAATATTTCAATCATAATTTATCAATATCCACATCATTCTCAATCATGTCTCATTAATCATGAGTTTTGTCATCAATATCATAACCAACGTCATCAATCACAGTCATCACCCCACATCACTATAATTAACCAGAATCATCACCAGATCTCAAACAACCTAATTGTCACTAAATCACACCTCAATTTCAAAGACAACCTTCAATCAAATCACTAAACTCGCCTCCAAATCAACACCACACATTTTTCATCATATTTCTTAAAAGAACTTTCTTCCTCTTAACTGTTATGTTCAATTTTATTAAAAACCTTAAACTCACTTTTCTATTCCCAAACCCTTGAATTTATACTCAATTTACTATTTTAAATTATTTTTATAGTTAATTAAATCTCTTTTGATCATTAGAAATCAAATGAGTTTAAAACCACAAGTTAACCAAATCATAAGAATCCAATTCTCTTTAATAATATTTAAAAACATTCAAAACATACTTCTTTTATTAAAGTTACTTAAATCAAAATCATGTTCGAAATCACAACCAAAACTTCTTCAAAATTCTTAGAAAAATTCTGGCAGCACCTCCCCTAAAAACTGGAGTTTACCACCCATTACGGGTCCCTTCTTTTCAACTTCGACTCAATCAAAACCAACATTTCAAATTAACGTTTCCAAATCCATTTTTCATAATCAATAAGAACCAATTTCAAACAAAGGTTCAAAATCAACATATTCAATCATTTTTGCCAGAAACTCAAAAATTGACAAATCAATAATCAATTCAGCTACCACTTCATTCACAGCAGAAAATCATTTCAAGCACAGAAATTAATTCACTTGTATTAATCCACTAAATTCATCAGGTATTCAACCCCAAAATATTTTAACTTTAAAACAATCCCCTACCTCAGTTAGCCGACTCCGCCTAACTTATCGTGACAATTCCCTTTCTTTTTAATTCATGGCAACAACGACAGCATTAACCCCCAGGAGAACAATAACAACCCCGACGCCTTTTATAACGACCGTGTCAATATAAATTACAATTATAGGGACTAAACTGTTTCAAGAGACCCAAGACAAGGACATATACAAAAATTGAATAAGAACAAGCATATAACACAAGAATAATGATAAGGGGTCTAGATCGGGAACTCACTACAACTACAGAAAACAAAACGATGGAGCCGCAAGGAGCAGAAGTTAGACCAGGGCATCTGTCCTGGCGGCGGTAGCATCACTCCGAGTGACTAAGGCAGTAGAGACACCAACAATAATCAGAATAGTGGAACAAAATAGAAATGGAACAGATTTCAAGAAAGCAAGAAGTAGAGTTACCGGTGAATATGTCCCGGTTTCGATGACGGTCGTGGCTAGTGGCGGCATGTTCGACGGTAACTCCCGGCGACTATGGCAGTGGTAGAGGACGATATCAACCGTGGTGGAGTCCTCCTATGGTGACGGTTCCCGCGAAAGCTTCGTTCGTCACTTCCCTTTCTCATAGCTTCGGTCTCTCTCGCTTCCTCTGGCACGCTTGCTTTCTCTCCCTCCCCGAACAACGACAACAATGGTGAAAGTCCTTCCGACTATGACTGGCAGTTCTGACGGTGATAGAGGCGCGAATGGCGGCGACGGGCTTCATCACCACAGCGGCAGCGACTAGCGTGAGGATGGTGGCACTCTGACGACGACGTGAACGCGAACAACAGTGGCAGCGGCTTCTCCCTCTCAACTCACTCTTCTTCCTCTTCTCCCTTTCCACTTCTCTTTCTCTTCTCTCCCTTTCCCTTTCTTCCTTTCTTGGTTCCCCATTTCTCGAGCTTTCCCCTGTTTGCTTAATTTTCCTTTCCTCATTTCTTTCTTCTGTAGGCTAGGTTAGAAAAATAAATGAATGGTGGCTAGGATTAGATTGGGGGATTAGGGTTTAATTTAGTTAAAGTTAGGGTTTGGATTTAATTCAGGAATATTTGGCTGTAGTAATTTTAATTAAATTAGGATATATTGTACTAATTTAAATTTTAATTTATACCTTAAAATTACTTTAAAATTATTATTTAATTATCAATTTGCTAATTAGCTTTTAATTCAAGCATTCAAATTTAAAATTAGAGATAATATAATTTATTTTCTTTGTTTATAAATTTAAAGTATTAAATTCTAAAATCTCAGTTATTTAACTAAATTGTAGAAAATTCTTATTCTTTTACAACTGTTAAGCTGTATAATTTAAATATAAAATATTTTCAATAATTATAAAATTAAATAAAATTTCTAATTTAATTGTCAAAACTTGATTTAATTACTTTTAATAAAATAATTTCTAAAATTAAAGTCTTTAATGAATAAATAAATTGAAATTCACTCATAATAATATTTTTCGAAAATTATGGGTCTTACATTGAACGCCCATTAGGGGGGTGTCCATGCTGCCTTGTGTTCCCTTGGTGGCGTTGAATGCCATGTTTGGGCATTCAACGCTGGCCTTGGTCCTCTTGGGGCGTTGAACGCCAGAAAGGGGTTAAGTTGGGCGGTCAACGCCCAGTTTGGGCAGTCATCTCCAAAGAAAGGTATAAAAGATTATATATTGCTGGAAAGCTCTGAAAGTTAGCTTTCTAACGCCGTTGAAAACGTGTCAATTAGACCTTTGTAGCTCCAGAAATGCTCGTTTGAATGTACGGAGGTCAGGATCTGACAACATTTGTTGTCATTTCTTTGCCTCTGAATCAGACTTTGCCAAAACTTCCCATTTTCATCCAAAAATCACCTAAAATCATAAGAAAAACACAAATGCTCAAAGTAGCATCCATAATGTGAATTTTGCACTAAAACCTACTAAAATATAATAAAACTTAACAAAATATACCAAAAACACTAAGAAAATAGTGCCAAAAAGTGTATAAAATATCCGCTCATCAGTTATATAGGTTGGGCTTGAGCCCCACTTGGGCCCAATCCAACCCGCTAGCGTTTTTAGTCTATTTTTTTGGCCTACTTTGGGCCAAAACCTTTAGAATTAGTGCCTGGTTCTCAATTCTAAATTATTTTTGTCTTTCAAAAATAATAAATTAAATTTTCAAGGATATATTTTCCTTAATACGCGGTACCGGACAGACTAGAGCCGTGCACTACCGGCTTAATCACTGGTTTGAATGAGGGTCGATCCCACGAGGATTGATGGATCAAGCAACAATGATTGAGTGTTTGGCTTAGTCAGACAAACAGAAAATGGTGTTTTGAAAGTTCAATTGCATTAAATAGTAAATCAGAGAATCAGAAAAGCAAGTAGTAAACAAGTAGTGAATAATATATGGAGAAACAGTTAAGGCTTCCGAGTTATCTATTTTCTGAATTGACTTTTATTACTAACTATTTTAATCATGCAAGATTTAATTCATGGCAACTATAAGTGACTAAACCCTAATTCCTTAGACCTTTTTAGTCTCCTCTAACCTTCATCAACCGCCAATTCCTTGGTCACTTAATTCCAATTAGAGGGTGAAGTTCAATTCTAGTTTATATGCTACAAAAACCCTAATTACCCAAATATATGAGGATTATATGTCACGCATCCCGTTAAGTCTAGATAATTAGTAGTTTAGGAGAAATTATTTTCAACCTGTTGTTCAAGTAACGAGCTTTTCCAAGTTATACAAGAACTCAATTAGAACCAAGGTCATACTTCCGTTCCACCTAGATACATAAAATAAAGAACGAAAATAATTCTTGAATTATAAATCAGTACATGAATTAAAATAGAAAAGTAATATTATTAATCCATACAATAGACAGAGCTCCTAACCTTAACAGTGGAGGTTTAGTTGCTCATGGTTCAGAGAAAAAACTAGGATTCAGAAAAACTGTAAATTGCGGAATGAGGTAGAAGAGAAGAGAAGAGCACGAATGGCTGATTCTTTTTCCTTTTATATCTAATCCTAATTAATGTAAAAATATATTTTCTAAATTAAATAATATCTTTTCCAAATTATAAATAAAATAAGATTTAATCAAAATTTGTAAAGCCTTCACGTGTAGTGCATCCTGGGACGAGTGGGGACCATTGACTTCATTAAGGGTGGCGCAAAACTTGGAAGGATCCAAGTTTGGCATGGAGATTATGCGCATTGCTTCCTTTGGACTCTTCAGGCTGGCGCCAAACTTCACAATGATCAAGTTTGGCGCGGAGTGGTGCGCTCAAAATTTCCTTGGAGCCTTTGAGTTGGCGCTGAACTTGAGTAAACTCAAGTTCGACGTGGAGATGGCAGCATGTATTCTTCCTTGGGGCTTCTTGGTGGCGCCAAACTTGGAAGGATCCAAGTTTGGCGTGGAGGTGGTCGTGTGCTTTCTTGGAACTCTTCATGCTAGCGCCGAACTTTACAATGATCAAGTTTGGTGTGGAGGTGGTAGCAAGTTCTCCTTTCTCCGTCCTTGACTCCAACTCTGTCAAATTCGTCCAAAACGCTACCTGAAATAAACAGAATTACACACAACTCAAAGTAACATCCATAGTGGCTAAAATATATCAAATCTTGATTAAACTTAGCAATTCAAGTGCAAATTTACTAGGAAAAGATAGAGAAGATGCTCACGCATCACAACACCAAACTTGAATTATTGTTTGTCTTCAAGCAACCAAAATTAGTATATTTTTATGATGTGAATTTGCATGAGGTGAGAGTTCAGTTATACTCATGTCTTTTCTTAAAGTGGGGTTTATCTATTGTAATTCTGAACAGTTTTGGCATCTCACTCTCCTTTGAATCAGAGGAATGTCACTGTCATTCGGAATCAGAATCCGGATCATATTATGAATTCTTTGATCTTTATACTTCAGTTTAATCCTTGAACACAGTAGATATCCTTTAATTCTCAATTAATTGGTGCTTTGCACCTTGAGACTTGCCGTGACTTTAAATGTTCTATCTCAAGGGTCAATTGACACAAGAACACCACAAGCACTTAACTGGGGAACTTTCTTGAAGTTCTGGTTTTTCTTTCAGCTATTCCCAGACAGTAGTGCTCAAAGCCTTTAGCATACTTTGCTAAATGCATTTGATCTCGACTCTAAATATTCTGTCTCAAGGATTACTTGACATAGGAACACCACAAGCATATGACTAGGGAAACAACTCTTTGAGTTTTAAATCATGTCTGACCTCCCTAGTCATTGATGCTCAAAACCTTGGACCTTGCTTTTTATTCTTCTTTTGCTGTTTCTTTTACTTCAAGGATCAACTTTCAATAATTTCAGAAAATTCATAATAGTTCTCTAAATTTTTTTTCCTTATACATCAACATCCCTTGATTCTAATTCAAACATGCACGGTTCATGTCATGTATTCAGAATCACAGAGAACACCACCACATCTGATTAAATGAGACTACTTTCTTTTATAAAATCTTTTACTCATGCATTACATCTTTTTCTTCTTTCTTTTCTTTTGATTTCAAGCTCAGTGAGCAATACATGAGACACTCTTTCAGAATAAAAATCAAATAACAAAATCAATAGTAAAATAGATTAGAACCTAGGAATTGAAATAACAGATGATCATGCAGTAACAAAAATAGCAGAAAATAGGAACCTAATCATAAAAATAGCACAATAATATGGAAAATGAAAAGGAACTGAGCCACCTCAATCTCCCTGGTGGAGATCTCTCTCCTCAGGCTGTGCTCTGTAAGGTCTTCTTAGGCGGCTGTAATCCTGTCTCAGCTGAGAGATCTCCTGCCGCTGAAGGTTCTGATCAGCCATCATCTCATCAAGGGTGGTACAGAGATGCTCCCAACAGCTGTTCTGTGTGGCTCTCATCTTTTCTACAGATGCCATGTACTGCTGCCAGTGGCTGTCATTAGTGACCCTCATCTACTCCATGGAGGATGGGAGCTGCTGCCAGTAATCTTGAGGAGGAAAGTAGTGTTCCTGAGGCAGTGGCTGCTCCTCTTAAGCTCTTTCTTCAGGCTGTTCGACTCTTGGGAGTCTCTGATAGTCCCTTACCAGTTCCATAGTCTTCTTTGTGATGGGCTTCTCGACTGGAATAGGGAAATCATTCACCCTAGCAGCCTCACAGAGGCGAAAGATGAGATATGGGAAGCCCAACTTGGCATTCTCTTTGGTGTTGGCGGCGATATGGTAAATCTGCTGGGCAATAACGTCCGCCACCTCCACTGGCTCTCCCAACAAAATGCAGTGATCATGATGGCTCGGTCCACAGTACACTCGGACCGGTTGCTTGTGGGCATAATAGACCAGCGAATAAAATGGTGCCATCCCCTAGCCAAAGGCGTCAGGTCACCGACTCTAAAATAGAGTCGTATGCTTGATGAGCGGATAATTTATACGCTTTTTGGCATTGTTTTTAGTATGTTTTTAGCATGTTTTAGTTAGTTTTTATTATATTTTTATTAGTTTTTATTTAAAATTCACTTTTCTAGACTTTACTATGAGTTTGTATGTTTTTCTATGATTTCAGGTATTTTTTGGCTGAAATTGAGGGACCTGAGCAAAAATCTGATTCAGAGGCTAAAAAGGACTGCAGATGCTGTTGGATTCTGACCTCCCTGCACTCTAAGTGAATTTTCTGGAGCTACAGAAGCCCAATTGGCGCGCTATCAATTGCGTTGGAAAGTAGACATCCAAGGCTTTCCAGCAATATATAATAGTCCATACTTTGTTAAATATTTGATGGCCCAAACCGGCGTTCAAAGTCAGCATCAGAATTCCCAGCGTTAAACGCCAGAACTGGCACCAAAATGGGAGTTAAACGCCCAAACTGGCACAGAAGCTGGCGTTTAACTCCAGGAAAAGTCTCTACACGAAAATGCTTCAATGCTCAGCCCAAGCACACATCAAGTGGGCCCGGAAGTGGATATTTATGTCATTTACTCATTTCTGTAAACCCTAGGCTACTAGTTCTCTATAAATATGACCTTTTGCTATTGTATTTTGATCTTTGGAATCTGAGTCTAATCTTTGAGTAGTTCTATGCTACCTTAGATCACGTTTTGGGGCTGGCCTCATGGCCATGCCTAGACCATGTTCTTATGTATTTTCAACGGTGGAGTTTCTACACACCATAGATTAAGGTGTGGAGCTCTGCTGTACCTCGAGTATCAATGCAATTACTATTGTTCTTCTATTCAATTCAGCTTGTTCTTGTTCTAAGATATCACTTGTTCTTCAACTTGATGAATGTGATGATCCGTGACACTCATCATCATTCTCACCTATGAACGTGTGCCTAACAACCACCTCCGTTCTACCTTCGGTTGAGTGTTTATCTCTTGGATTCCTTAATCAGAATCTTCGTGGTATAAGCTAGAATTGATGGCGGCATTCTTGAGAATCCGGAAAGTCTAAACCTTGTCTGTGGTATTCCGAGTAGGATTCAAGGATTGAATGACTGTGACAAGCTTCAAACTCGTGATTGTGGGGCGTTAGTGACAGACGCAAAAGAATCATTGGATTCTATTCCGACATGATCGAGAACCGACAGATGAATAGCCGTGCTGTGACTGAGTGCGTTGAACATTTTCACTGAGAGGACGGGATTGTAGCCACTGACAACGGTGATGCCCAACATACAGCTTGCCATGGAAACGAGTAAGAAGGATTGGATGAAGACAGTAGGAAAGCAGAGAGACGGAAGGGACAAAGCATCTCCATACCCTTATCTGAAATTCTCACCAATGAATTACATAAGTATCTCTATCTTTATTTTATGTTTTATTTATCTTTTAAACATTCATCATCCATAACCATTTGAATCCGCCTGACTGAGATTTATAAGATGACCATAGCTTGCTTCATACCAACAATCTCCGTGGGATCGACCCTTACTCACGTAAGGTTTATTACTTGGACGACCCAGTGCACTTGCTGGTTAGTTGTGCGAAGTTGTGATAAAGAGTTGAGATTAAAATTGTGCATACCATGTTGATGGCGCCATTGATGATCACAATTTCGCCATACCAAGTTTTTGGCGTCGTTGCCGGGGATTGTTCGAGTTTGGACAACTGACGGTTCATCTTGTTGCTTAGATTAGGTACTTTTTCTTTTTATTTTTCGAAATTTCTTTTTTTCAAAAATACAAAAAGATTTTCTATTTTGTTCTTCAGAGTTTTTAAGAATGAATTCTAGAGTTTCATGATGATTTGTTGAAGTCTGGCTGGTTGTGAAACCATGTCTAATCTTTTGGACCGAGGTTTCAACTTATCATCACAAGAGCTTGTTGATTTTTATCAATTTTGCTGTTGTTAGCAATGATCTGCTAAATCTTGGCTGGCCATTGGCCATGTCTAGTATTTTGGACCGGAGCTTTCATTAAAAGCTTGGCTGGCTAGTAAGCCATGTCTAATTCCTGGACCGGAGTCTTAGACTAGCATTGCAATGATTCCTGGAATTCTTATTAAAAATTTTGAATCCCTTCTATTTTCTTTTCCACTCAAGTTTCGAAAATCACAAAAAAATTATAAAATTATAAAATCAAAAATAATTTTATGTTTCTTGTTTGAGTCTAGTATTAATTTTTAAGTTTGGTGTTAATTGCATGTTTCTATTTTTCTTGCATTTTTCGAAAATTACATGCATGTGTCTTCATTAGTCTTCAAGTTGTTGTTGATGATTTTCTTGCTCTGATCTTTAAATTCTCTTGTTTTGTGTGTTTTATTATTTTTCATATGCATTTTTACATTGTCATAGTCCTTAGTATACAAACTTTTAAGTTTGGTGTCTTGCATGCATTGTTTATTTGATCTTAGTTGCATTTTTTATTATTTCTCATCATCAAAAATTCAAAAAAATATTTTTAAACTATGTCTTCTCAAGTCAATAATACAGAGAATTGAAGATTCAGAACATTCAGCAGAGGAATCAAACAGAAAAAGCTGGGCGTTCAAAACGCCCAGTGAAGAAGGAAAACTGGCGTTTAAACGCCAGCTAGGGCACCTGGCTGGGCGTTTAACGCCCAAAAAGGTAGAGATGTGGGCGTAAAACTGGGCATTTAACGCCAGAATGGGCACCATTCTAGGCGTTTAACGCCAGGATGACACTAGAGGGAAGATTTTGTATTTAATTCACAATTTTTTTTCAAGTTTTCATTTTTTTTCAAAATCAAATATTTTTCAAATCATATCTTTTCAATCATATCTCTTTCAAAATCAATTTCTTTCTATTTTATATTTATTTTTACTATTTTCAAAAATCCTTGCTTCAATTAAAGATTTACTTCAAAATTTTCAAGTTGTTACTTGCCTATTAAGAAAGGATCAAACTATAAATTTTAAAATCATATCTTTTAATTTCTTGATAGTCAAGTAATCAACTTTAATTTTAAAAAATTTTCTTTTTCTAAATTGATTTTCAGTCATATCTTTTCAAACATATCTTTTCAATCACATCTTTTTCAAAATTAATTTTTTCAATCATATCTTTTTCTAATTCAAAATCTTTTTCAAAAATCACTTTATTTCTTTCCCACTCTTAGTTTTCGAAAATCTCAATCAAATTTTCAAATTTCTTTTTAAAATTTTTTAATTAATTTTCGAAAATTCTTCCCCTCTTCTCACATCCTTCTATTTAAGGACTAACACTCCTCCATTATCAATAATTCAAATTTTATCTCTCTTGATAAGTTCGAATTCTTCTACCTCCTCCTTCTATTCTTCTTTTCCTGACACCTCAAGGAATCTCTATACTTTGACATAGAGGATTCCCTATTTTTTTGTTCTCTTCTCTTTCATATGAGCAGGAATAAAGATAAAGGCATACTTGATCAGCTTTATCTTGTTCAAGCTGATCCTGAACCTGAAAGGACCTTGAAGAGAAAGCTAAGAGAAGCTAAAGAACAATTCTCTTTAGAGGGCCTAACAGAACTCTTCAAAGAAGAAGAAACCATGGCAGTCGAAAACAACAACAATGCCAACAATGCAAGGAAGGTGCTTGGTGACTTTACTGCACCTACTCCTGATTTCTATAGGAGAAGCATCTCAATCCTTGCCATTGGAGCAAACAACTTTGAGCTTAAGCCTCAATTAGTTTCTCTAATGCAACAGAATTGCAAGTTTCATGGACTTCTATTGGAAGATCCTCATCAGTTCTTAGCTGAATTCTTGCAAATCTGTAACACTGTCAAGACCAATGGGGTTGACCCTGAGGTCTACAGACTTATGCTTTTTCCTTTTGCTGTAAGAGACAGAGCTAGGACATGGTTGGATTCACAACCTAAAGAAAGCCTGAACTCTTAGGAAAAGCTAGTCAATGCCTTCTTGGCAAAGTTCTTTCCACTTCAAAAATTGAGCAAGCTTAGAGTGGAAGTCCAAACCTTTAGACAGAAGGATGGTGAGTCCCTCTATGAAGCTTGGGAGAGATACAAGCAATTAATCAGAAGATGCCCTTCTGACATGCTTTCAGAATGGAGCATCATAGGAATCTTCTATGATGGTCTGTCTGAACTATCCAAGATGTCATTGGATAGCTCTGCTGGAGGATCTCTTCATTTGAAGAAGACGCCTGCAGAAGCTCAAGAACTCATTGAAATGGTTGCAAATAACCAATTCATGTACACCTCTGAAAGGAATCCTGTGAATAATGGGACAAGTCAGAAGAAAGGAGTTCTTGAGATTGACACTCTGAATGCCGTATTGGCTCAGAACAAAATATTGACTCAGCAAATCAATATGATTTCTCAAAGCCTGTCTGGAATGCAAGCTGCACCAGGCAGTACTAAGGATGCTTCATCTGAAGAAGAAGCTTATGATCCTGAGAACCCATCTATGGAAGAGGTGAATTACATGGGAGAACCCTATGGAAACACCTACAATCCTTCATGGAAAAATCATCCAAATCTCTCATGGAAGGATCAACAGAGACCTCAACAAGGTTTCAACAACAATAATGGTGGAAGAAATAGGTTTAGCAATGGCAAGCCTTTTCCATCATCTTCTCAGCAACAGACAGAGAATTCTAGGCAGAGCCACTCTGACTTAGCAACCATGGTCTCTGATCTAATTAAAGCCACTCAAAGTTTCATGACTGAAACAAGGTCCTCCATTAGAAATTTGGAGGCACAAGTGGGTCAGCTGAGCAAGAAAGTTACTGAACTCCCTCCTAGTACTCTTCCAAGCAATACAGAAGAGAACCCAAAAGGAGAGTGCAAGGCCATAAACACAATCAACATGGCCCAATTTGGAGAGGAGGAAGAGGCAGTGATCGCCACTGAGGAAGACCTCAATGGACGTCCACTGGCCTCTAATGAGTTCCCTAATGAGGAACCATGGGAATCTGAGGCTTATAATTAGACAATAGAGATTCCATTGGATTTACTTCTGCCATTCATGAGCTCTAATGAGTATTCTTCCTCTGAAGAGGATGAAGATGTTACTGAAGAGCAAGTTGCTAAGTACCTTGGAGCAATCATGAAGCTAAATCACAAGTTATTTGGTAATGAGACTTGGGAGAATGAACCTCCATTGCTCATCAAAGAACTGGATGACTTGACTAGGCAGAGATTACCTCAAAAGAGACAGGACCCTGGAAAGTTCTCAATCCCTTGTACCATAGGCACCATGACCTTTGAGAAGGCTCTGTGTGACCTAGGGTCAAGCATAAACCTTATGCCTCTCTCTGTAATGGAGAAGCTAGGGATCATTGAGGTACAAGCTGCAAGAATCTCATTAGAGATGGCAGACAACTCAAAGAAACAGGCTTATGGACTTGTAGAGGATGTGTTGGTAAAGGTTGGAGACCACTACATCCCTGCTGATTTCATAGTCCTAGAGACTGGGAAGTGCATGGATGAATCCATCATCCTTGGCAGACCCTTCCTAGCCACAGCAAAAGCTGTGATTGATGTTGACAGAGGAGAATTGATCATTCAAGTGAATGAAGAATCCCTTGTGTTTAAGGCTCAAGGATATCCCTCTGTAACCATGGAGAGGAAGCATGAAGAGCTTCTCTCAAAACAGAGTCAAACAGATCCCCCACAGTCAAACTCTAAGTTTGGTGTTGGGAGGCCACAACCAAACTCTAAGTTTGGTGTTGGGAGGTTCCAACATTGCTCTGAACATCTGTGAGGCTCCATGAGAGCCCACTGTCAAGCTACTGACATTAAAGAAGCACTTGTTGGGAGGCAACCCAATATTATATTTATCTATTTTCCATTATTATTTTATGTTTTCTGTAGGTTGATGATCATGTGAAGTCACAAAAACAATTGAAAAAGCAAAAACAGAATGAAAAAAAGAGAAAAAAATAGCACACCCTGGAGGAAATGCTTGCTGGCATTTAAACGCCAGTAAGGGCAGCAAATGGGCGTTTAACGCCAGGAATGGGCAAGGAGCTGGCGTTAAACGCCAGAAAAGGGTAGCAGCCCGGCGTTTAACGCCAGAATTGGCAGCAAGGGCGTTTTTGCATGCCACTCGGTGCAGGGATGAGCTATCCTTGACACCTCAGGATCTGTGGACCCCACAGGATCCCCACCTACCTCACCTCTCTCTCTCTTCTTCACCCATTCACCAATCACCTCAATACCTCTTCCCCAAAAACCCTCACCTATCAAATCCCACCATTCTCTTCACCACTCACATCCATCCTTCATAAAACCCCACCTACCTCACCATCCAAATTCAAACCACTTTCCCTCCCAAACCTACCCATACTAGCCGAACCCTACACCCCTCTCAACTCCTATATAAACCCATCTTCACTCCTTCATTTTCACACAACTTCAACACCATTTCTCCCCCTTGGCCGAACCACAAAGCCTCCTCCATCTCCTCCATTTTTCTTCTTCTTCTACTCTTTTCTTTCTTCTTTTGCTCGAGGACGAGCAAACCTTCTAAGTTTGTGATGCCAGGGCATTTTGGCCAGTTTCACTGACCTTTCCTTTACTGTTTTTAGGGTAGTTTCATGCATTTCCTTAGGAAATAAGCTAGTTTTGGGTAGATATTCACTTACATCTTGATTCAAGCATACATTGTGCACTTTACATGATTTCATGAGGATTTTGCATGAATTTAAGGACAAAATTGGATGTTATATTTCCCATGACTTGGACTAGAACTTTAATGCACGTTATTGCTTGATTTCAGGACAAAGGAAGCAAAGAAGAACCACATTAGTGGCTACGTTAGTTACACTAACGTTAACACTAACATGGAATGGGAGTAACTTGCAAAGTTAATGAGAAAAGTGATTGCCAATAACGCTCTCGAAGCCATCATTGCCCACGTTAAGAGTCACGTTAACTAAGTTAACGTGAACTCTAACGTGGAAGTAAAGAAATGGAGCCAATGTTAGTGACACTTAACATTATCACTAACGTTGGACCAAGATTATGAGTGGCCATGTTAGAGTCCACGTTAACTTAGTTAACGTTGCCTCTAACGTTAAGAAGAAAGGGGGGGGGGGAAGCCAACGTTAGTGACACTCAACATTGTAACTAACGTTGGCCAAAGCACATTAAGCCACGTTAACTCCCATGTTAACCTAGTTAACGTGGAAGCTAACGTGAAGGAACAAAGTGGTCGACAATGTTAGTGACACCCAACATTGTCACTAACGTTGGAAGAACACAAGCCCCCAATGAGCCACGTTGACTCCCACGTTAACCTAGTTAACGTGGAAGCTAACGTGAAGAAAGAAGGTGATCGCCAACGTTAGTGACACCCAACATTGTCACTAACGTTGGAAGTAGCCACACATGCCACCATGAGCCACATTAACTCCCACGTTAACTTAGTTAACGTGGAAGCTAACGTGGATAAGGGAAAGAGGAGCCAACGTTAGTGACACTCAACTTTGTCACTAACGTTGGAGATGGCTAGCAAGGCTACGTTAGAAGCCACGTTAACCTAGTTAACGTGACTCTAACGTGGAAAATAGGGGCAATTTGGAACGTTAGTGACAATGGTAAGTGTCACTAACGTTCTCGAAGGATGGCAAGCCTACGTTAAAATAGCCACGTTAACTAAGTTAACGTGGACTCTAACGTAGGGAACGGGGAGGCTTCTCAACGTTATTGGGAAAGTTGAGTCCCAATAACGTGTGCGAAGGACATAGTGGAAACGTTAGTGGCAATGTTTGTGCCACTAACGTTGAGGTTAACGTGGCTTTTAACTTTGGTAAGGAACGTTAGTGAAAAAGGTGATTGTCACTAACGTTCTCGAACCCATATTTTCACTGAACGTTAACACCACTAACTTCCTGAGCCAAAGCCCCTGCCCACTTCATACTTTCTCTCTGCAAGTAAAAGCTAAGCCCAATGAAAAAGAGAACTACTTCAAACTCAAGATCCAAAGGCCCAAGACTTAAAGAATCAACTAGAAAAATAGAAGAGTAGTATATATAGGAGTAGCTTTGAAATATTTTAGAGAGTTGGAAATTATAGGGAGACTCTTAGCGTAGAATTACTCTCTGTATTTACTTTCTCTGCACTTCTAAGTTTTCATCATGTATTCTCCATCTTTGTTTTCATTTTCCAGAGCTATGAACAACTAAACCCCTATCATTGGGTTAGGGAGCTCTGTTGTAATTTGATGGATCAATACTAGTTTTCATTATTCTTCTTCTATCTTTTCTCTTGATTTTACTTGAAAGCTTTCGATCTTCATCCAATTGAGTAGTTATCTTGAAAAAGAAGCTATTCATACTTGGATCTCTTCTGAACCTTGAAAGAGGAATGAAGAGATCAAGCTAGAAATGCTTTCTCATGCTGGACCAAATTGAGTTTGGATGGATATGTGACTATAATCCTCTCAATACTTGGTTTGGGAAATGCATGTGGTATAATCAGTGACCATACTTCATCTCTTCTCATGAGCAATTGACCAAGGAATTGGCTATTGATCAAGATTTGAGAGATTGAATTACAAGAAATTGTAATTCAATCACTTAAGATTGCCAAGGAGATCAATGAGTGCATTGATTGAGGAAGAGATGAAAATGAAATTGATCCGGAGAATGCAACATCTCCTAAGCCCAATGAACTCCCCATTTCTGATCTTACCCATTCTCTTTAATTTTTATTATTTACTTTAATGAGCAATTCCCCCATTCCCATTTACAATTCTGCAATTTACCTTCAGTCATTTACTTTCAGATCTATAATTCTAGCATTTACTTTCTTGTCAATTATCTTCCCACCATTTTATTTTCTGCAATTCTCAACTCAAATTCTGGATTCGCTCAACTAGAACAGTCCTCTAATTAAAGTTGCTTGATCAATCAATCCTTGTGGGATTCGACCTCACTCTATTGTGAGTTTTTACTTGACGACAAATTCGGTACCCTTGCCGAAGGAAATTTGTTGTGAGACAAGTTTTCCGTGCATCAAGTTTATGGCGCCGTTGCCGGGGATTGATTGTGCATCAACAATGATTAGATTGGAGGATAACTAGATTGAGCATTTTATTTTTGTTTGATTTAAATTTCTGTTTGAGTCATTTACTTTCTGTTTTAGATAACTTCTTCCCTTCCCCCTTACTTTTTCTTTGTTATTTACTATTCATCTCACTAACCCACTAACTGTTTGATATATTGCATCACTCACACTAATAGTAATTCTGACAGATATACTTTCTGCACCTATTCTCTTTGCTTGTACTTGTTGGTTGTATGACAGGGAGAAGAAGCGGGGCTTCAACTTCCTTTGATTCTGAACTTGAGAGAATGTTCCTTAGACTAAGGAGGGAGGCAAGAGAAAAACGTGTAGTTGGTGCTGAAGAAGAGGAGAAACACTTTGAGGAATACTTTGAACCAAACATGGAAGAAAACATGGAAAACCATCATGAAGAAGAGGCTCACAACCATGGCAGAGGAGGTCGAGCAAATCGTGCTGGGGAGGATAGAAGAGTTTTAGGCTCTTACATCAATCCAAACCCAGGGAACTGTGGAAGTAGCATTCAAAAGCCAACCATCCATGCCAACAATTTTGAACTGAAGCTACAGCTCATCACCCTTGTTCAGAACAACTGTTCGTTCGGAGGGAGTGTCCAAGAGGACCCCAATCAACATCTAACCACCTTCCTGAGAATATGTGACACAGTGAAGTCTAATGGTGTTCATCCTGACGCCTATAGACTGCTCTTATTTCCATTTTCACTCAAGGATAAGGCAGCCAAGTGGCTGGAATCTTTCCCAAGGGAAAGCTTGACAACTTGGGAAGACGTGGTGAACAAATTCTTAGCAAGATTTTACCCTCCTCAACGAATCAATAGGCTGAGAGCTGAAGTCCAAACTTTCAGGCAACAAGATGGTGAGACTCTATATGAAGCATGAGAGAGGTTTAAAGACCTAACAAGGAGGTGCCCACCAGATATGTTCAATGAATGGGTGCAGCTGCACATTTTCTATGAAGGGCTCTCTTGTGAGTCAAAGAAGGCCGTAGACCATTCATCCGGAGGATCTTTGAACAAGAAGAAGACTATTGAGGAAGCCATAGATGTCATTGAAACAGTAGCAGAGAACGACTACTTCTATGCTTCCGAAAGAGGGAACACAAGAGGAGTAATGGAGCTAAACAATGTAGATGCTCTGCTGGCCCAAAACAAGCTCATTACCCAGCAGCTGGCTGACCTCACCAAGAAGATGGAGAGGAACCAAGTAGAAGCAGTATCCACTTCATCAACAACCCAATAAGGAGTGAATGAAGAAGCAGAGGGTAGTCAGGAGCAAGCCAACTACATTGGGAATTCACCTAGGCAAAACCATGATCCATACTCCAAGACCTACAACCCTGGATGGAGGAATCACCCAAACT
Organism: Arachis hypogaea; assembly: GCF_003086295.3. NCBI lineage: Eukaryota > Viridiplantae > Streptophyta > Magnoliopsida > Fabales > Fabaceae > Arachis > Arachis hypogaea. Next base: position 62,583,122 of record NC_092046.1, on the reverse strand, counting down.
TTGGGTGGGGAAATCAACAAGACTAAAGCCTTGATCAAAGACGCCCAAATCCAAACAATGCAGCCACCCAACACTTCACATCTAGACCATATCAACACACCCATAACAACAACTCCCCACATTCATATCAAGGCCAGAATAACCCTACTCAGCCTGACCTGTCATCATTTGATGAAAGAATCTCAAGGATTAAGAATCTACTTGAAGGCCTAAGCAAGGAGATTCAAGACAACAAGGTCTTCAAGGAGAAAGTGCGAGCCAGTTTCAAGAACCAGGGAGACACAATCAAGAGGTTGGAATCTCAAGTAGGATATCTCTCTGAGCAAATTCCCAAACCCACAGATGGATTCCCAAGTGACACAGAGAAGAATTCGAGAGGTGAAACAAGTTTATGGTGTCGTTGCCAGGGATTGATTGTGCATCAACAATGATTAGATTGGAGGATAACTAGATTGAGCATTTTATTTTTGTTTGATTTAAATTTCTGTTTGAGTTATTTACTTTCTGTTTTAGATAACTTCTTCCCTTCCCCCTTATTTTTTCTTTGTTATTTACTATTCATCTCACTAACCCACTAACTGTTTGATATATTGCATCACTCACACTAATAGTAATTCTGGCAGATATACTTTCTGTACCTATTCTCTTTGCTTGTACTTGTTGGTTGTATGACAGGGAGAAAAAGCAGGGCTTCAACTTCCTTTGATTCTGAACCTGAGAGAATGTTCCCTAGACTAAGGAGGGAGGCAAGAGAAAAACGTGTAGTTGGTGCTGAAGAAGAGGAGGAACACTTTGAGGAATACTTTGAACCAAACATGGAAGAAAACATGGAAAACCATCATGAAGAAGAGGCTCACAACCATGGCAGAGGAGGTCGAGCAAATCATGCTGGGGAGGATAGAAGAGTTTTAGGCTCTTACATCAATCCAAACCCAGGGAACTGTGGAAGTAGCATTCAAAAGCCAACCATCCATGCCAACAATTTTGAACTGAAGCTACAGCTCATCACCCTTGTTCAGAACAACTGTTCGTTCGGAGGGAGTGTCCAAGAGGACCCCAATCAACATCTAACCACCTTCCTGAGAATATGTGACACAGTGAAGTCTAATGGTGTTCATCCTGACGCCTATAGACTGCTCTTATTTTCATTTTCACTCAAGGATAAGGCAGCCAAGTGGCTGGAATCTTTCCCAAGGGAAAGCTTGACAACTTGGGAAGACGTGGTGAACAAATTCTTAGCAAGATTTTACCCTCCTCAACGAATCAATAGGCTGAGAGCTGAAGTCCAAACTTTCAGGCAACAAGATGGTGAGACTCTATATGAAGCATGGGAGATGTTTAAAGACCTAACAAGGAGGTGCCCACCAGATATGTTCAATGAATGGGTGCAGCTGCACATTTTCTATGAAGGGCTCTCTTATGAGTCAAAGAAGGCCGTAGACCATTCATCCGGAGGATCTTTGAACAAGAAGAAGACTATTGAGGAAGCCATAGATGTCATTGAAACAGTAGCAGAGAACAACTACTTCTATGCTTCCGAAAGAGGGAACACAAGAGGAGTAATGGAGCTAAACAATGTAGATGCTCTGCTGGCCCAAAACAAGCTCATTACCCAGCAGCTGGCTGACCTCACCAAGAAGATGGAGAGGAACCAAGTAGCAGGAGTATCCACTTCATCAACAACCCAATAAGGAGTGAATGAAGAAGCAAAGGGTAGTCAGGAGCATGCCAACTACATTGGGAATTCACCTAGGCAAAACCATGATCCATACTCCAAGACCTACAACCCTGGATGGAGGAATCACCCAAACTTTGGGTGGGAAAATCAATAAGACTAAAGCCTTGATCAAAGACGCCCAAATCCAAACAATGCAGCCACCCAACACTTCACATCTAGATCATATCAACACCCCCATAACAACAACTCCCCACATTCATATCAAGGCCAGAATAACCCTACTCAGCCTGACCTGTCATCATTTAATGAAAGAATCTCAAGGATTAAGAATCTACTTGAAGGCCTAAGCAAGGAGATTCAAGACAACAAGGTCTTCAAGGAGAAAGTGCGAGCCAGTTTCAAGAACCAGGGAGACACAATCAAGAGGTTGGAATCTCAAGTAGGATATCTCTCAGAGCAAATTCCCAAACCCACAGATGGATTCCCAAGTGACACAGAGAAGAATTCGAGAGGTGAAACAAGTTTATGGCGCCGTTGCCAGGGATTGATTGTGCATCAACAATGATTAGATTGGAGGATAACTAGATTGAGCATTTTATTTTTGTTTGATTTAAATTTCTGTTTGAGTCATTTACTTTCTGTTTTAGATAACTTCTTCCCTTCCCCCTTACTTTTTCTTTGTTATTTACTATTCATCTCACTAACCCACTAACTGTTTGATATATTGCATCACTCACACTAATAGTAATTCTGACAGATATACTTTCTGCACCTATTCTCTTTGCTTGTACTTGTTGGTTGTATGACAGGGAGAAGAAGCGGGGCTTCAACTTCCTTTGATTCTGAACCTGAGAGAATGTTCCTTAGACTAAGGAGGGAGGCAAGAGAAAAACGTGTAGTTGGTGCTGAAGAAGAGGAGGAACACTTTGAGGAATACTTTGAACCAAACATGGAAGAAAACATGGAAACCCATCATGAAGAAGAGGCTCACAACCATGGCAGAGGAGGTCGAGCAAATCATGCTGGGGAGGATAGAAGAGTTTTAGGCTCTTACATCAATCCAAACCCAGGGAACTGTGGAAGTAGCATTCAAAAGCCAACCATCCATGCCAACAATTTTGAACTGAAGCTACAGCTCATCAACCTTGTTCAGAACAACTGTTCGTTCGGAGGGAGTATCCAAGAGGACCCCAATCAACATCTAACCACCTTCCTGAGAATATGTTACACAGTGAAGTCTAATGGTGTTCATCCTGACGCCTATAGACTGCTCTTATTTCCATTTTCACTCAAGGATAAGGCAGCCAAGTGGCTGGAATCTTTCCCAAGGGAAAGCTTGACAACTTGGGAAGACGTGGTGAACAAATTCTTAGCAAGATTTTACCCCCCTCAACAAATCAATAGGCTGAGAGCTGAAGTCCAAACTTTCAGGCAACAAGATGGTGAGACTCTATATGAAGCATGGGAGAGGTTTAAAGACCTAACAAGGAGGTGCCCACCAGATATGTTCAATGAATGGGTGCAGCTGCACATTTTCTATGAAGGGCTCTCTTATGAGTCAAAGAAGGCCGTAGGCCATTCATTCGGAGGATCTTTGAACAAGAAAAAGACTATTGAGGAAGCCATAGATGTCATTGAAACAGTAGCAGAGAACGACTACTTCTATGCTTCCGAAAGAGGGAACACAAGAGGAGTAATGGAGCTAAACAATGTAGATGCTCTGCTGGCCCAAAACAAGCTCATTACCCAGCAGCTGGCTGACCTCACCAAGAAGATGGAGAGGAACCAAGTAGTAGCAGTATCCACTTCATGAACAACCCAATAAGGAGTGAATGAAGAAGCAGAGGGTAGTCAAGAGCAAGCCAACTACATTGGGAATTCACCTAGGCAAAACCATGATCCATACTCCAAGACCTACAACCCTGGATGGAGGAATCACCCAAACTTTGGGTGGAGAAATCAACAAGACTAAAGCCTTGATCAAAGACACCCAAATCCAAACAATGCAGCCACCCAACACTTCACATCTAGACCATATCAACACCCCCATAACAACAACTCCCCACATTCATATCAAGGCCAGAATAACCCTACTCAGCCTGACCTGTCATCATTTGATGAAAGAATCTCAAGGATTAAGAATCTACTTGAAGGCCTAAGCAAGGAGATTCAAGACAACAAGGTCTTCAAGGAGAAAGTGCGAGCCAGTTTCAAGAACTAGGGAGACACAATCATGAGGTTGGAATCTCAAGTAGGATATTTCTCTGAGAAAATTCCCAAACCCACAGATGGATTCCCAAGTGACACAGAGAAGAATTCGAGAGGTGAAACAAAGAAGGTAAGATAGGAAGATTGCAAGATGGTCACTATAAGTGATAAGGAGACTGAGGACAAGCCAAGCAAGCTGTCAGAATAACCTGAAGATACCTCAGTAGAGGAGGTGGATAAAGATTACCAAGAACCAGAAATCTCAAAACAGGAGTTGCTGAGACTCTATGCACCTTTTCCCCAACTGGTCAAGGGAGCTGTGGAGAGGAGAATATACTCAAGACTTCTTGACTTATTTGCATCTCTGCATGTGAACGTACCATTCATCAAGACTATCCAACAAATGCCTGCATTCATCAAGTACATGAAAGAGTTGCTTCCCAGGAAAAGCTCACTCAAGGGAGGCCAAACTATAGTGATGAACAAGGAGTGCAGTGCCCTCATTCAAACGTAGTTGCCTACAAAAAGAAAAGATCCAGGGAGTTTTCATGTCCCCTGTGCCATAGGAGAAACAATGTTTGATAGAGCACTCTGCGATTTGGGAGCAAGCATCAACTTAATGCCTCTATCCCTGGTGAAGAGGCTGCAGATCAATGAGATATTGCCCACAGATGTAGTCATCAGGCTGGCTGACAAAACTCAAAAACAAGCAAGAGAGGTGGTGGAAAACGTGTTGTTAAAGGTGGGGAAATACTTTCTTCCCACAGACTTTGTCATCTTGGACATGGAAGAGAGTCACACTCACCCAATCATATTGGGAAGACCATTCCTAGCTACAGCCAGAGCACTCATAGACGTGGAGCGAGGGGAGCTAATATTGAGGATCCATGATGAACAACTCAGCTTCAATGTCTTCAAACTCTCCCAAGAAACTGACCAAGAAAACAAAGAACCAAGCAATGATCATAACGGGATGCTGACAGAGGAAACAAGCACTGAGGCACCACCAACACATCTGAGAACCCCACTGAATGATGAACAAGGCAAACAGCAATCGTCACAGCTCAAGGAGAAGTTGGAGGAACCTAAACCACCAGAGGCATGTGAAGACAACAACAAAATTCACTTAAAAGAAGAAGTCGCCAAGAACAGGGAAGCATCAAAAGGGACAAAGAAGAAGGTACCAAGGGGGTGGAGGAACAAGAATATCCCTACGGAAGGCCTCTCTCCAGGAGATAAAGTGATTTCAGCTTACTTCCCAGAATTCCCCCTAATCTCCCCACTGTACCATCTCAGTTACCTAAGGTCTTCACTATCAACAGAGTTCTTTTCTTGGAACATGTAGAGATCATTGATACAACCAATGGATATAAGTCCAAGGCAAGAGGGGAGGACTTGAAGCATTATCAACCACCCTGATGAAGGAGAAACGTCAAGCTAGTGACGCTAAAGAAGCGCTTCGTGGGAGGCAACCCATGTTTTATTAGCTTTTACTAGTGAATAAGTCAATATTCATAAATTCCAACCCAAACTTGGTGAAGTCCTTATATTGCAGTATATAGTGAAGAACAAGTTTGGTGTTCAAAGCGTACCAAAAAAGCATGAATGCAACAGAGAGCATTCTAGTCTTGGAGCTTTGAACATAACTTTTCATCACAATGCTTCAAACTAAGTTTGGTGTCACCCCATGGTGCCACCAAAATGCATAAAGGGATACACAGTTAGTTAGTTAGTTGGAGTTCATGAATAAATAATCTAATCTTTTCTTCTCTTTATTATTTTAGCCGTAAAAATCTAAATTAATTTTTTTACTTTTCTTGTTTGATCTTTATAGGGAAAGGAAAGGAGCATTGAAAGAGATTGATTGGACAATTTAATGGGAAAGGTTCGGCCACTTCATGAAGAGGGCACTACACACGTGCCTCAAGGGGGAATGCATTGGGAATGGTTGCCATGCAACATTGGAGGAAGAACAAACTTGGAAAGCGAACCAACTCCATCATAAAGTTGAGAATCCTGTGCGTACTCCATATAAAACCCCATCCGTTCATCATACACCAATCCTATCAATCCACACCTTTCATCTCTTCATCACTTCTCTATATAAGTGAACCAAATCCACACCATCTCCACATTCGAAATTCATACCCCTTGCACTTCTCTTTCCAGCAACCAATTCTTCAACTTCCCACTCTCTAAATCCCACATCTCTTCCCTTCACTACACCCTTTTACTTTAACTTCATTCATGGCATCATCAAGCTCCAAGAGGCAGAAGAGGAAGGAACCAACAGAGAACATTCCCTTCGACGAGAAGAGATTCAAGACTGCCTTCCATGAATGAGAATTTGAGCGGATAAAGCTCAAAAAGATACTGCCCGAGTTAACCTTCCAAATCAATGAAGACGAATGCCCACAGATTCGGGAGAAGATTGAAGAAAGAGGGTGGCAATTGCTCACCAATCCAGAGGGGAAGATCAATGCAAACCTCATCAAAGAGTTCTACGCAAATATGGTCAGAGAAGACAAAACCAGAGCCCCAATCTTCAAAAGCTATGTAAGGGGAAAGGAGGTAGACTTCAGCCCAAATGCTATAATAAGAACTCTTCACCTGAAATCACCACACTTTGATGAGCCTAGCTATCATGCAAGGATAAGTAAAAGCCAAGACAATGATGAGCTCACCGAGATAGTGACTGACATCTGTGTTATAGCAGCTGACTGGGAGAGGTATGGAGATGGGAGACCTCGGTTCATCAAGAGGGGAGACCTTAGCCCAGAAGCCAAGGGGTGGTTTGAACTCGTAAGGAGGTCTATTCTCCCAGCTGCAAATAATTCAGAGGTAAATATTAATCGAGCAACTATGGTACATTGCCTAGTACAAGGTGGAGAAATCAACGTGCATGAACTTATAGCTGAGGGAATTCAAGATTTAGCTGAGAAGCTTGAATCAGGTGCCAAGCTTTGGTACCCCAGCACCATTCTCCGATTGTGCACAAAGGCCAAGGTGGTCTTTGAAGATAGTAATCCAGACTGGGTTAACCCAGGGAGGCTAATGACAACCCAGCATATGGCCTATACTACACCTGCTCAGCAACAAAGAAGGCCACAAATAGGGAAACTAAAAGCAAAGGAAGGAGCTCACCAAGAGGAGTCTCATCAGGAAGAATATCAACAGGGAGAGCATCCTTACCCAGCAGATTTGAATATGAATCACCTTCTAAGAGCTATCGAAGATTTGGGGATGAGACATATGGAAGGACAAGAGCAAATATTGAACTGGATGAGCCAACAAGAAGAGTGGAAGAAACAACAAATGGAGCAGCAACAGGAATAATACTCCCAGCTCACTCAAACCATCCACCAAGTTACTGAGAGGCAAGAACGTCAAGATAAGCATTTGTAGGAACTCAATCAGTGACAAATGGCCCAGATGAAAGCATTCAATGAGTTCACTGTACTTAATGAAGGACGACAACTACATCGGGAGGAGTTCAACGTCAACACTCAAGCCAAGTTGAACTACATGTCCAGTAATATGCATCATCTACACTATGCCATCCCTACATATGATGAGGTCCAAAAAGATTTTGTAGAACAAGAAGAGAGGAAAGTGAAACAGCAAAAGGAAACACTCAAGAAGAAGATGGAAGATGGTGGTTTCTGGAAGAAGCTGCTTGGAAAAGGCAAGGGAAGTGGGAGCACAAGCAATCAAGAAGGAGAGCATGGACATCCACAAGAGTAAAAGGTGGTGGAGTTCCTTCTTTGGTCCATCTTTCTCTATGCTTTAAATAAGAAAGATCTTGTATGAAATAGAACTTGCTTCCATTTCAGTTTAAACATTTCTAAATTCTTTCTTTTAAGTTTTTGTTGAAAAGGTTTATGATATATAGTCCTTATGTCACTGCATCCTTACTTTGCTTACTTGTATGTTTGTCCTTCTAAATCAAATAAAAAGAGAATGAGTACTTTTAAAGACCAGAGAAGAGTTCATACTATGGAGTAAGTTCCTGAGTTTATGGTATAGTCATAAGATAGCTAAGTTGCTTCAACCATAAGGTGGGAAGACAACTATCTGTCATGAATACGATGCTTGAGACACACCCCATGAGATTAGATAAATAAGAAGATCCTAATAAGAAAAAGGGAAAGAACAATCAAAGTTGAGGAATAAAAGAAAAATAGTAAGCAATAAGGCTAGGCACCAATGGTTTTAATCTTGAAGCATGTGTCTGTGGTGCTCCTGTGTGAGGGATCTACTTGGATGAATAAGCTCTTAGGGGTGCCTTATCACTTGGTAACTTGGGTTAACTAACCCGGGATTATCAGCTGAAAGTCCACTATCAAGAGTAACCCTCACCACAGAGCATTTAGTAACCCAAAGAGGTGCTGGACACCAAGGTCTCAAGAAAAGAAAATAAATAAACTATGTGCCTGTGGTGTGTATGTATGGGGGAGAGACTTGAGCAAGTAAGTCCTTAGGGGTGCTTCAACACCTAGCACCTTGAACCAACTGGTTCGGGAGTGTTGGCTGAAAGCTTATTTTAAAGAGTTGCCCCCTTACAGAGCACTTAGCTTAAGAACAAAAATAAGCCCTCAAATAACAACAAAAGGATCAATGAATAAAAGTCTCATGGGATGCAATAACGAGTGAGTATTCTAGGACATGATAAAGGTCTGAAAGCCATGAATGAGCCTAAGTTGCTATGCATGAAACCACCATAAAACCAGGGACATGACTTCCACAAGAATGACCCATTTCTCTTGGCATTCCATTCATCATTCTCTTGTTCCAGTACTTGCTTAGGGACAAGCAAGCTTTAAGTTTGGTGTTGTGATGCCAGGGCATTTTAGCCAGTTTCACTGACCTTTTCTTTACTGTTTTTAGGATAGTTTCATGCATTTCCTTAGGAAATAAGCTAGTTTTGGGTAGATATTCACTTACATCTTGATTCAAGCATACATTGTGCACTTTACATGATTTCATGAGGATTTTGCATGAATTTAAGGACAAAATTAGATGTTGCATTTCCCATGACTTGGACTAGAACTTTGATAAATGTTATTGCTTGATTTCAGGACAAAGGAAGCAAAGAAGAACCACATTAGTGGCTACGTTAGTTACACTAACGTTAACACTAACGTGGAATGGGAGTAACTTGCAAAGTTAATGAGAAAAGTGATTGCCAATAACACTCTCGAAGCCATCATTGCCCACGTTAAGAGTCACGTTAACTAAGTTAACGTGAACTCTAACGTGGAAGTAAAGAAATGGAGCCAACGTTAGTGACACTTAACATTATCACTAACGTTGGACCAAGATCATGAGTGGCCACGTTAGAGTCCACGTTAACTTAGTTAACGTTGCCTCTAACGTTAAGAAGAAAGGGGGGGGGGAGCCAACGTTAGTGACACTCAACATTGTAACTAACGTTGGCCAAAGCACATTAAGCCACGTTAACTCCCACGTTAACCTAGTTAACGTGGAAGCTAACGTGAAGGAACAAAGTGGTCGACAACGTTAGTGACACCCAACATTGTCACTAACGTTGGAAGAACACAAGCCCCCAATGAGCCACGTTGACTCCCACGTTAACCTAGTTAACGTGGAAGCTAACGTGAAGAAAGAAGGTGATCGCCAACGTTAGTGACACCCAACATTGTCACTAACGTTGGAAGTAGCCACACATGCCACCATGAGCCACGTTAACTCCCACGTTAACTTAGTTAACGTGGAAGCTAACGTGGATAAGGGAAAGAGGAGCCAACGTTAGTGACACTCAACTTTGTCACTAACGTTGGAGATGGCTAGCAAGGCCACGTTAGAAGCCACGTTAACCTAGTTAACGTGGACTCTAACGTGGAAAATAGGGGCAATTTAGAACGTTAGTGACAATGGTAAGTGTCACTAACATTCTCGAAGGATGGCAAGCCTACGTTAAAAGAGCCACGTTAACTAAGTTAACGTGGACTCTAACGTAGGGAAGGGGGAGGCTTCTCAACGTTATTGGGAAAGTTGAGTCCCAATAACGTGTGCGAAGGACATAGTGGAAACGTTAGTGGCAACGTTTGTGCCACTAACGTTGAGGTTAACGTGGCTTTTAACTTTGGTAAGGAACGTTAGTGAAAAAGGTGATTGTCACTAACGTTCTCGAACCCATATTTTCACTGAACGTTAACACCACTAACTTCCTGAGCCAAAGCCACTGCCCACTTCATACTTTCTCTCTGCAAGTAAAAGCTAAGCCCAATGAAAAAGAGAACTGCTTCAAACTCAAGATCCAAAGGCCCAAGACTTGAAGAATTAACTAGAAGAACAGAAGAGTAGTATATATAGGAGTAGCTTTAAAATATTTTAGAGAGTTGGAAATTATAGGGAGACTCTTAGCATAGAATTACTCTCTGTATTTACTTTCTCTGCACTTCTAAGTTTTCATCATGTATTCTCCATCTTTGTTTTCATTTTCCAGAGCTATGAACAACTAAACCCCTGTCATTGGGTTAGGGAGCTCTGTTGTAATTTGATGGATCAATACTAGTTTTCATTATTCTTCTTCTATCTTTTCTCTTGATTTTACTTGAAAGCTTTCGATCTTCATCCAATTGAGTAGTTATCTTGTAAAAGAAGCTATTCATACTTGGATCTCTTCTGAACCTTGAAAGAGGAATGAAGAGATCAAGCTAGAATTGCTTTCTCATGCTGGACCAAATTAGGTTTGGATGGATATGTGACTATAATCCTCTCAACACTTGGTTTGGGAAATGCATGTGGTATAATCAGTGACCATACATCATCTCTTCTCATGAGCAATTGACCAAGGAATTGGCTATTGATCAAGATTTGAGAGATTGAATTACAAGAAATTGTAATTCAATCACTTAAGATTGCCAAGGAGATCAATGAGTGCATTGATTGAGGAAGAGATGAAAATGAAATTGATCCGGAGAACGCAACATGCCCAATGAACTCCCCATTTCTGATCTTACCCATTCTCTTTAATTTCTATTATTTACTTTAATGAGCAATTCCCCCATTCCCATTTACAATTCTGCAATTTACCTTCAGTCATTTACTTTCAGATCTATAATTCTAGCATTTACTTTCCTGTCAATTACCTTCCCGCCATTTTATTTTCTGCAATTCTCAACTCAAATTCTGGATTCGCTCAACTAGAACAGTCCTCTAATTAAAGTTGCTTGATCAATCAATCCTTGTGGGATTCGACCTCACTCTATTGTGAGTTTTTACTTGACGACAAATTTGGTACACTTGCCGAAGGAAATTTGTTGTGAGACAAGTTTTTCGTGCATCAGTTTGGTGTGGTAAAAGCGTTGCTTTTTATTTTTCCATAACCATTTATGGCACCTAAGGCCGGAGAAACCTCTAGAAAGAGGAAAGGGAAGACAAAAGCTTCCACCTCCGAGTCATGGGAGATGGAGAGATTCCTCTCAAGGGTGCATCAAGACCACTTCTATGAAGTTGTGGCCATGAAGAAGGTGATCCCCGAGGTCCCTTTTAAACTCAAAAAGAGTGAATATCCGGAAATTCGACATGAGATCCGAAGAAGAGGTTAGGAAGTTCTTACCAACCCCATTCAACAAGTCGGAATCTTAATGGTTCAAGAGTTCTACGCTAATGCATGGATCATCAAGAACCATGATCAAAGTGTGAACCCGGACCCTAAGAATTGGCTTACAATGGTCCGAGGAAAATACTTAGATTTCAGTCCAGAAAATGTAAGGTTGGCATTCAACTTGCCTATGATGCAAGGAGATGCACACCCCTACACTAGAAGGGTCAACTTTGATCAAAGGTTGGACCAAGTCCTCATGGACATATGTGAAGAGGGCGCTCAATGGAAGAAAGATTCAAGAGGGAAGCCGGTTCAACTAAGAAGGCATGACCTCAAGCCCGTGGCTAGGGGATGGTTGGAGTTCATCCAATGCTCAATCATTCCCACTAGCAACCGGTCCGAAGCTACTATAGACCGGGCTATCATGATACATAGCATCATGATTGGAGAGGAAGTGGAAGTTCATGAGGTTATATCCCAAGAACTCTACAAGGTGGCGGACAAGTCCTCCACTATGGCAAGGTTATCCTTCCCTCATCTCATTTGTCACCTTTGCAATTCGGCTGGAATTGACATAGAGGAAGACATCCTCATTGATGAGGATAAACCCATCACTAAGAAAAGGATGGAACAAACAAGAGATCCCACTCATGGACAAGAGCATGAGGAATTTCCTCATCATGAAATCCCTAAGATACCTCAAGGGATGCATCTTCCTCCATAAAACTATTGGGAGGAAATCAACACCTCCCTAGGAGAATTAAGTTCCAACATGGGACAACTAAGGGTGGAGCACCAAGAGCATTCCATCCTCCTCCATGAAATAAAAGAAGACCAAAGAACCATGAGAGAGGAGCAACAAAGGCAAGGAAGAGACATTGAGGAGCTCAAGCACTCCATAAGATCTTCAAGAGGAAGAACAAGCCGTCATTACTAAGGTGGACCCGTTCTTTAACTTCCTTGTTCTTTATTTTCCTGTTTTTCGAAAATTGTGCTTTATGTTTATTTATGTTTGTGTCTTTATTACATGATCATTAGTGTCTAAGTGTCTATGCCTTAAAGCTATGAAAATGAATACATCACCTTTCTTAAATGAAAAATGTTTTTAATTGAAAAAGAAAAAGAAGTACATGAATTTTGAATTTTAAAACAGTTTAATTATTTTGATGTGGTGGCAATACTATTGTTTTTCTGAATGAATGCTTGAACAGTGCATATTTTTGAATTTGATTGTTTATGAATGTTAAAATTGTTGGCTCTTGAAAGAATGAAAGGAAAAGGAGAAATGTTATCTGATGATCTGAAAAATCATAAAATTGATTCTTGAAGCAAGAAAAAGCAGTGAAAAGCTTGCAGAAAAAAAGATATATGCGAAAAAAAAAGAAAAAAAAAAGAGAAAAAACAAGCAGAAAAAGCCAATACCCCTTTAAACCAAAAGGCAAGGGTGATAAAAAGGATCCAAGGCTTTGAGCATCAGTGGATAGGAGGGCCCACAGGAATAAAATCCTGGCCTAAGCGGCTAAACCAAGCTGTCCCTAACCATGTGCTTGTGGCGTGAAGGTGTCAAGTGAAAACTTGAGACTGAGCGGTTAAAGTCAAGGTCAAAAGCAAAAAGAAGAGTGTGCTTAAGAACCCTGGACACCTCTAATTGGGGACTCTAGCAAAGCTGAGTCACAATCTGAAAAGGTTCACCCAGTTATGTGTCTGTGGCATTTATGTATCCGGTGGTAATACTGGAAAACAAAGTGCTTAGGGCCACGGCCAAGACTCATAAAGTAACTGTGTTCAAGAATCAACATACTTAACTAGGAGAGTCAGTAACACTATCTGGATTCTGAGTTCTTATAGATGCCAATCATTCTAAACTTCAAAGGATAAAGTGAGATGCCAAAACTGTTCAGAAGCAAAAAGCTAAAAGCCCCGCTCATCTAATTAATACTGATCTTCATAGATGTTTTTGGAAATCATTGTATATTCTCTTCTTTTTATCCTATTTTATTTTCAGTTGCTTGGGGACAAGCAACAATTTAAGTTTGGTGTTGTGATGAGTGGATAATTTATACGCTTTTTGGCATTATTTTTAGTATGTTTTTAGCATATTTTAGTTAGTTTTTATTATATTTTTATTAGTTTTTATTTAAAATTCACTTTTCTGGACTTTACTATGAGTTTGTGTGTTTTTCTGTGATTTCAGGTATTTTCTGGCTGAAATTGAGGGACCTGAGCAAAAATCTGATTCAGAGGTTAAAAAGGACTGTAGATGCTGTTGGATTCTGACCTCCCTGCACTCTAAGTGGATTTTCTGGAGCTACAGAAGACCAATTGGTGCGTTCTCAATTGCGTTGGAAAGTAGACATCTAGGGCTTTCCAGAAATATATAATATCCCATACTTTGCCAAAGATTTGATGGCCCAAACCGGCATTCAAAGTCAGCATCAGAATTCCCAGCGTTAAACGCCGGAACTGGCACCAAAATGGGAGTTAAACGCCCAAACTGGCACAAAAGCTGGCGTTTAACTCCAGGAAAAGTCTCTACACGAAAATGCTTTAATGCTCAGCCTAAGCACACACCAAGTGGGCCCGGAAGTGGATATTTGTGTCATTTACTCATTTCTGTAAACCCTAGGCTACTAGTTCTCTATAAATAGGACCTTTTGCTATTGTATTTTGATCTTTGGAATCTGAGTCTAATCTTTGAGTAGTTCCATGCTACCTTAGATCATGTTTTGGGGCTGGCCTCATGGCCATGCCTAGACCATGTTCTTATGTATTTTCAACGGTGGAGTTTCTACACACCATAGATTAAGGTGTGGAGCTCTGCTGTACCTCGAGTATCAATGTAATTACTATTGTTCTTATATTCAATTCAGCTTGTTCTTGTTCTAAGATATCACTTGTTCTTCAACTTGATGAATGTAATGATCCGTGACACTCATCATCATTCTCACCTATGAACGTGTGCCTGACAACCACCTCCGTTCTACCTTCGATTGAGTGTTTATCTCTTGGATTCCTTAATCAGAATCTTCGTGGTATAAGCTAGAATTGATGGCGGCATTCTTGAGAATCCTGAAAGTCTAAACCTTGTCTATGATATTCCGAGTAGGATTCAAGGATTGAATGACTGTGACGAGCTTCAAACTCGTGATTGTGGGGCGTTAGTGACAGACGCAAAAGAATCACTGGATTCTATTCTGACATGATCGAGAACCGACAGATGAATAGTCGTGCTGTGACAGAGTACGTTGAACATTTTCACTGAGAGTAGGGCTGGAAGTAAGTCAAGTAAGCTCATGAGCCAGTTCGAGGTCGACTCGTTAACAGCTCGATAAGCTAAGCTCGTGAGCTGGTGAGCCAAGCTTGAGCCTGGAATTGAGCTCATAAATTAAATGAACCGAGCTTGAGCTTGGATAAGCTCAGCTCATTAGCTCGTGAGCTGGCTCGATTATATATATATAATCTTAATTATTTAATATTTATATTTATTTTTTACATATAATTTTAATATAGGACATAAATAAAAAATTTATAATTTATTGATATAGAATTATAGATTATGTATTTATGTTTCTCTTATTTGAGCCAGCTCGTGAGCTCGAGTTAGCTCGTGAGTTTTTGGTGAGCCGAGCTTGAGCTTAAGAAATAAGCTCGATTGTTAATGAGCCGAGCCGTGAGCCAAGCTCAATTTTCGTGAGCCGAGCTTGAGCTTGGTCTAGCTCGGCTCACTTCCAGCCCTAACTGAGAGGACGGGATTGTAGCCACTGAAAACGGTGATGCCCAACATACAGCTTGCCATGGAAAGGAATAAGAAGGATTGGACGAAGACAGTAGGAAAGTAGAGAGACAGAAGGGACAAAGCATCTCCATACCCTTATCTGAAATTCTCACCAATGAATTACATAAGTATCTCTATCTTTATTTTATGTTTTATTTATCTTTTAAACATTCATCATCCATAACCATTTGAATCCGCCTGACTGAGATTTACAAGATGACCATAGCTTACTTCATACCAACAATCTCCGTGGGATCGACCCTTACTCACGTAAGGTTTATTACTTGGACGACCCAGTGCACTTGCTGGTTAGTTGTGCGAAGTTGTGATAAAGAGTTGAGATTACAATTGTGCGTACCATGTTGATGGCGCCATTGATGATCACAATTTCGCCATACCAATGCTTAAGTCATAAAACAGAGGTGGCGAGGTATTACAACCTCTAGAAATAAAATTTATTATACATAGTAGTGTGAAAAATGTTTATAACTAGGAGCCTTTGAAGAAAAAAAGGGGTAAATCAAAACCGTTAAATCGAAAAGCGCAACACTCCGATCAATAACGTAAGCGAAATAGATAAAGGATAAGCTAACGCGAGAAGGCTTGTACTCAGGAGCCTTTGGCAATGTAGGATAAGTGTCAAGAGAGTTTGGGAATGGGTTGTCTGCATGCTTTGGAGGGACGTGCTCTACTTCTTCCTTCTTCTCCTCTGGAGCTTCTTTTTCAACTGGCTCCTCATTAACTTGTGCTTCCATACTTGCCACTTGTCCACTTATCAAGGTGATAGCTTTGCATTCCTCTCTTGGATTTGAAATTGTATTACCAGCAAGGTTATTAGTGGTCCTCTGATCAATTTCATTAACTTTTGTGGCTAATTGACCCATCTGAATCTCCAAGTTCTTAATTGATGCTCTAGTTTCCTGTCTTAAACTTGCCAATATTGCTTCCAAATCATGGTTTTGCTGGGGCTGAGAAGTTGCTTGCTGAGATGACTGAAACTGGTGGTTATTAAAATTATTCTGTTGAAAACCACCCTGAGAATTATTATTAAAATTCTGTGACCGCTGAGGTTGCTCTCTCCAACCAAAATTTGGGTGATTTCTCCACATCTGATTGTAGGTCTTAGAATAGGGATCATTATTGGGATTTTTAGGAGCACTTCCCATGTAATTGACCTGTTCAGAAGAAAATTGAGCATAATCATAATTTTTATTTTGCATAAAATTACCTGTCATGTCATAAGAGGCTTCTTGGGGTGCATTCGGAGTGTTGACAGCTGAAACTTGCATTCCACTCAACTGTTGAGTAAGTAGATTTATTTGCTGAGACATAAGCTTGTTCTGAGCAAGAAGAGCATTAATAGCTTCCACTTCCAAAACGCCTCTCTTCTGAGAGGTCTCAAAGTGCAAAGGATTCCTGTTGAAGGAATATAAGTATTGGTTGTTAGCAACCAACTCAATAAGCTCAATAGTCTCCTCTGGTGTCTTCTTCATGTGCAAAGAACCACCTGCAGAATTAACCAAATGCATCTTGGACATTTCACATAAGCCCTTATAAAATATATCCAGTTGAGTCCATCTAGAGAACATGTCTGGAGGGCACTGCCTAGTAAGTAGCTTGAATCTCTCCCAAGCTTCATAAAGGGTCTCACCATCTTTCTGTCTGAAAGCCTGAACCTCCACCCTTAGCTTAGTCAGCTTTTGAGGTGGGAAAAATTTAGTCAGAAAGCTAGTGACAACCTTGTCCCAAGTATCCAGACTCTCTTTGGGTTGAGAATCTAACCACAGCTTTGCTCTATCCCTCACTCCATTGGTCTTCACAGTATCACATATCTGTAGAAAATAAGAAATAAACTGATTTGGGTCTTCCTGAGGGAGTCCATGATGCTGACAATTTTGTTGCACTGATGAGCGGATAAATTGTACGCTTTTTGGCATTGCTTTTAGTATGTTTTTAGTAGGATCTAGTTACTTTTAGGGATATTTTCATTAGTTTTTATGTTAAATTCACATTTCTGGATTTTACTATGAGTTTGTGTGTTTTTCTATGATTTCAGGTATTTTCTGGCTGAAATTGAGGGACTTGAGCAAAAATCAGATTCAGAGGTTGAAGAAGGACTGCTGATGCTGTTGGATTCTGACCTCCCTGCACTCAAAGTGGATTTTCTGGAGCTACAGAACTCAAAATGGCGCGCTTCCAATTGCGTTGGAAAGTAGACATCCAAGGCTTTCCAGAAATGTATAATAGTCCATACTTTGGCCGGGTTTAGACGACATAAAAGGGCGTTGAACGCCAGTTCTACGCTACTGTCTGGGGTTAAACGCCAGAAACAAGTCACAAACCAGAGTTGAACGCCAGAAATATGTTACAACCTGGCGTTCAACTCCAGAAAGAGCCTCTGCACGTGTAACATTCAAGCTCAGCCCAAGCACACACCAAGTGGGCCCCGGAAGTGGATTTATGCATCAATTACTTACTTCTGTAAACCCTAGTAGCTAGTTTATTATAAATAGGACCTTTTACTATTGTATTAGACATCTTTTGAACCATCTTTGGACGCCTGGTTCTTAGATCAAAGGGGCTGGCCATTCGGCCATGCCTGGACCTTTCACTTATGTATTTTTAATGGTAGAGTTTCTACACTCCATAGATTAAGGTGTGGAGCTCTGCTGTTCCTCAAAGATTAATGCAAAGTACTACTGTTTTCTATTCAATTCATCTTATTTCGATTCTAAGATATTCATTCGCACTTCAACCTAAATGTGATGAACGTGACAATCATCATCATTCCTTATGAACGCGTGCCTGACAACCACTTCCGTTCTACCTTAGATTGAATGAGTATCTCTTAGATCTCTTAATCGGAATCTTCGTGGTGTAAGCTAGAATGATGGCGGCATTCAAGAGAATCCGGAAAGTCTAAACCTTGTCTGTGGTATTTCGAGTAGGATTCAATGATTGAATGACTGTGACGAGCTTCAAACTCGCGAGTGCTGGGCGTAGTGACAGACGCAAAAGGAGGGTGAATCCTATTCCAGCATGATCGGGAACCTCAGATGATTGGCCGTGCCGTGACAGGGCATCTTGGACCATTTTCACAAGAGGAGGGGATGTAGCCACTGACAACGGTGATGCCCTTGCATAAAGCCAGCCATAGAAAGGAGTAAGACGGATTGGATGAAGACAGCAGGAAAGCGGAGGTTCAGAGGAACGAATGCATCTCCATACGCTTATCTGAAATTCTCACCAATGATTTACATAAGTATTTCTATCCTTCTTTTATTACTACATTTCGAAAACTACATAACTATTTTATATCCGCCTGACTGAGATTTATAAGGTGACCATAGCTTGCTTCATACCAACAATCTCCGTGGGATTCGACCCTTACTCACGTAAGGTATTACTTGGACGACCCACTGCACTTGCTGGTTAGTTATGCGAAGTTGTGAAGATATGTTTAGACCATGGTTCTGTGCATCCGTTTTTGGTGCCATTGCCAGGGAATCAATTTCGAACAACAATTCACAACCTGAGTAACAATTTCACATACCAAGTTTTTGGCGCCGTTGCCGGGGATTGTTCGAGTTTGGACAACTGACGGTTCATCCTGTTGCTCAGATTAGGTAATTTTCTTTTTGTTTTCTTTTAAAAAAATTTTCAAAAATCTTTCAAAAATTTCTCCTTTGTTTTCGAAAAAAAAAATTTAAAAAAAAAATTATGTTTTCAAAAATATATTTTTCTTCAGAATTTTTAAGAATGAATTCTAGTGTTTCATGAAGCATGTTGAAGCCTGGCTGGCTGTAAAGCCATATCCAAACTCCTTTGGGATTGGTCTTCAACTAATCACCTCAATGGATATAATTCCATTCTAAAGCTTGGCTGGCTATTAAGCCATGCCTGACCCTTTGATTGGAGCTTTAGACTAAAGAGCATAAGATTCCTGGAATTCATATTAAAAATTTTGGAATCCGTATTTTTCTTTTTCAAAATGATTTTCAAAAAAAAAATTAAAAGAAAATACAAAAAAATCATAAAATCATAAAAATCAAAAATATTTTTTGTGTTTCTTGTTTGAGTCTTGAGTCATGTTATAAGTTTGGTGTCAATTGCATGTTCATCTTGCATTTTTCGAAAAGATTCATACATTCATAGTGTTCTTCATGATCTTCAAGTTGTTCTTGGTAAGTCTTCTTGTTTGATCTTTGCATTTGCATGTTTTGTGTCTTTTCTTGTTTTTCATATGCATTCTTGAATTCTTAGTGCCTAAGCATTAAAAAATTCTAAGTTTGGTGTCTTGCATGTTTTCTTTGCATTAAAAATTTTTCAAAAATGTGTTCTTGATGTTCATCATGATCTTCATAGTGTTCTTGGTGTTCATCTTGACATTCATAGCATTCTTGCATGCATTCATTGTTTTGATCCATAACTTTCATGCATTGCATCATTTTTCTTGTTTTTCTCTCTCATCATAAAAATTCAAAATCAAAAAAATATCTTTCCCTTTTTCTCTCTTAAAATTTTGAAAATTAGATTTGACTTTTTCAAAACTTTTTCAAATTTAGTTGTTTTTTATGAGTCAAATCAAATTTCCAATTTAAAAATCTAATCTTTTTCAAAATCTTTTACAAAAATCAAATCTTTTTTTCATTTTTTCTTAGTTATTTTCGAAAATTTCAAAAATCTTTTTCAAACCCCCATATCCAAACTCTAAGTTTGGTGTTGGGAGGTCTCAACAGAACTCTGCACATCTGTGAGGCTCCATGAGATCCCATTGTCAAGCTATTGACATTAAAGAAGCGCTTGTTGGGAGGCAACCCAATGTTTAATTATCTAATTTTATTTTTGTTTTTCATATTTTATTAGGTTCATGATCATGTGGAGTCACAAAATAAATATAAAAATTGAAAACGGAATCAAAAACAGCAGAAGAAAAATCACACCCTGGAGGAAGACCTTACTGGCGTTTAAATGCCAGTAAGAAGCATGTTTTGGGCGTTCAACGCCAGAACAGAGCATGGTTCTGGCGCTGAACGCCAGAAATGGGTAGCATCTGGGCGTTTGAACGCCAGAAACGCACCCTGGAGGAGAGCTGGCGCTGAACGCCCAGAACAAGCATGGTTCTGGCGTTCAACGCCAAAAATAGGCTACAAATGGGCGTTCAACGCCCAGAACAAGCACCAACCTGGCGCTGAACACCCAGAGTTGTGTGCAAAGGCATTTTACATGCCTAATTTGGTGCAAGGTTGTAAATCCTTAAGCACCACAGGATCTGTGGACCCCACAGGATCCCCACCTACCTCCACTCACTTCTTCTCACCCCTCTTTCACACAATCCCATAAACACTCTTCCCCAAAACCCTTCACCAATCACCTCAATCTCTCTTCCCCATCACCTCTTCACCACTCACATCCATCCACTCTTCCCCATAAACCTACCTCATAAACTCCACCTACCTTCAAAATTCAAAATCAATTTCCCACCCAAACCCACCCTAAATGGCCGAACCTTAACCCCCCTCCCTCCCCTATATAAAGCCTTCCATTCTTCCTCATTTTCACACAACACAACCCTCTCTTCTCTTCTTGGCCGAAACACAACCCCTTCTCCCTCTCCTCCATTTCTTCTTCTTCTTCTTCATCTTTTCTTTCTTCTCTTGCTCGAGGGCGAGCAAAATTCTATGTTTGGTGTGGTAAAAGCATAAGCTTTTTGTTTTTCCATTACCATTGATGGCACCTAAGACCGGAGAATCCTCTAGAAAAGGGAAAGGGAAGACAAAAGCTTCCACCTCCGAGTCATGGGAGATGGAAAGGTTCATCTCCAAAGCCCATCAAGACCACTTCTATGATATTGTGGCCAAGAAGAAGGTGATCCCCGAGGTCCCTTTCAAACTCAAAAGAAATGAGTATCCAGAGATCCGACATGAAATTCAAAGAAGAGGTTGGGAAGTTCTAACAAACCCCATCCAACAAGTCGGCATCCTAATGGTTCAAGAGTTCTATGCTAATGCATGGATCACTAGGAACCATGATCAAAGTAAGAACCCGAACCCAAAGAATTATCTCACCATGGTTCGGGGGAAATACTTAGATTTTAGTCCGAAAAATGTGAGGTTGGCGTTCAACTTGCCAAACATGGAAGAGAACGCACGCCCCTACACAAGGAGAGTCAACTTTGATCAAAGGTTGGACCAAGTCCTCATGGACATATGTGTAGAAGGAGCTCAATGGAAGATTGACTCAAAAGGCAAACCGGTTCAACTAAGAAGACTGGACCTTAAGCCTGCAGCTAGAGGATGGTTGGAGTTCATTCAATGCTCAATCATTCCTACTAGCAACCAGTCTGAAATTACTATAGACCGGGCCATCATGATCCATAGCATCATGATTGGAGAAGAGGTAGAAGTTCATGAGATTATACCTCAAGAACTCTACAAGGTGGCTGACAAGTCCTCCACTATGGCAAGGTTAGCCTTTCCTCACCTCATTTGCCACCTATGCAATTCGGCTGGGATTGACATAGAGGGAGATATCCTCATTAAAGAGGACAAGCCCATCACTAAGAAAAAGATGGAGCAAGCAAGAGAGCCCATTCATGGAGCTCAAGAGGCGCATGAATCTCATCACCATGAGATCCCGGAGATGCCTCAAATGTATTTTCCTCCACAAAACTATTGGGAGCAAATCAATACCTCCCTAGGAGAATTAAGTTCCAACATGGGACAACTAAGGGTGGAACATCAAGAGCACTCCATCATCCTTCATGAAATAAGAGAAGATCAAAAAGCAATGAGGGAGGAGCAACAAAGACAAGGAAGAGACATAGAAGAGCTCAAGGACATCATTGGTTCCTCAAGAAGGAAACGCCACCATCACTAAGGTGGACTCATTCCTTGTTCTTACATTCTCTGTTTTTCGTTTTCTATGTTAAGTGCTTATCTATGTTTGTATCTTCATTACATGATCATTAGTAGTTAGTAACTTTGTCTTAAAGTTATGAATGTCCTATGAATCCATCACTTCTCTTAAATGAAAACTGTTTTAATTCAAAAGAACAAGAAGTACATGAGTTTTGAATTTATCCTTGAACTTAGTTTAATTATATTGATGTGGTGACAATGCTTCTTGTTTTCTGAATGTACGCTTGAACAGTGCATATGTCTTTTGAAGTTGTTGTTTAAGAATGTTAAATATGTTGGCTCTTAAAAGAATGATGACTAGGAAACATGTTATTTGATAATCTGAAAAATCATAAAAATGATTCTTAAAGCAAGAAAAAGCAGCAAAGAACAAAGCTTGCAGAAAAAAAAATATAGAAAGAAAAAGAAAAAGCAAGCAGAAAAAGCCAAAAGCTCTTAAAACCAAGAGGCAAGAGCAAAAAGCCAATAACTCTTAAAACCAAAAGGCAAGGGCAAATAAAAAGGATCCCAAGGCTTTGAGCATCAGTGGATAGGAGGGCCTAAAGGAATAAAATCCTAGTCTAAGCGGCTAAACCAAGCTGTCCCTAACCATGTGCTTGTGGCGTGAAGGTGTCAAGTGAAAACTTGAGACTGAGCGGTTAAAGTCAAGGTCCAAAAAAAAAAAGAGTGTGCTTAAGAACCCTGGACACCTCTAATTGGGGACTTTAGCAAAGCTGAGTCACAATCTGAAAAGGTTCACCCAATTATGTGTCTGTGGCATTTATGTATCCGGTGGTAATACTGGAAAACAAAGTGCTTAGGGCCACGGCCAAGACTCATAAAATAGCTGTGTTCAAGAATCATTATACTGAACTAGGAGAATCAATAACACTATCTGAACTCTGAGTTCCTATAGATGCCAATCATTCTGAACCTCAATGGATAAAGTGAGATGCCAAAACTATTCAAGAGGCAAAAAGCTATAAGTCCCGCTCATTCGATTGGAGCTATGTTTCATTGATAGTTTGGAATTTATAGTATATTCTCTCCTTTTTATCCTATTTGATTTTCAGTTGCTTGGGGATAAGCAATAATTTAAGTTTGGTGTTGTGATGAGCGGATAAATTGTACGCTTTTTGGCATTGCTTTTAGTATGTTTTTAGTAGGATCTAGTTACTTTTAGGGATGTTTTCATTAGTTTTTATGTTAAATTCACATTTCTGGACTTTACTATGAGTTTGTGTATTTTTCTGTGATTTCAGGTATTTTCTGGCTGAAATTGAGGGACTTGAGCAAAAATCAGATTCAGAGGTTGAAGAAGGACTGCTGATGCTATTGGATTCTGACCTCCCTGTACTCAAAGTGAATTTTCTGGAGTTACAGAACTCAAAATGGCGCGCTTCCAATTGCGTTGGAAAGTAGACATCCAGGGCTTTCCAGAAATGTATAATTGTCCATTCTTTGGCCGAGTTTAGACGATGTAAAAGGGCGTTGAACACCAGTTCTACGCTGTTGTCTGGAGTTAAACGCCAGAAACAAGTCAAAAACCAGAGTTGAACGCCAGAAATACGTTACAACCTGGCGTTCAACTCCAGAAAGAGCCTCTGCACGTGTAACATTCAAGCTCAGCCCAAGCACACACCAAGTGGGCCTCGGAAGTGAATTTATGCATCATTTACTTACTTCTGTAAACCCTAGTAGCTAGTTTATTATAAATAGGACCTTTTACTATTGTATTAGACATCTTTTGAACCATCTTTGGACGCCTGGTTCTTAGATCAGAGGGGCTGGCCATTCGGCCATGCCTGGACCTTTCACTTATGTATTTTTAACGGTAGAGTTTCTACACTCCATAGATTAAGGTGTGGAGCTCTGCTGTTCCTCAAAGATTAATGCAAAGTACTACTGTTTTCTATTCAATTCATCTTATTTCGCTTCTAAGATATTCATTCGCACTTCAACCTGAATGTGATGAATGTGACAATCATCATCATTCCTTATGAACGCGTGCCTGACAACCACTTCCGTTCTACCTTAGATTGAATGAGTATCTCTTAGATCTCTTAATCGGAATCTTCGTGGTGTAAGCTAGAATGATGGCGGCATTCAAGAAAATCCGGAAAGTCTAAACGTTGTCTGTGGTATTCCGAGTAGGATTCAATGATTGAATGACTGTGACGAGCTTCAAACTCGCGAGTGCTGGGCGTAGTGATAGACGCAAAAGGAGGGTGAATCTTATTCCAGCATGATCGGGAACCTCAGATGATTAGCCGTGCCGTGACAGGGCATCTTGGACCATTTTCACAAGAGGAGGGGATGTAGCCACTGACAACGGTGATGCCCTTGCATAAAGCCAGCCATAGAAAGGAGTAAGACGGATTGGATGAAGACAGCAGGAAAGCGGAGGTTCAGAGGAACGAATGCATCTCCATACGCTTATCTGAAATTCTCACCAATGATTTACATAAGTATTTCTATCCTTCTTTTATTACTACATTTCGAAAACTACATAACTATTTTATATCCGCCTGACTGAGATTTACAAGGTGACCATAGCTTGCTTCATACCAACAATCTCCGTGGGATTCGACCCTTACTCACGTAAGGTATTACTTGGACGACCCAGTGCACTTGCTGGTTAGTTATGCGAAGTTGTGAAGATATGTTTAGACCATGGTTCTGTGCATCCATTTTTGGTGCCATTGCCAGGGAATCAATTTTGAACAACAATTCACAACCTGAGTAACAATTTCGCATACCATGCACAAGAGTAACTAGCTGTGGCTTCAGTTCAAAATTATTTGCATCTATTGGAGGCACCACAATACTTTTGCCATAAAGGTCTGAATTAGGAGCAGTGTAAGAGCCAAGCACTCTTTTAGGTTGCTCATTCCCAACTGGATTTGCCACATTGGCATTAACAGCATTATTATGATCCATAGTGGACTCTGCAGCTTTGTAAAGTCTTGCTTGTTGCAAACACCGCCTCAAAGTCCTTTCAGGTTCAGGATCAAAGTCTAACAGAGGTTCCTTGTTCCTGTTCCTGCTTATAAACAGATACAAGACAAGAAAAGATGGAATTCTCTATGTTAGAGTGCAGAGAATTTCCAATGAGGTAACCTGTGTAAAATAATAAAATAAAAATACTAATTAAATCAAATAAATAAAATTCAAAATTTCTTGTAAATTTAGGACAAAAAGTTTTGAAATTAGGGAGCTAAATAAGAAAAATTAAAATAAAAATAACTAGAAAACACCAAACTTAATTTCAGAAATTAAGAAAAAATAATATAGGATGCAATTTATTTTAAATTAAAGACAAAAAGAAAATAAAGCTAATAAAATATAGAAAGTAAAAAATAATGAAAAAAAAACAAAGTAAAATAAAAAAAAGAAAAGAAAAAAAAAGAAAGAAAGAACGGACGAGATTTAAATAAATAAAAAAATTAAAAGTAAGTAAAAAAAGAAAACAGGGACAGGGGGATGGGGATAGAAAACGAAAGGCAAGGGAAAAAAATAAATAAATAAAAAAACAAAAGAAATGAAAAATAAAAATTAATAATAATATAAAAAATTAATTAAAAGAAAAATATCTAATCTAAGCAATCAAACAATGAATAGTTGTCAATCACCGTCAATCCACGGCAACGGCGCCAAAAACTTGGTGCGGAATTTATAACCCACAAACTAAGGGTGTCTCATGTATTGCTCACTGAGCTTGAATCAAAAGAAAAAGAAAAAGATATAATGCATGAGAAATTGAGTTTATACTTATGATTAGTCTTGTTTACTTAAATGTGGTGGTATTAATTGTGATTCTGAATGAATGATATGAACAATGCATATTCGAATTTGAATCAAGGAATGTTGATGTATAAGAGACAAGAGTTTAGAGAACTATTATGATTTCTCTGAAATTACCAAACATTTAATCCTTGAAGCAAAAGAAATAGCAAAAGAAAAATAAGAGCAAGGTCCAAGGCTCTGAGCATCAATGACTAAGGAGGTGAGACATGATTAAAAGCTCAAAGAGTTGTTTCCCTAGTCATATGCTTGTGGTGTTCTTGTGTCAAGTAATCCTTGAGAAAGAACATTTAGAATTGAGACCAAATGCATTTAGCAGAGTATGCCAAAGGCTTTGAGCACCACTGTCTGGGAGTAACTGAAAGAAAAATTATAACTTAAAGAGAGTTCCCCAATTAAGTACTTGTGGTGTTTTTGTGTCAAGTAACCCCTGAGACAGAACATTTAAAGTCATGTCTAGGCTCAAGGTGCAAAGCACAAATTAAAAGAGAATTGAAGGATATCTGCTGTGTTCAAGGATTAAACTGAAGTATAAAGTTCAGAGAATTCATAATATTATCCGGATTCTAATTCCGAATGACAATGACATTCCTCTGATTCAAAGGAGAATGAGATGCCAAAACTATTCAGTATTGCAATAGATAAACCCCACTTTAAGGAGACACATGAGCATAATCGAACTCTCACTCTCATGCAAATTCACATCCTAGGCCTATATTAGTTTTGGTTGCTTGAGGACAAACAACAATTGAAGTTTGGTGTTGTGATGCGTGAGCATCTTCTCTATCTTTTCCTAGTGAATTTGCATTCAAATTTTCTAAGTTTAATCAAGATTTAATATATTTTAGCCACCATGAATGCTACTTTGAGTTGTGTGCAATTTCTGTTTATTTTAGGTAGCATTCAGATGAATTTGACGGAGTTTTGTAGCAGAAAAGGAAGAAAGCGAATGACGCTGTCAACCCCGACCTCCTTGCACTTAACTAGAAATAACTTGAGCTAAAGAGATCCAATCGATGTGGTTCTAGCGACATTGGAAACCTAACTTTCAGATCTTTGCAACGATGTATAATAGTGCACACTTCTTCTCCAGCAAACTCTGCCCACTCCACGTTGAACTTACAGATATCAAGGCTCGAGACTCGATTTGCGAAGGTAACCGGTCCGAGCATAAAAGTATACATACATATATAGAGGGACTACCCAAAATAAAGCCCAAAACACAAGATACAAAACCAGTTTCTCCAAAATAACCGCATGGGTGAGAACCGAAGGTTCTCAGCATGGTAACAGTGCCCAAATATCTAACATGTAATGTCCTGGGAAAGCCGAAGGCAATCCTAGAACTTCCAATTTATGATCAAAGCCTATAATTACAACTAAACCATGATGAATAAAAATAGGCAAACTAACTAAGGATCATCAGTCTAACTCAAACTCCCCTTTCCAAATCCTGCAAACCTCCCAACTGCCAATAGTAACTTGATATGCAAACACAATTATTTCACACAAGGAAATCCACAAGTAGGAAGCAGATATAACAGTTAGGCAATTAGCAAGTAAATATGCAGACAATTAGGCACTCCAAATAAATCACATATAATGCATATGATGCATGCCTGTCTTAGTGGCTGATGAGTCTCATCTGTCGGTTATAAAGCCAATTCGACAAGTCCTAGTAGCTAACCATTGGACTGTCCCTCTGTCGTGCATCCCCAACTCGAGTTATCCACAATATAATCATAATTCACATCCAACACCCTCACTGGTGTATAATCACGGGGGCAAGTTCATCCGGAACTTTCACAGTGTCCGGCCACACTTACGACATAGGGTCAGTAGAGTATCGAGTCTCTACCTGGTGCACGTGGTGGCTAGCAACTTCTTTCACCTAGGGAAACTCGTATCTCAGATAGGTGGAGTGCAACAATCACAATATCAATAATTCAGCATATATGCATTCAATTTCAGCCATCCAGCTTAAAAGTCATAATTCATTATCAACCAAAAACCATCATCACACACAGCTCATACCATACTTAGCCACTCGGCTCATATCATATACGGTCACTCGGCTCATATCATATACAGCACTCCACCATCCTTCTCAATAACTCATATCCTCATCATTAATCATAACTCATCATAATATCCCCTTTCTTCATCCACAAGTTACCCTCTTCCCTAGTTTTCTCTCAATCACTAGATATTCTACATTGATTTAAGATTTAAAGGATGAAAATGGGGGTTTATAAGCGTGAAACAATATCTTGGAAGGTTACAAGCTTGTTGAGAAAGTGAAAGACTTAAAAACAAAAGCCTTATAAAAGAACAGGGTCGTGTGCGTACGCACAAGGGTGTGCGTGCACACGCCCAGAAGTATTTTCAGAAAGTGTGCGTGCGCACAGGGTTGTACGTACGCACAGAAAACAAAATTTCCATTGTTGAGTGCGCACACAGGGCGTTCTAGTGCCATCAACAGAACGTCCTTCCCAACGTGTGCGTATGCACAGAGCTGTGCGCACGCACAGCTTGCAAAGCCAAATTGATTGTGTGCGCGCATAGGGCGTGCTAGCGCCCCCAGCAGAAGCCACTTCCCTGTGTATGTGTACGCACAAGTGTGTGAGAGCGCACAGATATAGAAATCCACAGGGTGTGCGTCGGCACAGGGCTGTGCGTGCACACACAAACCAAAAATCACAAATTCTGCAGAATTTGCAGAATTCAGATTTCAGGCCCAAACTTTCAACGATCATATCTCCTTCGATAAAATTCATATTTCTATCAAATTTAAACCATTTTAAAGCTTATGAAGTTCTCTTTCATTTGATATAAAAAGAATCAAATTCCAAAAACAATGGCTCAAGATATGATCCGTTGAAATTCATCAAAATTTCATTTTTACCAAGACTCATAAACTTCCAATTTATAAAACTTACATTTCCCAATTTCATTCAAAACCAACCAAAACTTACCCTTCCATCATCAATCATTTCCAAAACCTCATTCAATCATCAACCCACCAATTCTTCCCCTTTTAGCTCTCAATTCAATAATTCAATGTTTAATCAACATTACACATTTTCAATTTCCACTCAATGCTCAATTCCATCAATCAATATATATCAATATCACATACAATTTCATATTCATCAACAAGAGCCTCAACCTTACCAACAATTAGGCATACCAATCCATATCACTTACAACTTTATATGCTTTATCAACAATTTGCACCACTCACAACCAATCAATCATTGTTCACCTATATTCAACTTAATTCACATCATCCAACAACCACATCAACGTTAAAAATCCACTAGATACATACATCACAATACACTTCATCTCAATCAATTAACAACCTCAATAGTTCAAATCCTATCTTAGGGTCTCTAGCCTAAGTTTTCACAGCCACATTACATTTTAGATACAAGAAACTGAAACCATACCTTGGTCGATTCCCGTTCCACCCGGAACACTTCAAATTTTACTTTTTCCTCAACTTCCAATGTCTCAAAGCTCTCAAAATTAGATTTCCAGCTTGTATACCACCTCAAGTCCTCAACAACTCCATCAAACTTCAATCCATTCATATATATACCTTGCCTAACACACATAATATACACCC
This sequence comes from Arachis hypogaea, assembly GCF_003086295.3. Lineage (NCBI taxonomy): Eukaryota > Viridiplantae > Streptophyta > Magnoliopsida > Fabales > Fabaceae > Arachis > Arachis hypogaea. The sequence continues at coordinate 62,553,554 of NC_092046.1, read as the reverse complement.
ATCCATACAAACTCAATATCTAATCACAAAAACTCAAACATTTGACTTAGGGTTGAGATACTTACCAAGCCCAAGGATAAAAAGAGGCAAGATTAAGCCTTCCCTTCAAGTTAATTGGATCCTATAACATCAAAACTCAAAAATCTCAACACTTTACCCACTAAATTTTCAAAATTGAGGGCTATAAATTTGAAGAAAAAACTGTGGCTTACCTCAAGAATAATTGTATGGGTTTTGTAGAGCTCGACGCCGCAGTTGTGTGGCCGCCAATGGTGCGTAAATCGGAACTCTGGATCAAAAGTTACTGGGATTCAAAGATCAAGCTAGGATTATGCCCTTGGAAGAGTGTTCTTCCTTCCTCCCCCAAGTGTTTCAGCGTGTGTGTGTTTAGAGTGGAAGAGAAGGGCTATGCCCTTCATTAAGTTGGGTATTGGGTTGGGTCAAGGGTGCAATATGGGTCCAGTTGGCTCGGTTTGGCCCGTTCGGTCCAATCTTGGGCTGATTTCTTTAAAATTGGTGTCAAAATTCTTGTTTTAATTTTCTCTATCATTTTAAACCATGAAAACCTCGTTTCTTATTTTCTAGAATATATTTTAGTTTATGGGTTAATTAGTCATTAATTAACTGGGTTTTACACACTGAGCATCTGGAATGCATATATCAGCGACTACTTGCTCCAGTTGCTGATCCCTGTTCGCCCTCTCACTGTAAGACTGAAGTGAGGGCATAGTCCATGGTATCTGGAGGGTCTGCCAGATAATCTCTGGGCTGAAATCAATGACTCTTCCCCTTACAAAGCTTTTATGGTCCCTTTCATTGACTCCAGACACATCTTTGTAAGTGATTGATGCACCACTATTTTGTGGTACATTTTATGCTGAATTGAGTGGATTTTATTCATTATTCTCACACTTATTCATATAATTTGCATGTTTTACATTTACCTTCCTAATTTTGTATCATGATTGAAAACATACTTCTTTGGCCTTAAATTTGCTAATTTTTAATCCTCTCTTATTACCATTCGATGCCGTGATACGTGTGTTAAGTGTTTTCAGGTTTTATAGGCAGGAATGGCTTAGAGGATTGAAAGAAAATATGAAAAAGTGGTAGGAACACAAGAAACTGGAGTTTTGAGAAGCCTGCAGCAACACGTACGCGTGGATGACGCATACGCATGACCAGAAATTTGTTCAAGCGACGCGTACGCGTGGCCGACACGTATGCGTGACGGGCGTCACGTGCTGCAATTTACAGAAAACACTGGGGACAATTTCTGGGCTGCAGTGGACCTAGTTTTAGGCCTAAAAATACTGATTAGAGGCTATAGAGTGAAGCTGGAAAGGTGAAACATATATTCATACACTTTAGTGAGGTTTTAGATGTAGTTTTCTAGATAGAGAGGCTCTCTCCTCTAGGTTTTAGGGTTTTTAGCTTTATTACTTCTCTAATTCAGATTTCCATCTTGCTTTATTTTAGTTTCTATTCTACATTCTATTATTCTAGCATCTTAGTCTATCTTCTCTTGTTGATTTATTTATTTTCCAATTTAGTTTATGAACTTTTGATGTTAGATTCAATTTTCATTAATGCAATTTATATTTTCCATGGTTATTGTTACTCTCTTTAATTGTTAGTCATTGATGCTTGTAATTGGTTGTTTAGATTTAATATTCCTTGTTAATTTTATCATGCTTTTATTTTGTGCCTACCAAGTGTTCGATAAAATGCTTGGTAGGATTTTAAATTAGATTGTTTGTATTCTTAACTTAGACTGAGTAATTTGGAGAATCTTGAATTGTCAAAGTCTCTTGTTGGTTGATGATTGAGACTTTCTATTTGGCTTGAACTTCACTAACTCTAGTCTTTGATTAGGACTTGTGAATTCAAGTTGATTTGCTCACTTGACTTACCTTCAATTGTTAGAGGTTAACTAAGTGAGAGCAAAAGGCAATTACCATCACAATTGATGATGATAATGAGGATAGGAATTCCAATTCTCAATCCTTGCTAGGAATTTTATTAGTTATTAATTTATTTTCTTGTCGTTTTACTCTCTTATTTTTTTACTACAAAACCCAAAAATATACTTTCCCATAACGAATAATAAACATACTTTCCTGCAATTCCTTGAGAGACGACCCAAGGTTTAAATACTTCGGTTTATTTTTATTGGGTTTGCTTTAGTGACAAACAAATTAAATGTTGATTGAGGTTTAATTGTCAATTTAGACTATACTTGCAACGCGATATTTTTATGAAAATCTTTACCTACATTTTTCCTCCGTCAGTGATCCACAGATTTCCATAAAATTCTTGAACCATTAATTGTCCCACTTGAGTGTGCGAATTGCACAGAAACTGCCATCCTCTTCTCTGAATCTCACGCTGAATTTTCGGATATTCATCCGGTTGGAGATTAAACCGCACTTCTAGTTGAACCGGCCTCTTGGCAGTAACATCATAAAAGTGCTCTTCATGCAATTTAGAGCGGAATCTTCTTGAATCATGAGAACCGGTGGCCGGTTCCTTTCCTTTTCTCTTCTTGGAAGGTTGGGTGATCTTTGGTGCCATAGAAATAACAGAATAAAATAGCAAGGCGACAACACCAAACTTGAAACTATTGCTCGTCCTCGAGCAAAATAAAGAAATATAAGGGGAAGAAGAAAGGGGAGCAGAAATTGAAATAGAAGAAAATAAAAGTCAATGCTAAAAATTTCTTTTTCTTTTTCTATTTTTTTGAAATATACTAAAACGAAAAAAAAAAGTAGAATAGGGAAGAGGGGGTACAAAGAGAGAAGGGGGATGGTTGAAGGGTTGGGGTTTTGGGGTATAGGATGCTGTGGTGGTTGTGGTTGAGGAAGAATGGAATGGGTGTATTTGATTTGTTGTGTGTGTGGTAAAAGGGTTGGGGTTTATATAGGAAAGGAAGTGGGGTAGTTGGCTTGTGTTACAGAAGGGGGAAGAAGAGTACAGAAGGGGTTTAGTGTTTGCTGAGGTGAGGAAGAAGGAATGAAGTGTTGGTATTGGGTTGTGGGTGGGTGTTTAAATAGGAGTGGGGAAAGTGTTTAGGCTGCAGGAGGGTTGGGGAGTCACGGGTTTACCTTGGGGGGAGTGGTTGGTGAGGGATCACATGCAAGTATGGGGAAAGGGGGAGTGGGATTCGGTCAAGGGAGGAAGGGACAAGTGTTTGGGTGCAGGAGGGTTGGAAAGGGGAATATGTGGGAAGGTGTTAAAGCTGATGGGAATAATTGAAAAAGGGAACAAAAAGGGAAAGGATCAATCAGAGGGATGCCATGTGATATGGCTGGAATATGGGGTGATCACATTTGGCGTTGGCCAAAAAGTATAACCTGGCGCCAAACTTGGAGACTTTGAAGTTTGGCGCTGTGTCTGCTGAAAACAAGGCCTCATCCTAGCACCGAACTTGGTGTGGCTCAAGTTCGGCGCCACCCTCTTTTTTTTTATAGAATTTTCTGCGCCAAATGCCAGGGGAGCCAAATTCGGCGACCCCCTGGCAGAGCCTTCCCTCCTTATGTATGCAATTCCCACGCCAGACTTGAAAAGTTCAAGTTTGGCGTCAACTCTTCCTCTTTTTCTCTTCTTTACGTCGTTCTCCATGCCAAACACCAGGGGAGCCAAGTTTGGCGTCCCCATAGCAGAGAACTTTTCTCCTTTTGTGCGCAACTCCATGCCGAACTTGCAAGGGATCAAGTTTGGCGCCATATGCTTCTCAAATTGCCCCATTCTACGTCGTTCTTCACGCCAAACTTGGAATTTTCCAAGTTTGGCATAGACCTTCTGGAGAGAAAACTCCATCTTACATGCACACACAGCGCCAAACTTGGATATCCCAAGTTTGACACCACCCAGTCCGAGACTTCCACCTCCAGAGTTGCCAAAATTCCTTCTAAGTGTATCGGTTCCTATTCCAAAATTTCTGCATGATCAAAACACATGTAAACCAAGGGGAAAACAATAAAAACTCAATAAAAATTAAGTAATAATAAAATCATAATAATAGAAAATAAACTAAGGATACGAAATTATCGGGTTGCCTCCCGACAAGTGCTTCTTTAACGTCATTAGCTTGACGGTCAATCCTGCTAATTCAGCAGATGAACGGACCGTTGGCGATCAATCTTGCCTCCAACATAGTGCTTCAACCTCTGACCATTAACTGTGAATTTCCTGTTAGAATTCTCTTCCTGAATCTCTACATGACCATATGGTGAAGCTCTGGTAACTACAAACGGTCTTGACCACTGGGATTTCAGCTTCCCGAGAAAGAGCTTGAGCCTTGAATTATACAGAAGCACTCTCTGACCTGGCTGAAAGACTCTGATGAAAATCTTCTTGTCATGCCATATCTTGGTTCTCTCCTTATAGAGCTTGGCATTCTTATAGGCTGAATATCTGAATTCGTCAAGCTCACTCAACTGAAGCATTCTCTTAATTTCTGTAGCCTGAGCATCAAAGTTCAGATACTTGATTGCCCAGTAATCTTTATGCTTCAGCTCCATTGGCATGTAATAGGCTTTGCCATATACCAACTGATAAGGGGACATGCCAATAGGAGTTTTGTAGGCTGTCTGGTATGCCCAGAGAGCATCATCAAGCTTCCTAGACAAGTCCTTCCTTGAGACATTGACGGTCTTCTCTAGAATCTTCTTTAGTTCTCTGTTGGAAACCTCAACCTATCCACTTGTCTAAGGGTGATAAGGGGTTGCCACTTTATGATAGACTTTATATCTCTGAAGAAGTGAGTCCAGCTGTCTGTTATAGAAGTGACTTCTACCATCACTGATGAGTGTCCTTGGGACACCAAACTGGCTGAAAATATATCTCTGAAGAAAGCTCATCACCACTTTGGCATCATTGGTAGGCAGAACCACAACCTCTACCCATTTGGACACATAATCAACTGCCACTAGAATATAGTTGTTGGAATACGAGGGTGGGAAATGTCCCATGAAGTCAATACCCCACATATCAAACAACTCAACCTCAAGAATCCCCTGCTGTGGCATCTCATGGTTGGCAGGGAGATTCTTAGCTCTTTCACATCTGTCACAGCTCTTCACAAATGCTCTTGAATCCCTGAAGGGAGTCGGCTAGTAAAACCCGCTCTGAAGGACCTTTGTAGCTGTCCTTTCACCACCAAAGTGGCCTCCATAATCAGAACCATGACAGTGCCAAAGAATCTACTGTGTTTCTTCATCTGGAACGCATCTACAGATTATACCATCTGGGCATCTTCTAAAAAGGTATGGTTCCTCCCAAAAGTAGTATTTTGCATCAGTTAGTAGCTTCTTCACTTGTTGTCTACTGTACTCCTTTGGAATGAAATTCATAGCTTTATAATTTACAATGTCTGTAAATCATGGAGCCTACTGAATGAGGAACAGTTGCTCATCCAGAAATGTCTCAGCCATAGCTGTGGGTGACTGTACTCCTGCTTCAGGCTCAATTCTGGAAAGGTGGTCAGCTACTTGATTTTTTGACCCTTTTCTATCTTTTATCTCAATATCAAACTCCTGAAGGAGTAACACCCATCTGATTAATCTTGATTTAGAATCCTGTTTGGTTAGAAGGTACTTCAAAGTAGCATGATCAGTAAAAACAATAACCTTAGAACCAATTAAATAGGACCTAAACTTATCAACAGCATACACAATAGCTAATAATTCTTTTTCTATAGTTGTGTAATTCTTGTGAGCATCATTTAACACACGGCTAGCATAGTAAGTGACATGTATAAACTTGCCATGCCTCTATCCTAAAATAGCTCCTATAGCTAAATCACTAGCATCACACATTAATTCAAATGGTAAATCCCAGTCAGGGAGAGCTATAATTGGGGCAGAGGTAAGGTTTGCTTTCAGAGTTTCAAAAGCATGCAGGCATTCATCATCAAACACAAAAGGAACATCAGCAACTAATAGGTTGCTCAATGGTTTAGCAATTTTAGAAAAATCCTTTATAAATCTTCTATAAAATCCTGCTTGACCCAAGAAACTCCTGACCGCTTTAACATTAGATAGTGGTGGTAATTTTTCCATTACCTCCACCTTTGCTCTATCAACCTCAATTCCCTTGCTTGAAATCCGGTGTCCAAGAACAATACCTTCTGTAACCATAAAATGACATTTTTCTCAATTTAAAGCAAGGTTTGATTCTTGACACCGTTTCAAGACCAGAGATAAATGCTTAAGGCATGATTCAAAAGAATTACCAAAAATAGAAAAGTTATCCATAAATACCTCAATGAACTTTTCCATATCAGAAAAAATTGAAAGCATACACCTTTGAAAAGTTGCTGGAGCATTACAGAGTCCAAATGGCATTCTCCTGTAAGCAAATACTCTAAAAGGACATGTGAATGCTGTCTTCTCTTGATCTTAAGGGTCCACTGCAATTTGATTATATCCAGAATATCCATCTAGAAAACAATAAAAAGCATGGCCATCTAACCTCTCAAGCATCTGATCAATGAAAGGCAAGAGAAAGTGATCCTTCCTTGTAGCAGTGTTGAGCCTCTTGTAGTCTATGCACATTCTCCATCCTGTGATTATCCTTGTAGGAATTAGCTCATTCTGTTCATTCTTGATCACTGTCATCCCTCCTTTCTTGGGAACTACCTGCACAGGGCTCACCCAAGGGCTGTCAGAAATAGGGTAAATAATGCCGGCTTCCCATAGTTTCATTACCTCTTTTTGGACCACCTCTTTTATTGTTGGATTGGGTCTCCTTTGTGGTTGCACAACTGGTTTAGCATCATCTTTAAGAAGGATCTTGTGCATACACTTGGTTGGGCTAATCCCCTTTAAATCACCAATGGTCCACCCAAGAGCTGTTTTATAGCTCCTGATTACTGAAATAAGCGCTTTTTCTTCTCCAGGCTTCAGGGAAGAGCTAATAATAACTAGATATGAATCATTTTCACCCAAGAATACATATTTCAGAGAAGGAGGCAAGGGTTTGAGCTTAAGCTTGGGGACTTCCTTCTCCTTTATTGGCATGCTCATCACTACCTTCTGGGGTGGTGAATCATCAACATCAACTAATTCATACTCAGAAATAGGATCCAGAATATCATCAAGTACCTCAGCTTCCAGTACCTCTTGAACAAGTGGTTCAACAATATCAACTCTCATACACCCTTCAGAATCATTAGGGTATTTGAGAGCTTCAAATACATTAAGGACCACCTGCTCTTCGTTGACCCTTAGTGTTAATTCACCCTTTTGCACATCAATCAAAGCTCTACTTGTAGCTTAAAAGGGTCTACCAAGAATAATAGAGGACTTTGCATCCTCTTCTATATCCAATATAACAAAATCAGCAGGAAAAATAAATGGTCCTACTTTCACAAGTAAATCCTCAACAACACTCACAGAAAATTTAATAGAAAGATTAGCAAGCTGAAGAGAAATACGAGTGGGTTTTACCTCCTTAATTTGGAGCTTTTTCATCACTTAAAGTGGCATGAGATTGATGCTAGCTCCAAGATCATATAAAGCTCTCTGAATGGTGACATCTCCAATGGTGCAAGGAATTACAAAGCTCCCTGGATCTTGCATCTTCTCAGGAAGGTTATGTTGAATAATAGCACTACATTCCTTGGTTAACACCACTGTTTCTTGTTCCTTCCAATTTCTCTTGTTAGTCAACCATTCTTTCATAAATTTAGCATAGAGAGGCATTTGCTCAAGAGCCTCTGCAAATGGAATGTTGATCTGCAGCTTCTTGAAGACTTCTAAAAATCTAGAAAATTTCTTGTCCTTGGAAGCCATCTGAAGCCTTTGAGGGTATGGCATTTTTGGTTTGTAATCAGGAGCCTTGGGCAATGTAGGATAGGTGTCAAGAGAGTCTGGGAATGGGTTGTCTGTACGCTTTGGAGAGGCGTGCTCTACTTCTTCCTTCTTCTCCTCTGGAGCTTCTTTTTCAACAAGCTCCTCATTCACTTTGCTCTCAGAACCAGCTACATTACCACTTCTCAACTGAATAGCCTTGCAATCATCTCTTGGGTTCACCGTTGTATCATCAGGAAAAGTACTTGAAGACTTCTCAGGTATTTACTTGCTCAACTGGCCCATTTGCACCTCTAAGTTTCTAATGGAAACTCTGGTTTCCTACATAAAACTATTCATCATTGTCTCCCAGTTAGAATTCTGCTAGGACTGAGAATTTTTCTGCTGAGGTGGTTGTTGTTGATGAGACTGAAATTCGTGGTTATTATGATTATATTACTGAAAACTGCCTTGAGAATTATTGTTGAAGTTTTGAGATCTCTGAGGTTGGTCTCTCCACCCAAAATTTGGGTGATTCCTCCACCCTTGATTGTAGGTCTTAGAGTATGGATCATTATTGGGGTGTTAGTGCACGAAATTGTGATCTCTAAAATGGTGCCAAAAATTTGGTACGCACGTTCATAATCTCAATTATTTTTCACAACTCCGCACAACTAACCAGCAAGTGCACTGTGTCATCCAAGTAATAAACCTTACGTGAGTAAGGGTCGATCCCACGGAGATTGTCGGCTTGAAGCAAGCTATTGTCATCCTTGTAAATCTCAGTCAGGTGGATTCAAATGGTTGTGAAGTTTTGATAATTAAAATATAAATAAAATATAAAATAGGATAGAAGTACTTATGTAATTCACTGGTGAGAATTTCAGATAAGCGTATGGAGATGCTTTGCTCCTTTTGAATTTCTGCTTTCCTACTGCCTTCATTCAATCATTCATACTCCTTTCCATGGCAAGCTTTATGTTGGGGGATCACCGTTGTCAATGGCTACCATCCGTCCTCTCAGTGAAAATGGTCCAAATGCACTGTCACCGCACGGCTAATCATCTGTCTGTTCTCGATCTTGTTGGAATAGGATCCATTGATCCTTTTGCGTCTGTCACTATGCCCAACACTCGCGAGTTTGAAGCTCGTCACAGTCATCCCTTCTCAGATCCTACTCGGAATACCACAGACAAGGTTTAGACTTTCCGGATCTCAGGAATGGCCACCAATAATTCTAGCCTATACCACGAAGACTCTGATCGTGAACCAGGAGGCTAACAGATACACACTCAAGCTATTACAGATAGAACGGAAGTGGTTGTCAGGCACGCGTTCATAGGTGAGAATGATGATGAGTGTCACGGATCATCACATTCATCAGGTTGAAGTGCGAGTGAATATCTTGGAATAAGAATAAGCTTGAATTGAATAGAAAAACAATAGTACTTTGCATTAATTCATGAAGAACAGCAGAGCTCCACACCTTAATCTATGGGGGGGTTAAGTATGATTTTGGTCCCTAACGTAGGGGCTGAACATTTTTTTCGTCCCTCGCCTTTTTTTTGCTCCAAAATGGTCCCCAAAGTTTCAATTTATTTTAAAACCGTCCTTCGGACCAAAATGCCCCTATCCCTTCTTCCCCAAATTTATGAAAAAGCACCAGCACCACCACAACCACCACCACCCACCACCTACCACCAACCACCACCACCACCACCACCATCACCATCACCACCACCACCACCACCACCACCATCATCATCAGAACTCAAAATCAGAACAACCACCACCACCACCCCCCCATCCACTGCTACTCCATCACCAGCATCCATCACTCCAACCAAAACATTAGAAAATCAATATCATCATCGTCATCCTCATCAAAAGCCAGAACTCAGAAAATCCAGAAAAATCAAACAATAATACTCAGAATCAGAAAATCATCATCATCATCAAGAACCCAGAATCAGCAAGAAGAAGAAGAAGAAGAAGCGGGCGGTAGGCAACGGCTCGGCGGTGGTGTCGATGGGAAGAAGAAGAAGAAGAAGAAGAAGAAGAAGAAGAAGAAGAAGAAGAAGAAGAAGAAGAAGAAGAAGAAGAAGAAGAAGAAGAAGAAGAAGTGGCGGGCGGCGGGCAACGGCTCGGAGGTGGTATCGGCGGGAAGAAGAAGAAGAAGAAGAAGAAGAAGAAGAAGAAGAAGAAGAAGAAGAAGAAGAAGAAGAAGAAGAAGAAGAAGCGGGGGGCGGTGGGCAACGGCTCGGCGGTGGTGTCGACGGGAAGAAGAAGAAGAAGAAGAAGAAGAAGAAGAAGAAGAAGAAGAAGAAGAAGAAGAAGAAGAAGAAGAAGAAGAAACGGGCGGCGGTGCGGTGGCGGGAAGAAGAACAAGAAGCGGCGGTGCGACGGCGGTACGGCGGCATGGCGTCTCTCCCCCTCCCCCCACCTTTCTCCCCCCTCCCCCTTTCTTTCTTTCTCGGCCCCTCCCCCCTTTTCTTTCTTTCTTTCTCGGCCCCCCCACCCCGCTTCTGTATCCCCCTTTCTTTCTTTTTTTCTTTTTTTTATTTATTTTATATTTATTTTATTTTATAATTTTTTTAATAAAGGGTAATTTGGTAATAAAAAAATATAATTGGTAAAAAAGACGATTTTAAAACAAACTGAAACCTTGGGGACCATTTTTGAACGAAAAAAAGGCGAGGGACGAAATAAATTTTCAGCCCCTGCATTGGGGACCAAAATCATACTTAACCCATCTATGGGGTGTAGAAACTCCATCGTTGAAAATACATAAGTGATGAAGGTCCAGGCATGGCCGAATGGCCAGCCCCTAAATGTGATCAAGAGATCAAAAGTGATACAAAGATAGTCTCAAAAATGATCAAAAGATGTGAAATAAATCACTAAAAGTAGTTTTTATACTAAACTAGTAACTAAGGTTTACAGAAATGAGTAAATGATGCAGAAATCTACTTCCGGGACCCACTTGGTGTGTGCTTGGACTGAGCATTGAGCTTTACACGTGTAGAGACTTCTCTTGGAGTTAAACGCCAGGTTGCAGCCTGTTTGTGGCGTTTAACTCTGGTTTGTAACCTGTTTCTGACGTTTAACTTCAGAATAGGACAGGAAGTTGGTGTTTGAACGCCAGTTTGCGTCGTCAAAATTTGGGCAAAGTATGCACTATTATCTAGTTCTGGAAAGCCCTAGATGTCTACTTTCCAACGCAATTAAGAGTGCACCAATTGGGTTTCTATAGCTCCATAAAATTCACTTCGAGTGCAGGGAGGTCAGAATCCAACAGCATCTGCAGTCCTTTTTCAGCGTCTGAATAAGATTTTTGCTCAGGTCCCTCAATTTCAGCCAGAAAATACTTGAAATCACAGAAAAATACACAAACTCATAGTAAAGTCCAGAATTATGAATTTTGCATAAAAACTAATAAAAACATAGTAAAAACTAACTAAATTATACTAAAAACTACCTAAAAATAATGCCAAAAAGCGTATAAATTATCCGCTCATCAGGTGTCTAGGAGCACTCCCCATGTAATTGACCTGTTTAGAAGAAGATTAAGCATAATCATAATTCTCATTTTGCATCAAATTACCTATCATGTCATAAGAGACCTCTTGAGGTGCATTCTGGGTGTTGACAGCTAAAACTTGCATTCCACTCAACTGTTGAGTAATTAGACTTATTTGCTGAGACAAAAGTTTGTTCTGAGCAAGAAGACCATCAACAGCTTTCACTTCCAAAATGCCACTCTTCTGAGGGGTCTCAGAGTTCACAGGATTCCTGTTGGAGGAATATAAGTATTGGTTGTTAGCAACCAATTCAATAAGCTCAGCAGTCTCCTCTGGTGTCTTCTTCATGTGCAAAGAACCACCTACAGAATTATCTAAGCACATCTTGGACATTTCACATAAGCCCTCATAAAAAATATCCAGCTGAGTCCATCTAAAGAACATATCCAGAGGGCATTGCCTAGTCAGTAGATTGAATCTCTCCCAAGTTTCATAAAGGGTCTCACCATCTTTCTGTCTGAAATTCTGAACCTCCATTCTTAGCTTAGTCAGCTTTTGAGGTGGGAAAATTTAGTCAGAAATCCCGTGACAACCTTTTCCTAAGTATCCAAACTCTCCTTGGGTTGAGAATCTAACCACAGCTTTGCTCTATCTCTCACAGCAAATGGGAAGAGCATGAGTTTGTATACCTCAGAATTCACTCCATTGGTCTTCACTTTATCACAAATCTGTAGGAAATCAGAAATAAATTGATTTGAGTTTTTCTGAGAGAGTCCATAATACTGGCAATTTTGTTGCACAAGAGTGATAAGCTAAGGCTTCAGTTCAAAATTGTTTGCAGCTATAGGAGGCACCATAATGCTTTTTCCATAAAGATCTGCATTGGGAGAAGTGTAAGAGCCAAGCACTCTTCTAGGTTGCTCATTCCCATTCGGATTTGTCATATTGGCATTAGCAGCATTATTATGATCCATGGAGGACTCTGCAGCCTTGTAAAGTCTTGCGTGTTGCAAATGCCACCTCAAAGTCCTTTCAAGTTCAGGATCAAAGTCTAATAGAGGTTCTTTGTCCCTGTTCCTGCTCATAAACAAATAGAAGATAAGAAAAGATGGGATTTCCTACGTCAGAGTGTAGAGAATTTCCAGTGAGGTAACCTATGTAAAATGATAAAATAAAAATACTTACTACTTAATGCTAAAAAAATTTGAAAAATAATGATCAGATGCAAACTAAAAAAAATTCAAAATTTGCAAGGGAATTAAATAGAAAAATTGAAATAAAATTTACTAGGTAACACCAAACTTAAGTTTAGAAATTAAGAAAAAATAAAGCTAGAAAATTCGAAAATTAAGGTGCAAAATTAAATAAATTTAAATTAAATAGAAATAATGCTCCTTATTTTCGAAAATTTTGGAGGAAAACACAAAGGAACACCAAACTTAAAAATTTTAAGATAAAAACACAAAAAAGACTATAGAACACTTCGAAGACTAACACGAACACAAAGAACAAAATTCAAAAGACTCAAAGAACACAAGAACATAAAAAAGAACACCAAACTTAAAATTTTTAGAAAACCAAAAGCAAATTTTCGAAAATTTAAAGAAAAATAAAAAAAACACCAAACTTAAGGATTTGACACAAGAATTAAACAGAAAAAAACTATATTTAAAAATTTTTAGAAAATAGAACTCAAAGAAAATGCACAACTCAACAAGAACAAACACCAAAGACTCAAACAAAGTACAAAGATTGAACAAGGAAAAGAAAAATATTTTTGAAAAAGTTTTAAAATTTTTTCGAAAAATAAGAGGAAAAGAAAATAAAAATAAAAGACTCAAATAAAAAAAAGTTATACTCTTGCAAAAATCAAAGATACAAAGACTCAAACCAAGAACACAAACAAAGACTCAAACAGAGAAAAGACATATTTTAAAAAAAGGGTTTTAAAATTTTTGAAAATTTAAGGAAGAAGAAAATATAAATTAAAAGACTCAAAATGATTTAGGGTGAAGCTCGTACAGTTCATTCTCCTTAATGATTCTACTCAAAATGCCACAGATAAGGTCAAATCTTCCGGATCAGAGAATGCTGCATCTTGGGTTCTAGCCTCTACCACAAAGACCCTAATCTCCAAAAAAATCAGCTGAACTGATGTCTCGAGAAGTCCCGAACGAAGTCGTGGATTAGCCGTCTAAGAGATGTATAAACATAGCTGTTGGTTCGTCCTTGTCCAATGAAAGACGCATTCTGAACCTAAATAGACGCGGGTGTTTGTCAGGCACGTTTGTCTTAATGTGATGAACAGAGCTAATTTGTTAGATCATCCTATTCACCACGATGAAGATCGAATATACATCTTAGAATTAATCAAACACGGATTGAAGAGAAACAGTAGTACTTTTATTAATTCATAGGACTCAGCAGGGCTCCTCCCCTCAACCTAGGAGGTTTAAAAACTCATATTGATAAGAAAATACAATGGATTCCAAAAAATTGTTGAATGGTGGTCGAAGATCCCTAACAAAGTGTGATATTCTACTTTAAATACTAAGCTAATGACTAGTAAGGGTAAAACAGTCAATTTAGTGCTAAAATCCACTTCTGGGGCCCACTTGGTGAGTGTTTGGGATGAGCTTTGATAAGATCCACGTGCTATGAGGTCTCTTAAGCGTTTGTACATTGGTCTCTGTCCCTTGGGCGCTGGACGCTTGGAAGGGGGCAAATAGCTGGCGTTGGACGCCAGTTTTGGGCCTTTTAATCCGAAGCAAAGTATGGACTATTATATATTGATGGAAGGCTCTGAAAGTAAGCTTTCCATAGCCGTTAAGAGCGCTCCCTTTGGACTTTTGCAGCTCTAGAAAAGCTCTTCCTAAACAGTCTATTTAGTATCTGCAGTGCTTTCTCTGTCTCTGAATTAGACTTCTGCTCCACCTCCTTAATTTTAGTCAGAAAATATCTGAAATTGTCCAAAAACACAAAAACTCATAGTAGCATCCAAAAATATGATTTTAACACTAAAATCTATAAAAAGTCAATAAAAACTAGATAAAACACACTAAAAACTATATGAAAGTGATGCCAAAAAGCATATAAAATATCTGCTCACCAAATACGCATAAGATGCAAAGCATAGAGCTAAGATATCAAATCATAACTTAATAAATGAATATAAATTAGAAAATTTTGCTAGGAACAATTAGAAGGAAGATAATATATTGATCGAAGCAAGTTCTAATTGAATTAAAGTACAAAGTTCACATAGGAGAACGTAAAATTGAGGACCATAACATCAAGAATCCAGAGGATGATCAGGTATACAATCTAAGAAAGAATAAAACTGCTTTTCAAGAGAAGACAGTGAGACAAGAAATTCCAATGCAATTGGTAGAGGAGAAGATAACACCAAGCAAAAATAAGGATCATACGTTAACTAACTTCAAGAATTAATTTCTAACGCTCCCAAACCCGTTATTCGCATCACTGATTACTTCTATTTTCTCTATGGTAACCCATTAACTTTTTCGTACACATAAACCATCAACATTAAGTTGGCCAGACTTAATATCAACAGATATGCAACAGTAAGCTAACAGCATTAATCAATAAATAGCCATGTACATAAAGCTCTAATTCTCGTCATTCGGACAAGACCTATAATATGACAGACACTCAGAGTATGCAATGAAGCATAGTCAGTCCATTCACAAGGCTCTAATAGAGATGAACTGCTCTGATACCATAATGTAATGACCTAACATCCAATACACCATGATCGTACCAGAAGTAAGGCGTTACTAACTTGTTTTCCTTACTAACTATTTAATATTGAGCCTTTAGTTCGATATCTCATTTTAATCTTTAATAAAATGCCAGAAAACTGTTTCCAACTCACTAGAAATCATATATCAAACATCACCAAGTGATAATAATCACATAATTACTAATAATAATAAATCTTATACAAGTAAATCAAAATAAAATTCAGATACAACACATATCCCTCTGTATAAAATAAAAATCTTAAGCAACAAGCGAGGGAACTCTATGAAAGTAACTTAACTCATAAATAAAGTCAATAATCGACCGCAGCTTCAAACTGAGTATTCGAACCTGTATCACTGAAAAGGTGGAAGATATTGGGGTGAGAACAAAGCACACGTTCTCAGTAGGGATGGGAATAGCATCAAAGTAAAGAAATACTTTCAAATAGAATTAATTTCATTATAAAACAATTTTTTTCTTGAAATAACCTTTTGAAAAAGTTTGGTGAAAAAATTACTTTAAAAAGGTGCTTAAAGAAATTTCTTTAACTTACAAATCAGTAAGATGAAAAATTTAAAGAAACAAAAAGGACCAAAGACGTAGCTAGTGACTTCCTATCCAACATACCTCGCTCACTCATATCCAAATAATACATACATTAGAATAATCACGCAACACCTAGTCCACTTGCCTCAACTTTTATTACCACACACCAGAAACCACCCTCATCATACCTCCACCAAAAAGGGTCTCTTAGGTAAACATACACATACAAGACAAACAAAAAAATCACAGATAGGATTCAAGTACAACAAGTAAAACAAGTAGCAGATGAACATGGCTAAGCAATTAAGCAAACTAAAACAAATACACACTCAATCAAAACATACAAATGCATATGATGCATGCCTGTCCTATTGCTAATGAGCTCATCTGTCGGTTATACAGCCAACCCGACATGTCCTGGTAGCTAACCATTGGACAGTCCCCCGATGCGCATCCCCATGAGTCTATGCATAGCTTTTTCTCATATATATATTAAATCACTCAATGGGGGTACCATTCCAGGGTCAACAGAGTATCGAGTCTCAACCTTGAACACGTGGTGGCATGCCACGGTACTTTACCCAGAGAGACTCGTATCTCAGATAATTCAAATAAATAATCCATATGAATATTTCAATCATAATTCATCAATATTCACATCATTCTCAATCATGCCTCATTCATCACGAGTCTTGTCATCAATATCATAACCAATGTCATCAATCACAGTCATCACCCCACATCACTATAATTAACCAGAATCATCACCAGATCTCAAACAACCCAATTGTCACTAAATCACACCTCAATTTCAAAGACAACCTTCAATCAACTCACTAAACTCGCCTCCGAATCAACACCACACATTTTTCATCATATTTCTTAAAAGAACATTCTTCCTCTTGACTGTTATGTTCAATTTCATTAAAAACCTTAAACTCACTTTCCGATTCCCAAACCCTTGAATTTATACTCAATTTACTATTTTAAATTATTTTGCTAGTTAATTAAATCTCTTTTGATCATTAGAAATCAAATGAGTTTAAAACCACAAGTTAACCAAATCATAAGAATCCAATTCTCTTTAATAATCTTTAAAAACATTCAAAACATACTTATTTTATTAAAGCTGCTTAAATCAAAATCATTTTCAAAATCGCAACCAAAACTTCTTCATAATTTTAGAAAAATTCTGGCAGCACCTTCCCTAAAAACTGGAGTTTACCACCCATTACGGGTACCTTCTTTTCAACTTTAACTCAATCAAAACCAACATTTCAAATTAACGTTTCCAAATCTATTTTTCATAATCAATAAGAACCAATTTCAAACAAAGGTTCAAAATCAACATATTCATTCATTTTTGCCAGAAACTCAAAAATTGACAAATCAATAATCAATTCAGCCACAACTTCAATCACAGCAGAAAATTATTTCAAGCACAGAAATTAATTCACTTGCATTAATCCACTAAACTCATCAGGTATTCAACCCCAAAATATTTTAAGTTTAAAACAATTGCCTACCTTAGTTAGCCGAGTTCGCCTAACTTATCGTGACAATTCCTTTTCCTTTTAATTTATGGCAACAGCGACAGCATTAACCTCCAAGGGAACAATAACAGCCCCGATGCCTTTTATAACGACCGTGTCAATATAAATTGCAATTATAGTGACTAAAACTATTTGAAGAAACCCAACACAAGGACATATACAAAAATCGAATCAGAATAAGCATATAACACAAGAATAATGATAAGGGTTCTAGATCGAGAACTCACTGCAACTACAGAAAACAAAACGATAGAGCCGCAAGGAGCAGAAATTAGACCAGGGCATCCGTCCTGGCGGTGGTAGCATCACTCCGAGTGACTAAGGCAGCAGAGACACCAACAATAATCAGAATAGTGGAACAAAATAGAACTGGAACAGATTTCAAAAAAGCAAGAAGTAGAGTTACCGGTGAATCTGTCCCGGTTTCGATGAGGGTCGTGGCTAGTGGCGGCATGTTCGACGGTAACTCCCGACGACTATGGCAGCGGTGGAGGACGACATCAACCGCGGCAGAGTCCCCCTCTGGTGCGCTTGCTTTCTCTCCCTCCCCGAATAGCGACGGCAATGGTGAAGGTCCTTCCGACGGTGACGTGCAGTTCTGACGGTGATAGAGGCGCGAATGGCGGCGACGGGTTTCATCACTACAGCGGCAGCAACTGGCGCGAGGATGGCTGCGCTCTGACGACGACGTGAACACGGACAGCAGTGGCAGCGGCTTCTCCATCTCAACTCACTCTTCTTCCTCTTCTCCCTTTCCACTTCTCTTTCTCTTCACTCCCTTTTCCTTTCTTCCTTTCTTGGTTCCCCACTTCTCGAGCTCTCCCCTGTTTCCTTACTTTCCCTTTCCTCGTTTCTTTCTTCTGTAGGCTAGGTTAGAAAAATAAATGAATGGTGGCTAGGATTAGATTTGGGGATTAGGGTTTGATTTAGTTAAAGTTAGGGTTTGGATTTAATTTGGGAATATTTGGCTTTAGTAATTTTAATTAAATTAGGATATATTGTACTAATTTAAATTTTAATTTAATCCTTAAAATTACTTTAAAAATATTATTTAATTATCAATTTACTAATTAGCTTTTAATTCAAGCATTCAAATTTAAAATTAGAGATAATATAATTTATTCTTTGTTTATAAATTTAAAGTATTAAATTCTAAAATCTCAGTTATTTAACTAAATTGTATAAAATTCTTATTCTTTTACAACTGTTAAGCTGTATAATTTAAATATAGAAAATTATTCAATAATTATAAAATTAAGTAAAATTTCTAATTTAATTGTCAAAACTTGATTTAATTACTTTTAATAAAATAATGTCTAAAAATAAAGTCTTTAATGAATAAATAAATTAAAATTAACTCATAATAATAATTTTCGAAAATTATGGGTCTTACATTGAACGCCCATTAGGGGGGTGTCCACGCTGCCTTGTGTTCCCTTGGTGGCGTTGAACGCCAGGTTTGGGCATTCAACGCTGGGCTTGGTCCTCTTGGGGCGTTGAACGCCAGAAAGGGGTTAAGTTGGACGGTCAACACCCAGTTTGGGTAGTCATCTCCAAAGAAAGGTATAAAAGATTATATATTGCTGGAAAGTTCTGAAAGTTAGCTTTTCAACGCCTTTGAGAACGTGTCAATTAGATCTTTGTAGCTCCAGAAATGCTTGTTTGAATGTACGAAGGTTAGGATCTGACAACATTTGTTGTCCTTTCTTTGCCTCTGAATCAGACTTTGCCAAAACTTCCCATTTTCACCCACAAATCACCTAAAATCATAAGAAAAACACAAATGCTCAAAGTAGCATCCATAATGTGAATTTTGCACTAAAACCTACTAAAACATAATAAAACTTAACAAAATATACCAAAAACACTAAGAAAATAGTGCCAAAAAGTGTATAAAATATCCGCTCATCAGTTATATAGGTTGGGCTTGGGCCCCACTTGGGCCCAATCCAACCCGTTAGCATTTTTAGTCCATTTTTTGACCCACTTTGGGCCAAAACCTTTAGAATTAGTGACCGGTTCTCAATTCTAAATTATTTTTGTCTTTCAAAAACAATAAATTAAATTTTCAAGGATATATTTTCCTTAAAACGCGGTACCGGACATACTAGAGCCGTGCACTGCCGGCTTAATCACCGGTATATATATATATGATAATGACACATGTATATATATTCATTTCCTTATGACACCTAATCCACCTTATAAAAGCTAATCATCACCATTAGCTTTAATTTTCTTCATTTTCATCACCGAGCCATACAAGAAAAAGAAAAGAAAGGATCGAGAGAGAGCAACCAAGAAACCTTTATGTAACCGTGACTGCCAACTCTAATTTTTCGAGATCCGTAACTCCAATTAAAAATCTAGTCCAGTAAAAGTATTCGTATCCTCCTCCTCTACACGACGGCATTACTTTTGTCCGGTAGAAGTCGACGGTGGTGTAGCTCCTCTTACCCTTGAGTTTGGCCAACTGGAGTTCTACGAGGCACAGATGATTCCGAACGTTTTCTCCTTCGGTAGCTCGGTCAAAAGGTTCCTCCGGAGCGTCGAGTATTTTGATTCCGTACGAAGATAGGGGGTTTTATTTTAAAATTAACAGTTTTCAATTTAAGAATACCCAAAAGTATAGTAAACAATTACAAAAATTGAGTTTGGATTTCTTTACTGTGCATGATTGGCTGTGATTGTGATTGAGTTTTTGGTTGAGAAAGTGAACGGTAATTGATTTTGGTGTTACTATATAAATGATTTTATTAGGATTGGAATCATATGTCGATTATTGAGAACCTTGTGTTCGAAAAGTGATGATGGAAGGCTGGTAAACTGTTGATAATTATGAAAGTGAGGGAGCCCGTATTCTTGTAAAAACAAACGAAAAAGTGATTTTGTTTTGAGAACTTGATTTTTATATGTACTTATATTAAGAAATGATCTTTTTATTGGAAATCTGATTTATAAACCTATTTTAAGAAAATGATCCTATGTTGAAAAAGATCTGGTTGCATATTTACTCATATTAAGGAAAGGGTTTTGTATTCAAAGTCCGAGTTATAAAATTTACACTAAGGAGTGACTTGGGTTTGAAACCGTTGGAAAGAGTTTAGAAAAATATTGATTTGATTCATTAGTAATTATGGGTTTGATTCAAGGGCAAAGAATTTGAAAGGAAGTTGAATTTTATTGACATAGAACGTGGCTTAGTTTCAAAGGAAACGATTTAATTATTGAGAATTATTTGATATTTGAAAATAGTTTGATTATTGAAAAGGATTTGATATTTAAAATGGTTGAGATATTTTATGGTTGGGACCTTGAAAGGGTGGCATAGTGGTGCAAAATTTAAAGTCCAGAAACTAATCGGCAAGTACACCGGGTCATACCAAGTAGTACCTCAGGTGAATGAGGGTCGATCCCACGAGGATTAATGGATCAAGCAACAATGATTGAGTGATTAGCTTAGTCAGACAAATAGAAAATGGTGTTTTGAAAATTTTAATTGCATTAAATAGAAAATCAGAGAATCAGAAAAGTAAGCAGTAAACAAGTAGTGAATAATATATGGAGAAACAATTAAGGCTTCAGAGTTATCTATTTTCCTAATTGACTTTTCTTACTAACTATTTTAATCATGGAAGATTTAATTCATGTCAATTATAAGTGACAAAACCCTAATTTCTTAGACCTTTTTAGTCTCCTCTAACCTTCATCAACCGCCAATTCCTTGGTCACTTAATTCCAATTAGATGGTGAAGTTCAATTCTAATTTATATGCCACAGAAATCCTAATTATCGAAATATAAGAGGATTATATGTCACGCATCCCGTTAAGTCCAGATAATTATTAGTTTAGGAGAAATTATTTTCAAGCTGTTGTTCAAGTAACGAGCTTTTCCAAGTTATACAAGAACTCAATTAGAACCAAGGTCATACTTCCGTTCCACACAGATTCATAAAATAATGAACGAAAATAATTCTTGAATTATAAATCAGTACATGAATTAAAATAGAAAAGTAATATTATCAATCCATACAATAGACAGAGCTCCTAACCTTAACAGTGGAGATTTAGTTGCTCATGGTTCAGAGAAAAAACTAGGATTCAGAAAAACTGTAAATTGCGGAATGAGGTAGAAGAGAAGAGAAGAGCCCGAATGGCTGATTCTTTTTCCTTTTATATCTAATCCTAATTAATGTAAAAATATATTTTCTAAAATAAATAATATCTTTTCCAAATTATAAATAAAATAAGATTTAATCAAAATTTGCAAAGCCTTCACGTGTAGTGTATCCTGGGACGAGTAGGAACCATTGGCTTCATTAAAGGTGGTGCAAAACTTGGAAGGATCCAAGCTTAGCGTGGAGATTGTGCACATTGCTTCCTTTGGACTCTTCAGGCTGGCTCCAAACTTCACAATGATCAAGTTTGGTACGGAGTGGTGCGCACAAAATTTCCTTGGAGCCTTTGAGTTGGCGCTGAACTTGAGTAAACTCAAGTTTGGCCTGGAGATGCAGCATGTATTCTTCTTTGGGGCTTCTGGGTGGCGCCAAACTTGGAAGGATCCAAGTTTGGCATGGAGGTGCCCGTGTGCTTTCTTGGAACTCTTCATGCTAGCGCCGAACTTGACAATGATCAAGTTTAGCTGGAGGTGGCAGCAAGTTCTCCTTTCTCCGTCCTTGACTCCAACTCTGTCAAATTCGTCCAAAACGCTACCTGAAATAAACAGAATTACACACAACTCAAAGTAGCATCCATAGTGGCTAAAATATATCAAATCTTGATTAAACTTAGAAATTCAAGTGCAAATTCACTAGGAAAAGATAGAGAAGATACTCACGCATCACAACACCAAACTTGAATTGTTGCTTTTCCTCAAGCAACCAAAATCAGTATATTTTTATGATGAATTTGCATGAGAGGTGAGAGTTCAATTATGCTCATGTCTCTTCTTAAAGTGGGATTTATCTGTTGTAATTCTAAACAGTTTTGGCATCTCACTCTCCTTTGAATCAGAGGAATGTCACTGTCATTTGGAATCAGAATCCGGATCATATTATGAATTCTCTGATCTTTATACTTCAGTTTAATCCTTGAACACAGCAGATATCCTTTAATTCTTAATTTATTGGTGCTTTGCACCTTGAGCCTAGCCGTGACTTAGAATGTTCTGTCTCAATGGTCAATTGACACAAGAACACCACAAGCACTTAACTGGGGAACTTTCTTGAAGTTCTGATTTTTCTTTCAACTACTCCCAGACAGTGGTGCTCAAAGCCTTTGGCATACTCTGCTAAATGCATTTGAGCTCGACTCTAAATATTCTATCTCAAGGATTACTTGACAGAGGAACATCATAAGCATATGACTAGAAAACAACTCTTTATGTTTTTAATCATGTCTGACCTCCCTAGTCTTTGATGCTCAAAGCCTTGGACCTTGCTTTTTATTCTTCTTTTGCTGTTTCTTTTGCTTCAAAATCAACTTTAACTAATTTTAGAAAATTCATAATAGTTCTCTAAATTTCTTTTCCTTATACATCAATATCCCTTGATTCAAATTCAAACATGCACGGTTCATGTCATGCATTCAGAATCACAAAGTACACCACCATATCTGATTAAATGAGACTACTTTCTTTTATAAACTCTTTTACTCATGCATTACATCTTTTTCTTCTTTCTTTTCTTTTGATTTCAAGCTCAGTGAGCAATACATGAGACACTCTTTCAGAATAAAAATCAAATAACAAAATAAATAGTAAAATAGACTAGAACCTAGGAATTGAAATAACAGATGATCATGCAGTAACAAAAGTAGCAGAAAATAGGAACCTAATCATAAAAATAGCACAATAATATGGAAAATGAAAAGGAAATGAGCCACCTCAATCTCCCTGGTGGGGATCTCTCTCCTCAGGCTGTGCTCTGTAAGGTCTTCTCAGGCGGCTGTAATCCTGTCTCAGCTGAGAGATCTCCTGCCGCTGAAGGTTTGGATCAGCCCTCATCTCATCAAGGGTGGTATAGAGATGCTCCCAATGGCTGTTCTGTATGGCTCTCATCTCTTCTGCAGATGCCATGTACTGCTACCAGCAGCTGTCATTAGTGACCCTCATCTACTCCATGGAGGATGGGAGCTGCTGCCAGTAATCTTGAGGAGGAAAGTAGTGTCCCTAAGGCAGTGGCTGCTCCTCTTAAGCTCTTTCTTTAGGCTGTTCGACTCTTGGGAGTCTCTGATAGTCCCTTACCAGTTCCATAGTCTTCTTCATGATGGGCTTCTCGACTGGGATAGGGAAATCATTCTCTATCTTCACCCTAGCGGCCTCACAGAGGTGAAAGATGAGATGTGGGAAGCCTAACCTGGCATTCTCTTTGGTGTTGGCGACGATATGGTAAATCTACTGGGCAATAACATCTGCCACCTCCACTGGCTCTCCTAACAGAATGCAGTGAATCATGATGGCTCGGTCCACAGTACACTTGGACCGGTTGCTTGTGGGCATGATAGACCGGCGAATAAAATGGTGTCATCCCCTAGCCAAAGGCGTCAGGTCACCGACTCTAAAATAGAGTCTTATGCTTAAGTCATAAAATAGAGGTGGCGAGGTATTACGACCTCTAGAAATAAAATTTATTATACATAGTAATGTGAAAAATGTTTATAACTAGGAGCCTTTGAAGAAAAAGGGGTAAATCAAAACCGTTAAATCGAAAAGCGCAACACTCTGATCAATAATGTAAGTGAAACAGATAATGGATAAGCTAACGCGAGAAGATAAACAAGGGAGTGCCAAGAATACAGATATCAAGGCTCGAGACTCGGTTTACGAAGGTAACCGGTCCGAGCATAAAAGTATACATACATATATAAAGGGACTACCCAAAATAAAGCCCAAAACACAAGATATAAAACCTGTTTCTCCAAAATAACCTCTAAGAGGAGTTAATATATATATATATATATATATATATATATATATATATATATATATATATATATATATATATATATATATAAGTATCTAAACAAGTATATAAGATCAAAATAAAGTCCCGAGAGCTAAGGATCTTCGCCAAAATAGAAGTCTCCAGCATGCCTCAGCGAGGGGCCTCATGTCCTGCATCTGAAAACCACAAAATCCGCATGGGTGAGAACCGGCGGTTCTCAGCATGGTAATAGTGCCCAAATATCTAACATGTAATGTCCTCAGAAAGCCGAAGGCAATCCTAGAACTTCCAATTTATGATCAAAGCCTATAATTACAACTAAACCATGATGAATAAAAATAGGCAAACTAACTAAGGATCTTCAGTCTAACTAAAACTCCCCTTTCCAAATCCTGCAAACCTCCCAGCCACCAACAGTAACTTGATATGCAAACAGAATTATTTCACACAAGGAAATACACAAGTAGGAAGCAGATATAACAGTTAGGCAATTAGCAAGTAAATATGCAGACAATTAGGCACTCCAAACAAATCACATATAATGCATATAATGGATGCCTGTCCTAGTGGCTGATGAGTCTCATCTGTCGGTTATAAAGCCAATCCGACAAGTCCTGGTAGCTAAGCATTGGACTGTCCCTCTGTCGTACATCCCCAACTCGAGTCATCCACAATATAATCATAATTCACATCCAACACCCTCACTGGTGTATATTCACGGGAGCGAGCTCATCCAGAACTTTTACAGTGTCTGGCCACACTTACGACATAGGGTCAGCAGAGTATCGAGTCTCTACCTGGTGCACGTGGTGGCTAGCAACTGCTTTCACCCAGGGAAACTCGTATCTCAGATAGGTAGAGTGCAACAATCACAATATCAATAATTCAGCATATATACATTCAATCTCAGCCATACATTAACATTCATCTCAGCCATCTGGCTTAAAAATCATAATTCATTATCAGCCATAAACCATCATCACACATAGCCATTCGGCTCATATCATACTCAGCCACTCAACTCATATCATATACAGCCACTCGGCTCATATCATATACATCACTCTACCATCCTCCTCAATAACTCATATCCTCATCATTAATCATAACTCATCATAATATTCCCTTTCTTCATCCATAAGTTACCATCTTCCCTAGCTTCCTCTCAATCACTAGGTATTCTACATTGATTTAAGATTTAAAGGATGAAAATGAGGGTTTATAAGCATGAAACAACATCTTGGAAGGTTACAAGCTTGTTGGGAAAGTGAAAGACTTGAAAATAAAAGCCTTATAAAAGAACAGGGTCGTGTGCGTACGCACAAGGGTGTGTGCGTGCACGCCCAGAAGTATTTTCAGAAAGTGTGTGTGTGCACAGGGTTATACACACAGGGCGTGCTAGCGCTATCAACAGAACGTCCTTTCCAACGTGTGCATATGCATAGAGCTGTGCGCACGCACAGCTTGCAAAGCCAAATTGATTGTGTGCGCGCATAGGGCATGCTAGCGCCCCCAGCAGAAGCCACTTCCCTGTGTATGTGTATGCACAAGTGTGCGAGAGCGCACAGATCCAGAAATCTACATGGTGTGCGTCCGCACAGGGCTGTGCGTGCGCACACAAACCAGAAATCACAAATTCTGCAGAATTCATATTTCAGGCCCAAACTTTCAACGATCATATCTCCTTCCACAAAATTCAGATTTCTACCAAATTTTAACAATTTTAAAGCTTATGAAATTCACTTTCATTTGATAAAAAAAGCATCAAATTCCAAAAACAATGGATCAGGATATGATCCGTTGAAATTCATCAAAATTTCATTTTTACCAAGACTCATAAACTTCCAATTTATAAAACTTACATTTCCCAATTTCATTCAAAACCAACGAAATCTTACCCTTCCAACATCAATCATTTCCAAACCCTCATTCAATCATCAACCCACCAATTCTTCCCCTTTTAGCCAATCTCAATTCAATAATTCAATGTTTAATCAACATTACACATTTTCAATTTCCACTCAATGCTCAATTCCATCGATCAATATATATCAATATCACATACAATTTCATATTCATCAACAAGAGCCTCAAGCTTACAAATAATTAGGCATACTAATCCATATCACTTACAACTTTATATGCTTTATCAACAATTTGCACCACTCAACCAATCAATCATTGTTCACCTATATTCCACTTAATTCACATCATCCAACAACCACATCAACATTAAAAATCCACTAGATACATACATCACAACACACTTCATCTCAACCAATTAACAACCTCAATAGTTCAAATCCTATCTTAGGGTCTCTAGCCTAAGTTTTCATAACCACATTACATTTTAGATACAAGAAACCGAAACCATACCTTGGTCGATTCCCGTTCCACCCGGAACAATTCAAATTTTACTTTTTCCTCAACTTCCAATGTCTCAAAGCTCCCAAAATTAGATTTCCAGCTTGTATACCACCTCAAGTCCTCAACATCTCCATCAAACTTTAATCCATTCACATATATACCTAGCTTAACACACATAATATACACCCATCCTTACAAACTCAATATCTAATCACAACAACTCAAATTTTTGACTTAGGGTTGAGATACTTACCAAGCCCAAGGATTAAAAGAGGCAAGACTAAGCCTTCCCTTCAAGTTAATTGGATCCTATAACATCAAAACTAAAAAATCTCAACACTTTACCCACTAAATTTTCAAAATTGAGGGCTGTAAATTCGAAGAAGAAACTGTGGCTTACCTCAAGAATAATTGTGTCGGTTTTGTAGAGCTCGATGCCGCAGTTGCGTGGCTGCAAACGGTGCGTCAATCGGAGCTCTGGATCAAAAGTTACTGGGATTCAAAGATCAAGCTAGGATTATGCCCTTGGAAGAGTGTTCTTCCTTCCTCCCCCAAGTGTTTCATTAAGTTGGGTATTGGGTTGGGCCAAGGGCCCAATATGGGTCTGATTGGCTCGGTTTGGCCCGTTCGGTCCAATCTTGGGTCAATTTCTTTAAAATTGGTGTCAAAATTCTCATTTTAATTTTCTCTATCATTTTAAACCATGAAAACCTCATTTCTCATTTTCTAGAATATATTTTAATTTATGGGTTAATTAGTCATTAATTAACTGAGTTTTACACATTGGGCATTTGGAATGCATATGTCAGCGACTACTTGCTCCAGTTGCTGATCCCTGTCCGCCCTCTCAATGTAAGACTGAAGCGAAGGCATAGTCCGTGGTATCTGGAGGTTCTGCCAGATAATCTCTAGGCTAAAATCAATGACTCTTTCCCATACAAAGCTTCTGTGGTCCCTTTCATTGACTCCAGACACATCCTTGTAAGTGATTGATGCACCACTATTTCGTGGTACATTTTAATGTGAATTGAGTGGATTTCATCCATTATTCTCACACTTATTCATTTAATTCGCATGTTTTACAAGTTTCTTCCTAATTTTGTACCATGATTGAAAACAAGCTAATTTGGCCTTAAATTTGCTAATTTTTAATCTTCTCTTATTACCATTCGATGCCGTGATACGTGTGTTAAGTGTTTTCAGGTTTTATAGGGCAGGAATGGCGTAGAGGATTGAAAGGAAACATGCAAAAGTGGAAAGAACAGAAGAAACTGGAGTTTTGAGAAGCTGGCAGCGACGCGTACGCATGGATGACGCGTACGCATGACCAGGAATTTGTTCAAGCGACGCATACGCGTGGCCGATGCGTACGCGTGACGAGCGTCACCTGCTGCAATTTACAGAAAACGCTAGGGGCGATTTCTGGGCTACTGTGGACCCAGTTTCAGTCTCGAAAATACTGATTAGAGGCTGTAGAGTGAAGCTGGAAAG
This sequence comes from Arachis hypogaea, assembly GCF_003086295.3. Lineage (NCBI taxonomy): Eukaryota > Viridiplantae > Streptophyta > Magnoliopsida > Fabales > Fabaceae > Arachis > Arachis hypogaea. The sequence continues at coordinate 62,525,573 of NC_092046.1, read as the reverse complement.
GCGAAACATACATTCATACACTTTAGTGAGGTTTTAGATGTAGTTTTCTAGAGAGAGAGGCTCTCTCCTCTAGGTTTTAGGGTTTTTAGCTTTATTTCTTCTCTAATTCAGATTTCCATCTTGCTTTATTTTAGTTTCTATTCTACATTCTATTATTCTAGCATCTTAGTCTATCTTCTCTTGTTGATTTATTTAATTTCCAATTTAGTTTATGAACTTTTGATGTTAGATTCAATTTTCATTAATGCAATTTATGTTTTCCATGGTTATTGTTACTCTCTTTAATTGATAGTCATTGATGCTTGCAATTGGTTATTTAGATTTAATATTCCTTGTTAATTTTATCATGCTTTTATTTTGTGCCTACCAAGTATTCGATAAAATGCTTGGTTAGATTTTAAATTAGATTGTTCGTATTCTTAACTTAGACTGAGTAATTTGGAGAATCTTGAATTGTCAAAGTCTCTTGTTGGTTGATGATTGAGACTTTCTAATTGGCTTGAGCTTCACTAACTCTAGTCTTTGATTAGGACTTGTGAATTCAAGTTGATTTGCTCACTTGACTTACCTTCAATTGTTAGAGGTTAACTAAGTGAGAGCAAAAGGCAATTACCATCACAATTGATGATGATAATGAGGATAGGAATTCCAATTCTCAATCCTTGCTAGGAATTTTATTAGTTATTAATTTATTTTCTTGTCATTTTACTCTCTTATTTTTTACTACAAAACCCAAAAATATACTTTCCTATAACTAATAATAAACATACTTCCCTACAAATTCCTTGAGAGACGACCCAAGGTTTAAATACTTCGGTTTATTTTTATTGGGTTTGCTTTAGTGACAAGCAAATTAGATGTTGATTGAGGTTTAATTATCGATTTAGAATATACTTGCAACGCGATATTTTTATGAAAATCTTTACCGACATTTTTTCTTCGTCAGTGATCCACAGATTTTCATAAAATTCTTGAACCATTAATTGTCCCACTTGAGTGTGTGGATTGCACAGAAACTGCCATCCTCTTCTCTGAATCTCACGCTGAATTTTCGGATATTCATCCAGTTGGAGATTAAATCGCACTTCCGGTAGAACCGGCCTCTTGCCAGTAGCATTATAAAAGTGCTCTTCATGCAGTTTAGAGCGGAATCTTCTTGAATCATGAGAACCGATGGCCGGTTCCTTTCCTTTTCTCTTCTTGGAAGGTTGGGTGGTCTTTAGTGCCACAGAAATAATAGAATAAAATAGCAAAGCGACAATACCAAACTTAAAATTGTTGCTCGTCCTCGAGCAAAATAAAGAAATACAAGGGGAAGAAGAAAGGGGAGCAGTAATTGAAATAGAAGAAAATAAAAGTCAATGCTCAAAATTTCTTTTTCTTTTTCTAATTTTTTTTTGAAATATACAGAAACGAAAAAGAAAAAGTAGAGTAGAGAAGAGGGGGGTATGAAGAGAGAAGGGGGACAGTTGAAGGGTTGGGGTTTTGGGGTATAGGAGGATGTGGTGGTTGTGGTTAAAGAAGAATGGAATGGGTGTATTTGATTTGTTGTGTGTGTGGTGAAGAGGTTGGGGCTTATATAGGAAAAGAAGTGGGGTAGTTGGCTTGTGTTACGGAAAGGGGAAGAAAAGTACAGAAGGGGGATTAGTGTTTTCTAAGGTGAGGAAGAGGGAATGAAGTGTGGGTATTGGGTTATGGGTGGGGGTTTAAATAGGAGTGGGAAAAGTGTTTGGGCTGCAGAAGGGTTGGGGGAGTCACGGGTTTACCTTGGGGGGAAGGGTTGGTGAGGGATCACATGCAAGTATTGGGAAGGGGGGAGTGGGATTCGGTCAAGGGAGGATGGGACAAGTGTTTAGGTGCAGGAAGGTTGGAAAGGGGAATATGTAGGGAGGGGTTAAAGCTTATGGGAATAATTGGAAAAGGGAACAAAAAGGGAAAGGATCAATCAGAGGCATGCCATGTGATATGGTTGGAATATGGGGTGATCACGTTTGGAATTGGCCAAAAAGTATAACCTGGCGCCGAACTTGGTATGGCTCAAGTTCGGCGCTACCCTCTCTTTTTTTTATAGAATTTTCTGTGCCAAATGCCAGGGGAGCCAAGTTCGGCGTACCCCTGGCAAAGCCTTCCCTCCTTATGTATGCAATTTTTACGCCAAACTTGAAAAGTTCAAGTTTAGCGTCAACTCTTTCTCTTTTTCTCTTCTTTATGTTGTTCTCCATGCCAAATGCTAGGGGAGCCAAGTTTGGTGTCCCCCTGGCAGAGAACTTTTCTCCTTTTGTGCACAGCTCCACGCCGAACTTGCAAAGGATCAAGTTTGGCACAATATGCTTCTCAAATTGCACCATTCTACGTCGTTCTTCACGCCAAACTTGGAATTTTCCAAGTTTGACGTGGACCTTCCAGAGAGAAAACTCCATCTTACACGCACACACAGCACCAAACTTGGATACGCCACCCAGTCCTAGACTTCCACCTCCAAAGTTGCCAAAATTCCTTCTAAGTGTATCGGTTCCTATTCTAAAATTTCTACATGATCAAAATACACGTAAAACAAGGGAAAAATAATAAAAGCTCAATAAAAATTAAGTAATAATAAAATCAACATAACAGAAAATAAACTAAGGATACGAAATTATTGGGTTGCCTCCCGACAAGCGCTTCTTTAATGTCACTAGCTTGACGGTCAATCCTGCTAATTCAGCAGATGAACGGACCGTTGGTGATCAATCTCGCCTCCAAAATTGTGTTTCAACCTCTGACCATTAACTGTGAATTTCCTGTTAGAATTCTCTTCCTGAATCTCTACATGACCATATGGTGAAGCTCTAGTAACTACAAACGGTCCTGACCACCGGAATTTCAACTTTCCAGGAAAGAGTTTGAGCCTTGAATTATACAGAAGCACTCTCTGACCTGGCTCAAAGACTCTGATGGCAATCTTCTTGTCATGCCATATCTTGGTTCTCTCCTTATAGAGCTTGGTATTCTCATAGGCTGAATATCTCAATTCATCAAGCTCACTCAACTGAAGCATTCTCTTAATTCATGCAGCCTGAGCATCAAAGTTCAGATACTTGATTGCCCAGTAATCTTTATGCTCTAGTTCCACTGGCAAGTGACAGGCTTTGCGATAGACCAACTGATAAGGGAACATGAATAGGAGTTTTGTAAGCTGTCCAGTATGCCCAGAGAGCATCATCAAGCTTCCTAGACAAGTCCTTCCTTGAGACAATGAAGGTCTTCTCTAGAATCTTCTTTAGTTCCCTATTGGAAACCTCAACCTGTCCACTTGTCTAAGGGTGATAAGGGTTTGCCACTTTATGACGAACTCTATATCTCTGAAGAAGTGAGTCCAGCTGTCTGTTATAGAAGTGACTTCCACAATCACTGATGAGTGTCCTTGGGACACCAAACTGGCTAAAAATATATCTCTGAAGAAAGCTTATCACCACTTTGGCATCATTGGTGGGCAGAGCCACAGCTTCTACCCATTTGGACACATAATCAACTGCCACTAAAATATAGTTGTTGGGATATGAGGGTGGGAAAGGTCCCATGAAGTCAATACCCCACACATCAAACAACTCAACCTCAAGAATCTCCTGCTGTGGCATCTCATGGTTGGCAGGGAGATTCTTAGCTCTTTCACATTTGTCACAGCTCTTCACAAATGTTCTTGAATCCCTGAAGAGAGTCGGCCAGTAAAACCCGCTCTGAAAGACCTTTGTAGCTGTCCTTTCACCACCAAAGTGGCCTCCATATTCAGAACCATGACAGTGCCAAAGAATCTGCTGTGTTTTCTCATCTGGAACGCATCTCCAGATTATACCTTCTGGGAATCTTCTAAAAAGGTATGTTTCCTCCTAAAAGTAGTATTTTGCATCAATTAGTAGCTTCTTCACTTGTTGTCTACTGTACTCCTTTGGAATGAAATTCATAGCTTTATAATTTATAATGTCTGCAAACCATGGAGCCTGCTGAATGAGGAACAGTTGCTCATCCAGAAATGTCTCAGCCATAGCTGTGGGTGACTGTACTCCTGCTTCAGGCTCAATTCTGGAAAGGTGGTCAGCTACTTGATTTTCTGACCATTTCCTGTCTTTTATCTCAATATCAAACTCTTGAAGGAGCAACACCCATATGATTAATCTTGGTTTAGAATCCTGTTTAGTTAGAAGGTACTTCAAAGCAGCATGATCAGTAAAAACAATAACCTTAGAACCAATTAAATAGGACCTAAACTTATCAACAGCATACACAATAGCTAATAATTCTTTTTCTATAGTTGTGTAATTCTTGTGAGCATCATTTAACAGACAGCTAGCATAGTAAGTGACATGTATAAGCTTGCCATGCCTCTGTCCTAAAACAGCTCCTATAGCAAAATCACTAACGTCACACATTAATTCAAATGGTAAATCCCAGTCAGGGGGAGCTATAATGGGGCAGAGGGAAGGTTTGCTTTCAGAGTTTCAAAAGCATGCAGGCATTCAGCATCAAACACAAAAGGAACATCAACAACTAATAGGTTTCTCAATGGTTTAGCAATTTTAAAAAAATCCTTTATAAATCTTCTATAAAATCTTGCATGACCCAAGAAAAGCCTGACTGCCTTAACATTAGATGGTAGTGGTAATTTTTTAATTACCTCTACCTTTGCTCTATCAACCTCAATTCCCTTGCTTGAAATCCAGTGTCCAAGAACAATACCTTCTGTAACCATAAAATGACATTTTTCCCAATTTAAAGCAAGGTTTGATTCTTGACACCGTTTCAAGACCAGAGATAAATGCTTAAGGCATGATTCAAAAGAATTACCAAAAATAGAAAAGTTATCCATAAATACCTTAATAAACCTTTCCATGTCAGAAAAAATTGAAAGCATACACCTCTGAAAAGTTGCTGGAGCATTACAGAGTCCAAATGGCATTCTCCTGTAAGCAAATACTCCAAAAGGACATGTGAATGTTGTCTTCTCTTGATCTTGAGGGTGCACTGCAATTTAATTATATCCAGAATATCCATCTAGAAAATAATAAAAAGCATGGCCAGCTAACCTCTCAAGCATCTGATCAATAAAAGGCAAGGGAAAGTTATCCTTCCTTGTAGCAGTGTTGAGCCTCCTGTAGTCTATGCACATTCTCCATCCTGTGACTGTCCTTGTAGGAATTAGCTCATTCTGTTCATTCTTGATCACTCTCATCCCTCCTCTCTTCGGAACTACCTGTACAGGGCTCACCTAAGGGCTGTCAGAAATAGGGTAAATAATGCCAGCTTCCCATAGTTTCATTACCTCTTTTTGGACCACCTCTTTTATTGTTGGATTGAGTCTCCTTTGTGGTTGCACAACTGGTTTAGCATCATCTTCAAGAAGGATCTTATGCATACACTTGGTTGGACTAATAAAAGAGGTGGTCTACCCAACAGCTGTTTTATGGCTCCTGATTACTGGAATAAGCGCTTCTTCTTCTCCAGGCTTCAGGGAAGAGCTAATAATAACTGGATATGAATCATTTTCACCCAAGAATACATATTTCAGAGAAGGAGGCAAGGGTTTGAGCTTAAGCTTGGGGACTTCCTCCTCCTTTATTGGCGTGCTCATCACTCCCTTCTGGGGTGGTGAATCATCAACATCAACTAATTCATACTCAGAAATAGGATCCAGAACATCATCAAGTACCTCAGCTTCTAGTACCTCTTGAATAAGTGGTTCAACAATATCAACTCTCATACACCCTTCAGAATCATTAGGGTGTTTGAGATCCTCAAATACATTAAGGACCACCTGCTCTTCGTCGACCCTCAGTGTTAATTCACCCTTTTGCACTTCAATCAAAGCTCTACCTGTAGCTAAAAAGGGTCTACCAAGAATAATAGAGGACTTTGTATCCTCTTCCATATCCAATATAACAAAATTAGCAGGAAAAATAAATGGTCCTACCTTCACAAGTAAATCCTCAACAACACCCACAGAAAATTTAATAGAAAGATCAGCAAGCTGAAGAGAAATACGAGTGGGTTTTACCTCCTCAATTTGGAGCTTTTTCATCACTGAAAGTGGCATGAGATTGATGCTAGCTCCAAGATAATATAAAGCTCTCTAAATGGTGACATCTCCAATAGTGCAAGGAATTACAAAGCTCCATGGATCTTGCATCTTCTATGGAAGGTTATGTTGAATAATAGTACTGCACTCCTTGGTTAACACCACTGTGTCTTGTTCCTTCCAATTCCTCTTGTTTAGTCAACCATTCTTTCATAAATTTAGCATAGAGAGGCTGACGTGGCAGAAATTGGCCGATTAAGAAATTAATAATAGAAATACGTTGCAAGTACAGTTCTTAACCGGCAAAAATTCGCTTGTCAATTTAGGAGAGTTATCACAGATTTAAAAATAAGATACTGGGAGTATGAATCCCAGGTCATCTCCCAAGTGTAATAATAAAAGGTTGTTGTTCTACTTGGTCATCCCTGAATTAATAAGGGAAAGTCAAGTAACTAACTAACCAACTATATCACATGTCCTAATCCTTTCCTAAGGAAGGATTAGAGTTAGGGACTAGAGTTGTCAGTCATCAACTTCCAATTAGGATTAACACTTGAGTATTCCAACTCAAAGTTCTCCTTTTAATCAACTCCCAATCAAGTTAGGAAACTACTCCATTAACATAAATATAACTTTCACAGGATTAAAAAGGGAATTAAAGAAAGACATGATAGATAATAACTACAAATTAATTAAAAGTAAAAATAGTGCTTTGCATTAATAAATCCCAAAATGCAACATACTTATCCAAACAGGGTTAATGGGCAGTAAAAAGTAAAGGAATAAGAAAACAAACTAGAATAATGAAACTTCAACGGAGGTAATGATTCTTCTCAGTATCTAAAGACAAAAGCATGAAACTCTCAAACTGTGAATGTGAAGAACCCTAGAGGAAGGAGTAGAACTCTCTCTAAGATTCCCCAAAACTAAACTAAAACTATGCATAATGAGAATGTGTCTTGAGTCTCTGTTGTTCCCTGGCTCTAATCTGTGTTTCTAGGCCAAAAACTGGGTCAAAACTCGGCCGGAAATCGCCCCTAGCGCTTTCTGAAATTTCTGCAGGTCACGCATGTCACGCGTATGCGTCAGTCACGCGTACGCGTCGCTTGACGATTTTTCTTGCCACGCGTGCGCATTAGGCACGCACTCGCGTCGTTGTGCGAACTCACTCCCACGCGTACGCGTCAGGTACGCGCACGCGTCACTGTGAATTTCTCCAAATCGCGCGCACGCGTGAGCCATGCGTGCGCGTCGCTTCTCGCTGGTTGCCTCCTTTATTTCTTGTGCTTCTTCCATTTTTTGCAAGCTCCCTTTCCATCCTTTGAGTCATTTCTGCCCTGTAAAGCCTGAAAACACTGAACACATGGATCATGGCATCGAATGGTATGAAAGGACATTAAAAATACACAATTTAAAGGCTTAGGAAGCAAGTTTTAATCATAGAGCATAATTAGGAAGGAATTGTAAAATCATGCAAATAGTATGGATAAGTGATTAAAGAGTTAATAAAAACCACTCAAATTAGCACAAGATAAACCACAAAATAGTGGTTTATCAAACTCCCCACACTTAAACATTAGCATGTCCTCATGCTAAGCTCAAGGAGACAAAGAGAATGAATAAGGGAAAGTAAGACTCATGTAATGCAATGCAATGCAACTTAAATATGAATGCAACTATATGCTAAAATGATTCTGTCTACTTGGTTAAAAGTAAACAAGTTTTCCAAGACAAACATAGTTTAGATTCCACTAATTCAAATCATACAGTAAAGACAAGTAAACTTGTAAGAAGATAGCTCATGAAAGCAGGGAACATAGAATCAAGCATTGAACCCTCACTGGTAGTGTATATCACTCTAACTCTCAAGTGTCTAGGGTTGATCGCTCTACTCTTCTCTAGTCCTGCTTTCTAAACTTTATTCTTCATCTAACCAATCAACAAATATTTAGTATACCAATGCAAACATCATGAGGTCTTTTCAGGGTTGTAATGGGGCTAAGGCAAAGGTGAGGATATATGTATAGCCAAGTGAGCTATAATATGAGTCTTTGACTAACCTGAGCTCTCACCTAACACACACATCCCCTATATAATTCTAAAAATCATCCTAGTTACCCAAAATTCCCACTTTTGTATAATCCACATACTCATGTACTAAATTTTCTCTAATTTTTTTACATATGCGTTGATCTTTTATTTAAACTTAACAATTGGGATAATTTTGTCCCCTTATTCACTTATTTACTTAATTAATTGAATATTTTTTGTTTTTTTAGAGAATATAAAAGTAAACATAACATATCAATGCACATGGGTTTTTTATTTTTCTGGTCTCACATGAGTAGGTGTCCAAATTCCTAATATTTTATCAAAGTAAAAACATAACATATTCCCTTATTAACCCATGTTCCCACAGTTTTCCCATACTTAATTGACACACGATCTCTATCTTAAGCTAACCAAAGATTCAATTGGGGTATTTAATTTGTTTTTCTGCTTAAGGCTAGTAATGTGGTAAAATATAGAACAAATAGGGATAAAAAGGCTCAAGGTGACTAACAAAGGTGATTTAAAGGGTAGGCTATTTGGGATAAGTGAGATACAACAAATGATGGCCTCAGTCATATGCAAGCATGTAAATACACTAAACATTAGACATATAGAGTGGAACAAAATAAAGATTGCAATTATAGAGAAGAAAACACACAAAAATCAAATATTATGGTTAAATAGTGTAACCATGTAGTTAAGCTCAAGTCTCACAGGTTGTGTGTTCATAGCTTATAATTCATGTTCCAAATACAACTTCAAACAAGTTTTTCAAAAATTTTCAATTTAAATTAGTGAAATGTTATAAAAAAAGGGTCTTGAACAGAAACTCATCACTTTAACCAAGCAAAACATACATGCAAATGATTATTAATATGCAATCTATCCTAACTAATCAAAAGAAAAATTAAAAATGTTGGTGTTAAGAGCTAGAGAAGTTACCTCTGGACGTCAGGGACTGACCTCCCCATACTTAAAGCTTGGCATGGTCCTCCGTGCCATCAGTAAGGAGCAAGGAAGTGCTGGAAGCGTCACCTCTAGTGTCTGGTTTGCCTTGGCTGCCTGTGCTATTGGATGAAGGGGAGTTTGGGGTGGGAAAGGCTTTCTCTGATAAATCAACTTTAATGATCCTCTTCACCCGCTTTGTTGGTGGCTTGACACTGGTAGATGGAAGTGCCTTTGCCAGTGTTCTCTTGGTTCCTCTCTTTGCTGGGGTCTTGTCGGGGGCTTTCTCTTTTCCTTTCTTGGTACCCATGTCTAAAGAAGAAAGAAAAGGAGGAATATTAACTATAGATACTAAGACCGGAAGGGAGGGAATTCCAAGTGATAATGAATGCCAAAGGAAAGATGTTAGCCCAACAACATGGTAGTTACAACATGTATGTAAGACAACAATAAAGATCAAAAGGACAATTCATAAACTTAGATGCAAGATGGTAAAAGCATGCAAGTAATAGGCATGAGAAGCATGAATCAAGCATCAAGTAATAAGTGTGCCAAATAAAAGAGCATATGTAATGATGACAATTGTGAATAATGATCTCAAATAGATGTGGAATCCAAGTGTTGTGAAAAAGAGGCATATAAGTAAAAGAGTAAAAGAAAATAGGATTCCAAGCGCCATAAAAGCTTTTTCACAAACACGTGGTGTGCAAGGGATCATAAGAATAAAAATAATGTAATCCAAATGTATAAGAGAGCCCAAAATAAGATATCAATTGTCAAATCACTCCTCATAATGTTCACAAGCTTCATTAAAGTAAGGTAAGACCTAAATAAAATTCCAACACCAACATGAAAAATGCATGAAAGAAGAAAGAAAAATAAATCATGAATGTAAAAGAAAAAGAAGAAGGAAACATAAAGTAGGATAATAATGAAAGAAAAGTAAAAAGGGAAGAAGAGAAGAACCTTGATGAAGAAGATGAAGAGGAAAGGAAGAAAGTAATAGAAAGTAAGAAAGAATAAGGAAGAAGGAAGAAAGAAGAAGAAGAAGGAGATAATTAGGATTGAGAAGAATTAGGATTGGAGGGGTGGAAGATTGGAAATTAGGCACTGAGGTGTTTAAGTTGTGCATCGCATGTGACGCGTACGCGTGCTTCACGCGTACGCGTGGATCGCGTTTTTTCCAATCAATGCGTGCGCGTCAGGGACGTGTACGCGTGACTTGAATTGTGCAATTGGCGCGGAGGCAGCCTCGCGCACCCATAACTCTCTGTTCATTACGTGCGTTTGCAAAAATTTGGGGCAACGCGTGAGCGTCAGGGAGGCGCACGCGTGGATTGGCTGGATGGCAAAATGACGCGTACGCATCAGGGACGTGTACACGTGATAGGATTTTTGCGCCTAGCACAGTTCCAGCCCCACACCATCACAACTCTCTGCCAAAATCCTCATTTACGCCGATTTTATCGTCCCCGTGTACGCGTGGAGTGCCAAAATTTTGATCGATGCGCACGCGTCAGGGACACGTACGCGTGGGTCAGTTGGTGTGCAATGCACCCTTCCTGCGCCACTCCCGCGCAACTTTCTGTTCAATCCATATATTGCACACACACACATATGACGCGTACGCGTCAGTGACACTTGTGCGTCGTGTGCATTTTTTTTATGCAGAATGCAGTATGCAGCTAATTTATGCAGAGATGAGGAATGGATACTGAGAAAAACAAAACAAAATAAAATAAAATAAAATAATGTTAAGAAGGAAACTGAAAGATCGTACCATGGTGGGTTATCTCCCACCTAGCACTTTTCTTTAACGTCCTTAAGTTGGACAGTCCAGTAGCTCAGTCTTCTGCTGTTAATGGATCCTCCAATAGGAAGATCTCCAGCTCCTTGTTTTTCTTCATCTTCTCACCATGACTTCAAGCGATGTCCATTGACCTTAATAAATTTGGAGATTGAAGGATGACTCAGGTGAAAGACTCCGTATGGCTCTGCCTTCTCTACTGTGTAGGGACCTTCTGAAGAACTGAAGATTGATGGTTTAGAGGTTATAGTAAACTCTCGTTGCAAGTATAGTTACTAAACCAAGAAATCAACCTTTCTTACAAAAGTTTTGGTTGTCACAAGTAACAAACCCCTTTAAAATTGATAACCGAGTATTTAAACCTCGGGTCGTCTTCTCAAGGAATTGCAGGGAGGTGTTCTTATTTTTGGTTATGAGTCTTGTAAATTCGGGGTTTTGAAAGTAAGAAACCAGTATGTTAAATGATAAGAAAAATAAAATAGTAATAATAAAATAAACTCTTGGCAAGGTATTAGAACTGGAAGTCATATCCTAGTTATCCTTATCAATTGTGATGAGAATTGGATTTTTCTCCCACTTTGTTAACCTCTAACTATGAAGGTAAGTTAAGTGGATGAATTAATTTCGGTTCCTCAGGTCCTTGTCTTTCCTTGGGAAAGGCTAGAGTTATTGGAACTCGACTTAATTCTTGAAGAATTCTAATTTTCAGTCAACAATGAGTTTGATAACTCAAGTGTCTCCAATGACTCAACCAAAGCCAAAAGGGAAAAATTCAAATTATTTATATAAATAAAGGAAAGCAATCATAATTCTGAAATACCTCAAGTTGTACTAATAAAGATATCAAATGTAACATGGAAGAGTTCATAAATTGAATTGGGAAAATAAATAAAAGGAATATTGAACCTGTGATGAAGAAGAAATAATCCTAAATCCTAAAACTAAATCCTAAGAGAGAGGAGAGAACCTCTCTCTCTAAAAACTACATCTAAAAATCTAAAATTATGAATTATGAGCTTATATTTATGAATGAATGGATTCTCCCACTTTATAGCCTCTAATCTGTATTTTTCGGGCCGAAAACTGGGTCGAAAACAGCCCAGAAATCGCTGGAGAAGAAATCTGCCACGCTGATTTTTGGAACTGCAATGTGTTCGCGTGGAGCGCACGTTCACGTCACCTAGCGTCAGGAAAACGATGACATATTATATATCAAATCAAAGCCCCGGACGTTAACTTTCCAACGCAACTAAAACCGCATCGTTTGGATCTCTGTAGCTAAAGTTATAGCCGTTTGAGTGCGAAGAGGTCAGGCTGGACAGCTTAGCAATTTCTCCAAATTCTTGTATTCCTTCCACTTTTGCATGCTTCCTTTCCATCCTCTGAGCCATTCCTATCCTGTAATCTCTGAAATCACTTAACACACATATCAAGGCATCTAATGGTAATAAGAGAAGATTAAACATAGGGAACTTAAAGCCAAAGAAGCATGTTTTCAATCAAAGCACATAATTAGGAAGGCAAATGTAAAACCATGCAAATAGTATGAATAAGTGGGTAAAGAGTTGATAAAAACCACTCAATTGAGCATAAGATAAACCATGAAATAGTGGTTTATCAACCTCCCCACACTTAAACAATAGCATGTCCTCATGCTAATCTTAAGAGAAGCTATAAAGAAGTGAAGATGAATGATAGAGAGTATGCAATGCAACCTATATATGTAACTACATGCAGAATGATTTTTCCTACTTGGTTAAAAGTAAAGAAATCTTTTAAGAACAAATATAAACTGGATTTCACTAATTCAACTCATAAAAATGAAGTATAAATAGACCTGTAAAAGAAAATAGCTTGTGAAAGTCGGGAACAAATAATCGAGCATCGAACCCTCACTGGAAGTGTATACACTCTAATCACTTAAGTGTTTTAGATTCGATTCTCTCAATTCTCTACTAACCTTGCTTTCTAAGGCTTGCTCTTCATCTAACAATCAACATAAATTTAATGCACAGATACACATATCAAGAGGTCTTTTAAGGGTTGTAATGGGGTTAGGGTCAAGTTAGGATTGTATTTGGCCAAGTGGACTAAAATCTGAATTCTTAATTAACTTAAACTTTCCACCTAACTTTAAACAATCCATGTAACCATAATACCACATCTAACTATCCATTAACCATATTTTCCACATATTCATGCATTCTAATTTCAAGTACAGTACATATGCATTGCTTTCACCACTTACTTTGGGGCATTTTGTCCCCTTTTTGCTTAATTGCTCTTTTTTCTTTTCTTTTTCTCACTTCTCTTTTATATATATATATATTTTTTTCTTTTATTTTTCTCAATGCATATGATTAAATTATTGGATGCATGAATCATGTCCTAAACATTTTTTTTTACATTTTCAGAAAATTCTAACATACTCAATTCTCAAACCAAATGTTTCCAAATTTAACTTTCCCACACTTAATTCATGAGCACTCTCACTAGTCTAAGCTAACCAAGGATTTAAATTAAGGACATTATTGTTTTCCGCTTAGAGTTAATGATGTGCTAAAGTAAAGAACAAAGGGGTATAATAGGCTCAACATTGGTTTGCAAAGAATAATAAAAGGGTAAGGCCATATGGGTATGTAAGCTCAGTGAAATAAAGGCCTCAATCATGTAAGTGTATGCATACATCAAATAATGGAAATATAGAATTAAGCAAGACAAAGATCATAATTTTAGAGAGAAAAACACACACCAAAAATAAAATATTGGTTGGTAAAATGCAACCAATTCAAATAGGCTCAAAAATTTCACAGGTTTTGTGTGTTCAAGCTCTAAACCATGTTCCAGTATAATATTTCTTCAAACAAGTTTAACATTAAATTTTATTCAAATTAGTGAAATGCTCTAAAAGGTTTCTTGAAAAAGAAAATATTACTTCAACCAAGTGATAAAATATGCACAAAATCAAATAATCGTGCAATCAAACATGCAAATGCAACAACTAACAAGGAAAATAAACCATTGGTGTTGAGATAGAAGAGTAACTAACCAATGGAGATCGGTATCGACCTCTCCACACTTAAAGATTGCACCGTCCTCGGTGCATGCTAAGATGTGTGGTGCACGAAATTGTGATCTCCAGGCTCGAACAAATCCTGGTAATGGCTCCAGAGCTTGGTGCTCTGATCTTAATTCATAATTGTCACAACTTCGATACAACTAACCAGCAAGTGCACTGGGTCGTCCAAGTAATACCTTACGTGAGTAAGGGTCGAATCCCACGGAGATTGTTGGTATGAAGCAAGCTATGGTCATCTTGTAAATCTCAGTCAGGCAGATATAAAGTGATAATGGTGTTTTCGAATATTATATAATAAAATAGGGATAGAGATACTTATGTAAATCATTGGTAGGAATTTCAGATAAGCGAATGGAGATGCTTTTCGTTCCTCTGAACCTCTGCTTTCCTGCTATCTTCATCCAATCAGTCTCACTCCTTTCCATGGCTGGCTTTATGTGATACATCACCACTGTCAATGGCTACTTTCGGTCATCTCTCGGGAAAATGATCCAATGCCCTGTCACGGCATGGCTAATCGTCTGGAGGCATCACCCTTGCCAATGGCTTCATCTTATCCTCTCAGTGAATAATCTGCTCACGCACCCTGTCACGGCACGGCTATTCATCTGTTGGTTCTCGATCATGCTGGAATAGGATTTACTATCCTTTTGCGTCTGTCACTAACGCCCTGCAATCGCGAGTTTGAAGCTCGTCACAGTCATTCAATCATTGAATCCTACTCAGAATACCACGGACAAGGTTTAGACCTTCCGGATTCTCTTGAATGCCGCCATCATTCTAGCTTACGCCACGAAGATTCTGGTTAGGAGATCTAAGAGATATTCATTCTAGCTTAATTCATGTAGAACAGAAGTGTTTGTCAGGCACACGTTCATAGGGGAGAAGGATGATGAGCGTCACACATAATCATCACCTTCATCACGTTCTTGGGTGCGAATGGATATCTTAGAAGCGAAATAAGAAGAATTGAATAGAAAACAGTAGTACTTTGCATTAATCTTTGAGGAACAGCAGAGCTCCACACCTTAATCTATGGAGTGTAGAAACTCTACCGTTGAAAATACATAAGTGAAGGTCCAGGCATGGCCGAGATGGCCAGCCCCTCTGATCTAAGAACCAGGCGTCCAAAGATGTCTAATACAATAGTAAGAGGTCCTATTTATAATAAACTAGCTACTAGGGTTTACATGAGTAAGTATTTGATGTATAAATCCACTTTCGGGGCCCACTTGGTGTGTGTTTGGGCTGAGCTTGAGTGTTACACGTGCAGAGGCCATTTGTGGAGTTGAACGCCAGTTTTTGTGCTAGTTTGGGCGTTCAACTCTGGTTTTGGATCCTTTTCTGGCGCTGGACGCCAGATTTGGGCAGAAGGCTGGCATTGAACGCCAGTTTACGTCGTCAATTCTTGGCCAAAGTATGGACTATTATATATTGCTGGAAAGCCCTGGATGTCTACTTTCCAACGCAATTAAAAGCGCGCCATTTTGAGTTCTGTAGCTCAAGAAAATCCACTTTGAGTGCAGGGAGGTCAGAATCCAACAGCATCAGCAGTCCTTCTTCAACCTCTGAATCTGATTTTTGCTCAAGTCCCTCAATTTCAGCCAGAAAATACCTGAAATCATAGAAAAACACACAAACTCATAGTAAAGTCCAGAAATATGAATTTAACACAAAATCTATTAAAAACATCCCTAAAAGTAACTAGATCCTACTAAAAACATACTAAAAACAATGTCAAAAAGCGTATAAATTATCCGCTCATCACAACACCAAACTTAAATTGTTGCTTGTCCCCAAGCAACTGAAAATCAAAATAGGATAAAAAGAATAGAATATACTATAAATTCCAAACTATCAATGAAACAGAGCTTCAATCATATGAGCGGGACTTATAGCTTTTTGCCTCTTGAATAGTTTTGGCATCTCACTTTATCCATTGAGGTTCAGAATGATTGGCATCTATAGGAACTCAGAGTTCAGATAGTGTTATTGATTCTCCTAGTTCAGTATGATGATTCTTGAACACAGCTATTTTATGAGTCTTGGCCGTGGCCCTAAGCACTTTGTTTTCCAGTATTACCACCGGATACATAAATGCCACAGACACATAATTGGGTGAACCTTTTCAGATTGTGACTCAGCTTTGCTAAAATCCCCAATTAGAGGTGTCCAGGGTTCTTAAGCACACTCTTTTTTTTTTGCTTTGGACCTTGACTTTAACCGCTCAGTCTCAAGTTTTCACTTGACACCTACACGCCACAAGCACATGGTTAGGGACAGCTTGGTTTAGCCGCTTAGACCAGGATTTTATTCCTTTAGGCCCTCCTATCCACTGATGCTCAAAGCCTTGGGATCCTTTTTATTTGCCCTTGCCTTTTGGTTTTAAGGGTTATTGGCTTTTTCTGCTTGCTTTTTCTTTTTCTTTCTATTTTTTTTTTTCGCCCTTTTTTTTTTTTCTGCAAGCTTTGTTCTTTGCTGCTTTTTCTTGCTTCAAGAATCATTTTTATGATTTTTCAGATTATCGAATAACATGTCTCCTAGTCATCATTCTTTCAAGAGCCAACATATTTAACATTCTTAAACAACAACTTCAAAAGACATATGCACTGTTCAAGCATACATTCAAAAAACAAGAAGCATTGTCACCACATCAATATAATTAAACTAAGTTCAAGTTTAAATTCGAAACTCATGTACTTCTTGTTCTTTTGAGTTAAAACATTTTTCATTTAAGAGAGGTGATGGATTCATAGGACATTCATATCTTTAAGACAAAGTTACTAACTACTAATGATCATGTAATGAAGGCACAAACATAGATAAGCACATAACATAGAAAACGAAAAACAGAGAAAGCAAGAACAAGGAATGAATCCACCTTAGTGATGGTGGCGTTTCCTTCTTGAGGAACCAATGATGTCCTTGAGCTCTTCTATGTCTCTTCCTTGTCTTTGTTGCTCCTCCTTCATTGCTTTTAGATCTTCTCTGATTTCATGAAGGATGATGGAGTGCTCTTGATGTTCCACCCTTAGTTGCTTCCAATAATTGTGTGGAAGAAAATGTATCCCCTGAGGTATCTCAGGGATCTCTTGATTTACAGTCAAATGTTCTACCACTGAGCTATAGACCCTTGATGGAAGCTTTTGTCTTCCCTTTTCTCTTTCTAGAGGCTTCTCTGGCCTTAGGTGCCATCAATGGTTATGGAAAAAACAAAAAAGCTATGCTTTTTACCACACCAAACTTAGAATGTTGCTCGCCCTCGAGCAAAAGAAGAAAGAATAGAAGAATAAGAAGAAGATATGGAGGAGATGGAGGGAGATGTGTATTCGGCCATATGGGTGGGATTGGGTGGGAAAGAGATGTTGAATTTTGAAGGAAAGTGGGTGTTTGGATGTGAGTGGTAAAGAGTTAATAGGGAAGAGTGTTTATTGGGAATAGAGGATGATTGAGAAGAGAGAAGAGAGTGAGTGGAGGTAGGTGGGGATCCTGTGGGGTCCACAGATCCTGAGGTGATCCTGTAAGGTCCACAGATCTTGAGGTGTCAAGGCATTTACATCCCTGCACCAATTTAGGCATGCAAAATGCCCTTGCACACAACTCTGGGCGTTCAGTGCCAGGTTGGTGCCCATTTTGGGCGTTCAACGCCCATTTGCTGCCATTTCTGGCGTTGAACGCCAGAACCATGCTTGTTCTGGGCGTTCAGCGCCAGGATGCTCCCATTCTGGGCGTTCAGCGCCAGAACTATGCTCTGTTCTGGCGTTTGAACGCCAGACAGATGCTCCTCCAGGGTGTGATTTTTCTTCTGCTGTTTTTGATTCCGTTTTCAATTTTTATATTTATTTTGTGACTCCACATGATCATGAACCTAAGAAAACATGAAAAATAATAAAAATAAGAATTAGATCAACATTGGGTTGCCTCCCAACAAGCGCTTCTTTAATGTCAATAGCTTGACAGTGGGCTCTCATGGAGCCTCACAGATGTGCAGAGCTTTGTTGAGACTCTCCAACACCAAACTTAGAGTTTGGATATGGGAGTTCAACACCAAACTTAGAGTTTGGTTGTGGCCTCCCAACACCAAACTTAGAGTTTGACTGTGGGGGCTCTGGTTGACTCTGCTTGGAGAGAAGCTTTTCCTGCTTCCTCTCCATGGTTGCAGAGGGAGATCCTTGAGTTTTGAATACAAGGGAGTTCTCATTCCAATGAAGGAATATTTTACCTCTGTCAACATCAATCACAGCTCTTGCTGTGGCCAGGAAGGGTCTTCCTAGGATGATGGATTCATCCTCTTCCTTTCCAGTATCCAGGACTATGAAATCAGTAGGTATGTAAAGGCCCTCAACCTTTACTAATACATCTTCTACTTGTCCATAAGCCTGTTTTCTTGAGCTGTCTGCCATCTCCAATGAGATTTTAGCAGCTTGCACCACATAGATTCCCAGTTTCTCTATTACAGAGAGGGGCATGAGGTTTATCCCTGAACCAAGGTCACACAGAGCCTTAAAGATCATGGTGCCTATGGTACAAGGGATTATGAACTTTCCAGGATCCTGTCTCTTCTGAGGCAATGTCAGTTGATCCAGATCACTTAGTTCATTGATGAACAAGGGAGGTTCAACTTCCCAAGCATCAATGCCAAATAATTTGGCATTCAGCTTCATGATTGCACCAAGAAACTTGGCAGTTTGCTCTTCAGTAACATCCTCATTCTCTTCAGAAGAGGAATACTCATCAGAGCTCATGAAGGGCATAAGGAGGTTCAATGGAATCTCTATGGTCTCTAGATGAGCCTCAGAGTCCTTTGGTTCCTCAGAGGGAAGCTCCTTATTGACCACTGGACGTCCCAGGAGGTCTTCCTCCTTGGGATTCACGTCCTCTCCTCTCCTCACAGGTTCGGCCATGGCGCTTATGTCAATGGCCTTGCACTCTCCTTTTGGGTTCTCTTCTGTATTGCTTGGGAGAGTACTAGGAGGGATTTCAGTGATCCTTTTACTCAGCTGGCCCACTTGTGCTTCCAGATTTCTAATGGAAGACCTTGTTTCATTCATGAAACTTACAGTGGCCTTAGATAGATCAGAGACTAGATTTGCTAAATTAGAAGCATTTTGTTCAGAGTTCTCTGTCTGTTGCTGAGTTGATGATGGAAAAGGCTTGCTATTGCTAAACCTGTTTCTTTCACCATTATTAAAGCCTTGTTGGGGCTTTTGATCCTTCCATGAGAAATTTGGATGATTTCTCCATGTTGAGTTATAGGTGTTTCCATAAGGTTCACCTAAGTAATTTACCTCTGCTATTGCAGGGTTCTCAGGATCACAGGCTTCTTCTTCAGAAGATGCCTCTTGAGTACTGTTGGATGCAGCTTGCATTCCATGCAGACTCTGAGAGATCATATTGACTTGCTGAGTCAATATTTTATTCTGAGCCAATATGGCATTCAGAGTATCAACTTCAAGAACTCCCTTCTTCATAGGCGTCCCATTGATTACAGGATTCCTTTCAGAAGTGTACATGAACTGGTTATTAGCAACCATGTCAATGAGTTCTTGAGCTTCTGCAGGCGTTTTCTTTAGGTGAATGGATCCACCTGCAGAAGTGTCCAATGACATCTTAGATAACTCAGACAGACCATCATAGAATATATCCAGGATGGTCCATTCTGAAAGCATGTTAGAAGGACACTTTTTGGTCAACTGTTTGTATCTTTCCCAAGCTTCATAGAGAGATTCACCTTCTTTCTGTCTGAAGGTTTGAACATCAGCTCTAAGCTTGCTCAGCTTTTGAGGAGGAAAGTACTTGGCTAAGAAAGCCGTGACCAGCTTATCCCAAGAGTTCAGGCTGTCTTTAGGTTGAGAATCCAACCATAATCTAGCTCTGTCTCTTACAGCAAAAGGGAAAAGCATGAGCCTGTAGACTTCAGGATCTACTCCATTAGTCTTAACAGTATCACATATCTGCAAGAATTCAGTTAAGAACTGAAAAGGATCTTCAGATGGAAGTCCATGAAACTTGCAGTTCTGCTGCATTAGAGAAACTAATTGAGGTTTCAGCTCAAAGTTGTTTGCTCCAATGGCAGGAATGGAGATGCTTCTTCCATGTAAATTGGAATTAGGTGCAGTGATGTCACCATGCATCCTCCTTTCATTATTATTATTTCCGCCTGCTATCTCCTCTGCCTGTTCGAAAATTTCTGAAAGGTTATCTCTGGATTGTTGTATTTTAGCTTCTCTTAATTTTCTCTTCAGAGTCCTTTCAGGTTCTGGATCTGCTTCCACAAGAATTTTCTTATCCTTGCTCCTGCTCATATGACAAGGAAGAATGGCCAGAAAAATGATAATAATAATAGAGATCCTTTATACCACAGTATAGGGATCCCTTTGTGAGTGGAAGAAGAGGGGGAGATAAAGGATGTGATGTAAAGGAAGAAACACAACTGTGAGGAGGCTTTGAGATGTGAGATGTCAGGATATGAATGAATAAATAGAATGAGATGGGGGAGGAATAATTTTCGAAAATTATTTTGAAAAAGAGTTAGTGATTTTTGAAAAATGGTTTTTGAAAAAAAATGTTAGTATTTTCGAAATTTTTTTTTTAAAATAAAAACAATTAGTTAATTAAAAAGAAATTTTTGAAAAAGTGGGAGATATTTTCGAAAATTGAGAGAGAGAGAGTTAGTTAGGTGGTTTTGAAAAAGATAAGAAACAAACAAAAAGTTAGTTAGTTAGTTGAAACAAATTTTGAAAAGATAGGAAGTTAGGAAGTTAGAAAAGATATTTTGAAAAGATATTTTTGAAAAAGATAAGATAAGAAGATATTTTGAAAAGATATGATAGAAATTAGTTTTGAAAAAGATTTGATTTTTAAAATCACAATTAATGACTTGATTCACAAGAAATCACAAGATATGATTCTAGAACTTAAAGTTTGAATCTTTCTTAACAAGCAAGTAACAAACTTCAAATTTTTGAATCAAAACATTAATTGATTAAGTTATTTTCGAAAATTTGGTATAAAAATAAGAAAAAGATTTTTGAAAAATATTTTTGAAATTTTCGAAAATAACTAAGAATTTTGAAAAAGATTTGATTTTTGAAAAAGATTTTGAAAAAGATAAGATTTTCAAATTGAAAATTTGATTTGACTTATAAGAAACAATTTGATTTTAAAAATTTTTGAAAAAGTCAACTCAAATTTTCGAATTTGATGAGAGAGAAAAAGGGAAAGATATTTTTTTTTTTTATTTTTGAATTGGATTTTTATGAAAACATGAAAAATATGCAATGCATGAAATTTTTTGGATCAAAACATGTGATGCATGCAAGAATGCTATGAATGTCAAGATGAACACCAAGAACACTATGAAGAACATGATGAACATCAAGAACATAATTTTGAAAAATTTTTAATGCAAAGAAAACATGCAAGGCACCAAACTTAGAATTCTTTAATGCTTACGCACTAAGAATTCAAGAATGCATATGATAAACATAAAAAAACACAAAACAAAAAAAATCATCAAGATCAAACAAGAAGACTTACCAAGAACAACTTGAAGATCATGAAGAACACCATGAATGCATGATTTTTTCGAAAAATGCAAAATGCACATGCAATTGAAACCAAACTTATAACATGACACATGACTCAAGACTCAAACAAGAAACACAAAATATTTTTTATTTTTATGATTTTATGAATTTTTTTTTATTTTCTTTTAATTTTTTTCGAAAATCATTTTGAAAAAAAATAAGGATTCAAAATTTTTCATATGAATTCCAGGAATCTTGTACTCTTTAGTCTAAAGCTCCAATCTGAGGGTTAGACATGGCTTAATAGCCAGTCAAGCTTTAGAATGGATTTACATCCATTGAGGTGATTAGTTGAAGACCAATCCCAAAGGAGTTTGGGTATGGCTTTTCAGCCAGATAGGATTCAACATGTTACCATGAAACTCTAGAATTCATTCTTGAATGTTTTGAAGCCATAGAATAATTTATTTTTGAAAACATTATTTTTATTATTATTATTATTTTTTTTTTCGAAAACAAAAGAAAAATTTTTTTGAAAGATTTTTGAAAAATTTTTGAAAGGAAAACGAAAGGAAAGTTACCCAATCTGAGCAACAAGATGAACCGTCAGTTGTCCATACACGAACAATCCCCGGCAACGGCGCCAAAAACTTGGTGCACGAAATTGTGATCTCCAGGCTCGAACAAATCCTGGTAATGGCTCCAGAGCTTGGTGCTCTGATCTTAATTCATAATTGTCACAACTTCGATACAACTAACCAGCAAGTGCACTGGGTCGTCCAAGTAATACCTTACGTGAGTAAGGGTCGAATCCCACGGAGATTGTTGGTATGAAGCAAGCTATGGTCATCTTGTAAATCTTAGTCAGGCAGATATAAAGTGATAATGGTGTTTTCGAATATTATATAATAAAATAGGGATAGAGATACTTATGTAAATCATTGGTAGGAATTTCAGATAAGCGAATGGAGATGCTTTTCGTTCCTCTGAACCTCTGCTTTCCTGCTATCTTCATCCAATCAGTCTCACTCCTTTCCATGGCTGGCTTTATGTGATACATCACCACTGTCAATGGCTACTTTCGGTCATCTCTCGGGAAAATGATCCAATGCCCTGTCACGGCATGGCTAATCGTCTGGAGGCATCACCCTTGCCAATGGCTTCATCTTATCCTCTCAGTGAATAATCTGCTCACGCACCCTGTCACGGCACGGCTATTCATCTGTTGGTTCTCGATCATGCTGGAATAGGATTTACTATCCTTTTGCGTCTGTCACTAACGCCCTGCAATCGCGAGTTTGAAGCTCGTCACAGTCATTCAATCATTGAATCCTACTCAGAATACCACGGACAAGGTTTAGACCTTCCGGATTCTCTTGAATGCCGCCATCATTCTAGCTTACGCCACGAAGATTCTGGTTAGGAGATCTAAGAGATATTCATTCTAGCTTAATTCATGTAGAACAGAAGTGTTTGTCAGGCACGCGTTTATAGGGGAGAAGGATGATGAGCGTCACACATAATCATCACCTTCATCACGTTCTTGGGTGCGAATGGATATCTTAGAAGCGAAATAAGAAGAATTGAATAGAAAACAGTAGTACTTTGCATTAATCTTTGAGGAACAGCAGAGCTCCACACCTTAATCTATGGAGTGTAGAAACTCTACCGTTGAAAATACATAAGTGAAGGTCCAGGCATGGCCGAGATGGCCAGCCCCTCTGATCTAAGAACCAGGCGTCCAAAGATGTCTAATACAATAGTAAGAGGTCCTATTTATAATAAACTAGCTACTAGGGTTTACATGAGTAAGTATTTGATGTATAAATCCACTTCCGGGGCCCACTTGGTGTGTGTTTGGGCTGAGTGTTTGGGCTGAGCTTGAGTGTTACACGTGCAGAGGCCATTTGTGGAGTTGAACGCCAGTTTTTGTGCCAGTTTGGGCGTTCAACTCTGGTTTTGGATCCTTTTCTGGCGCTGGACGCCAGATTTGGGCAGAAGGCTGGCGTTGAACGCCAGTTTACGTCTTCAATTCTTGGCCAAAGTATGGACTATTATATATTGCTGGAAAGCCCTGGATGTCTACTTTCCAACGCAATTAGAAGCGCGCCATTTTGAGTTCTGTAGCTCCAGAAAATCCGCTTTGAGTGCAGGGAGGTCAGAATCCAACAGCATCAGCAGTCCTTCTTCAACATCTGAATCTGATTTTTGCTCAAGTCCCTCAATTTCAGCCAGAAAATACCTGAAATCACAGAAAAACACACAAACTCATAGTAAAGTCCAGAAATATGAATTTAACACAAAATCTATTAAAAACATCCCTAAAAGTAACTAGATCCTACTAAAAACATACTAAAAACAATGTCAAAAAGCGTATAAATTATCCGCTCATCAATGTGCAAGTGGACGGGTTGCTTCAACTGACGCTTTTCTCATCAAAAAATGTCCGTAGAAACTTGTTTGTCTCTCCCATGTAAACGTCTTCCGGTTCTCTTCCTGGTGACCATCCTGAAAGAAAAAAGGAAGAAAAGTAACCCAAAACAAAGATAGAAAATAAATAAAATATGGGTGTTAATGCCAGATAATAAGAGTCTTAATTATATGGTAGTTACAACATGCAAGTGAGAAAATAGTAGAAGTACATGGCAAATCACGAGTGAAAAAATTTGCAACAATGGGGAAGAGAGTGGGTAAGGAAAGATAATATAAATTCATGTCAATGCAAAAGTAATACAGGTATAAAAGATTGGCATTGATTTAAACAATATTACCTAACCAGAATAACACAAGTCACTAAGCACCCAAAATAATTCAAGAGAAGATGCAACAGTTAAATAAGAAAATTAACACCAAAGGAAAAATAATGAATTTAGAAAAGAAAAGAAAAATATGCACAAAATTAAGATGCAATGAATGAAATATGCAAATAAATTAAGTAAAATACAATGAAGGTGAAAAGGAATGAGAAGAGAAAAGAAAGTGACAAAGGAGAGAGAAAGAAGAAATTAGGATTAGAGAAGAAAAGATAAGATAATTGGCTGAATTGGATAAGTTGTGCGGCGCAGGCGACGCAGACGCGTGAGTGACGCGGTCGCGTGGTGCGCGATAAGGTCAGATGACGCGGATGCGTGGGTCACGCGATCGCGTGACTCGATTTGTGCTAGTGGCGCGAGTGCAGCCTCATGTTCGCACAACTCTCTGTTTTAAATGCATATTGCTAAAAATCTGGGTGACGCGATCGCGTGGTGGACGCGATCGCGTGGATGGCCTTGTTTAAAGAACAATGCGGACGCGTAGGGCATGCGTTCGCGTGGTAGGGCTTGTGCTGCTAGCACGAGTCCAGCCCAATTCCAGCTCAACTTTTGGCTATACACCCTTTTTACGTCGATTTACAGGGCCATGCGGTCGCGTGGGTGACGCAGACGCGTGGGGAAGCTATTTTTCAAATGACGCGGCCGCGTTGGCGACGCGGTCGCGTGGATCAATTTGTCCCAAAGGCACGCCTCCAGCCACGCTCTCGCGTGACTCTCTGTTCACTTTTCTTTTCTCCTAATGCACTTGTGACGCGGACACGTCAGCGACGCTACCGCGTCGCGTGCGTGCTTCATTTTTTTTTTTGCAAAATGCAGAATGCAGTGCTAATATGAATGTTATGCAAAACTCCAGGTTCAATACAATAAAATAAAATAAAACTCAAAAACAAATAAAACTAAATAAAAATGAAAAAGGAACAATCATACCATGGTGGGTTGTCTCCCACCTAGCACTTTTAGTTAAAGTCCTTAAGTTGGACATTTGGTGAGCTCCCTGTTATGGTGGCTTGTGCTTGAACTCGTCTTGAAACTTCCACCAATGCTTGGACTTCCAATAAGCTCTATCAATACCAAGTAAATTCCTCAAGCTTTGATGGAATTCTTCACAAGCTTTGAGCTCCCAAAATTGATCCTCATATATTCCTGGATCCCAAATCTTGTTTCTACACCCGTCTTCAAGTTGATCATCATGATTCCATCTGGGTGGTTCAGCCTTAGAATTCTCACTGAAGCGTCCAGACAACTTCCCAGACCCATTCAATTGAGCTCTACACCAACCTTTGCGTTTAAACTTAAAGCTTCCAACCATAATGAACTTTGCAGGACAATTCTTACCACTGACCATTTTCCTCTTACTCTTAATGCCACAAAGAGCTCTAAGTTGGCGATCCGTCTCCAGTAGCCCATATTCAAGTGGAATTAGAAAGCTAAGGGATATGAATTTTACCCACTTGAATGTTGTGAAGGATGATGGCAACTTAGGGGGAGGTATTTTGAACGAATTTGCAAGCTTTACTCCCTTGTGCTCTTCTCTGACAACTTCCATCTCTTTGCAAGTTTCTTCAATATCAACCTCTTTCTCTTGGTAGTTTTCTTTCAATTTAATCTCTTCTTCATTGCTCACCAAGGGCATGGGAGGCTGTGCTTCTTTTTCTTTAATCTCCATCTCTTGACCAACCTCTTCCAAGTCCTTAACCATGACATGCCTTGGAGGTTGTACACCCTCCTCAACATCAAATGCAACCGTCTTGGAAGGAGTCTCTATGTCTTGACTTTCCCATGGAGGTTCAGCATCTCCTAAGTCTGCAACCACTTTTTCCTTTTTAATAATTGCTGCTTTGTACAGTAGTTTTAATATAAAATCGTACTCATCCTTGATGATTTTCTTTCCATGACAACTCCTTTCAATTATTCTTTCATCTTCAAGGGCCTCTCCTATCTCCACATTTTGGGCCTCCTCTTTCTCTAAGACAAAATTAGACTCCTCCTTGATGTCCTCCTTCACTAATTCTTCAACTACTCCTTCGACTTCAAGGGTCTTTACTACCTTCACCTTTAGGGCCTCCTCTAGCTCCTTATGAAGTGTGGATTCGCGAAGATGATCCCTTCTCTCTTGTTCTATGTCAATAGCATCATTGGGATCATGTTGCTCTTGGATTGATGGATGTGGGTGCTCTTCCATGGATGGTGGTGATGGGATGGCGAGATCATTCTGTGGTTGAAAAGGAAGTGCACTAGAGCTTGAGGGTTGATTGTTGAAGGTATTTGGTGGTCTGATTTGGGCGACGAGGGCTTGTATAGTGGAGTTTAAATCGGTAAGTGCTTTCTCCATAGAGGTTTGGGGTTGATAGGAGGGTTCATTTGGCTCATAAGGTGGTTGGTATGGTGGATACGGGTTAGGGTCATATGGAGGTGAATGGTGAAAAGGGGCTTGGGAGTATAGTGGTCCAAAGTCATGTTGAAGAGAGGGTTTATAGGCATATGGTGGTGGTTGTTGATAGTCCATTGGAGGTGGTTGTCGCCAAGATGGTTGATCAAATCCTTGTGGCTCCTCCCATCTTTGATTGTTCCAACCTTGATGCCTGTTCTCATTGTAATTTCTTCTTCCTGCAACATAATTGTAACCAGACTCATAGCGATGGGGGTGAGAACTCATGATAGCAAATAAAAATTTAAAAACGAAAATAAAAACAAATTGAAATTAAAAGGTTGTTGAAATTTAAATTTGAAAATTAAATTTTGAAATTTGAAAATTAAATTTTGAAATTTGAAAATTAAATTTTGAAATCTGAAATTTGAAATTTTGAAATAAGATAAGATAAGATTTTGAAAAAGATATGATTTTTTGAAAAAAATTTAAATTTTGAAATTTTAAATTTTTAAATTTGAATTTTGAAAATTGAAATTTGAAAATTTGAAATTTGAGTTTTAAATTTTGAATTTTTGAATTTAATGAGGAAAGAGAAAAACAATAAAATGACACTAACCTTAAAATTTTTAGATCAAAATGAAGAAAAGAACTAAGAACAACTTGAAGATCAAGATGAACACGAAGAACAAATTTTTGAAAAATTTTTAATAACTAAATAAAAACCAATAACCTCTTAATTTATGAAAAAGCAAAAATAAAAACAAAAATAAAAACAAATAAACAAGCAAAAAGCAAATATTTACAATAACCAATAATAAGGCACACGTTTGCATTTCCCCGGCAACGGCGCCATTTTGAAGAACTGAAGATTGATGGTTTAGAGGTTATAGTAAACTCTCGTTACAAGTATAGTTACTAAACCAAGAAATCAACCTTTCTTACAAAAGTTTTGGTCGTCACAAGTAACAAACCCCTTTAAAATTGATAACCGAGTATTTAAACCTCCGGTCGTCTTCTCAAGGAATTGCAGGGGAGGTGTTCTTATTATTGGTTATGAGTCTTGTAAATTCGGGGTTTTGAAAGTAAGAAACCAGTATGTTAAATGATAAGAAAAATAAAATAGTAATAATAAAATAAACTCTTGGCAAGATATTAGAACTGGAAGTCCTATCCTAGTTATCCTTATCAATTGTGATGAGAATTGGATTTTTCTCCCACTTTGATAACCTCTAACTATGAAGGTAAGTTAAGTGGATGAATTAATTTCGATTCCTCAGGTCCTAGTCTTTCCTTGGGAAAGGCTAGAGTTATTGGAACTCGACTTAATTCTTGAAGAATTCCAATTTTCAGTCAACAATGAGTTTGATAACTCAAGTGTCTCCAATGACTCAACCAAAGCCAAAAGGGAAAAATCCAAATTATTTATATAAATAAAGGAAAGCAATCATAATTCTGAAATACCTCAAGTTGTACTAATAAAGATATCAAATGTAACATGGAAGAGTTCATAAATTGAATTGGAAAAATAAATAAAAGGAACATTGAACCTGTGATGAAGAAGAAATAATCCTAAATCCTAAAACTAAATCCTAAGAGAGAGGAGAGAACCTTTCTCTCTAAAAACTACATCTAAAAATTTAAAATTGTGAATTATGAGCTTATATTTATGAATGAATGGATTCTCCCACTTTATAGCCTCTAATCTGTATTTTTTGGGCCGAAAACTGGGTTGAAAACAGCCCAGAAATCGCTGGAGAAGAAATCTGCCAGGCTGATTTTCGGAACTGCGACGCGTCCGCGTGGAGCGCGCGTTCGCGTCATCTAGCATCAAAGCAACTATGGTATATTATATATCAAATCGAAGCCCTGGACGTTAGCTTTCCAACGCAACTAGAACCGCATCGTTTGGATCTCTGTAGCTAAAGTTATTGCCATTTGAGTGCGAAGAGGTCAGGCTGGACAGCTTAGCAATTTCTCTAACTTCTTGTATTCCTTCCACTTTTGCATGCTTTCTTTCCATCCTCTGAGCCATTCCTGCCCTGTAATCTCTGAAATCACTTAACACACATATCAAGGCATCTAATGGTAATAAGAGAGGATTAAACATAGGGAACTTAAGGCCAAAGAAGCATGTTTTCATTCAAAGCACATAATTAGGAAGGCAAATGTAAAACCATGCAAATAGTATGAATAAGTGGGTAAAGAGTTGATAAAAATTACTCAATTGAGCACAAAATAAACCATGAAATAGTGGTTTATCACCTTCCTATCTAGATCTTTGCTTGCCTGGCATGAGCCTTAGTCTGGAGTTGTAAAGGAGAACCAGCTCCCCAGCTCTGAACTCTCGCCTTTTGATGTGCTTGTCATGCACAACCTTCATCTTCTCTTTGTATAGCCTGGAGTTATCATATGCTTTCAGCCGAAGGGTCTCCAGCTCTACTAGTTGCATCTTTTGTTCAGCGCCGGCTCTCTCAAATCCCATGTTGATCTCTCTTACCGTCCAAAATACTTTATGTTCTACCTCTACTAAGAGGTGGCGTGCCTTTCCATAAACTAGGCGGAAAGGGCTCATCCCTATAGGTGTCTTATATGCTGTCCAATATGCCCAAAGTGCATCTTGTAGCCTGGTGCTCCAGTCCTTCATATGAGGCTTGACTATCTTCTCCAAGATACGCTTTATCTCTCTGTTAGACACCTCCGCTTGGCCATTGGTCTGCGGGTGGTAGGCTGCGGCTACTTTGTGAATAATGCCATGCTTCTTCAGTAGAGCAGTCAGTCTCCTGTTACAGAAATGGGTGCCTTGATCACTCACGATTGCTCGTGGTGATCCAAAGCGACAGATAATATGGTTTCTAACAAAAGAGACAACAGTGTTAGCATCATCAGTACGGGTAGGAATTGCTTCCACCCATTTAGAAACATAATCTACAGTTGACAATATATATACGAAACCGCTCGAGTTTGGAAACGGACCCATGAAGTCAATGCCCCAAATATAAAAAATCTCACAAAACAACATAATTTGTTGGGGCATCTCATCCCTCTTGGATATATTACCAAACCTCTGGCATGGGGAACAAGATTTACAGAAGGAAGTAGCATCTTTAAAAAGAGTAGGTGATGAGAGAACTTTTGTGTGGTCTAGAAATTTGCGGATAAATCCTCGTTGCAAGTATAGTTTCTAAACCTTCAAAAGTCCTTTCATACAAACGTTTTGGTTGTCACAAGTAACAAACCCCTTTAAAAATTGATAACCGAGTATTCAAACATCGGGTCGTCTTCTCAAGGAATTGCAGGAAGGTGTTCTTATTATTGATTATGAAAAAGTGTGTTTTTTGGGAATGTTGAGTTTGGGCAATGGGCACAGATATATTTAAATGACAAATAAAATAAATAAATAACTATAAAATAAGCTTTTGGCAAGGTATGAAGACTGGAGGTCCTATCCCAGTTATCCTTATCAATTGTAATGAGAATTGGATTTTTCTCCCGCTTTATTAACCTCTAACTATGAAGGTAAGTTAAGTGGATGAATTAATTCTTGAAGAATTCCAATTCTCAATCAACAATGAGTTTGATAACTCAAGAGTTACCAATTATTTAACCAAAGCCAAAAGGAAGAAAATATGTAAGTTAAATTGAGAGCACTTATAAATAAAGCAAAGCAAAATTAAATCTAAAATTACCTCAAACTGCATTAATAATAGAAGATCAATCTAAACATAAAGAGTTCATAAATTAAATTGGAAAAAATAAATAAAAATAAAGAACCTGGGATTGAGAGTCACTCCTAAAACTAAGAGAAATCCTAAATCCTAATCCTAAGAGAGAGGAGAGAACCTTTCTCTCTAAAAACTACATCTACTCCTAAAATTGTGAATTATTGAAGCTTTTTTATGAATGAATGTATTCCCCCACTTTATAGCCTCTAATCTGTGTTTTCTGGGCCGCAAACTGGGTCAAAAACAGTCCAGAATTCGCTGGTTTCGAATTTTGCCACGCTGGATTTCTGTCACTGCGACGTGGACGCATAGATCACGCGATCGCGTCGCCTAGCGTCAGGGGAACTATAATATATTATATATCAAATCGAAGCCCCGGACGTTAGCTTTCCAACGCAACTGGAACCGCATCGTTTGGACCTCTGTAGCTAAAGTTATAGCCGTTTGAGTGCAAAGAGGTCAGGCTGGACAGCTTAGCAATTTCTCCAACTTCTTGCATTCCTTCCACTTTTGCATGCTTTCTTCCCATCCTCCAAGCCATTCCTACCTTATAATATCTGAAAACACTTAACACACATATCAAGGCATCTAATGGTAATAAGAGATGATTAATAATAAGCAAATATAAGATCAAAGAAGCATGTTTTCAATCAAAGCACATAATTAGGAAGGCAAATGTAAAACCATGCAAATATTATGAATAAGTGGGTAAAAAGTTGATGAAATCCACTCAATTGAGCACAAGATAAACCATAAAATAGTGGTTTATCAACCTCTCCACACTTAAACACTAGCATGTCCTCATGCTAAGCTCAAGAGAAGCTATAAAGATGAAGAGGAATGGTATGAAATGCAACCTATGAATGCAACTACATGCTGAATGCTTTGACTTACTTGGTTAAGAGTAAATAAGTTCTCCAAGGCAAATACAAACCAATTTCCACTAATTCAAATCATACAATAAAAAGCAAGTGAACTTGTAAGAAGACAGCTCATGAAAGCAGGGAACATAGAATTTAAGCGTTGAACCCTCACTGGAAGTGTATATCACTCTAGTTTCTCAAGTGTATAGGGTAATTCACTCTAGTCTTCTCTAATCATGCTTTCTAAAACTTTGTTCTTCATCTAACCAATCAACAAAATTTATTATACCAATGCAAACATCATGAGGTCTTTTCAAGGTTGTAATGGGGCTAAGGTAAGGGTAAGGATATATATATATATATATATATATATAAGGCTAAGTGAGCTAACAAATTGAATCCTTGACTAGTCTAAGATCTCACCTAACATATACATACTTTATACAATTTTAAAATACTTTACCTAACTATCCCAAATTTTTCCCACTTGTATTACATACTCATGTATCAAACTTATTTTTGAATTTTTGTCCCATGTGCATTGATTCTTTTTATTTTGCATTTGGGGTAATATATTTTTTTCATTTTTCTTTTCTTCTTCTTCTTCTTCTTCTTCTTTTTTTTTTGTGTATCCCCTTATTTAATTACTTAATATATTTTTCTTCAATGCACATGGTAATTTAATTATTTTGATTTCACATGAGTATGCTTCCCAAATTTTCAAATAACTTATTCAATTTAATTCCCTACTTTTTCATATCATCCCATGTTCCCATAAAATTTTCCACACTTAAATTTTTACACAATATCTATCTTAAGCTAACCAAGGATTCAACTTGGGATTCTTATTTTGTTTTTCTGTTTAAGGCTAGTAATGTGGTTATAAAACAGAAGGGATTTAAAAGCTCAAGGGGGCTAACAAGGGTGATGTAAAAGGTAGGCTAATTTTGGGATAAGTGAGCTAAAATCAAACAATGGCCTCAATCATATGCAAGCATGTAAATACACTAAATATTTGACATATAGAATGGAACAAAGTAAAGATTACAATCATAGAGAAGGGAACACACAGGAATAAAATATTTATGGTTAAATAATGTAACCATATAAATAAGCTCAAATCTCACAGGTTATGTGTTCTTTAGCTCAAAAACCATGTTCCAAATATAACTTCAAACAAATTTAACACATAAAAATTTTTAAAATTTTTTTTATTTAAATTAGTGAAAATTTTTTTTTCAAAAATAGGATCTTAAAAAGAGATTTATTATTTTAACCAAGTAGTAACTAAATGCACAGAATCAAATAAATATGCAATCAAATATGCAGATGCAACAATGAACAAATAAAGAAAATAAGATTATTGGTGTTGAAAAGAAAGTACTAACCCACGGAGATCGGTATCGACCTCCCCACACTTAAAGATTGCACCGTCCTCAGTGCATGCTAAGATGTGCAGGTGGACGGGCTGTTCCAACTGATGCTTTTCTTCAAGGATTGTGCTGATGGACTTGTTTGTCTTCCCATGTAAACGTCTTCCGGTTCCCTTCCGGGTGGCCATCCTGAAAGAAAAAGGGAAGAAGAGTAACCCAGAAATAGAGATAAGAAAATAAAAGAAGTATGGGTTAATGCCATATGATAAGGGTCTCATTTACATGGAAGCTTCAACATGTGCGTGAGAAAACAATAGAAACCATGGCATACCAGTGGTGCAGAATTTGCAACAAAGGAGGGGAGAGTGTGGGTAATGCAAGATAAGATAAGTTCATATCAATGCAAGAGAAGTACAAGTATCTTAAAAGATTAGCATTGATTTAAATAATAGTACCCAATCAAAATAAAACAAGTCATAAGCACCAAGATAATACCAGAAAAGATATAATAGTTGAATAAGAGCATTTGAACACCAATGGTAAAGTAATAAATTTAGAAAAAATAAAAAATATGCAATGAATGAAAGTATGCAAATAAATTAAAAAAAATGGAATGAGAGTGAAAAGGGATGAGAAGAAGAAAAAGAAAGTGAGAAATGAGAGAGAAGGAAGAAATTAAGATTAGAAAAGAGAAGATAAGAAAATTGGTACTAATCTGGATAGGTTGTGCGACGCTGGCGACGCGGTCGCGTGGGTGACGCGGTCGCGTGGTGCGCGATAAGGTTGGGTGACGCGGACGCGTGGGGCACGCAATCGCATGGGTGACGCGGTCGCGTGGTGCGCGATAAGGTTGGGTGATGCGGACGTGTGGGGCACGCGATCGCGTGACTCGATTTGTGTTAGTGGCGCGAGTGCAGCCTCGCGGTCGCACAACTCTCTGTTCAAAACTCAGTATTGCCAAAATCCAGAGTGACGCGGTCGCGTGGTCGACGCGATCGTGCGGGTGGCCTTATTTCCAATATGATGCGGACGCGTGGGTGATGCGTTTGCGTGGCAGGGCTTGTGCTACTAGCACGGGTCCAGCCCAACTCCAGCTCAACTTTCGGCCATGCACCTGGTTGGCGTCGATTTTCAGGGCACGCGGCCGCGTGGGGGACGCGGTCGCGTGGGAGGCCAAAGTTCCCATGTGACGCGGACGCGTCGGTGACGCGGTCGCGTGGGTCGATTTGTGCTACTGGCACACCTCCAGCGCTGCTCCTGCGAAACTCTCTGTTCATTTATTTTTTTTCTTCACTCCCCTTGCGACGCGGACGCGTCACTGATGCGGTCACGTCGCGTGCTCGCTTTTTTTTTATTCTGAAAAATGAAGAATGCAGTGTTAATATGAATGTGATGCAAAACTCCAGGTTCAATAAAATAAAATAAAACTCGAAAATAAATAAAACTAAATAAAAATGAAAAATGAACGATCATACCATGGTGAGTTGTCTCCTACCTAGCACTTTTAGTTAAAGTCCTTAAGTTGGACATTTGATGAGCTTCCTGTTATGGTGGCTTATGCTTGAACTCATCCAGGAATCTTCACCAGTGTTTGTGATTCCAGTAACCTCCGGGGTCCCAAACTAGGCAAGTAAAACCCTTGAGCAGCTTCAAAAAGATTCTTAGGCTCCCGGGGTGTTGGATGTTAGAACAGATTCCAGGATTCCAAACCTTGCTTTTACACCCATTTTTGTCGGGATCTATATTTTTCTAGCCGGGTGATAAGTAATTTGAATTCTCACTGCAGCTACCAAACAGCTTCCTAAACCCATTCAATTGAGCTCTACACCAACCTTTACGTTTAAACTTAAAGCTTCCAACCATAATGAACCTTGCAGGAAAATTCTTACCATTGGCCATCTTCCTCTTAATCTTAATACCACAAAGAGCTCTAAGTTGACCATCCGTCTCCAGTAGCCCATATTCAAGTGGGATTAGAAAGCTATGGGATATGAATTTTACCCACTTGAATGTTGTGAAGGATGATGGCAACTTAGGGGGAGGTATTTTTAATGAAATTGCAAGTTCCACTCCCTTGTGCTCTTCTCTGATAATTACCACCTCTTTGCAAGCTTCTTCAATTTCAACCTCTTCCTCTTGGCAGCTCTCTTCCAGTTCAATCTTTTCTTTATTGCTTTCCAAGGGCATGGGAGATTGTGCTTCTTCTTCTTGAATCTCCATCACTTGATCAACCTCTTCCAAGTCTTCAACTGTGATATGCCTTGGAGGTTGTACACCCTCCTTAGCATCAATTTCAAACGTCTTGGAAGGGGGTTCTATGACTGGACTTTCCCATGGAGGTTCTGCATCTCCTAAGTCTTCAACCACTTCTTCTTCTTCTTGAATAATGACAGCGTCTTTTACTTGTTCTAGTACGAATTCATTCTCTGTCTTGTCCACTGGGGTTTCTTGTATCTCCTTCATGCTACGCTCTTCACTAGACTGTCCACATGGAGCTGTGGCTGATCCTTGTATATTTGAGCGCCTAGAAGCCCATTGAATTAATGCTTGCTCCAGTTGTTGAGTGGTTGCCTGAAATCGATCCACTGTTTCCTTGAAACAATCCTTTGTCTCTTGATGCACTCGGTTATGATAGGTAGGATCATAGTGCTCTTGGATTGATGGATATGGAGATGGTAGATATTGAGGTGGTGGTGGGATGGGGAGATCATTCTGTGATTGAAAAGGAAGTGCACTAGAGCTTGAGGGTTGATTGTTAAAGGTATTTGGTGGTATGATTTGGGCGGCGAGAGCTTGTATAGTAGAGTTTAGATCGGTAAGTGCTCTCTCCATGGAGGTTTGGGGTGGATCTATGTATGGTTCATTTAGTTCATAAGGTGGTTGGTATGGTGGATATGGGTTAGGGTCATATGGAGGTGAATGGTGGAAAGAGGCTTGTGAGTTTGGTGGTCTAAAGTTATGTTGAGGAAAGGGTTCATAGGCATATGGTGGTGGTTGTTGATAGTCCATTGGAGGTGGTTGTTGCCATGAGGGTTGATCAAATCCTTGTGGCTCCTCCCATCTTTGATTGTTCCAACCTTGATGCCTGTTCTCATTGTAATTTCTTCTTCCTGCAACATAATTGTAACCAGACTCATAGCCAAAGGGGTGAGAGTTCATAGTAGCAAAATAAAAATTAAAAATGAAAATAAAAATAAATTTAAATTAAAAGGTTATTTAAATTTTGAATTTGAAAATTAAATTTTGAAATTTGAAATTTGAAATTTTGAATTTTAAATTTTTAAAATTTGAATTTTTGAAATTTGAAATTTGAAAATTTTTAAATTTAAATTTTGAAAATTTTTAAATTTGAATTTTGAAATTTGATTTTTGAAATAAGATAAGATAAGATAAAAATTTTAAAAATAAAAAATCTGAAATATTTTTTTTTCGAAAAAATTAATTAAAAATATTTTTGAATTTAATGAGGAAAGAGAAAAACAATAAAATGACACCAAATTTCAAATTTTTAGATCAAAATGAAGAAAACAACTAAGAACAGTTTGAAGGTCAAGATGAACGTGAAGAACAACTTGAAAATCAAGATGAACACTAAGAACAAATTTTTGAAAAATTTTTTTTTTTAATAACTAAACAAAAACAAATAACCTCTTAATTTATGGAAAAGCAAAAATAAAAACAAAAATAAAAATAAATAAACAAGCAAAAATAAAAAAAATATTTACAATAACCAATAATAAGGCACACGTTTGCAATTCCCCGGCAACGGTGCCATTTTGATGAGAGAACTTTTGCGTGGTCTAGAAATTTGCGGATAAATCCTCGTTGCAAGTATAGTTTCTAAACCTTCAAAAGTCCTTTCATACAAACATTTTGGTTGTCACAAGTAACAAACCCCTTTAAAAATTGATAACCGAGTATTCAAACATCGGATCGTCTTCTCAAGGAATTGCAGGGAGGTGTTCTTATTATTGATTATGAAAAAGTGTGTTTTTGGGGAATGTTGAGTTTGGGCAATGGTCACAGATGTATTTAAATGGCAAATAAAATAAATAAATAACTATAAAATAAGCTTTTGGCAAGGTATGAAGACTGGAGGTCCTATCCCATTTATCCTTATCAATTGTAATGAGAATTGGATTTTTCTCCCGCTTTATTAACCTCTAACTATGAAGGTAAGTTAAGTGGATGAATTAATTCTTGAAGAATTCCAATTTTCAATCAACAATGAGTTTGATAACTCAAGAGTTACCAATTATTTAACCAAAGCCAAAAGGAAGAAAATATGTAAGTTAAATTGAGAGCACTTATAAATAAAGCAAAGCAAAATTAAATCTGAAATTACCTCGAATTGCATTAATAATAGAAGATCAATCTAAACATAAAGAGTTCATAAATTAAATTGGAAAAAATAAATAAAAATAAAGAACCTGGGATTGAGAGTCACTCCTAAAACTAAGAGAAATCCTAAATCCTAATCCTAAGAGAGAGGAGAGAACCTCTCTCTCTAAAAACTACATCTACTCCTAAAATTGTGAATTATTGAAGTTTTTTTATGAATGGATATATTCCCCCACTTTATAGCCTCTAATCTGTGTTTTCTGGGCCACAAATTGGGTCAAAAACAGTCCAGAATTCGCTGGTTTTGAATTTTGCCACGCTGGATTTCTGTCACTGCGACGCGGCCGCATGGATCACGCGGTCGCGTCGCCTAGCGTCAGAGGAACTATAACATATTATATATCAAATCGAAGCCCCGGATGTTAGCTTTCCAACGCAACTAGAACCGCGTCGTTTGGACCTCTGTAGCTAAAGTTATTGCCGTTTGAGTGCAGAGAGGTCAGGCTGGACAGCTTAGCAATTTCTCCAACTTCTTGCATTCCTTCCACTTTTGCATGCTTTCTTCCATCCTCCAAGCCATTCCTGCCTTATAATATCTGAAAACACTTAACACACATATCAAGGCATCTAATAGTAATAAGAGATGATTAATAATAAGCAAATATAAGATCAAAGAAGCATGTTTTCAATCAAAGCACATAATTAGGAAGGCAAATGTAAAACCATGCAAATATTATGAATAAGTGGGTAAAGAGTTGATGAAATCCACTCAATGAGCACAAGATAAACCATAAAATAGTGGTTTATCAGTAGGACACTAGAATACACAGTCTAAAATTTTTCTAGCTGTCCTTTGAGGACCAAAATGGCCACCACTCTCAGATGAGTGGCAGGCCTCTAAAATGGACTAGAATTCTGATTGAGGCACACACCTTCTAATTATCTGGTCAGCACCATACCTCCACAAATAGGGATCATCCCATATATAATATTTGGACTCGCTTTTCAGCTTGTCCCTTTGATGCTTAGTAAAATTGGGAGGGAAGGTATGACTAACTAGATAATTAGCTACAGGTGCGTACCAAGGAACTACTTTAGAAACTGCATGCAAGCTATCAAAAGGAAAAGCATCATTGATAGGAGTGGAGTCATTCTTAATGTGCTCAAGGTGACTCAAGTGGTCCGCCACTAAATTCTGAGAACCACTCCTATCCTTAATTTCTAAATCAAATTCTTGCAGCAGCAGTATCCAATGTATTAGCCTTGGTTTGGACTCTTTTTTAGCTAATAAATACTTTAGAGCTGCGTGGTTTGAATACACTACCACCTTAGTACCAAGTAAGTAGGCTCGGAATTTATCCAGAGCAAAAACAATAGCCAGGAGCTCTTTCTCAATGGTAGTGTAATTAGACTGAGCAGCGTCTAATGTCTTTGAAGCATATGCAATTACAAAAGGATCCTTACCTGCGTGCTGGGCCAGCGCCGCTCCTACAGCATGGTTGGAGGCATCACACATAATCTCAAAGGGCTGGCTCCAGTCTGGTCCTCTCACAATCGGAGCTTGAGTCAAGGCGATTTTCAACTTATCAAATGCTTGCATGCAATCCTCACTGAACTCGAACTCAACATCTTTCTGCAGCAGTCTGGATAAGGGCAATGCTACCATACTGAAGTCCTTGATGAATCTCTGGTAGAAACCTGCATGGCCATGGAACGAACAAACTTCCCTCATGGAGGAGGGGTAAGGTAGACTAGAAATGACATTTACCTTTGCTGGATCTACAGAGATACCAGTATTAAAAACAATGTGTCCTAGAACAATACCTTGTTTGACCATTAAATGACACTTTTCAAAATTCAAAACAAGGTTTGAACTAACACACCTGTCTAATACTCTAGATAAACTGTCCAAGCAAAAGCTAAAGGAATCACCGTATACGCTAAAATTATCCATAAAAACCTCCATACAGCTCTCAAGAAGATCAGAGAAGAGACTCATCATGCACCTTTGGAAGGTGGCGGGTGCATTGCACAAGTCAAAAGGCATTCTCTTGTAAGCATAAGTTCCAAAGGGACATGTAAAAGTAGTCTTTTCTTGATCTTCAGGAGCTATATGAATCTGGAAATAGCCTGTGTAACCATCTAAAAAGCAATAATGTGATTTACCTGACAGGCGATCCAGCATTTGATCAATGAATGACAGGGGGTAGTGATCCTTACGAGTGGCCTGGTTGAGGCGCCTGTAATCAATGCAAACCCTCCAGGAATTCTGCACTCTAGTTGCTATGAGCACTCCATGCTCATCCTTCACTGTAGTGACTCTAGACTTCTTGGGCACCACTTGCACTGGACTGACCCACTCACTGTCTGAGATGGGGTAGATGATATCTGCCTCAAGTAATCTGGTCACTTCCTTCTTGACAACCTCCAAGATGGTGGGATTCAGTCTTCTTTGGGATTGATGGACAGGCCTTGTTCCCTCTCCTAGAAATATTCTATGCTCACAAACTTGAGGGTTGATGCCTACTATGTCTGCCAAGCTCCACCCAATTTCCTTCTTGTGTCTTCTCAGCACATTAAGTAGCTGCTCCTCTTGTTGGGAAGTGAGTTCCTTACAATGATGACTGGGAGCTTCTGATTGTCCTCAAGGTAAGCGTACTTGAGGTGGGGTGGAAGGGGCTTTAACTCCAACTTCTGCTCCTGACTGGGCACTGGATCTTCGGGGGTTGGTGATAATGGCAAGCTGTCCTCATTGTTTTCAGAGGGTTTCTCCACACTTAGACCATGCTCCATGTGCATCTCTTCCAGTGCTTCTTGGTGAACTGCAGCTACAGTCTCATCAATGATGTCACACTGGAAGATGGAATGGTCTTCCGAAGGGTGCTTCATGGCTTCATTCAGGTTGAAGCTCACTGCTCGGCCGTCTATCTCAAAGGAATAAGTTCCTGAGAATGCATCCAACTTGAATTTTGAGGTCTTCAGGAATGGTCTTCCAAGCAGGATGGATGACGGTCTTCCTGAGTCATTTTGGGGCATCTCCAAGATATAGAAATCAATGGGAAATGTGTGCCCCTTGATGCTTACCAGCACGTCTTCAGCAATTCCAACCACTGTAATAATGCTTTTATTTGCTAACACAAAACGAGCTGCCGACATTTTTAAGGGAGGGAGCCTCAAAGCATCATATATAGACAAAGGCATAATACTCACGCACACTCCCAAATCACACATGCAGTCAAAAAATATTACACCCCCAATGGTACAGTTAACCATGCATGGGCCTGGGTCACTACATTTTTCAGGTATATCCCCCATTAAAGCAGATATAGAACTACCTAAAGGAATAGTTTCTAATTCATTAATCTTATCTTTATGTATGCACAAATCCTTTAGAAACTTTACATATTTAGGTACTTGCTGAATAACATCAAAAAGGGGAACAGTTACCTCAACCTTTTTGAAGATTTCTACCATTTTGGGATCAAGTTCCATTTGCTTTCTGGACTTCCTTGCAAGGTGTGAAAATGGGATAGGAACGGCGTCCTTTACAGCTTCAGCTTTCTTTGGTTCTCCATTCCTTGGTGGAGCTGCGTCTTCTTCAACCATGTCTTGTACTTCATCTTCCTCTTCAACATCCTCCACTTCTACCATGTCCTCATCTGGGGTGTGCTCTTGTGGGCTTAGCTCCTCCTGATTCCTCTCTTGCAGTGTGGTCCCAGACCTCAAAGTGATGGCATTGATGCCACCCTTGGGGTTGGGTAAGGGTTGAGAAGGAATTCTACTGGAGCTTGAAGGCTGGTTTGTGGGAGTAGGTAATGAATCTATCCGAGAGACGAGAGCTTGTAAAGTGGCATTCAGACTATTTAAAGTAGAGTTCAGCATAGTTTGAATGTCTTGTTGTCCTTGTGCAAGAGAACGAAGTATCTCGTCATTAGATGAGGAAGGATGGTAAGTGATCTGAGGGACCTGTTGTTGGTTGTGCTGCGGTCCTTGGGACTGCCTTAGGTGAGGTGCTCTGTAAAGCTGATTCTGATTCTGCTGTTGATAGGAATGGTTTTGCTGATTCTGGTTCTGCTGATTGTTATTGTTATTCCACCTCTGATTTTCCTAGTTGTCTCTGCATCCTCTGTTATAGTTGTCCCTCCAGCCATGGTTGGAATTATCTCTCCAACCCTGGTTGGAGTTGTCTTGCCAACCTTGGTTATAGTTCCCACCTTGGTTGTAGTTGCTGCCTTGTTGATATGAGCCTTGATTTGGGCGGTCATAGAAATTGTGAGTAGCTGCCAAGGTGTTGTCCTCTTGTTGGAGCTGCGGACACTCATCAGTGTAATGACTATAGCATGCATATATCCCGCACAGTCTCTGAGGAACCAGTTGTTGACTATGTTGTGGTGAGGGAGGTTGAGATTGTTGTTGATTTAGATTTATCTGCTTCATTAGGTTGGTCATCTCACACAGACTCTGTGTAAGAGCAGTAGTCTCAATGCTAGAGAAAACCTCTGCAACAGCCTTGGGGTGGCTGTTCCTGTGCCTATGATTCTGGGTGGACTCAGCTAGGTCACTGATCAGTTACCACACTTCATCTGCAGTCTTGTACTTTTTCAGAGAACCATTACTAGCACCATCCAATGTAGTCTTATCCTGAGGCTTTATACCTTGTGTGACGTAGCTGATCAACACTAACTTTTCTATCATGTGGTGGGGGCACGCATCCAGCAGACTCTTGAAGCGCTCCCAGTACTCATAAGGTTTCTGATTCACCTTGGATGATACAGGAAATCTCCTTCCTTAGTCTGTCTGTAACTTCAGTCGGAAAGTATTTTTTCAAGAATTCTCTCC
Source organism: Arachis hypogaea (assembly GCF_003086295.3). Classification (NCBI taxonomy): domain Eukaryota; kingdom Viridiplantae; phylum Streptophyta; class Magnoliopsida; order Fabales; family Fabaceae; genus Arachis; species Arachis hypogaea. The sequence goes on along the minus strand of NC_092046.1, from coordinate 62,483,790 downwards.
TGAGTGTGTCCCAGTTAGTAACAGTTGCTTCAGGTTGGGAGTAATACCACTCTCTCGCCTTTCCCTCAAGAGAAAATGGGAAGGCAATTAGCAGAATAGAAGTTTCATCTTCACCATGACGCCAAACAGTAGAACAGGCTGTTTGAAAATCCCTGGGTGCTTGATAGGCTCCTGAGCCGGTAAGCCATGAAACTTAGGTATCAAGTTGATTAGTGCAGTCTTCAGTTCAAAATCTGCAGCCAGATTTGGGTGACGCACTTGATACGGTTGCAGAGTAAAGTCTGGGGCTCCTGCCTCCTGGAGAGCAATCCTCCTGGGTGCTACCATGTTACCTGCACGTAAATCAACAAAATCAGTAGTAGAGGAGCTCGTTTCTTCCTCAAATAGTGGTTTAGATTCGCTCTCAGATAAGACTAGTGAATTGGCAACAACCACTTCACCACCCTTAGAGGCTAACCGACGCCGAGCTCGCCTAATACGTAAAAGAGTTCTTTCAATTTCAGGATCAAATGCAGCTAAGCTCGGATCAGGCAGTGAACGCGTCATTCAATGAAAGAAATATACAGCTCATGATAATAAAACAAAATAAAATAAAATACAAATAAATAAATTCCAACCAATAAATTAGCACACTATTGCAACTCTCCGACAACGACGCTAAAATTTGACGCGGTAGAAATTGGCCGATTAAGAAATTAATAATAGAAATACGTTGCAAGTACAGTTCTTAACCAGCAAAAATCCGCTTGTCAATTTAGAAGAGTTATCACAGATTTAAAAATAAGATACTGAGAGTATGAATCTAGGTCGTCTCCCAACGAGTTGACAAAAGAGTGCAGCTTATTAGTTAGAGGTTTTCCCAGTAATTCTGTGTTTGAGAAACAGAAAAATAAATAATTGTAAAATTAAGCAACGGAAATTAACGAGAGAATTTATATAATTCAATTAAAAGTCTTGATCGGGAGAAGATTAATTGGAATTTCTATCCTTGTTGGATTTTCCCAAGTGTAATAATAAAAGGTTATTGTTCTACTTGGTCATCCCTTAATTAATAAGGGAAAGTCAAGTAACTAACTAACCAACTATATCACAGGTCCTAATCCTTTCCTAAGGAAGGATTAGAGTTAGGGACTAGAGTTGTCAGTCATCAACTTCCAATTAGGATTAATACTTGAGTATTCCAACTCAAGGTTCTCCTTTTAATCAACTCCCAATCAAGTTAGGAAACTACTCCATTAACATAAATATAACTTTCACAGGATTAAAAAGGGAATTAAAGAAAGACATGATAGACAATAACTACAAATTAATTAAAAGTAAAAATAGTGCTTTGCATTAATAAATCCCAAAATGCAATATACTTATCCAAACAGGGTTAAGGGCAGTAAAAAGTAAAGGAATAAGAAAACAAACTAGAATAATGACACTTTAACGGAGGTAATGATTCTTCTCAGTATCCAAAGACAAAAGCATGAAACTCTCAAATTGTGAATGTGAAGAACCCTAGAGGAAGGAGTAGAATTCTCTCTAAGATTTCCCAAAACTAAACTAAGACTATGCGTAATGAGAATGTGTCCTGAGTCTCTACTGTTCCCTGGCTCTAGTATGTATTTCTGGGCCGAAAACTGGGTCAAAACTCGGCCCGAAATCGCCCCCAGCGCTTTCCGAAATTTCTGCAGATTGCGCATGTCATGCGTACGCGTTAGTCACGCGTACGCATCACTTGATGATTTTTCTTGCCACGCGTGAGCATCAGGCACGCGCTCACGTCATTGTGCAAACTCGCTTCTAGGCGTACTGATGAGCGGATAATTTATACCCTTTTTGGCATTGTTTTTACATAGTTTTTAGTATGATTTAATTACTTTTTATTATATTTTTATTAGTTTTTATTCAAAAATCACATTTCTGGACTTTACTATGAGTTTGTGTGTTTTTCTGTGATTTCAGGTATTTTCTGGCTGAAATTGAGGGACCTGAGCAAAAATCTAATTCAGAGGCTGAAAAAGGACGGCAGATGCTGTTGGATTCTGACCCTCCTACACTCGAAGTGGATTTTCTGGAGTTACAGAAGCCCAATTGTTGCGCTCTCAATTGCGTTGGAAAGTAGACATCTTGGGATTTCCAGCAATATATAATAGTCCATACTTTGCTCGAGATTTGATGGCCCAAACTGGTGTTCAAAGGCAGCCTAAAACTTTCTGGCGTAAAACGCCAGAACTGGCATAATTCTTGGCATTACATTTTGGCACCCAGGGTGGCGTTTAACTCTAACCTTGGGCATATGCACGTGAAAGCTTGAAAGCTCAGCCCAAACACGCACCAAGTGGGTCCCGGAAGTAGATTTCTGCACTATCTGCACTTAGTTACTCATTTTTTGTAAACCTAAGTTACTAGTTTAGTATAAAAACTACTTTTAGAGATTCATTTTGGAACTTATGACATTTTTTTACACTTCATATTGTATCTTCTACAGCATGAGCCTCTAAATCCCATAGGTGGGGTGAGGAGCTCTACTGTGTTTCAATGGATTAATGCAATTACTACTGTTTTCTATTCAATCAAGCTTGATTCTATTCTAAGATACTCATTCGTACTTCAATATAGAGAATATGATGATCCGTGACACTCATCATTATCCTCAACCTACGAACGCGTGCCTGACAACCACTCCCGTTCTATCTGAGCTCAACGTAGTCATTGGGCGACATCTTGAGTGTGTATCTCTTCGGTTTCTAATCTACGGACCGAGTTTGGGGGTTAGAACCTTCGTGGTATAGGCTAGAATTATTGGCAGCATTCCTGGGATCCGAAAAGTCTAAACCTTGTTTGTGGTATTCCAAGTAGGATCCGGGAAGGGATGACTGTGACGAGCTTCAAACCTGCAAATGTTGGGCATAGTGACAGTGTGCAAAAGGACAAGGGTCCTATTCTGACGCTAGCAGGAACCGACAGATGATTAGCCGTACGGTAGCTGTACTTGGTATTTTTCATCCGAGACGAGAAATCCGACAGTTGATTAGCCGTACAGAGATCGTACTTGGTATTTTTTATCCGAGAGGATCATACAACTTACCATTGAAGGAAGCCATGCGTGCTTGGAGAAGAAAACAGTAGAAAAGCAGAGATTCAGACGACAGAGCATCTCCGGAACCTCAACTTGTTCCTCATTACTGAATCACAAGTACCATCTATTTTATGTTATTTACTTTTCATAAACAAAAATCATTTTATTATTAATCTCCTGACTAAGATTTACAAGATAACCATAGCTTGCTTCAAGTCGACAATCTCTGTGGGATCGACCCTTACTCACGTAAGGTATTATTTGGACGACCCAGTGCACTTGCTGGTTAGTTGTGCGGAGTTGTGAAAAGTGTGATCACAATTTTGTGCACCAAGTTTTTGGCGCTGTTGCGGGGGATTGTTCGAGTTTGGACAACTGACGGTTTATTTTGTTGCTAAGATTAGGAAAATTTTATCTTTTTTTTTTGTTTAGAGACACTAAAATTGAGTCTTCTATTATTGTTTTTGGTTAAAATTTTAAAATCCTTATTTTCTTTTTCTAAATTATTTTCGAAAATTTTTAAAACCAATAACCTCATAATTTAGTCTTCTGTTTGAGTTTAGTTTCATGTTTTAAGTTTGGTGTCAATTTCATGATTTTATTTTTCTTTCAATTTTTCGAAGTATATGTTCTTAGTTCTTTCTTAATCTTCAAATTGTTCTTGTTTATTTTCCTTATTTGATCTTTAGTTTTTCTTGTTTTGTGTCTTTTCTTGTTTTTCTTGTGCATTTTCAAATTATTAGTGTCCAAAGTATAAAAATTTTTAAGTTTAGTATCCTTTGTGTTTTTATTTTCTTAAAAATTTCCAAAATTTGTTCTTGGTGTTCATCTTGATCTTCAAAGTGTTCTTGGTGTTCATCTTGACATTCAAAGTTTTCTTGTCTGCTTTCTTTGTTTTGATCTAAAAATTCTAAGTTTGGTGTCATTTTATTATTTTTTCTCTTTTCTCATTAAATTCAAAAATTCAATAAAATATCTTTTCCTTTATTTGCTCATTATTTTCGAATTCGTTAGGTTGACTTAGTCAAAATTTTTAAAATTTGGTAGTTTCTTGTTAGGCAAGTTAAAATTTTAATTTTAAAAATTTATCTTCTTAAATCTTTTTCAAAACAAATTCTTTTTCAAATTTCTTTTATTATTTTTCAAAAATATTTTATAAAAATTTTCAAAATCTTTTTCTTATTCATATTTTTCGAATTACTTGTACTATTTTATTATTTTGATTGAAAAATTTTAAGTTTAGTGTTTCCTTGTTGAGAAAGTTTCAATCTTCAAATTTTTTCTTTTATTTATTTATTTTTACAAGTATCTTTAATTTTAAGACATATCTTTTTCAAAACTCCCTAACCACTTTCTCTCTCTTCATTTTTTTCGAAAATCATATCCAAAGTTTTTCAAATCTTTTTTATTAATTAATCATTTTAGTATTCTAATTTTTTATTTTATTTTTTTTAGTTTTCAAAAATTATATTTTATTTTCCAATTATTTTATTTTATTTCATCTTATTTCCTTTATTAATTCGGTTTATCCTTAATTAAATAAAATAAAAACAAAAATATATTTTATTTGTAATTCACATCATCTCCCTTTCTCCATCATGAACCTAAGTGGAAATGAATAGTCCAGAAGGACTCTGGGGTCATATGCTAACCCCACTAATGCTTCCTATGGGAGTAGTATCTATATACCTCCCATCAGAGCTAGCAGCTTTGATCTAAATCCTCAGCTCATTATCATAGTGCAGCAAAATTGCCAGTATTTCGGTCTTCCACAGGAGGAACCTACTGAGTTTCTGGCACAGTTCTTACAAATTGCTGACACAGTACGTGATAAGGAAGTAGATCAAGATGTCTACAGATTATTACTGTTTCCATTTGCTCTAAAAGATCAGGCTAAGAGGTGGTTAAATAACCAACCCACAGCAAGCATAAGAACATTGAAACAGTTATTAGACAAATTTCTAAATCAGTATTTTCCTCCAAAAAGGATGACACAGCTAAGGTTGGATATCCAAGGCTTTAAACAAGAAGATAATGAATCTCTTTATAATGCTTGGGAGAGGTACAGAGGGATGCTAAGGAAATGCTCCTCTGAAATGTTTTCAGAATGGGTATAGTTAGACATTTTCTACTATGGGCTTACAGAAAAGGCACAGATATCTCTAGACCACTCAACTGGTGGATTTATACATATGAGAAAGACAATTGAAGAGGCTCAAGAGCTCATTGATACAGTTGCTAGAAATCAGCACCTGTACTTAAGTAGTGAGTCCCCCATGAAAGAAGAGGCTGAAAGAGGATTGATAAACCCCGATTTCGTGGTTCATCCTATGCTTAATTTGGGAGATTTTATCACCTTTTTCCACATTTATTCAATGAAATAGCATGGTTTTGCAATTCTCCCTTGATTTATGCTTAAATATGAAAATATGCTTTTTAGGCCTTAAAATAGCTAAATTTAACTCACTTTAATTCCATTCGATACCTTGATGTCTTTGTTGAGTGATTTCAGGATCATAAGGCAAGTATTGGATGGAAGAAGTGAGGAGAAAAGCATGGAAGTGGGAGAACTCATGAAGAAATGAAGGAACCATAAAGTTGTCAAGCCTGACCTCCTGGCACTCAATCAACCATAGCTTGAGCTACAAAGGTCCAAATGAGGCGGTTTTAGTTGCGTTGGAAAGCTAACATCCGGGGCTTCAAAATGATATAAAATTTGTCATATGTTGCCTGACGCATAGGGGCGCGCACGCACCATGTACGCGCCGCGCCAATGGAGCACGTGGGTCCACTAAAGTCTGGCCACGATTTCTAGCTCATTTTGGGCCCAATCCAACTCATTTCTGATGCTATTGAACCCAAGGATTGAAGGGGGAATGAACCAAGTAGTCATAGTTTAGTTTTTCATCATGTTTTAGGAGAGAATTCTAGAGAGAGAGGCTCTCTCCTCTCTCTAGATTTTAGGGTAGTTTTAGTTAATTCTTCTTGGATCGAAGTTATAATTCTTGTTTTGATTTAGTTCTTCCTTTTAATTTCTTGTTGTTACATCTTAATCTTCTTAGTTTCTCTTAATCATTTCCTTTAATTTGTTGCTTTTATGTTCATGAACCTTGTTGGATCTCAATTTTCTTTAATGCAATTTTTATGTTTCTATGTTCTTTTATGTTGATCTTAGTTGCTATTATTGATTTCTTGCTTATGTTGGTCATGGGTTCCTTTAATTCTTACATTTTATGATGTTTACTTTTCTTGCACACTAAGTGTTTGATATAATGTTTCCTTTAGTTATTGAGTAGTTTTCTTGACTCTTGGCCTAGGCTAAGGGAATTGGGTGACCTTGAGTCATTGGGTCTCATTGAATTGGTGATTTAAGAACCCTTGGTGATCAATTTGATACTCATTGACGCCAACCCACTACAAATCTAATTAGTAGGTAGGTTGGGACTTATGGGTTGATTTGATCAAACCTATTTGACGTACTTCAAGCCTAGGAGTAGATATTATGTACTTAAGGCTTTGGAAGTAGACTTAATAGGTTGGCCTCTCATAATTATCAATATATGGTTTGTAGACAAGGATGGTGATCTCAATTACCTATGTCTAGCCAAGAGTTCTTTTCCTTTATTTTTTTTGTTCTTATCATTTTACTTTCTTGTCATTTAATTTTTCTTGTCCTTTATTTTCTTGCAAAAATATAAAATCAAACCCCCTTGCATCTTCATAGCCAATAATTGAGCACTTCATTGCAATTCCTTGTGAGACGACCCGGAGTTGAAATACTTCGGTTAATTTTCATTTGGGGTTTGTACTTGTGACAACTAAAATTTTTGATGTGGGAATTGTTTGTTGGTTTAGAACTATGCTTACAACAAAGTTCTTATTTCTAGAAGAGAAATTCTAGACCATCGAGCAAAACTCATCATCAAGGATGACCAAGCCATTGCCCAAATTCCCTCTGAGGACAGTAAGAGCCCAGAGAGGAATGATTCTGGCATTTAAACGCCGGAAAAGGGGGGGAATTTGGGATTAAATGCCCAATGGGTAGCCAAATCTGGCATTCAAATGCCAGAAAAGGGTGGCAAACTGGTGTTAAACGCCCAAAGAGCACCCAATTCTGGCGTTCAAATGCCAATAAGGGATCAGACACCTACAAGTGCTGATAGCAACCCCCTTAAGCAGGCTTCTCCAACCACTTCTGTGGGAAGTAAACCTGCAGCAACTATGGTTGAAGAATATAAAGCCAAGATGCCTTATCCTCAGAAACTCCGCCAAGCAGAACAGGATAAATAATTTGCCTGCTTTGCAGACTATCTCAGGACTCTTGAAATAAAGATTCTGTTTGCAGAGGCACTTGAGCAAATACCCTCTTATGCTAAGTTCATGAAAGAGATCTTAAGTCATAAGAAGGATTGGAGAGAAACTGAAAAAGTTTTCCTCACTGAAGAATGCAGTGTAGTCATTCTGAAAAGCTTACCAGAGAAGCTTAAAGATCCTGGAAGCTTTATGATAGCATGCATATTAGAGGGTGCTTGTACCAAGACAGCTCTATGTGATCTTGGGGCAAGTATCAACCTAATACCTGCATCCACTATCAAAAAGCTTGGTTTGACTGATGAGGTTAAACCAACCCGGATATGCCTCCAACTTGCTAATGGCTCCATTAAGATTCCATCAGGCATAATTGAGGACATGATTGTCAAGGTTGGGCCATTTGCCACTGACTTTGTAGTGCTGGAAATGGAGGAGCACAAGAGTACAACTCTCATTCTAGGAAGACCTTTTCTAGCAACTGGACAAACCCTCATTCACGTCCAAAAAGGGGAGATAACCCTGAGAGTCAATGAGGATGAGTTTAAGTTGAATACTGTCAAAGCTATGCAGCATCCAGACACATCAAAAGACTGTATGGGCACTGATATTATTGACTCCCTAGTAGAAGAGGTCAATATGACTGAGAGTCTCGAATCAGAGTTAGAGGACATTTTTAAAGATGTTCAGCCTAATCTGGAGGAACCAGAGAAAATAGAAAAACCTCTGAAAACTCCTTAGGAATAGGAGAAGCCTCCTAAACCCGAGCTCAAACCACTACCACCATCCCTGAAATATACATTTCTGAAAGAAGATGACACTTTTCCCGTGATCATAAGCTCTGCTTTAGAGCCACAGGAAGAGAAGGCACTAATTCAGGTGCTAAGGACACACAAGACAGCTCTTGGGTGGTCCATAAGTGATCTTAAGAGCATTAGCCCAGCCAGATGCATGCACAAGATCCTATATGAGGATGATGCTAAGCCAGTTATTCAACCCCAGAGGCGGCTGAATCCAGCCATGAAGGAGGTGGTGCGAAAAGAGGTCACTAAGTTACTAGAGGCTGGAATTATTTATCCTATTTCTGATAGCCCCTGAGTGAGCCCTGTTCAAGTTGTCCCCAATAAGGGAGGCATGACAGTAGTTCATAATGAAAAGAATGAACTGGTTCCTACAAGAACAGTTACAGAGTGGTGTATGTGTATTGACAATAGAAGACTCAATACAGCCACCAAAAAGGATAATTTTCCTTTACCATTCATAGACCAGATGCTAGAGAGACTAGCAGGTCATGAATACTACTGCTTTTTGGATGGCTATTCAGGTTACAACCAAATTGTAGTAGATCCTCAAGACTAAGATAAAACAGCATTCACATGTCCTTCTGGAGTATTTGCCTACAGAAGGATGCCATTTGGTCTGTGCAATGCACCTGCAACCTTTCAGAGGTGCATGCTCTCTATCTTTTCTAATATGGTAGAGAAATTTCTAGAAGTCTTCATGGATGACTTCTCAGTATTTGGAGACTCATTCAGCTCCTGTCTTGACCATCTAGCACTTGTTCTTAAAAGGTGCCAAGAGACTAACCTAGTTTTAAACTGGGAAAAATGTCATTTTATGGTGACTGAAGGAATTGTCCTTGGGCACAAAATTTCAAACAAGGGAATAGAGGTGGATCAAGTTAAGGTAGAGGTAATTGAAAAATTACCACCACCTGCCAATGTTAAGGCAATCAGAAGGTTTCTGGGACATGTAGGATTCTATAGGAGGTTTATAAAGGATTTTTCAAAAATTGCAAAACCTCTGAGCAATCTGCTAGCTGCTGACACGCCATTTATCTTTGACACAGAGTGTCTGCAGGCGTTTGAGACTCTGAAAGCTAAACTGATCACAGCACCAGTCATTTCTGCACCAGACTGGTCATTACCATTCGGACTAATGTGCGATGCCAGTGACCATGCCATTGGTGCAGTATTGGGACAGAGGCATGACAAGCTTCTACATATCATTTATTATGCTAACCGTGTTCTAAATGACGCATAGAAGAATTACACAACCACAGAAAAGGAGCTGCTTGCAGTGGTTTATGCCATTGACATGTTCAGATCTTATTTAGTGGGATCAAAAGTGATTGTGTACACTGACCATGCTGCTCTAAAATATCTCCTCACAAAGCAGGGCTCAAAACCCAGGCTCATAAGATGGGTGTTGCTTCTGCAAGAGTTTGATATAGAAATAAGAGACGAAAAAAGGATAGAGAACCAAGTAGCTGATCATTTGTCCTGGATAGAGCTAGTAGCAGGAGCGTCCCTCCCTCCTACTGAGATCTCTGAAACCTTTCTGAATGAGCAACTCTTTGCCATTCAGAAAATACCATGGTTTGCAAATATTACAAACTATAAAGCTGTGAGATTCACACCCAAAGAGTACAGTAAGTAGCAAACGAAAAAATTGATTCTAATTATTTGTTCTTTTCTTCTCTCCTCTTCCCTCAGTGTTGATATTTCAATAACGTGATGTGATGTTCTGACATGAGATTAAAGAAAATGAACAAAAGAAATGAGGTGCTTAGCTTTATTTTTGGTTACTATAATTTTGTTTCCAAACCTAAAGGAAAGAATGACTTTATTTCTTTTTGAATTTGAAGAAAGAAAACTTTATGAAATTTTTTTGAAGCAACATCAAATAGTGGCATAAACATTATTTCATAGACATATTTTTTAATCGAAAGATCATTCCCTGTGCAGGTTAAATTCAAAATAATACAACATTGTGATCCTTTATAAGAAGATGGATTGTATGGTGCCATTCGAGATAACTTCTTTGGCTTTTACAAATTCAAGAACTTTATGTCATGAAAAAAAAAATAAATAAAAAATTAAAAAATAATAAGTCTATAAAGTATGTGAAAAAAGAAAGGAGGTCAAATGTCCAATTGAAATTTACGAGTGATTTTTCAGGCTTTTGATTTTTGTAATCGAGTATATTAGATTTTGGAAAAAAAAGTCTCAACATTATTGTTTGCAATTTATTATTTTGTTGTTTAATTTATGTTATTTTCTTTTTTTTACTTATTTTAATTATTATTTTTAAGTTATATAATATAGTACTCATTAAATATGTAATTGTTTTTATCATGAGTATATTAAAAAGTATCATATAATTAATATGTTTATTAACTAATTAGAGTACCATATATTTAATATACTTATGATGATAAATATTAAATAATTGATGAGAGTACTATTTTATAATAACAATAAAGAGGATATTTTATTTTAAACCAAAAAAATATGGACCCAAAAAAAACCTCAACATTTTAATAACAAAAAGTAATATTTTTTAATAGTTTTATAACTTTGCATTTTGATTGATTGAGAAATTATATCCACCACCTTGATTTCTAAGAAATAACAAAGGTAATTGTAATTGTGAATATTTATATATGATAGATTTATTTATTTTAAAAAATACTGTGTGCATACCAAAAATCAGCTATAGAATAAGAATTTATATATTTGTGTACATTAAAATTATTTTTAATCTATATTTTTATATCCTAATGTATATTTTATACGGATTGCTAATTTTTATATATATTTAATATAATTGAATTTTTTTTATACTCTAATTTTGCTTTCAAAATATCTAATTATTTTCTCTTTTCTTCTCTCCTCTTTCCTCAGACGTCATGTTCTGACATGAGGTTAAAGAAAATGAACAAAAGAAATGAAGTGCTTAGCTTTATTTTTGGTTACTCTAATTTTGTTTCCAATCCTAAAGGAAGGAATGACTTTATTTCTTTTTGAATTTGAAGAAAGAAAACTTTATGGAATTTTTTTGAAGCAACATCAAATAGTGGCATAAATATTATTTCATAGACATATTTTTTAATCGGAAGATCATTCCCTGTGCAGGTTAAATTCAAAATAATACAGCATTGTGATCCTTTATAAAAAGATGGATTATATGGTGCCATTCGAGATAACTTCTTTGACTTCTACAAATTCAAGAACTTCATGTCATGAAAAAAAATAAATAAAAATCTAAAAAATAAGAAGTCTATAAAGTATGTGGGATGTAAACCCCGCTAAAACTGGTAAATAACTAGCCAATAAATCGAATATTAATTAGGAAAATTAAGAATGCAAAACCAATATTAAAATAAAATAGAGATCTTCAAAACGAGAATTTTGATACCAATTTCAAAAAATTTGACTCGAAATTGGACCGGATGGGCCGAACCGGTTGAACCAGACCCAAATCGGGCCTGTAGGCCCAACCGGACCCATCACTTAAATGAGCTGAAGCTCATTTTCTCCCTCATTTGGCATGCAGAACGCTGGAAGCTCAGCAAACAAGGGAAGAGCGTTTGAAGCTTCCAAACCCTTAGTGAAATTTCATTTCTCGATAACTTTTGATCCGGAGCTCCGATTGACAATCCATTTGCGGCCACGCGACCGCAGCGTCGAGCTCTACAAAGCCCGATACATTGTAAGGTAAGAAATCCAAATTTCCTTCCTCGATTTCCTCTGTTTCAGTTTCGAAAATTTATGAGCACCTATGTTGAAAATTGTTCAATTTGGTGTTCTAGGTTCGATTTAGCTTGCGGAGCTTATTGGACTTGAGTTACTACGCATATAGGTGTGGTAAGAATCACCTAAACCCTAGCCAATTTTTATTTCTTGATGAAAAATCTGAAATATATATATATATATATATATATATATATATATATATATATATATATATATATATATATATATATATAGGTTCGATTTAGCTTGCGGAGCTTATTGGGCTTGAGTTACTACGCATATGGGTGTGGTAAGGATCACCTAAAACCTAGCCAATTTTTATTTCTTGATGAAAAATCTGAAATATATATATGAATTAGGGGTGAATTGAGTCATATATATTCACTGGAATTGAAAAGTGAGTATTTAGAGGCTTATTGGTGATCAAGGCTTGGTTTGTGGCTGGTTTATTTGAGCTTGGAGGGACTGGGTTCTAGCTAGTGAGGCTGCCTTGGGTGGAATAAAGTGGTCGGCCAAGGTATGGTTTAGGTTTCGCGCGTTTAATATTTAAGGTGTTGTGAAAAATTAAGCTAGAGAACCATAGGTTAAGTTGAAAAGGTTGGATGCACTATATGATTAGCTTCATGATAATATTGGATAGATTTATGAGCATGAGTAGTTGAAGTTATTGAATATGTGTTATTGAAATTGAGCTTGTGTTGGAATTTATGAGCATGAATTATTGGTATTGTTGAGTATGTATTCTTGGACTTATTAATGATGGGTTGATATTGATATATGTTAATAGAATTTGGTGGTTATGGCTTGATTAATTGGTTGAAGTTGAATTATGATTGGTTATGAATGAATGAAGGGAATGGGTTAATAAATTTTTGAAATGGAAGATTATGGTTGAAAGGGGTGGATTGTTGAATAATATATGAGTTTTATGAATTGATGTGGATATTAAAGTGTTGGAAGATAGTATCAATGAGACGGAAGTTTGGCATGTGAATCTGTGTTACAAGGTACCAAAAACAGAGTTGCAGCAACTTTCTGGGCATTCTGGCCGTTTTGGAAAAATGCCCATCCACGCATACGTGTGGCCCACACGTACGCGTGGCATGGCACTTTGAAGATGCATGCGCGAGTAGCCATGCGTGCGCGTGAAAAGCTAATGCGCATGATCACGCGTACGCATGACTCACGCGTACGCGTGACTTGTTGTTCGTTCCACGCATGCGCGTGGCCAACGCGTACGCGTGGCCCCTGTTTGCTGCAAAACTAGATTTTGGCATTTTAAATCAAACCTCCATTTTCCTTCCTTTTAGACTGAAAGTATAGTGCTAAGTCCAGTAGCTAGTTGAAGCTAGGAAATTAAGGTAACTTGAGGGTGAAGTAAGGGTTAAAATGATGGATTATGAATAAGAAGGGTTAAAATGATGGATTATGAATAAGAAGGGTGAAAATGTTATGAAAATGATGAACATTTGTGATAGTGATATGTTAATGGATGATTGAACTCATCTGAAATAAACAAATGTATGTTAAGATGCCTGGGGAGTAGCAAGGATGGTGGTTCGTCCCGCTTGCTCCAGGTCAATGTTTGAGAATTGATAATGATTATTATGCTTGGTTTGGATTGAATAAATGTATGTTGTGATGCCTGGGTAGTAGCAGCAGTAGTGGGTCTCCCACTTGCTCCAGGTTGAGCTTTTAAACACCCGCCTGGGTAGTAGCCGCAGTAGTGGTTACTCCACTAGCTCTGGGTTAAGCGGGTAGTAGCAAGGGGTTTGTAGCTCAAACCCATTTGCTCTGCATGGGTGTTTCAGTCCATGGTTAGCTACCAGGTCGTGTCGGGTTGGCTATATAACTAACAGATGATATCGTCAGCCATAGGACAGGCATGCATCATGTGCATTTGTTTGCTTTGACTGCTATGCATTATTTGAACATTGCCTAAGTGAATATTTATCCTGCTACCTACTGTTCTTGCTATTTGCACTATCTGCTTCTTACTTGTGAGTGAACTTGTTTGTTTGCTTGTCTCTGCATGATTTATGAATGGCGGAGGAACGGAGGAGGGGTGAAAAAGGGTTGGTGGTTATATTAGGTTTGAATTTGAGTAAGTATAGGAATAGCTTAGATTACCTACCCCTAATTATGGCTTTTATTTAGAAACTAAGATTTGTAATTTTATGACGAAGTTCTAGGATTGCCTCTGGCATTCCCAGGACTTTATTTATTATACGCGTGGCACCTTTACCATGTTGAGAACCTCCGGTTCTCACCCCATACTGTGTTGTTGTTTTCAGATGCAGGTCGAGAGGCTCCTCGCTAGGCGTCTGGATCCTGAAGCAGAGTAGTACATAGGTTCATTTTGGGTTTTGTTTGTATATATGTATATATGTATCTAGCTTGCTCTCCAAGAAAACTTATTTATTTTGTTCCTCATAGAGGCTGAGGGAGAGCTAGGACCTTATTTTGTATTTTGAGTATTTTGGGTTACCTGTATATATATGTAAATATATTCTCTAGCCAGCCTTGGCTTCGCAGGCTGAGTCAGGAGCTAGTTATGATGTATTCTTGGCCTTCTTTTACTATGTCGCTTATCCTTATCCTTATCTCATGGGTTTCTTAGCGCACAAGTAATCCTAATCCTCGAGCGTTGCGGTTTCCATTTTGTGATTTGTTCCACCTATTTTTCAAGGCTCCTAGTATACTGTCTCTTTTCATTGATATATATATATATATATATATATATATATATATTACTTTTAGAGGTCGTAATACCTTGCCACCTCAGCTTTAGGACTTAAGCATAAGACTCTGTGTGGTAGGGTGTTACATTATGGTATCAGAGCAGTTCATTCCTATAGAGCCTGAGAACGGACTTATTATGCTTCTGTGCATTTTCTGTGTATGTGTCTATGTGCTATTAGGATATCTAACTAATATATGTGGCGTAAACGTTCATGAGCATGCATTTGGGACTTAAAGCACTAGACTTGCGATATTGAGACTGATCAACTTGATATCACTTGTTTGGTGTGTATAGGGACCAAATGTCGCCTCGCGGACGCGAACGCGGGCGAGGTAGAGGCAGAATAGGAAATGCTATGACTGAAGTGACAAGGAATAATCCTAACCCTGTAGACTTCATGGCTACTCTGGGAAATATGGCCGCGGCGATGCAAGCAACAGCCAAAGCCCTGGGAAACCAAATAAATAATGGGAATAATGGCAATGGAGATGATGGTCCTATGACGCTTTCCTCCTTCCTGAAGGTTCATCCTCCGACCTTCAAAGGAACTTTGAACCCTATTGATGCGGATAACTGGATACAAGCTATTGAGCAAGCATTACAGGCTCAGCAAGTTCCTGATGAATAGTGGGTTGAGTTTGGAACCTACCAACTGCAAGGTGAAGCTCAGCATTTGTGGCAGGGCATGAGGCGTATTCTAGAGCCTGATGGGGTTGTAATCTCTTGGGAGTTATTCCGAGAGGAATTCTACAAGAAATACTTTCCCAGCTCAATTAGAAATGCCAAGGAACTTGAACTGCTTCCGCTGAAGCAAGGCCAGATGACTGTTACTGAGTACACAAGCAGGTTTGAGGAATTGTGTTGTTTTTCACGAATTTGTCAAGGAGCTCCTAAGGACTTTGCTGAGTGGAAATGCATCAAGTATAAGGGAGGCCTTCGGAGTGATATTCTAAGCTTTATTGCACCTATAGAGATCAGGGTATTTTCTGAACTCGTGAACAAGAGCCGAATAGCTGAAGAATGTGTGAGGAATGCAGCCGTGGCAAAGAATGATAATCGGGAGTCCTACCGAAGAGACCACAATCAGAATTTGGCACCAATGGGCCAAAAATTCAAGAAAAAAGGGAAACAAACAAGGGATACCTCAGAGGAGCTGACATGTCAGAAGTGCGGTCGTTACCATTCGAATAGGCCGTGCCGTATTGGCTTGGGCGTATGTTACAAGTGTGGTCTACCAGGGCACGTATCTAGGAATTGTCCGCAGGGAAAGACTCAAGATAGGGGATGATCAAGTCACCAAGGTTGAGGTAATTGAAAAAAAAAATTGATAACCAGAAATTTAAATTGTAATATGTGATTTGAAACACCACATTTATTCATAGCCTGCGACGAGGATGAGGATGTAACCTATAATGGAATTTTGTTTTGGGTTTCTTTTTCCCTCGAACAACGAATGGTTTATCCTTTAAAATTCTAACCCCCTGACGTGCACATATTTGAATTTGAATCTGTCCATCCAGGGGCGAACCTGAGCTTGTTTTGGTATAGATAAATGATTCTAGAGCCTTGGAAATTGCTAAAGGTTGGGTGCTCTCTTCATCACTTTGTAACTCTCAAGCTCAACTGAAACTTACTTGATTCAGTATGTTCTATCTATACTATTAAATGTTGTTGGTCCGGTTTCCTTTCTTGAGATGTACTTAAATTTCTCTTCTTGTGCGTTCTATTATTTTGATACAACTCTGGTCGACCGTATATAAAACTCTTTCTGATTTCTCACGAACACTGTTCAGACTATTCATTCATCTTTCAAGCTTAATATCTCTTTGAAAATTAACTCAAGCCTATATTAGTATCACGTATGAATCTTAGCTGTAACTAGAGAGACGTTGATTTCTTAGAGCAAGACATTTGGACGCAAAACGAACATGTGACATTACTAGAGAAATTAGAGCCTTAATCCTCACCGATCATAGCGCTTATTATTAAATAGACGCGATGAAGTACACCGTGTGGATGAAATACCAGGATACGATGGAAGTCTTCAAGCCATAGGAAGAAGATTGATCTTTCTGTCAATACTTGTATCGCTTAAGCCTAATGAACCATTTAGGAAATAACTACGATGTATTATTGCAGGACTTAAGATGCGTGCTGATGCAACACTGTGAAGTTGTAGTAGACGCCCTAGGAAAAAAGTTTCTAAGGGATTCTAGGATGTTAATTTCAAAGGAGGAAACGTTAGATGAGTTGAAGTATTAAGTTAGAGAATGAGGGTATGGTTGGAAGTGTCAAACTAAATCTATTGCCAGTTTACGACGTGGTATCAACGAGATACGGGACGCGCAAAGAGAGAATAAGGAGACGCCAAAGATATCGAAGTCTGGTGAACAAAAGGGAATTAAAAAGAGATTTATGTGCCTAATGCAAATGCCGAAATAGAGATCGTAGAGTCAAGGACTTAGAGATTGCAATACTGGTGATAAGGAGCTACTAAGAGTACTGAAGCTGGGTGAATCAAGAAGATACCAAGAGGGGGTTAGGTGTCGAGATCGAAAGTTGAAATGAAAAACTGTTGTCCGAAGCTTACAAGAGAGGATTTTCGAAGTTACCTTGAGGTTTCTAAGATGTATCGCAAATCCAAGAAGATATTTTGAGCATCCAGAAGTGAAGAATGAAGCGACAATCTATGTAATCACATGTTCGACACATGAAAAAGAAAGGAGAGACCACCAGAAGCCGTGCGAAATGCTACAAGCATCAAAGGTTTTACATTAAAGGTAAAAGAGAGTAGCCACCGATTTCAGAGTAGGTTGCCGAGTACTAGGACAAAGGGTGATACTGTTAGGAAATCATGGATCAAGTGATCAAAACCATTTTTCCCATCAAAGCGAATTGCTTATTGGAGATATCAATGAGACTATACATCAGGGAGACGGTGAGACTCCACAGTACACTAAACACCTTTGAATTAATCGAAAATTGGAACGTTGAACGCCTTAGTTCTTGAGTTTGACAGCCGAGACAACGGAGAACAGGTCACGCAAATCTGAGTTAGAATTCTCACTATGAAAGCCGACAAAAGAGTTAGGCAGATTGACGATAAACAAAAGCATAGGTTTGGATTTTCACACTAAAAGTAGAAATTGTCTGTTGTAAGTATAGTCCAAACCCAACAATTGAACATCAATCAAATAATAAATTCAATACAAAATAACTGAGAGTAATTCAACCTCGGATCGTCTTCCCTAGGAGTTTCAATGAAATGTACAATTATTGGCTATGAGAGAGAGCATGGGAGATTGGAAATGAAAGCAAGAGCAAGAAATGTAAATAGCAAGAATTGAAACAAGCATGCAAGGAATTGAAAAGAAGGCAATTAAAGGACACTTGGCAAGAAGTGGATAATCTAGGTTTCCTATCCTAGTTGTGGACCACAAACATGGCAATTGTGTGGAATCAATCCAAATCAATCAATCCTCCTTGAGAATTAGTCAAAAGATGTAATTCATCTCAATCCTTAAGTCCTAGTCAACTCACTAATTACTTAGTGAAAGACTAGCGTCAATGGAAACCAAATCAATTAACTAATCTCACACAATGCGGAATGGACATCCACAACTCAATTCTACCCAAATACCCAATTTCTCAACCAAGGATGTAAAAATTAAACATGCAAGAAATTAAACATCAAAGTAATAAAAGTTAAAGCAATTAAATGTAAGGAAAAGAAATGGCAAGAAAGTAACTTAACATGCAAGAAAGTAAATGAAAGCAAATAAAAGTCAAAGCAATAAAACTTCAAATGCAAGAAACCTCTTGGCAAGTAATTGAGGACTAAGGCTACCTATCCTATCCATTGACCACAAACATATGATGATTATAAAGAGTAAATCCTACTAAGTCAACCTTATATCGAAGATAAGTCAAATAGGCATAGTTAATTTCAATCCCTAAGTCCTATGTCAACACTAAGGGGTCACATAGAGTCAAGGGAGACCAAATCAATTAACTACTCTAATATATCAAACAAGAATGGACATCAATGACTCAAGGATCACCAAAGTCATCAAATTCAAGCTAAGAGTGGAGAAAAAACTAAGTAAAAACTAAGCCAAGCATTTTATCAAACACTTGGTGTGCATGAAAATAAAATAATATTAAAATACAACAAAATAAATTCTAAAACTACCAAAGCAAGAAAGTGACAATGACAACTAAAGAAAGCAATAAATGACATGGAAACATAAATTTGCATTAATTGGAACTAAAATAACAAAAGTGTGCATAACATGAAAAGTGACATAAAAGAGAAATTAAGAAGAAGAACTAAGAAAAGTAAGACAATAAAGTGAAGAAACATAAATGAAACTACATTAAAACATGAATTAAAGACAGAAATTAAAGAAAATTAAACTAAACCTAACCTAATTTTAGAGAGAAGGGGGGAGCTTCTCTCTCTAGAAACTAAGAGAAAACATAACAAAAGCTAACCCTAATTGCCCCCTCCCTTCATCCTTCTTCAATTTGGCCTTAAATAGCTTCAAAAAATGAGTTGGATTGGGTTTTGGGGCCCAAAAATCACTGTCAGCGAGTTGCAATTAATGAAGTCACGTGCAGGGACCTGTGCGGACGTACAGATGCGTGCGTCTGCACACATGCTGAATCCTGACTTGTGCGTACGCACAAGTACCTGTGTGTACTCACACTTAGACTTATGTCCACTATAGCAAATTGCATATCATTTTGAAGCCCCAGACGTTAGCTTTCTAATGCCACTAAAACCGCCTAATTTGGACCTCTGTAGCTCATGTTATGACCAATTTAGTACAGAGAGGTCAGGGCTGGCAACTTTCCAAATCCTTCATTTCTTGAATTCTTCCCTTTTGCATGCTCTTTTCCTCACTTCTTCAACCCATACTTGCCTTGGAAACCTGAAAATCACTTAAGAAATACATCAAAGAACCAAATGGGATTAAAGTGAATAAAATTGACTAAATTAAGCACAAAAGAGCAAGTTTTCACTTTTAAGCACAACTTAGGAAAAAATCTCAAAAGCATACTATTTAGGTGAATAAATGTGGGTTTATGTGATGGAATCCACTCAAATCAAACCAAAATATATCGTAAGATATGGATTCATCAATTCTCCCACACTTAAACCAAGCATGTTCTCATGCTAAAGCAACCAAAGGAGATGAATGAAGGGGTAATTATTAATGCAACTACCTACATGCATGTAACTATACTAAATGTTATCTATATATATCTACACTATGATTCCTATTGAGTTTGGCAAAAACAAACAAAAGAATCTCAATCAATCCAAAGTAGGAACTTAGGGCCTAGACAAGGAAAATATAGCAATATGATCAATGTCCAAAGATTGATTTGAAATTTTCAAAGTTAAGTTCAACAACTTGCAAAAAGATACAAAATAAGCAATGGAAACATAGAATTGAGCAATTGAAACCCTCACCGGATGTGTTTACACTCTAATCGCTCAGTGTGTTGGGTTTAATCACTCAATCCTCCTTTAATAATGCTTCTCAAAGATTTGTAAGTCATCTAACAATCAACTAATACTTGATGAATGAATGCAAATATCATGAGGACTTTTGTGGGTTGTAATGGGGCTTAGGTAAGGGTAGGATTAATACGATTTAGTGGGCTAATAGATTGGATCTTTGATTAGCTCAAGTATCCCACCTAATCCTATATCATACTATATATATAACAAAACAACCTAACTACCCATTTATTCTCTTCCTCACATTCACTCATGCATACTCTTTCCAATTCAACTACATATGCATCTCTTATTTATATTCTTATTATCATTTCTCTTTCTTTTCTTTTTCTCTTTTTCTCTTTTTTTTTCTTTTTTTTCTTTTTTCTTTTCTTTCCTTTTCTTATTATCAACAAAAAGAGATGCGTATATTTTAACCAATAGATACATGAGTAGTTACCCATTTTGCCATATTTTCAATGAACACCCAAAGCTAACTAACTACCAATATTTTCTACAAATTTCTCCCACACTTGATTAACACACACATTCAAACCCAAGCTAATCAAAGATACAATCAATGGATATAATGGTTTTTCACTTAGGGTGAATGATGTGCTTATAATGAGAACAAAGGGGAATTAAAGGCTAAAAAAGTGGTTTACAAAGATAGATGCAAGGGTTGGCCATATGGGTTAGTGAGCTATACAAAGATGGCCTCAATCATACTAAATGCAATCCAAAACAACAAATATAGGACATATAGACTAAAGCAAATCTAGGATCACAATCATAAAAGGAGTTTATCACACAAGAACAAAAATTGTGGTTGAAAATGTGCAACCACACAATTAAACCTCAAATCTCACTTGGTATTTGTTCAAACTCTTTTCTATGTTCCATAAAAAGATACTTCAAGTAAGTTCAAAAATAATTTTCAAATCTAATCAATGGAATGCCCAAAAAGAGATTTCTTGAAAATTCTTTGTTGTTTTACTAAAACTTATTTACTCTACCATGCATCATGCAAGTATGTACTACCATAATACTATAAGCATTAAAGAAATATATACAAATAAACCAAACCAAACAAAATGTAAATAAGAACAAAAATTACAAAAATTGAAGAAAAGGAACAAAAAAGAATGTTGTAAAGTGTCTAAGAAAAGAAATTTTTATCCCCCTTGAAGTTAGCGATCCTCCCCCACACTTAAATAATGCACGGTCCTCTATGCATGCACATGATCTGGGGGTGAAGGATTGTGAGGCTCTAATGAGCGGATAATTTATATGCTTTTTGGCACTATTTTTAGGTAGTTTTTAGTATGTTTTAGTCACTTTTTATTATATTTTTATTAGTTTTTAAATAAAATCACATTTCTAGAATTTACTATGAGTTTGTGTATTTTTCTGTGATTTCAGGTATTTTCTGGCTAAAATTGAGGGACCTAAGCAAAAATCTGATTCAGAGGCTGAAAAAGGACTGCAGATGCTGTTGGATTCTGACCTCCCTGCACTCGAAGTGGATTTTCTGGAGCTACAGAAGCACAATTGGTGCGCTCTTAATTGCGTTGAAAAGTAAACATCCTGAGCTTTCCCGCAATATATAATAGTCCATACTTTGTCCGAGATTTGATGGCCCAAACCGTCATTTCAAGTCAGCATAAAAATTCTGGCGTCAAAACGCCAGAACTGGCATGAAGCCTGGAGTTAGACGCCCAAACTGGCACAAAAGCTGGCGTTTAACTCCAAGAAAAGTCTCTACATGTGAAAGCTTCAAAGCTCAGCCCAAGCAGACACCAAGTGGGCCCAGAAGAAGATTTCTGCATTAATTACTTATTTCTGTAAACCCTAGGCTACTAGTTCTCTATAAATAGGACCTTTTGCTATTGTATTTTCATCTTGGTTCTTCTGGTTTCCTCTCTGGGGCCGAAGCCAATGACCACCATTATCACTTTTATATTTTCAACGGTGGAGTTTCTACACACCATAGATTAAGGTGTGGAGCTCTGCTGTTCTTCATGAATTAATGCAAAGTACTATTGTTTTTCTATTCAACTCAAGCCTATTTCTTCTCTAAGATATACACTCGTTCTTCAACCTGAAGAAGGTGATAATCCGTGACACTCATCATCATTCTCACCTATGAACGCGTGCCTGACAACCACTTCCGTTCTACTTGCAATAGCTTGAGTGCGTATCTCTTAGCCTCCTGGTTCATGACGCATGGTTGCCTCGCCTGACAACCGAGCCTTCCATTCCACGAGATCAGAGTCTTCGTGGTATAGGCTAGAATCAATTGGTAGCATTCTTGAGATCCGAAAAGTCTAAACCTTGTCTGTGGTATTCCGAGTAGAATCTGGGAAGGAATGACTGTGACGAGCTTCAAACTCGCGAGTGTTGGGCGTAGTGACAGACGCAAAAGGATCAATGGATCCTATTCCAACATGATCGAGAACCAACAGCTGATTAGCCGTGCGGTGACAGCGCATTTGGATCATTTTCACTGAGAGGACGGGAGGTAGCCATTGACAATGATGAAACCCAACATAAGCTTGCCATGGAAGGCAGTATGAATGATTGGATGATGACAATAGGGAAGCAGAAGTTCAGGAGGAACAAAGCATCTTCATACGCTTATCTGAAATTCTCACCAATGAATTACATAAGTATCTCTGTCTTATTTTATGTTTTATTCATCTTTTAATTATCAATTCTCCATAACCATTTGAATCTGCCTGACTGAGATTTTCAAAATGACCATAGCTTGCTTCAAGCTGACAATCTCCGTGGGATCGACCCTTACTCACGTAAGGTTTATTACTTGGACAACCCAGTGCACTTGCTGGTTAGTTGTGCGGAGTTGTGATAAAGAGTTGAGATTACAATTGTGCGTACCAAGTTGTTGGTGCCATTGATGATCACAATTTCGTGCACCAGGCTCCACCTTCAGCGGGTGGGCTCCGAGGGCTCCGGTTGCTTTATAAACAAATAAACAACAATTGAGGAAAAGTAAGATGTGTGTGGTATGATAAAATGCAATGTGTGTATTCTAAATGTACGCACAATTTAGAACACAACATATTGATCGGATAAAATAATAACCACAAAAGCAAAAGAAATAGCATGTTCCTCAATCAAGTGGTCTAGGTTGCAAGTGATGAATAACCAAAACTTAAGGCACAAGCAACCTAGGTAACCACAACTAAAGTGAATTGAGTATAAAATATATTGGATAGTGAGATTGTGCAAGTGAAAGCACAAAGTGAATAGAAAGTGGCACAATCAACAATAACCAATTCTATAATGAAAAGAGACTACTTATTCATTCTTAGGAATAAGGAAATAATCACATGTATAAGGTGCTTGTTACAAAAAGTGACACGTCTTGATAAGAATCAAGTCAAGTCAACTCAAAAAAAATGCAAAGCATTAACAAGGAACAAATACCTTGTTATGTGATTATATTCACTTAAGAACCATGATGACTAAGTAGCTCAAGTCAATTCACTAAAGCAAAAGTGCACAATTCAAGATTAAGATGCCAAACAAGGATATAGTCTAACACATATGGTGGCTACAACACATGCATTAAACTTGCAATTCATCTAGGCAATCAAATAAATACTTGATATATAGTGCACATATTCATTAAATCAAAATTCAAGCAACAAGCAACCCAATCAATGTTAAACAAACACTTGAAACTTATTTATTTGTCAAAAAACTAAACTAAAGCTAATATAATTACCAAAATAAAAACAGAATGCAAGCAAAATAAACAAGAACAAGTAGAAAATAGGGTGAAAGAGAAGAAGAGGAGAGGAGAGAAGAGAAGAAGAGAAGAAAAGAGGCATATTGAGAAAACAGGGGCGTGCGCACGCACAGGGGTGTGTGTGTGTGCACACTATGAGGAAAGGGGAAGGTGTGCGAGCGCACCCGCTATGCGAGCGCTCCTGGCAGAAGAGAGAGTAAGAAGTGTGTGTGCGCACAAGGGTGTGCGCACGCACAGAAGAAGTTTTTTTTTTTTTTAAGGAAGGATCATGTGTGCATGTGCACACAGGTCTGTGCGCACGCACAAGAGCGTAAGGGCAGGGGTTCACGCGTACAGGCTGTGCCAACGCTCCCACCAGAGTGGTTGCAAGTTGGCGTGCGGACGCACAAGCCTGTGCGGCCGCACATACAGTGCGAAAAAGGGTATGTGTGCGTACGCATGAGTGGGTGCGCACGCACAGTGATGCGTGGCAGAAGTTAGACCAATTAAGTGATTATAATATAATAGAATAGCGTTGCGAGTATAGCTCTTAACCAGCAAAAATCTGCCTCATCAATTTAGAAAGGTTGTCACAAAAGTTTAGAATAAAAATACTGGGAGTATGAGTCCCAGGTCATCTCCCAACGAGTTACTAGAAAGGGTGCTAAGTTATTAATCAGGAGTTTTCTGAGAATTTTAAGAGTTGAATGACAGAAAATAAATAATTATAATTAAGTGCAATAAAAATTAAAAGGAATTTATATTATTCAAAATAAAAAGCCTTGACTGGGGGAATGATTAATTGGAAGTTCTATCCCTGTTGGAATTCTCTCAAGTGTAGTATAAAGATGTTATTATTTTCACTTAGTTAACCCTTACTAAATAAAGGAAAATCAAGTGATTGAGCTAACTCTTATTCGCAAATCCTAGTCCTCTCCCTTGGGAAGGTCTAGCATTAGTAAATACAGAATTAGCCAACAACTTCCAATTTAACTAACCACTTGAGCATTCCAACTCAAGTGTCTCCTATTAATCAACCCCCATGTCAAGTAGGGAATCTACTCTATTGACATGAATATAACGCTCATAAGAATATAAGAAGAAGACATGATAAACTAAATAAAATAGGAATTGAGAATTAATTAAAAATAAAAGTAATCCTTTACATTAATAAATCCAAAATAATCCAATTACCACTCTAAACAAGAATTAAGAATATGGAATAAATAAATAGGGAGTAAGAAAACAAACTAGAATAGTATCTTCAACGGAGGTGATGACTCTTCAATATCCAAAAGCAAATGCAATAAACTATGAATGTAAAGAAAAACTAGAGGAAGGGTAATTCTCTCTCTAGATTCAGATCTAAAAATCTAAAACTATCCTAATGAGAATGTGTGAATGTCTGTTGAGTCTCTGTATGTTCTCTGGCTCTATTCTGTGTTTCTGGGTCAAAACTCGGCCCGAAATTGCCCCCAGCATTTTCTGTTATTTCTGCAAATTGCACAGGTCAAGCATACGCGTCAGTCACGCGTGCGCGTCATTTGGAGAATTTCTTTGTCACGCGTACGCGTCAGGCACGCGCACGCATCATCTTGCAGAACTCCAATCCACGCGTACGCGTCAGGCACGCTCACGCATTGCTGCAAATTTCTCCATTCCGTGCGCTCGCGTGAGCCATGCGTGCGCGTCGGTGCTCGCTGGTCATATCCTTGGTTTCTTGTGTTCCTTCCATTTTTGCAAGCTTCCTCTCCATTCTCTAAGCCATTCCTGCCCTATAAATCCTGAAACACTTAACACACGGATCACGGCATCGAATGGTATAAAGGAGAATTAAAATATACAAATTAAAGATCTCTAGGAAGCAAGTTTTCAATCATAGAACAAAACTAGGAAGGGATTATAAAATCATACAAATCATATGAATAAGTAGGTAAAGACTTGATGAAACCACTCAATTAAACACAAGATAAACCATAAAATAGTGGTTTATCAACCTCCCCACACTTAAACATTAGCATGTCCTCATGCTTAGCTTATGGAGACAAAATAAATGAGTTGGGAAAAGTAAGACTCATGCAATGCAATGCAACCTATGAATGCAACTATATGCTAAAATGATTTTGCTTACTTGGTTAAAAGTAAATAAGTTCTTCAAGATAAATATAAATCAAATATCACTAATTAAAATTCATACAGTAAGAGACAATTAAACTTGTAAGAAGACAGCTCATGAAAGCAGGAAACATAGAATCAAGCATTTGAACCCTTACTGATAGTATATGTGTACTTTAATCACTCAAGTGTATAGGGTAATCACTCTACTCTTCTCTAGTCATGCTTTCTAAACTTTGTTCTTCACCTAACCAATCAACAAGTATTTAATGTACCTATGCAAACATCATGAG
This sequence comes from Arachis hypogaea, assembly GCF_003086295.3. Lineage (NCBI taxonomy): Eukaryota > Viridiplantae > Streptophyta > Magnoliopsida > Fabales > Fabaceae > Arachis > Arachis hypogaea. The sequence goes on along the minus strand of NC_092046.1, from coordinate 62,457,463 downwards.
GTCTTTTCAAGGTTGTAATGGGGCTAAGGTAAGGGTGAGGGTATATATATGGCTAAGTGAGCTATAAATTGAATCCTTGATTAACCTAAGCTCTCACCTATACATACACTCTTTATACTCTTAAATTCATGCATAGCTACCCAAAATTCTCACTTTTACATTACATACTCATGCATCAACTCTTCTTTTTTTTTTTTTTGTATCACATATGCATTGATCTTTTCATTAACTTAACTAGCATTGGGGTAATTTTGTCCCCTTATTTATTTACTTATTTATTGAAATTTATATATTTTTTTTTTTGCAATTTTTTTTATAGAAAAATAAACATAACTTATCAATGCACATGGATTTTTAATTTTTCTGGTCTTACATGAGTAGGTACCCAAATTTCCAGTATTTAAATGAGATAGAAACATTCCCTATTAACCCATGTTCCCACAGTTTTCCCATACTTAATTAACACACAATCTCTATCTTAAGCTAACCAAAGATTCAATTTGAGTATTTAATTTATTTTTCTGCTTAAGGCTAGTGATGTGGTAAAATATAGAACAAATGGGGATGAAAAGGCTGAAAGTGGCTAACAAAGGTGACATAAAAGGGTAGGATATTTGGGATAAGTAAGCTAATAAGCAAATAATGGCCTCAATCATATGCATGCATATAACACATTAAACATTGCACATATAGGATGGAACAAAATATAGATTACAGTCATAGAGAAGCAAACATACAAGAATAAAATTTTATGGTTAAATAGTGTAACCATGTAATTAAGCTCAAGTCTCACGGGTTGTGTGTTCTTAGATATCATTTATGTTCCAATTTATAGTCTTCAAATAGGTTTTAACACAAAGGTTTTGATTTAAATTAGTAAAATTTTTCAAAATAAAGTCTTGAAAAGAAACATATTATTTTTCAACCAAATAGAACATGCATGCAATTACCTATTACTATGAAATCTATCCTATCCTAACAAAAGAAAAATTACTAATTTATTGGTGTTAAGAAAGAGAAATTACCTCTGGAAGTCAGGTACTGACTGACCTCCCACACTTAAAGCTTGGCACCGTCCTCGGTGCCATCAGTCAGGAACAAAGGGGGGCTGGTAGCAGCATCTCCACAATCGGGACCGTCATGGCTCCCTGTGCTGGTAAATGAAGTGGAGTCCGGGGTGTCTGGGTCTTCTTCAGGTGGGTGGTTACCAACAAGTAGCTCCTTGAGGTATGTAAATCTGCGCTTGTTACGGTGCTCTCTCCGCTTTCCTTGCCGGTCAAGCCGGTCCAATTTCTCAAGTATCTGATGGAGCAGTTGGTTTGTTGAAGGTGCTTGGGATGTGGAAGGAGAAGGAATATCCTCGGTCGGTTCTGCAGGCTGACTAGTAGTGGCTGCTGGACGTCTGATATACTTCCCGTTAGGGACGTACTGATCATCCCGTGGAATCATGGCCTTGGTGTCCCCAGCTCTGTAGGAGACTCCGGCTGTTGAGACTAGATCTGAAACCAAGGCGGGAAAAGGTAGGTTGCCCGCAATCTGTACGTGTCCCATAGCATTCCAGATGTGTCTTGGTAAATTGAGAGGCTGGTCTGTAAGGATACACCAGAGTAAAACAGCCATATCTGCTAGGAAAGACGTAATGGGACATGATCTGTACCCATACTCGAGCCTCCAAGGTGAGTGCTGAAGCCAATATTCCGTTAGGTCAGGATCGATGGAATCCATAGATCCATCTGCTGTCAGGTTGTGCTATAGTTCTAAGAATGGCGTCCCAATCAAATTGGTATGTCTGGCACTTGAAAGAGGCTTTTTGGTATGCGTCCAATCCTTCTGGTGCAGGCAAAATATCTAAAGCTTGCTGAATAGCTTCTTCAGTTATGGGGACTTGCTTTTGACGGACATAGAGGGACTGCAGGGTTGGCATGTGAAAGTTTGAGTAGAATTCAACTACTCATGAAAGATTGACCTGCCGTGGCTGTCTCCGTAGGAATCCCCATTGTCTTCATTCAATTCGGGGCTCAACAAATTCAACAATGTTGGTCGGGAGGATGAGAAGGTACTCGTTATTATAGTTCCTCTCAGCTAGGATGGGGAACATCTGCTCACAGTAGCGGTTAGTGAACCGCACAGTGTCTTTTGCTGGAAAGGCTTTCTCTTTTTCATCGACCTTGATGATCCTCTTGATTCTTTTTGTTGAGGGCTTTACTGCTGTTGAAGAAGGTTCCGCAGCTAGTGCTCTTTTTGTTCCTTTCCTTGCCGGTGGTTTGGGAGTAGCTTTCTCTTTACCTTTCTTGGTGGCCATCCTGAAAAGGGAAAAAGTAAGTAACTTTTAAAGGCTAAGGGTTAGAGCAAGGAAGAGGATGGTACAAGTGATAATCATTGCACGGTAAAGAAGGATGTCGTTAACACATGGTCGCAACTACATGTGAAAAGTTCATAAATAGAAATATAGCAAGTGCATGTTATGGCAAGTAAATGCAAGATATTTATTGGCATGCTGGCAAAGGCATGAGTAGCATAGTTCAAGCATTAATTGCCCAATTTGATTATCAAGTGTTTCAAACTAACAACCTGTTTGTATTGACAATTATATTCAATCAATGATATATAAAAAGGGTTTTTGTGAAAAACAGGCATTAGAGTAGAAGAGTAGAGTAATTAAATATGCACGATGCCATACGGGTTTTTTCACAAACACTTAGCATGCATGGTAAATATGTTATGGAAAGTATTGAATTTGAACATGCAAGTAACCCTAAAATAATTAATAATTGTCAAACAATTCCTAAATGATCCACAAGTAAAATATAGAAGAAAACAATCACCCAAATAAATTTCTAACACCAATTAATAGGATACAAAAAGAAAAAAGAAAGAGGAAAACTGATGAGCGGATAATTTATACGCTTTTTGACATTGTTTTTAGTATGTTTTTAGTAGGATCTAGTTACTTTTAGGGATGTTTTCATTAGTTTTTATGTTAAATTCACATTTCTGGACTTTACTATGAGTTTGTGTGTTTTTCTGTGATTTCAGGTATTTTCTGGCTGAAATTAAGGGACTTGAGCAGAAATCAGATTCAGAGGTTGAAGAAGGACTGCTGATGCTGTTGGATTCTGACCTCCCTGCACTCAAAGTGGATTTTCTGGAGCTACAGAACTCGAAATGGCGCGCTTCCAATTGCGTTGGAAAGTAGACATCCAGGGCTTTCCATCAATATATAATAGTTCATACTTTGGCCAAGAATTGATGACGTAAACTGGCGTTTAAAGCCAGCCTTCTGCCCAAATCTGGCGTCCAGCGCCAGAAAAGGATCCAAAACCAGAGTTGAACGCCCAAACTGGCACAGAAACTGGCGTTCAACTCCACAAATGGCCTCTGCACGTGCTACACTTAAGCTCAGCACAAACACACACCAAGTGGGCCCCGGAAGTGGATTTATGCATCAATTACTTACTCATATAAACCCTAGTGACTAGTTTATTATAAATAGGACCTTTTACTATTGTATTAGGCATCTTTTGATCATCTTAGGATCTTAGGATCATCTTGGAACGCATTGTTCTTAGACCATGGGGGCTGGCCTCTCGGCCATGCCTGGACCTTCACTTATGTATTTTCAACGGTAGAGTTTCTACACTCCATAGATTAAGGTGTGGAGCTCTGCTGTTCCTCAAAGATTAATGCAAAGTACTACTGTTTTCTATTCAATTCTTCTTATTTCTCTTCTAAGATACCCATTCGCACCCAAGAACGTGATGAAGGTGATGATTATGTGTGACGCTCATCATCCTTCTCCCTTATGAACGCGTGCCTGACAAACACTTCTGTTCTACATGAAATAAGCTAGAACGAGTATCTCTTAGATCTCCTAACCAGAATCTTCGTGGCGTAAGCTAGAATGATGGTGGCATTCAAGAGAATCCGGAAGGTCTAAACCTTGTCTGTGGTATTCCGAGTAGGATTCAATGATTGAATGACTGTGACGAGCTCCTAACTCGCGATTGCAGGGCGTTAGTGACAGACGCAAAAGGATAGTAAATCCTATTCCAGCATGATCGAGAACCAACAGATGAATAGCCGTGCCGTGACAGAGTGCGTGAGCATATTATTCACTGAGAGGATAAGATGAAGCCATTGACAAGGGTGATGCCTCCAGACGACTAGCCGTGCCGTGACAGGGCATTGGATCATTTTCCCGAGAGATGACCGAAAGTAGCCATTGACAGTGGTGATGTATCACATAAAGCCAGCCATGGAAAGGAGTAAGATTGATTGGATGAAGATAGCAGGAAAGCAGAGGTTCAGAGGAACGAAAAGCATCTCCATTCGCTTATCTGAAATTCCTACCAATGATTTACATAAGTATCTCTATCCCTATTTTATTAATTAATATTCGAAAACACCATTATCACTTTATATCTGCCTGACTGAGATTTACAAGGTGAGCATAGCTTGCTTCATACCAACAATCTCCGTGGGATTCGACCCTTACTCACGTAAGGTATTACTTGGACGACCCAGTGCACTTGCTGGTTAGTTGTATCGAAGTTGTGACAAATTATGAATGTGACATCACAATTTCGTGCACCAAGTTTTTGGCGCCGTTGCCGGGGATTGTTTGAGTTTGGACAACTGACGGTTCATCTTGTTGCTCAGATTAGGTAATTTTCTTTTTGTTTTCTTTTCAAAAATTTTTCAAAAATATTTCTAAAATTTCCTCTTTTGTTTTCGAAAAAAATAAAAATGTTTTCAAAAATTTTTTATTCAAGATTTTTAAGAATGAATTCTAGTGTTTCATGAAGCATGTGAAGCCTGGCTGGCTGTAAAGCCATGTCTAAATTCTTTTGGACTGAGGCTTCCAACCATCAGCTCTTACACGACTGTAGGGTATGTCAGGCATGTCATGTCTGAATTACATGCTGAAGCTTGGCTGGCCATTGGTCATGTCTAGTGTTTTGGACTGGAGCTTTCATTGAAAGCTTGGCTGGCTAGTAAGCCATGTCTAATTCCTGGACTGAAGCTTTAGACTAAGAATGCAAGATTCCTGGAATTCATATTAAAAATTTTGGAATCCTTATTTTTCTTTTTCATATAATTTTCGAAAAAAAAATCCAAAAAAATTAGAAAATCATAAAAATCAAAAATATTTTTTCTGTTTCTTGTTTGAGTCTTGAGTCATATCATAAGTTTGGTGTCAATTGCATATGCATCTTGCATTTTTCGAAAATATCATGCATTCATAGTGTTCTTCATGATCTTCAAGTTGTTCTTGGTAAGTCTTCTTGTTTGATCTTGATGATTTTTTGTTTTGTGTCTTTTCATGTTTATCATATGCATTCTTGAATTCTTAGTGTCTAAGCATTAAAGAATTCTAAGTTTGGTGTCTTGCATGTTTTCTTTGCATAAAAAATTTTTCAAAAATGTGATCTTGATGTTCATCATGATCTTCATAATGTTCTTGGTGTTCATCTTGACATTCATAGCATTATTGCATGCATTCATTGTTTTGATCTAAAAATTTCATGCATTGCATAATTTTCATGTTTTTCATAAAAATTTCAAAAATAAAAAAAAAATATCTTTCCTCTTTTCTCTCATCAAATTCGAAAATTTGGATTGACTTTTTCAAAAATTTTTGAAAATCAAATTCTTTCTCATGAGTCAAATCAAATTTTCAATTTGAAAATCTTATCTTTTTCAAAATCTTTTTCAAAAATCAAATCTTTTTCAAAATTATTAGTTATTTTCGAAAATTCCAAAAATATTTTTCAAAAATCTTTTTCTTATTTTTATACCAAATTTTCGAAAATAACATAAACAATTAATGTTTTGATTCAAAAATTTGAAGTTTGTTACTTGCTTGTTAAGAAAGATTCAAACTTTAAGTTCTAGAATCATATCTTGTGATTTCTTATGAATCAAGTCATTAATTGTGATTTTAAAAATCAAATCTTTTTTTCAAAACTAATTCCTATCATATCTTTTCAAAAAAAATATCTTCTTATCTTATCTTTTTCAAAAATATGATTTCAAAATATCTTCTCTAACTTCCTAACTTCCTATCTTTTCAAAATTTGTTTCAACTAACTAACTAACTTTTTGTTTGTTTCTTAACTTTTTCAAAACTACCTAACTAACTCTCTCTCTCTTAATTTTCGAAAATACCTCCCCCTTTTTCAAAAATTTCTTTTTAATTAACTATTATTTTAAATTTTAAATTCTAATTTTCGAAAAAAAAAATTACAAACATTTTTTTTCAAAAACCAATTTTCAAAAATCACTAACTCTTTTTCAAAATAATTTTCGAAAATTATTCCTCCCCCATCTCATTCTATTTATTCATCTCACATCTCTTCCATTCGTACAGTTGCATTTCTTCCTTTACATCACATTCTTTATCTCCCCCTCTTTTCTTCCACTCACAAAGGGATCCCTATACTGTGGTATAAAGGATCCCTATTATTATTATCATTTTTCTGTCCATTCTTCCTTGTCATATGAGCAGGAGCAAAGATAAGAACATTCTTGTGGAAGCAGATCCAGAACCTGAAAGGACTCTGAAGAGAAAATTAAGAGAAGCTAAAATACAACAATCCAGAGATAACCTTTCAGAAATTTTCGAACAGGCAGAGGAGATGGCAGCCGAAAATAATAATAATGCAAGGAAGATGCTTGGTGACTTTACTACACCTAATTCCAATTTACATGGAAGAAGCATCTCCATTCCTGCCATTGGAGCAAACAACTTTGAGCTGAAACCTCAATTAGTTTCTCTGATGCAGCAGAACTGCAAGTTTCATGGACTTCCATCTGAAGATCCTTTTCAGTTCTTAACTGAATTCTTGCAGATATGTGATACTGTTAAGACTAATGGAATAGATCCTGAAGTCTACAGGCTCATGCTTTTCCCTTTTGCTGTAAGAGACAGAGCTAGATTATGGTTGGATTCTCAACCTAAAGACAGCCTGAACTCTTGGGATAAGCTGGTCACGGCTTTCTTAGCCAAGTACTTTCCTCCTCAAAAGCTGAGCAAGCTTAGAGCTGATGTTCAAACCTTCAGACAGAAAGAAGGTGAATCCCTCTATGAAGCTTGGGAAAGATACAAACAGTTGACCAAAAAGTGTCCTTCTGACATGCTTTCAGAATGGACCATCCTGGATATATTCTATGATGGTTTGTCTGAGCTATCAAAGATATCACTGGACACTTCTGCAGGTGGATCCATTCACCTAAAGAAAACGCCTGCAGAAGCTCAAGAACTCATTGACATGGTTGCTAACAACCAGTTCATGTACACTTCTGAAAGGAATCCTGTGAGTAATGGGACGCCTATGAAGAAGGGAGTTCTTGAGGTTGATACTCTGAATGCCATATTGGCTCAGAATAAAATATTGACTCAGCAAGTCAATATGATTTCTCAGAGTCTGCATGGAATGCAAGCTGCATCCAACAGTACTCAAGAGGCATCTTCTGAAGAAGAAGCTTATGATCCTGAGAACCCTGCAATAGCAGAGGTAAATTACTTAGGTGAACCTTATGGAAACACCTATAACTCAACATGGAGAAATCATCCAAATTTCTCATGGAAGGATCAAAAGCCCCAACAAGGCTTTAATAATGGTGGAAGAAACAGGTTTAGCAATAGCAAGCCTTTTCCATCATCAACTCAGCAACAGACAGAGAACTCTGAACAAAATGCTTCTAATTTAGCAAATCTAGTCTCTGATCTATCTAAGGCCACTGTAAGTTTCATGAATGAAACAAGGTCTTCCATTAGAAATCTGGAAGCACTAGTGGGCCAGCTGAGAAAAAGGATCACTGAAATCCCTCCTAGTACTCTCCCAAGCAATACAGAAGAGAACCCAAAAGGAGAGTGCAAGGCCATTGACATAAGCGCCATGGCCGAACCTGTGAGGAGAGGAGAGGACGTGAATCCCAAGGAGGAAGACCTCCTGGGACGTCCAGTGATCAATAAGGAGCTTCCCTCTGAGGAACCAAAGGACTCTGAGGCTCATCTAGAGACCATAGAGATTCCATTGAACCTCCTTATGCCCTTCATGAGCTTTGATGAGTATTCCTCTTCTGAAGAGAATGAGGATGTCACTGAAGAGCAAACTGCCAAGTTTCTTGGTGCAATCATGAAGCTGAATGCCAAATTATTTGGCATTGATACTTGGGAAGTTGAACCTCCCTTGTTCATCAATGAACTAAGTGATCTGGATCAACTGACATTGCCTCAGAAGAGACAGGATCCTGGAAAGTTCATACTACCCTGCACCATAGGCACCATGGTCTTTAAGGCTCTGTGTGACCTTGGTTCAGGAATAAACCTCATGCCCCTCTCTGTAATAGAGAAACTGGGAATCTATGGGGTACAAGCTGCTAAAATCTCACTAGAGATGGCAGACAGCTCAAGAAGACAGGCTTATGGACAAGTAGAAGATGTATTAGTAAAGGTTGAGGGCCTTTACATCCCTGCTGATTTCATAGTCCTGGATACTGGAAAGGAAGAGGATGAATCCATCATCCTAGGAAGACCTTTCCTGGCCACAGCAAGAGCTGTGATTGATGTTGACAGAGGTGAAATATTCCTTCAATGGAATGAAAACTCCCTTGCGTTTAAAACTCAAGGATCTCCCTCTGCAACCATGGAGAGGAAGCAGGAAAAGCTTCTCTCCAAGCAGAGTCAACCAGAGCCCCCACAGTCAAACTCTAAGTTTGGTGTTGAACTCCCATATCCAAACTCTAAGTTTGGTGTTGGAGAGTCTCAACAAAGCTCTGCACATCTGTGAGGCTCCATGAGAGCCCTCTGTCAAGCTATTGACATTAAAGAAGCGCTTGTTGGGAGGCAACCCAATGTTTATCTAATTCTTATTTTTATTGTTTTTCATGTTTTCTTAGGTTCATGATCATGTGGAGTCACAAAATAAACAAAAAAAATCAAAAATAGAATCAAAAACAGCAGAAGAAAAATCACACCCTGGAGGAGCATCTGTCTGGCGTTCAAACGCCAGAACAGAGCATAGTTCTGGCGCTGAACGCCCAGAATGGGAGCATCCTGGCGCTGAACGCCCAGAACAAGCATGGTTCTGGCGTTCAACGCCAGAAATGGCACACAGATGGGCGTTGAACGCCCAAAATGGCCACCAACCTGGCGCTGAACGCCCAGAGTTGGATACAAAGGCATTTTTACATGCCTAAGGGGTGCAGGGATGTAAATCCTTGAAAACCTCAGGATCTGTGGACCCCACAGGATCCACTCAGGATCTGTGGACCCCACAGGATCCCCACCTACCTCCACTCACTTCTTCTCACCACTCTCTTTCACACAACCCCATAAACACTCTTCCCCAAAAACCCTTCACCAATCACCTCAATCCCTCTTCCCCATCACTTCTTCACCACTCACATCCATCCACTCTTCCCCATAAACCTACCTCATAAACCCCACCTACCTTCAAAATTCAAAACCAATTTCCCACCCAAACCCACCCATATGGCCGAACCAATACCCCCCTCCCTTCCCTATATAAAGACCTCCATTCTTCACCAAATTCACACAACACACCCCTCTACCCTCTCCTTAGCCGAAACCACAACCACCTCCCCCCCTCCACATTTCTTCTTCTTCTTCTTCTTCTATTCTTTGGTTTATTGCTCGAGGGCGAGCAATATTCTAAGTTTGGTGTGGTAAAAGCATAGCTTTTTTGTTTTTCCATTACCATTGATGGCACCTAAGACCGGAGAATCCTCTAGAAGAGGGAAAGGGAAGATAAAAGCTTCCACATCCGAGTCATGGGAGATGGAAAGATTCATCTCTAAAGCCCATCAAGACCACTTCTATGATGTTGTGGCCAAGAAAAAGGTGATCCCTGAGGTCCCTTTTAAACTTAAAAGAAATGAGTATCCGGAGATCTGACATGAAATTCAAAGAAGAGGTTGGGAAGTTCTAACAAATCCCATCCAACAAGTCGGCATCCTAATGGTTCAAGAGTTCTATGCCAATGCATGGATCACCAAGAACCATGATCAAAGTAAGAACCCGGATCCAAAGAACTATGTTACAATGGTTCGGGGGAAATACTTAGATTTTAGTCCGGAAAATGTGAGGTTGGCGTTCAACTTGCCATACATGGAAGAGAACGCACGCCCCTACACAAGGAGAGTCAACTTTGATCAAAGGTTGGACCAAGTCCTTATGGACATATGTGTAGAAGGAGCTCAATGGAAGATTGACTCCAAAGGCAAGCCGGTTCAACTAAGAAGATTAGACCTCAAGCCCATAGCTAGAGGATGGTTGGAGTTCATTCAATGCTCAATCATTCCCACTAGCAACCGGTCTGAAGTTACTATAGACCGGGCCATCATGATCCATAGCATCATGATTGGAGAAGAGGTGGAAGTTCATGAGATCATACCTCAAGAACTCTACAAGGTGGCTGACAAGTCCTCCACTATGGCAAGGTTAGCCTTTCCTCACCTCATTTGCCACCTATGCAATTCAGCCGGGATTGACATAGAGGGAGATATCCTCATTAAAGAGGAAAAGCCCATCACTAAGAAAAAGATGGAGCAAGCAAGAGAGCCCAGTCATGGAGCTCAAGAGGCACAAGAAGCTCATCACCATGGGATTTCGGAAATGCCTCAAATGCACTTTCCTCCACAAAACTATTGGGAGCAAATCAACACCTCCCTAGAAGAATTGAGTTCCAATATGGGATAACTAAGGGTGGAACATCAAGAGCACTCCTTCATGCTCCAAGAAATAAGAGAAGATCAAAAAGCAATGAGGGAGGAGCAACAAAGACAAGGAAGAGACTTAGAAGAGCTCAAGGACATCATTGGTTCCTCAAGAAGGAAACGCCACCATCACTAAGGTGGATTCATTCCTTGTTCTTATTTCCTCTGTTTTTCGTTTTCTATGATATGTACTTATCTGTGTTTGTGTCTTCATTACATGATCATTAGTAGTTAGTAACTTTGTCTTAAAGTTATGAATGTCCTATGAATCCATCACCTCTCTTAAATGAAAAATGTTTTAATTCAAAAGAACAAAAAGTACATGAGTTTCAAATTTATCCTTGAACTTAGCTTAATTATATTAATGTTGTGACAATGCTTCTTGTTTTCTGAATGTATGCTTGAACAGTGCATATGTCTTTTGAAGTTGTTGTTTAAGAATGTTAAATATGTTGGCTCTTGAAAGAATGATGACTAGGAGACATGTTATTTGATAATCTGAAAAATCATAAAAATGATTCTTGAAGCAAGAAAAAGCAGCAAAGAACAAAGCTTGCAGAAAAAAAAAAAAGAAAAAGAAAAAAAAAATATAGGCGAAAAAAAAAATAGAAAGAAAAATAAAAAGCAAGCAGAAAAAGCCAATAACCCTTAAAACCAAAAGGCAAGGGCAAATAAAAAGGATCCCAAGGCTTTGAGCATCAGTGGATAGGAGGGCCTAAAGGAATAAAATCCTGGTCTAAGCGGCTAAACCAAGCTGTCCCTAACCATGTGCTTGTGGCGTGTAGGTGTCAAGTGAAAACTTGAGACTGAGCGGTTAAAGTCAAGGTCCAAAGCAAAAACAAAGAGTGTGCTTAAGAACCCTGGACACCTCTAATTGGGGACTTTAGCAAAGTTGAGTCACAATCTGAAAAGGTTCACCCAATTATGTGTCTGTGGCATTTATGTATCCGGTGGTAATACTGGAAAACAAAGTGCTTAGGGCCACGGCCAAGACTCATAAAATAGCTGTGTTCAAGAATCATCATACTGAACTAGGAGAGTCAATAACACTATTCGAAATCTGAAGTTCCTATAGATGACAATCATTCTGAACTTCAATGGATAAAGTGAGATGCCAAAACTATTCAAGAGGCAAAAAGCTATAAGTCCTGCTCATATGATTGAAGCTCTGTTTCATTGATGGTTTGGAATTTATAGTATATTCTCTTCTTTTTATCCTATTTTGATTTTCAGTTGCTTGGGGACAAGCAACAATTTAAGTTTGGTGTTGTGATGAGCGGATAATTTATACGCTTTTTGACATTGTTTTTAGTATGTTTTTAGTAGGATCTAGTTACTTTAAGGGATGTTTTCATTAGTTTTTATGTTAAATTCACATTTCTGGACTTTACTATGAGTTTGTGTGTTTTTCTGTGATTTCAGGTATTTTCTGGCTGAAATTAAGGGACTTGAGCAGAAATCAGATTCAGAGGTTGAAGAAGGACTGCTGATGCTGTTGGATTCTGACCTCCCTGCACTCAAAGTGGATTTTCTGGAGCTACAGAACTCGAAATGGCGCGCTTCCAATTGCGTTGGAAAGTAGACATCCAGGGCTTTCCAGCAATATATAATAGTTCATACTTTGGCCAAGCATTGAAGACGTAAACTGGCATTTAACGCCAGCCTTCTGCCCAAATCTGGCGTCCAGCGCCAGAAAAGGATCCAAAACCAGAGTTGAACGCCCAAACTGGCACAGAAACTGGCGTTCAACTCCACAAATGGCCTCTGCACGTGCTACACTTAAGCTCAGCACAAACACACACCAAGTGGGCCCCGGAAGTGGATTTATGCATCAATTACTTACTCATGTAAACCCTAGTGACTAGTTTATTATAAATAGGACCTTTTACTATTGTATTAGGCATCTTTTGATCATCTTAGGATCTTAGGATCATCTTGGAACGCATTGTTCTTAGACCATGGGGGCTGGCCTCTCGGCCATGCCTGGACCTTCACTTATGTATTTTCAACGGTAGAGTTTCTACACTCCATAGATTAAGGTGTGGAGCTCTGCTGTTCCTCAAAGATTAATGCAAAGTACTACTGTTTTCTATTCAATTCTTCTTATTTATCTTCTAAGATACCCATTCGCACCCAAGAACGTGATGAAGGTGATGATTATGTGTGACGCTCATCATCCTTCTCCCTTATGAACGCGTGCCTGACAAACACTTCTGTTCTACATGAAATAAGCTAGAACGAGTATCTCTTAGATCTCCTAACCAGAATCTTCGTGGCGTAAGCTAGAATGATGGCGGCATTCAAGAGAATCCGGAAGGTCTAAACCTTGTCTGTGGTATTCTGAGTAGGATTCAATGATTGAATGACTGTGACGAGCTCCTAACTCGCGATTGCAGGGCGTTAGTGACAGACGCAAAAGGATAGTAAATCCTATTCCAGCATGATCGAGAACCAACAGATGAATAGCCGTGCCGTGACAGGGTGCGTGAGCATATTATTCACTGAGAGGATAAGATGAAGCCATTGACAAGGGTGATGCCTCCAGACGATTAGCCGTGCCGTGACAGGGCATTGGATCATTTTCCCGAGAGATGACCGAAAGTAGCCATTGACAGTGGTGATGTATCACATAAAGCCAGCCATGGAAAGGAGTAAGATTGATTGGATGAAGATAGCAGGAAAGCAGAGGTTTAGAGGAACGAAAAGCATCTCCATTCGCTTATCTGAAATTCCTACCAATGATTTACATAAGTATCTCTATCCCTATTTTATTAATTAATTTTCGAAAACACCATTATCACTTTATATCTGCCTGACTGAGATTTACAAGGTGACCATAGCTTGCTTCATACCAACAATCTCCGTGGGATTCGACCCTTACTCACGTAAGATATTACTTGGACGACCCAGTGCACTTGCTGGTTAGTTGTATCGAATTTGTGACAAATTATGAATGTGACATCACAATTTCGTGCACCAAAAACATAAATAAAAATAATAATGGAAAAGTAAAAAGGGGAAGAAGAAAACAAAAGAACCTTGATAATGAATGTGAAAGAGAAGGAGGGAGAAAGTAAAAGGTGAGAAGGAATAAAGAAGAAAGAAGGAAGAAGAAAGAAATAAGAAGGGAGGAGTAAAATTAGGATTGGGAATGAAAAGATAAGAATTCTAGTACTGATCTGGATAAACTGTATGTGCGGCGCAGGCGACGCGGATGCTTGGTGCACGCGTTCTCGTGTTTTGTGATATTTTCAAGTGACGCGTACGCGTGGGTGACGCGTACGCGTGACCTGATTTGTGCTCTTGGCGCGAGTGCAGCCATGCGCACGCACAACTTCCTGTTTTATACGCACATTGCCAAAATTTAGGGTGACGCGTGCGCGTGAGGGGCGCGCATGCGTGAAAGGCCTATTTTTGAAAAATGTCGCGTACGCGTGGGTGACGCGTACGTGTGATGGGTTTTATGCTTCCAACACCATTCCAGCCTCACTCCATCATAACTCTCTGCCATACACCTTTTTACGTCGATTTTGTAGGGTCACGCGTGTGCGTGGGTGACGCACACGCGTGGGTGGCTGATTTTGCAAGCGACGTGGACGCGTCAGGGATGCGTTCGCGTAGGCGTGTTTGTGCCTAAGGCACTCCTCAAGCCATGCTCCCGCGTGACTCTCTGCTTCTTTTCTTCTTTATTTCGAAAGCACTTTTGACGCGTACGCGTCAGCGACGCTCGCGCGTCGCGTGCATTTTTTTTATGCAGAATGCAAATGCAAATGCAGAAATTATGAGAAGAGTTACTAAGAAAAATAAAGTGGAATAAAATAAACTAAAACAAAGACTGAAACGGAACGATCATACCATGGTGGGTTATCTCCCACCTAGCACTTTGCTTTTACGTCCTTAAGTTGGACGTTCTTCAAGCTCATTTTGCTTCTGTCGGTGGGTCTTCCAAGAGGAAGACCTCTAGTTCTTTGTGATCCTTAATCTTCTCTCCATGATAAAGCTTTAGGCGATGTCCATTCACCTTGATGAATTTGGAGCTAGAAGGATGACGCAGGTGAAAAACTCCGTATGGCTCTGCCTTTTCTACTCTTTAGGGGCCTTCCCATCTTGATCTCAATTTTCCTGGCATAAGCCTCAGTCTGGAGTTGTAAAGAAGAACTAAATCCCTGGTCTGAATTCTCTCTTTTTTCTTTGTATTGCCTGGAGTTGTCATATGCTTCTAGGCGAAGGCTCTCTAATTCTGCTAGTTGTAGCTTCTTTTTAGCACCAGCTTCCTCAAAATTCATGTTGCACTCCCTCACAGCCCATAAAGCCTTGTGTTCTACCTCTAATGGAAGGTGGCAAGCCTTTCTGTACACTAAGCGGAAGGGGCTCATCCCAATGGGTGTCTTGTATGCTGTTCGATATGCCCAAAGTGCATCTTGTAGCCTGGCACTCCAATCCTTCCTATGAGGCTTTACTATCTTCTCCAGAATGCGTTTAATCTCTCTGTTAGACACTTCTGCTTGTCCATTAGTCTGGGAATGATAAGCTGTTGCTACTTTGTGAACAATCCCATACTTCTTCAATAATCCTGTTAATCTCCTGTTACAAAAGTGAGTGCCTTGATCACTCACGATTGCTCGTGGTGATCCAAAGCGATAGATAATATGGTTTCTAACAAAGGAAACAACAGTGTTAGCATCATCAGTATGGGTAGGAATTGCTTCCACCCATTTAGAGACATAATCTACAGCTAACAGTATGTAAAGGTAACCCATTAGAATTTGGAAATAGACCCATGAAGTCAATGCCCCAAACATAAAAAAATTCACAGAAAAGCATAATCTGTTGAGGCATCTCATCCCTCTTGGATATATTACCAAACCTTTGGCATGGGGAACAAGATTTACAAAAAGCAGCAACATCTTTAAAAAGAGTAGGCCACCAGAATCCACAGTCTAAGATTTTTCTAGCTGTTCTTTGAGGGCCAAAATGTCCTCTACTCTCAGAAGAGTGGCAGGCCTCTAAAATGGACTGGAATTCTGATTGGGACACACACTTTCTAGTTACCTGGTCAGTACCATACCTCCATAAGTATGGGTCATCCCATATATAATATTTAGACTCGCTTTTCAGCTTGTCCCTTTGATGCTTAGTAAAATTAGGGGGGAGAGTATGGCTAACTAGATAATTAGCTATAGGTGCGTACCAAGGAACTACTTCAGATACTACATGCAAGCTATCAAATGGGAAAGTATCATTGATAGGAGTGGAGTCATCCTTGATGTGCTCAAGGCGACTCAAGTGGTCTGCCACTAAATTCTAGTTACCACTCCTATCCTTAATTTCTAAATCAAATTCTTGCAGCAGCAGTATCCAACGTATTAGCCTTGGTTTGGACTCTTTTTTAGCTAATAAATACTTTAGAGCTGCATAGTCTGAGTACACTACTACCTTAGTACCAAGTAAATAGGCTCGGAATTTATCCAGAGCAAAAACAATAGCAAGAAGCTCTTTTTCAGTAGTAGTGTAGTTAGACTGAGCAGCGTCTAAGGTCTTAGACGCATAGGCAATTACGAAAGGATCCTTACCTTCGCACTGCGCCAGCGCTGCTCCTACTGCATGGTTGGAAGCATCACACATAATCTCAAATGGCTGGCTCCAGTCTGGTCCTCTCACAATTGGAGCTTGAGTCAGGGCGATCTTAAGTTTATCCAATGCTCGCATGCAATCCTCACTGAACTCGAACTCAATATCTTTCTGCAACAGTCTGGATAAAGGTAATGCTACCTTACTAAAGTCCTTAATGAATCTCTTGTAGAAACCTACATGGCCTAGGAACGAACGGACTTCCCTCATAGAGGAGGGGTAAGGTAAACTAGAAATGACATCCACCTTTATTGGTGATAAACCCAATTTTGTGGTTTATCTTGTGCTTATTTTGGGGGATTTTATCAACTTTTCTCACATTTATTCAATGAAATAGCATGGTTTTGCAATTCTCCCTTGATTTGTGCTTAAATGTGAAAACGTGCATTTTAGGCCCTAAAATTGGTGAATTTAACTCACTTTAATTCTATTCGATGCCTTGATATATATTTGTTGAGTGATTTCAGGTTCATAAGGCAAGTATTGGATGGAAGAAGTGAGGAGAAAAGCATGCAAAGTGGGAGAACTCATAAAGAAATGAAGGAACCGTAAAGCTGTCAAGCCTGACCTCTTCGCACTCAAACAACCACAACTTGAGCTACAAAGGTCCAAATGAGGTGGTTCTAGTTGCATTGGAAAGCTAACATCCGGGGCTTCGAAATGATATAAAATTCGCCATATGTTGCTTCGCGTTCAGGGGCACGCTCGCGCCATGTACGCGTGCGCGCCGATGTTGCTCGTGGCCCACTAAAGTGAAATCGCCCCCAGTGATTTCTGAAGCATTTTGGGCCCAACCCAACTCATTTCTAATGCTATTTCATGTAGAATTCAAGCTTGGGCAAAGGGGGAGCAATTTTTTTAGTTTTGGCATCATGTAGGTTAGTTTCTAGAGAGAGAAGCTCCCTCTTCTCTCTAGAATTAGGTTAGGATTAGGTTGATTCCTCTTAGATTCATGTTTAATTCCTTGATTTCATCTTGTTTCCTCAATAATTTCTTGATATAATACTTCAATTCTTCTTGATTCTCTTGTTAATTTCTCTTTTGAGCATCTTTTTGTGATTGATGAATACTTGTTGGATTCGGATTTTTCTTTAATGAGATTTGATGTTTGATGTTCTTTTGATGTTAATTTGAGTTGTGATTATTGATTTCTTGCAATTAGTAGTTGGTAGATTTTACTATTTCTTGTCATTTACTATGCTTACCTTTTATGCCTTCCAAGTGTTTGACAAAATGCTTGGTTGGTTGTTAGAGTAGATTTTGAACATTCTTGGCTTGGAAAGTGTAAGTAGGCAATCTTGAGTCATGAAAACCCAACTCATGTTGGTGATCTAGAGTTGTTAGCTAATATTGTTTTCATTGACACTAATCTTTTGCTAATTTAATTAGTAAGTTGATTAGGACTTTTGGATTGAGATTAGCTAGTCTTATTGGACTTTCTCTCATGGAAGATAATATGATACCTTCTTCCAATGTTGGAGATGACGTAATAAGATAAATTCTTGTTTATATTTGTGACATGATTGATTAGTCTTGTTTGACTTTCTCCCTATATGAAGATGACATGATACCTTCTTCCGTTTGTTAGAGTTGACTAAATAAGATGAATTAATCAATATACGACTAGGATAGAAAGCCTATGATCTCAATTCTTGCCATGAATATCTCTCTTTATTACTTGCTTTCTTTAGTTACTTGCTTGATTTACTCTTCTTGTCATTTAAATTCTTGTCCATTTACTTCCTTGCCCCTTTATCAATCATACCCCCATGTTCCTTCATAGCCAATAATCATACACTTCATTGTAATTCCTCGTGAGATGACTCGGAGTCCAAATACTCCGGTTATTTCTTTATTGGGGTTTGTTCTTTGTGACAACCAATATTTTTGCATGTGAGGATTCTTTGTTGGTGTAGAACTATACTTGCAACGAGAAT
This sequence comes from Arachis hypogaea, assembly GCF_003086295.3. Taxonomy (NCBI): domain Eukaryota; kingdom Viridiplantae; phylum Streptophyta; class Magnoliopsida; order Fabales; family Fabaceae; genus Arachis; species Arachis hypogaea. The sequence goes on along the minus strand of NC_092046.1, from coordinate 62,439,152 downwards.
TCATTCAATTGAGGAAATTCTATATCAACTAAAGTCAACACATTAAAAATGGCGCCGTTGCTGGGGAGTTGCAATGGTGTTATGTAAATAGGTTTACCTTTTGCTTCTTTGTTAGTTTTTGCTAGTTTTAGGATTTAATTTTCTTGCTTCTTATTTGATTTTGTTTTCATTTTCTCTTGCTATCATGAATTCTCACTTTGGCTATGAGTTTAGTTCTAACTATGTTGTAGGAAATGAGAGCTTCAATGAGGATGTGTGTCAAGGATGGGACAATCAAAGGTGGGAGGAGCCATATGCATATGATCAATCCTCATGGCAACAACCTCCACCAATGCACTATGAAGAAGAGCCATTCTATGATGCATATCAATCCAATGGCTATGGTAAATCCCCTTGTGACTTTCAAGAACCACCACCATATGCCTATGAGCCATATCCCCAACATAACCCTCAACCATACTCACAAGCCCCTTCTTACCAACCACCTTCATATGACCCTAATCCATATCCATCCTACCAACAATCATATGAGCCATATGAACCACACATAGAGCCACCACTACTCCAACATCAACATTTTCAAGAGCCGCCCCCTCCATATTATTACCAAGATGAACTCTACTTTCCATCACAACCTCCTATGGAAGAATACTCATGTCCTTCAATCCAAGAGCCATATGATCCTACTCATGATATCCAAGAGGAACAAGAGTCAAGGGATCGTCTCAAGGAAGCATTGGATCAATTTCAAGTAACCATGGAGTGTGTTGTGCAACAAATAGAAAGAATGGAAAATATTGAACCACCACAACTCTACCTAAAAGAACCACCTTCCGACTATAATACCTTTCCCTTAAACAACGAACCCTCTCTTCCACCATCACCCCCCGATGAAGCCCTTATGCTAGAATTAAGGGATCTTAAATCTCATATCTTAAGGCAATACGAGGAGGATGAAAAGAAATTTGAGGAGTTAAGAGCAAAAACGGCTATCATGGTAGAAGCCATTGGCAACATAGTCTCATTCCGCCTAAGCCTATGCGATCAAGGCACTTCCATTGTGGAATGTGGAGAAGCAACGAAGGAGCTTAGTGAGGGAGTGAACTTGAAGCTTGATGAGCGGATAATTTATACGCTTTTTAACATTGTTTTTAGTATGTTTTTAGTAGGATCTAGTTACTTTTAGGGATGTTTTTAATAGATTTTGTGTTAAATTCACATTTCTGGACTTTACTATGAGTTTGTGTGTTTTTCTGTGATTTCAGGTATTTTCTGGCTGAAATTGAGGGACTTGAGCAGAAATCAGATTCAGAGGTTGAAAAAGGACTGCTGATGCTGTTGGATTCTGACCTCCCTGCACTCAAAGTGGCTTTTCTGGAGCTACAGAACTCGAAATGGCGCGCTTCCAATTGCGTTGGAAAGTAGACATCCAGGGCTTTCCAGAAATATATAATAGTCCATACTTTGGCCAAGAATTGACGACGTAAACTGGCGTTCAACGCCAGCCTTCTGCCCAAATCTGGCGTCCAGCGCCAGAAAAGGATCCAAAACCAGAGTTGAACGCCCAAACTGGCACAGAAACTGGCGTTCAACTCCACAAATGGCCTCTGCACGTGCAACACTTAAGCTCAGCCCAAACACACACCAAGTGGGCCCCGGAAGTGGATTTATACATCAAATACTTACTCATGTAAACCCTAGTAGCTAGTTTATTATAAATAGGACCTCTTACTATTGTATTTGACATCTTTGGACGCCTGGTTCCTAGATCAGAGGGGCTGGCCATCTCGGCCATGCCTGGACTTTCACTTATGTATTTTCACGGTAGAGTTTCTACACTCCATAGATTAAGGTGTGGAGCTCTGCTGTTCCTCAAAGATTAATGCAAAGTACTACTGTTTTCTATTCAAATCTTCTTATTTCTCTTCTAAGATATCCATTCGCACCCAAGAACGTGATGAAGGTGATGATTATGTGTGACGCTCATCATCCTTCCCCCTTATGAACGCGTGCCTGACAAACACTTCCGTTCTACATGAATTAAGCTAGAATGAGTATCTCTTAGATCTCCTAACCGGAATCTTCGTGGCGTAAGCTAGAATGATGGCGGCATTCAAGAGAATCCGGAAGGTCTAAACCTTGTCTGTGGTATTCTGAGTAGGATTCAATGATTGAATGACTGTGACGAGCTTCAAACTCGCGAGTGTTGGGCGTTAGTGACAGACGCAAAAGGAGGGTGAATCCTATTCCAGCATGATCGAGAACCGACAGATGAATAGCCGTGCCGTGACAGGGTGCGTGAGCATATGATTCACTGAGAGGAGGGGATGTAGCCACTGACAACGGTGATGCCCTTGCATACAGCCAGCCATGGAAAGGAGTAAGACTGATTGGATGAAGATAGCAGGAAAGCAGAGGTTCAGAGGAACGAAAAGCATCTCCATTCGCTTATCTGAAATCCCTGCCAATGAATCTACATAAGTATCTCTATCCATTTTATTGTTTATTTTAATCTAATAAAGTATCATGTTTAAATCCACCTGACTGAGATTTACAAGGTGACCATAGCTTGCTTCAAGCCAACAATCTCTGTGGGATCGACCCTTACTCACGTAAGGTTTATTACTTGGACGACCCAGTACACTTGCTGGTTAGTTGAACGGAGTTGTGTCCACACATAGTAAAGAGCCATAATAATGATTCCATACAATAACAAAGAGTACTACATTAATGTGATCACAATTTCGTCCACCAAGTTTTTGGCGCCGTTGCCGGGGATTGTTTGAGTTTGGACAACTGACGGTTCATCTTGTTGCTCAGATTAGGTAATTTTCTTTTTGTTTTGTTTTCAAAAAATTTTTCAAAAAGCTTTCGAAAATTTTTCTTTTGTTGTCGAAAAAAAAAAATTTGTTTTCAAAAATAAATTATTCTATGGCTTCAGAATTTTTAAGAATGAATTCTAGTGTTTCATGAAGCATGATTGAAGCCTGGCTGACTGTAAAGCCATGTCTCAATCCTTATACCCAAGAGAAGAGCTTCTTTATCTTTCTTAGCCAATTGGCTGTTGAATGTAAGGAATGTCAGGCGTGTCATGTCTGAGTTACATACTAAAGCTTGGCTGGCTATTAAACCATGCCTGACCCTTTGATTGGAGCTTTAGACCATAAGATTCCTGGAATTCATATTAAAAATTTTGAATCCTTATTTTTCTTTTTTTTTTAAATAATTTTCGAAAAATATAAGTTAAAAATCCAAAAAAATCATAAAATCATAAAAATAAAAAATATTTCATGTTTCTTGTTTGAGTCTTGAGTCATATCATAAGTTTGGTGTCATATGCATATGCATTTTGCATTTTTCGAAAATCCCATGCATTCATAGTGTTCTTCATGATCTTCAAGTTGTTCTTGGTAAGTCTTCTTGTTTGATCTTGATGATTTTTTGTTTTGTGTCTTTTCATGTTTATCATATGCATTCTTGAATTCTTAGTGTCTAAGCATTAAAGAATTCTAAGTTTGGTGTCTTGCATGTTTTCTTTGCATTAAAAATTTTTCAAAAATATGTTCTTGATGTTCATCATGACATTCAAAGTGTTCTTGGTGTTCATCTTGACATTCATAGCATTCTTGCATGCATTCATTGTTTTGATCTAAAAATTTCATGCATTGCATATTTTTCATGTTTTTCATAAAAATTTCAAAAATCAAAAAAATATCTTTCCCTTTTTCTCTCATCAAATTCGAAAATTGAGTTGACTTTTTCAAAAATTTTTAAAAAAATCAAGTTGTTTCTCATGAGTCAAATCAAATTTTCAATTTGAAAATCTTATCTTTTTCAAAATCTTTTTCAAAAATCAAATCTTTTTCAAAATTATTAGTTAATTTCGAAAATTTCAAAAAAATATTTTTCAAAAATCTTTTTCTTATTTTTATACCAAATTTTCGAAAATAACATAATCAATTAATGTTTTGATTCAAAAATTTGAAGTTTGTTACTTGCTTGTTAAGAAAGATTCAAACTTTGAGTTCTAGAATCATATCTTGTGATTTCTTATGAATCAAGTCATTAATTGAGATTTTAAAAATCAAATCTTTTTCAAAAAAAAAAAAACTAATTTCTATCATATCTTTTCAAAAATATCTTCTTATCTTATTTTTTTCAAAAATATCTTTTCAAAATATCTTTTCTAACTTCCTAACCTCTTATCTTTTCAAAAATTTGTTTCAACTAACTAACTTTTTGTTTGTTTCTTAACTTTTTCAAAACCTCCTAACTAACTCTCTCTCTCTCAATTTTTGAAAATATCTTCCATCTTTTTCAAAAATTTCTTTTTAATTAACTAATTATTTTTATTTTTTATTTTTGAATTCAAAAATTTTCGAAAAATACTAACTAATTTTCAAAAACCAATTTTCAAAAATCACTAACTCTTTTTCAAAATAATTTTCGAAAATTATTCCTCCCCCATCTCATTCTATTTATTCATTCATGTCCTAACATCTCATCTCACATTCCAATCCTCACAGTTGTGTTTCTTCCTTTACATCACATCCTTTATCTCCTCCTCTTCTTCTACTTACAAAGGGATCCCTATACTGTGGTATAAAGGATCTCTATTATTATTATTATCATTTTTCTGGCCATTCTTCCTTGTCATATGAGCAGGAGCAAGGATAAGAACATTCTTGTGGAAGCAGATCCAGAACCTGAAAGAACTCTGAAGAGAAAATTAAGAGAAGCTAAAATACAACAATCCAGAGATAACATTTCAGAAATTTTCGAACAGGCAGAGGAGATGGCAGCCGAAAATAATAATAATGAAAGGAGGATGCTTGGTGACTTTACTGCACCTAATTCCAATTTACATGGAAGAAGCATCTCCATTCCTGCCATTGGAGCAAACAACTTTGAGCTGAAACCTCAATTAGTTTCTCTGATGCAGCAGAACTGCAAGTTTCATGGACTTCCATCTGAAGATCCTTTTCAGTTCTTAACTGAATTCTTGCAGATATGTGATACTGTTAAGACTAATGGAGTAAATCCTGAAGTCTACAGGCTCATGCTTTTCCCTTTTGCTGTAAGAGACAGAGCTAGATTATGGTTGGATTCTCAACCTAAAGACAGCCTGAACTCTTGGGATAAGCTGGTCACGGCTTTCTTAGCCAAGTACTTTCCTCCTCAAAAGCTGAGCAAGCTTAGAGCTAATGTTCAAACCTTCAGACAGAAAGAAGGTGAATCTCTCTATGAAGCTTGGAAAAGATACAAACAGTTGACCAAAAAGTGTCCTTCTGACATGCTTTCAGAATGGACCATCCTGGATATATTCTATGATGGTTTATCTGAGCTATCAAAGATGTCACTCGACACTTCTGCAGGTGGATCCATTCACCTAAAGAAAACGCCTGCAGAAGCTCAAGAACTCATTGACATGGTTGCTAATAACCAGTTCATGTACACTTCTGAAAGGAATCCTGTGAGTAATGGGACGCCTATGAAGAAGGGAGTTCTTGAGGTTGATACTCTGAATGCCATATTGGCTCAGAACAAAATATTGACTCAGCAAGTCAATATGATTTCTCAGAGTCTGCATGGAATGCAAGTTGCATCCAACAGTACTCAAAAGGCATCTTCTGAAGAGGAAGCCTATGATCCTGAGAACCCTGCAATAGCAGAGGTAAATTATTTAGGTGAACCTTATGGAAACACCTATAACTCAACATGGAGAAATCATCCAAATTTCTCATGGAAGGATCAAAAGCCCCAACAAGGCTTTAATAATGGTGGAAGAAACAGGTTTAGCAATAGCAAGCCTTTTCCATCATCAACTCAGCAACAGACAGAGAACTCTGAACAAAATGCTTCTAATTTAGCAAATCTAGTCTCTGATCTATCTAAGGCCACTGTAAGTTTCATGAATGAAACAAGGTCTTCCATTAGAAATCTGGAAGCACAAGTGGGCCAGCTGAGTAAAAGGATCACTGAAATCCCTCCTAGTACTCTCCCAAGCAATACAGAAGAGAATCCAAAAGGAGAGTGCAAGGCCATTGACATAAGTGCCATGGCCGAACCTGTGAGGAGAGGAGAGGACGTGAATCCCAAGGAGGAAGACCTCCTGGGACGTCCAGTGATCAATAAGGAGCTTCCCTCTGGGGAATCAAAGGACTCTGAGGCCCATCTAGAGACCATAGAGATCCCATTGAACCTCCTTATGCCCTTCATGAGCTCTGATGAGTATTCCTCTTCTGAAGAGAATGAGGATGTTACTGAAGAGCAAACTGCCAAGTTTCTTGGTGCAATCATGAAGCTGAATGCCAAATTGTTTGGCATTGATGCTTGGGAAGTTGAACCTCCCTTGTTCATCAATGAACTGAGTGATCTGGATCAACTGACATTGCCTCAGAAGAGACAGGATCCTGGAAAGTTCATAATACCCTGTACCATAGGCACCATGATCTTTAAGGCTCTGTGTGACCTTGGTTCAGGAATAAACCTCATGCCCCTCTCTGTAATAGAGAAACTGGGAATCTATGGGGTGCAAGCTGCTAAAATCTCACTAGAGATGGCAGACAGCTCAAGAAGACAGGCTTATGGACAAGTAGAAGATGTATTAGTAAAGGTTGAGGGCCTTTACATACCTACTGATTTCATAGTCCTGGATACTGGAAAGGAAGAGGATGAATCCATCATCCTAGGAAGACCTTTCCTGGCCACAGCAAGAGCTGTGATTGATGTTGACAGAGGTGAAATAGTCCTTCAATGGAATGAGAACTCCCTTGTATTCAAAACTCAAGGATCTCCCTCTGCAACCATAGAGAGGAAGCAGGAAAAGCTTCTCTCCAAGCAGAGTCAACCAGAGCCCCCACAGTTAAACTCTAAGTTTGGTGTTGGGAGGCCACAACCAAACTCTAAGTTTGGTGTTGAACTCCCATATCCAAACTCTAAGTTTGGTGTTGGAGAGTCTCAACAAAGCTCTGCACATCTGTGAGGCTCCATGAGAGCCCACTGTCAAGCTATTGACATTAAAGAAGCGCTTGTTGGGAGGCAACCCAATGTTTATCTAATTCTTATTTTTATTGTTTTTCATGTTTTCCTAGGTTCATGATCATGTGGAGTCACAAAATAAATATAAAAATTGAAAACGGAATCAAAAACAGCAGAAGAAAAATCACACCCTGGAGGAGCATCTGTCTGGCGTTCAAACGCCAGAACAGAGCATAGTTCTGGCGCTGAACGCCCAGAATGGGAGCATCCTGGCGCTGAACGCCCAGAACAAGCATGGTTCTGGCGTTCAACGCCAGAAATGGCAGCAAAGGGGCGTTGAACGCCCAAAATGGGCACCAACCTGGCGCTGAACGCCCAGAGTTGTGTGCAAGGGCATTTTACATGCCTAAATTGGTGCAGGGATGTAAATGCCTTGACACCTCAGGATCTGTGGACCCCACAGGATCATCTCAGGATTTGTGGACCCCACAGGATCCCCACCTACCTCATCATCTCTCTTCCCATCCATGATCATCCCTTTTACTTTCCAATTACCACTTACATCCATACACCCACTGCCTTCAAAATTCAACATCTCTCTCCCACCCAATCCCACCCATATGGCCGAACACACACTCCCATCCATCTCCTCCATATCTTCTTCTTATTCTTCAGTCTTTCTTCTTTTGCTCGAGGGCGAGCAACATTCTAAGTTTGGTGTGGTAAAAAGCATAGCTTTTTTGTTTTTTTTTCATAACCATTGATGGCACCTAAGGCCAGAGAAACCTCTAAAAAGAGGAAAGGGAAGACAAAAGCTTCCATCAAGGGTCTATAGCTCAGTGGTAGAACATTTGACTGCAAATCAAGAGATCCCTGAGATACCTCAGGGGATACATTTTCTTCCACACAATTATTGGAAGCAACTAAGGGTGGAACATCAAGAGCACTCCATCATCCTTCATGAAATCAGAGAAGATCTAAAAGCAATGAAGGAGGAGCAACAAAGACAAGGAAGAGACATAGAAGAGCTCAAGGACATCATTGGTTCCTCAAGAAGGAAACGCCACCATCACTAAGGTGGATTCATTCCTTGTTCTTATTTCTTCTGTTTTCGTTTTATATGTTATGTGCTTGTCTGTGTTTGTGTCTTCATTACATGATCATTAGTAGTAGTAACTATGTCTTAAAGTGATAAATGTCCTATGAATCCATCACCTCTCTTAAATAAAAAAAATGTTTTAATTCAAAAGAACAAGAAGTACATGAGTTTTGAATTTATCCTTGAACTTAGCTTAATTATATTGATGTGGTGACAATGCTTCTTGTTTTCTGAATGTATGCTTGAACAGTGCATATGTCTTTTGAAGTTGTTGTTTAAGAATGTTAAATATGTTGGCTCTTGAAAGAATGATGACTAGGAGACATGTTATTTGATAATCTGAAAAATCATAAAAATGATTCTTGAAGCAAGAAAAAGCAGCAAAGAACAAAGCTTGCAGAAAAAAAATAGGCGAAAAAAAAAATGTAGAAAAAAAAATAGAAAGAAAAAGAAAAAGCAAGCAGAAAAAGCCAATAACCCTTAAAACCAAAAGACAAGGGCAAATAAAAAGGATCCCAAGGCTTTGAGCATCAGTGGATAGGAGGGCCTAAAGGAATAAAATCCTGGTCTAAGCGGCTAAACCAAGCTGTCCCTAACCATGTGCTTGTGGCGTGTAGGTGTCAAGTGAAAACTTGAGACTGAGCGGTTAAAGTCAAGGTCCAAAGCAAAAGAAGAGTGTGCTTAAGAACCCTGGACACCTCTAATTGGGGACTTTAGCAAAGCTGAGTCACAATCTGAAAAGGTTCACCCAATTATGTGTCTGTGGCATTTATGTATCCGGTGGTAATACTGGAAGACAAAGTGCTTAGGGCCACGGCCAGGACTCATAAAGAAGCTGTGTTCAAGAATCATCATACTGAACTAGGAGAGTCAATAACACTATTCGAAATCTGAAGTTCCTATAGATGCCAATCATTCTGAACCTCAATGGATAAAGTGAGATGCCAAAACTATTCAAGAGGCAAAAAGCTATAAGTCCCGCTCATATGATTGAAGCTCTGTTTCATTGATAGTTTGGAATTTATAGTATATTCTATTCTTTTTATCCTATTTTGATTTTCAGTTGCTTGGGGACAAGCAACAATTTAAGTTTGGTGTTGTGATGAGCGGATAATTTATACGCTTTTTAACATTGTTTTTAGTATGTTTTTAGTAGGATCTAGTTACTTTTAGAGATGTTTTTAATAGATTTTGTGTTAAATTCACATTTCTGGACTTTACTATGAGTTTGTGTGTTTTTCTGTGATTTCAGGTATTTTCTGGCTGAAATTGAGGGACTTGAGCAGAAATCAGATTCAGAGGTTGAAAAAGGACTGCTGATGCTGTTGGATTCTGACCTCCCTGCACTCAAAGTGGATTTTCTGGAGCTACAAAACTCGAAATGGCGCGCTTCCAATTTCGTTGCAAAGTAGACATCCAGGGCTTTCCAGAAATATATAATAGTCCATACTTTGGCCAAGAATTGACGACGTAAACTGGCGTTCAACGCCAGCCTTCTGCCCAAATCTGGCGTCCAGCGCCAGAAAAGGATCCAAAACCAGAGTTGAACGCCCAAACTGGCACAGAAACTGGCGTTCAACTCCACAAATGGCCTCTGCACGTGCAACACTTAAGCTCAGCCCAAACACACACCAAGTGGGCCCCGGAAGTGGATTTATACATCAAATACTTACTCATGTAAACCCTAGTAGCTAGTTTATTATAAATAGGACCTCTTACTATTGTATTTGACATCTTTGGACGCCTGGTTCCTAGATCAGAGGGGCTGGCCATCTCGGCCATGCCTGGACTTTCACTTATGTATTTTCACGGTAGAGTTTCTACACTCCATAGATTAAGGTGTGGAGCTCTGCTGTTCCTCAAAGATTAATGCAAAGTACTACTGTTTTCTATTCAAATCTTCTTATTTCTCTTCTAAGATATCCATTCGCACCCAAGAACGTGATGAAGGTGATGATTATGTGTGACGCTCATCATCCTTCCCCCTTATGAACGCGTGCCTGACAAACACTTCCGTTCTACATGAATTAAGCTAGAATGAGTATCTCTTAGATCTCCTAACCGGAATCTTCGTGGCGTAAGCTAGAATGATGGCGGCATTCAAGAGAATCCGGAAGGTCTAAACCTTGTCTGTGGTATTCTGAGTAGGATTCAATGATTGAATGACTGTGACGAGCTTCAAACTCGCGAGTGTTGGGCGTTAGTGACAGACGCAAAAGGAGGGTGAATCCTATTCCAGCATGATCGAGAACCGACAGATGAATAGCCGTGCCGTGACAGGGTGCGTGAGCATATGATTCACTGAGAGGAGGGGATGTAGCCACTGACAACGGTGATGCCCTTGCCTACAGCCAGCCATGGAAAGGAGTAAGACTGATTGGATGAAGATAGCAGGAAAGCAGAAGTTCAGAGGAACGAAAAGCATCTCCATTCGCTTATCTGAAATCCCTGCCAATGAATCTACATAAGTATCTCTATCCCTTTTATTGTTTATTTTAATCTAATAAAGTATCATGTTTAAATCCACCTGACTGAGATTTACAAGGTGACCATAGCTTGCTTCAAGCCAACAATCTCTGTGGGATCGACCCTTACTCACGTAAGGTTTATTACTTGGACGACCCAGTACACTTGCTGGTTAGTTGAACGGAGTTGTGTCCACACATAGTAAAGAGCCATAATAATGATTCCATACAATAACAAAGAGTACTACATTAATGTGATCACAATTTCGTCCACCAAAGCTCCAAGGTGAAGAAGAGAAATTAAAGCAAGAAATACAACAAGAGGAGGAGGTAGAGATTATTGAAGAAGAGAAAGAAGTGGTTGAAGACTTAGGAGATGCGGAACCACCTTGGGAGTCTAGGATTGGAGAAAACCCCTCCAAGATGATTGAATTTGATGCTAAGGAGGAATGTGCACAACCTCCAAGGCATATCCCTTATGAAGAATTGGATGGGATAGAGCAAGAATTAAGTCCCCTTGGTGATGAAGATCAAGCATCAAGTCTTAGTGGTGAAGAATCATTTGAGCATGAAGAACCTTCTCCCCTTGGGTTTGAAAGCGTTGTGGAGGTAAATTTTTCTCACCCTCCTAATTTTGACTTGAGTAAGGGAAAAGGCTTAGATAATATTGTTGAACAAAGGATCACATTTGAGAAAACTTGTGAAGAGGTGGAGATCCTTAGAAAAAGGAGGATGGGAATTGAATACGCTTTGTCAAGACCCTTAGGAGCTTCTTTGCCTAGGGTACCATCTACTCCTATATTTGAGTGGGTAAAATTCATTTCTATTACCTTTATTATCCCACTCGAATATGGCTTACTTGAAACAGATGGTCAACTTAGGATGCTTTGTGGGATGAAGCGTAAAAGAAAGATGTTTTGTGGTTGGCGTTGTAAGTCTAGGCTCATTATGGTTGAAGCTTCAAGGAGTAAAGGTTGGACTAGTGCTCAATTGGATGGGTCTAGGAGGATAGTTTGGTGCTTCCATGAGAATTCATCTCTCTTGCCACCCGGAAGAAACCACCATGATCAACTCAAGGACGGGTGTGAAAACAAAGTGTGGGATCCCAGATCGCACAAGGAAGATCAATTTTTGGAGCCTATGTTTGTGAAGAACTCCATCAAAGTTTGGAGTTATTAACTTTGAATGATGAAGCACAATGGAAGTCCAAGCATTGGTGGATGTTCAAGGATGGATTCAAGCACAAGCCACCTTGATGAAGAGCTCCCCATAAGTCCAACTTAAGGACAATAAACAAAAGTGTTAGGTGGGAGACAACCCACCATGGTAAACTCTTTCCTTTTTCTCTTTTGTATATATTGGTAGAACTAGTTTAATTTCATGTTTTGAATTGCTTAGTTGAGTTTATTTGGGAGTCTAGTAGGTTAAATAAGGTTTTATGATGTTTTGGTAGTTGTTTGGAGGTTTGGAATGCTTGGTTTGGTGCAAAAATATAGAAAAAAGTTTGAAAAAAAAAAACAGAGAACCATCCATGCGCACACGCACTCTACGCGTACGCATGCCCAAGTATTTTCGGCCATCCACGCGCACACGTCATGTACGCGTACGTGTGGATTGAATTTTTCCACTTCCCATACATTCACCCAAGAGTTGTGCCTGAAGTGTGCCAACTTTGTGCCCCAGGGCACGCGCACGCGTACCTTGCTCGTACGCGTCGACTCTCTGCTTTGCCATGCACGCGTACGCGTCAGCCGCACGTACGCGTCGCTTCCATTTCATCAATCCACGCTTATGCGCACGTGACGCGCACGCGTGGGTTGCCCTGCTTCACCCACCCTCTTTTCTTCTCTTCTTTTCAATTCTTTCCTTCTTCTCTTCTCTTTCCACCCCTCAATCATCACCCAACACTACCAAACACCATCCATAACCACTTCTTTTAGTTAGTTAGTTAATTGTTTAATTAGTACATTTTCATTTTGTTTTCTATTTTTCTTTATGTGTTGGATTATTAATATTATTTACTGTTTCTTACTGCTGATTATTGATGAGATATTATTTTAACATCATTATTTTTAATTTTTATTGTTGGATTTAATTGTTGAGGTTATATTTTGTCATTTGGTTTTTAGCCTTCATGTTTATCATTTGTGAGCACCAAGTGAATGTTACAATGCCTTTAAGCTTCTTAACTCTTTTGAACTGCATGTTTTAGCCACCATGCATTCACCATCTATTGCTAGGGAATTGTATATTATCATTGCAATTTTTTTAGGTGATGCTTGTTTATGGTTTACCCTTATTCACATCACTTATTCCATGCATTGAGATCGTAGAATTGTGAAATTGGATCGAAAGCTTACCTAGTGATATATTTTTGAGCTTTGTAAGGCTTTGTGGGCCATGCTTACTATGTGATTGATTTCCACTTCTATCTTCTTTTTCCTAAGTTCCATAGCATCCATGTGTTTCACCTCTATGTCACTTAGGTGTTGCAACAACTTCAATATGTGTCATTGTTTGATGTGTGAGCTTTCTATACCATTTTGTTCATCAAATTTACTTACACATCAATCAATGTCCATGCATTATCCAATTTCACAATTGCTTGATTTTTGCTTGAATACTTTTATGCTTCTTCACTACTTGTTGGGTTATTTTAACCTACAAGTCTTTTAAAGTATCTCAAGCACACTAGAATGAGTGAAGTGCATGTTTTCTTTTGTATAATTGTGACATGGTCTCTAAATACTAGAGTGTGAGTTCTAAACCGTATGCAAGTTAGGACCCACACACTTACTTTTCATTAATGTCACACCAATTCACTCACTCAATTCTAGTGATTTACCTCATTCCAACAATCCATACTTCTTTGCTTGTGCATTTACTTGTCTTATTATCTCCTATTTTCTATGTTCAGGATAAGTCATCATAAGCAAAAACAGAAGCGGGAGAAGAACACGCAGCATCGATTGACCTACCAACTGAAGGTAGCAACTAGGAAAGTCGCCGAACCCCCTTGTTCATCTTTGGATGCACCAATGACGGTGCAAACTTTTAAGTGTGGGAGGTCATCTGACCGCTCAGTATTTTTGGGTGACAAGTTTCTAATCCCAATACTTTTGCATTTCATTTTTAGGTCTTTTAGGATTTTTGGTTGCATTGCATATGTATATATTAAGCTTAGTCAAAATCATGATATTTTCCAAGGATTTTATCTATAGGGCACCCCAATTGATTGAAAAAAAAATTTAGAACTTGCTTGAATTATATACTTTGTGGAACATGACTTTTGAGCTAAGAACACAAGCATGTGAGATTTGAGCCTAATTGTGTGGTTACATCATATATAACCACTTATTTTCATTCTTGTGTGCATTATTCTCTTCCTATGATTGTAATCTTTGATTTGTTTGATTCTTTATGTCCATTACTTTGTGTATACATGCATTTATATGATTGAGGCCATTGTTCAAATAGCTCACTTACCCAAATAGCCTACCTTTTATCTTCCATTGTTAGCCAATTTTGAGCCTATGCTTAACCCATTTGTTCTTAATTGTAGCACATTACAAACCTAAGTGAAAAATAACAAATGTCCTTAATTTGAATCTTCGATTAGCTTAGGCTAGTGAGAGTGTTCATCATTTGATTTTGGGAAAGTTGGAAACATTGGGTAAAGATAAAAGTGTGTGTGTTTGTGTAAAAAAAATTTAGGAATAGGGTACATACTCATGTATTAATCATGTGTAAACCATATGAATTGATGTTCTTGTATACATTTTAGTTTGAAAAAAAATGAGAAAAACAAAAAGAAAAAAAAATATATATATATATATATAAGAAGAAAAAGAAAATATATAGAAAAAGAAAGAAAAAGAATTGCAATAAAAAGGGGACAAAAATACCCCAAAGCAAGGTTCAATAAAAGTCAATGCATATGTGTGGTAATCAAAAGAGAATGCATGTGTGTGAAAAAGTGAAGAATGGGTAGTTAGGTTTGCTTAGAATTGTATAGGATGTCATAGGTTAGGTAGGAAGTTTAAGCTTATCAAAGATTCAAATTTCAAGCTCACTTGACCAAATATGCATCCTACCTTGACCCTAACCCCATTACAACCTAAAAGAAAAGACCTCATGATAATTGTATGCATGCATAAAGTAATTGTTGATTGTTAGATGAAAAGTAAATCTTGGAAAGCATGATTAGGGGAGAATTGAGTGAATCAACCCCGTACACTTGAGTGCTTAGAGCGGATACACATCCGGTGAGGGTTCGATTGCTCAATTACATGTCTCCACACATGATCATCTTTTCTTGCAAGTTTGTAAGATCTTTCAATGATTCAATTCAATTGTGGGTTGATTTGATTGCTATTACTTTAGCCTTTGTACTTGTATATGTATTCTTGGGAATTGATTGTTTTGACCAAGTAGATGCATTCATGTAGATAGATTGCATTTAGATAGATAATTGCATGGAGTTAGTTTGCATTGAATAAATGTTGATACCCTTTGCTTCTTTCTTGATTTTAGCATGAGGATATGCTTGGTTTAAGTGTGGAGAGATTTGATAAACCCCAATTTTGTGGTTTATTTTGTGCTTATTTTGGGGGATTTTATCAACTTTTCTCACATTTATATAATGAAATAGCATGGTTTTGCAATTCTCCCTTGATTTGTGCTTAAATGTGAAAACGTGCTTTTTAGGCCCTAAAATTAGTGAATTTAACTCACTTTAATTCAATTCGATACCTTGATATGTTTGTCGAGTGATTTTAGGTTCATAAGGCAAGTATTGGATGGAAGAAGTAAGGAGAAAAGCATGCAAAGTGGGAGAACTCATAAAGAAATGAAGGAACCATAAAGCTGTCAAGCCTGACCTCTTCGCACTCAAATGACCATAACTTGAGCTACAGAGATCCAAATGAGGCGGTTCTAGTTGAGTTGGAAAGCTAACATCCGGGGCTTCGAAATGATATAAAATTTGTCATATTTTGCTTCGCGTTCAGGGGCGCGCACGCGCCATGTACGCGTGCACGCCGATGCTGCTCGTGGCCCACTAAAGTGAAATCGCTCCCAGCGATTTCTGAAGCATTTTGGGCCCAACCCAACTCATTTCTAATGCTATTTCATGTAAAATTCAAGCTTGGACAAAGGGAGAGCAATTTTTTGTAGTTTTGGCATCATGTAGATTAGTTTCTAGAGAGAGAAGCTCCCTCTTCTCTCTAGAATTAGGTTAGGATTAGGTTGATTCCTCTTAGATTCATGTTTAATTCCTTGATTTCATCTTATTTCCTCAACAATTTCTTGATCTAATACTTCAATTCTTCTTGATTCTCTTGTTAATTTCTCTTTTGAGCATCTTTTTGTGATTGATGAACACTTGTTGGATTTGGATTTTTCTTTAATGAGATTTGGTGTTTGATGTTCTTTTGATATTGATTTGAGTTGTGATTATTGATTTCTTGCAATTAGTAGTTGGTAGATTTTACTATTTCTTGTCATTTACTATGTTTTTCTTTTATGCCTTCCAAGTGTTTGACAAAATGCTTGGTTGGTTGTTAGAGTAGATTTTGAGCATTCTTGGCTTGGAAAGAGTAAGTAGGCAATCTTGAGTCATGAAAACCCAACTCATGTTAGTGATCTAGAGTTGTTAGCTAATATTGTTTTCATTGACGCTAATCTTTTGCTAATTTAATTAGTAAGTTGATTAGGACTTTTGGATTGAGATTAGCTAGTCTTATTAGACTTTCTCTCATGGAAGATAATATGATACCTTCTTCCAATGTTGGAGATGACGTAATAAGATAAATTCTTGTTTATATTTGTGACATGATTGATTAGTCTTGTTTGACTTTCTCCCTATGTGAAGATGACATGATACCTTCTTCCGTTTGTTGGAGTTGACTAAATAAGATGAATTAATCAATGTACGACTAGGATAGATAGCCTATGATCTCAATTCTTGCCATGAATGTCTCTCTTTATTACTTGCTTTCTTTAGTTACTTGCTTGATTTACTCTTCTTGTCATTTAAATTCTTGTCCATTTACTTCCTTGCCCCTTTACCAATTATACCCCCATGTTCCTTCATAGCCAATAATCATACACTTCATTGTAATTCCTCGTGAGACAACCTGGAGTCTAAATACTCTGGTTATTTCTTTATTGGGGTTTGTTCTTTGTGACAACCAATATTTTTGCATGTGAAGATTCTTTGTTGGTGTAGAACTATACTTGCAACGAGAATTCATTCAATTTAGGAAATTCTATGTCAACAAATGTCAACACATCAACTGGATCTACAGAAATACCAATATTAGAAATAACATGTCCTAGAACAATCTCTTGTTTTACCATAAAGTGACATTTTTCAAAATTCAATATAAGGTTTGAACTAACACACCTGTCTAATACTCTAGCTAAACTATCCAAGCAAAGACTAAAGGAATCACCATATACGCTAAAATCATCCATGAAAACTTCCATACAGTTCTCAATGAGATCTGAAAAGACACTCATCATGCATCTTTAGAAAGTAGCCGGTGCATTACATAAGCCAAAAGGCATCCTCTTATATGCATACGTTCCAAAGGGACATGTAAAAGTAGTCTTCTCCTGATCTTCAGGAGCTATATGAGTTTGAAAATAGCCTGTATAACCATCTAAAAAGTAGTAATGGGATTTACCTGACAGACGATCAAGCATCTGATCAATAAATGGCAAGGGGTAGTGATCCTTGCGAGTAGCTTGGTTGAGACGCCTATAGTCAATGCAAACCCTCCATGAATTCTGCACTCTAGTTGTCAGGAGTTCTCCATGCTCATTCTTTATTGTTGTGACTACAGACTTCTTGGGCACCACTTGTACTGGACTGACCCATTCACTATCTGAGATGGGGTAGATAATATCTGCTTCAAGTAGCCTGGTCACTTCTTTGTTGACAACTTCTAAGATGGTGGGATTCAATCTTCTTTGGGGTTGACGGACAGACTTTGCTCCCTCTTCTAAGTATATTCTGTGCTTACAAACTTGAGGACTGATGCCTACTATATCCGCCAAGCTCCACCCAATTGCTTTCTTGTGTTTTCTCAGCACACTAAGTAGCTGCTCCTCTTGTTGGGAAGTGAGTTCCCTTGTAATGATAACTAGGAATTTATGATTATCCTCAAGGTAAGCATACTTGAGGTGGAGAGGAAGTGGCTTTAATTCCAATTTCTCCTCATGGCTAGGTTTTAGATTATCTGGAACTAGGGATAATGGCAAGGGGTCTTCATTATGTTCAGAGGGTGTCCCCACACTTGAACCTTGTTCCATGTGCTTCTCTTCTACTTCTTCTTGGTGAACTTCAGCTACAGTCTCATCAATGATATCGCACTGGAAGATAGAATGATCTTTCGGAGGGTGCTTCATAGCTTCATTTAAACTAAAACTCACTGCTCTGCCATCTATCTCAAAGGAGTAAGTTCCTGAGAATGCATCCAGCTTGAACTTCGAAGTCTTCAGGAATGGTCTTCCAAGCAGGATTGATGATGGTCTTCCTGAGTCATTAGGGGGCATTTCCAGGATATATAAGACGATGGGAAATGTGAGCCCCTTAATACTCACTAATACATCTTCAACAATTCCAACTACTGTAATAATGCTCTTATCTGCTAACACAAAATGAGCTGCCGAGCTTTTTAAGGGAGGGAGCCTCAAAGCATCATATATAGACAATGGCATTATATTAACACACGCTCCTAAATCACACATGCAATCAGAAAATATTACACCTCCAATGGTACAGTTAACCATGCATGGACCTGGGTCACTACATTTTTCAGGTATACCTCCCATTAAAGCAGATATAGAACTACCTAAAGGAATGGTTTCTAATTCATTAATTTTATCTTTATGTATGCACAAATCTTTCAGAAACTTCGCATATTTAGGTACTTGTTGAATAACATCAAAAAGGGGAACAGTTACCTCAACCTTTTTGAAAATTTTTACCATTTTGGGATCAAGTTCCATCTGCTTCTTGGACTTCCTTGTAAGGTGTGGAAATGGGATAGGAATGGCACTACTTGCAGCCTCTGCATCCTTTGGTGCTCCATTCCTTGGTTGAGCTACTTCTTCTTCAACCTTGTCTTGTACTTCCTCTTCTTCTTCAGTTTCTTCCACTTCAACCAAGTCTTCAACTGGGGTGTGTTCTAGTGGGCTTGGCGCCTCATGATTCCTCTCTTGCAATGTAGTTCCAGACCTCAAAGTGATGGCATTGATGCCACCCTTGGGGTTGGGTAAGGGTTGAGAAGAAATTCCACTGGAGCTTGAAGGCTGGTTAGTGGAAGCAGGTAATGAATCTATTCGGGAGATGAGAGCTTGTAAAGTAGCATTCAGACCGCTTAGAGTAGAGTTCAGTGTAGTCTGCATGTCTTGTTATCCTTGTGCAAGAGAATGAAGCATTTCGTCATTTGATGAGGAAAGGGGATAAGTGATCTGGGGGGCCTGTTGTTGATTGTGCTGGGGTCCTTGGGATTGCCTAAGGTGAGGTGCTCTGTAAGGCTGGTTCTGATTCTGCTGTCTGTTGTTATTATTCCACCTCTGATTTCCATTATTGTCTCTACCTCCTCTATTATAGTTTTCCCTCCAACCATGGTTGGAATTATCCCTCCATCCCTGGTTAGAGTTATCCTGCCATCCTTGGTTATAGTTCCCACCTTGGTTGTAGTTGCCGCCTTGTTAATTGTATCCTTGATTCGGGCGATCATAGAAGTTATGAGTAGCTGCCACAGTGTTGTCTTCTTGTTGGAGCTGCGGGCACTCATCAGTGTCATGACTATAATCAGCACAAATTCCACATACTCTTTGGAGAACTAACTGTTGTCCTTGTTGTGGTGGAGAAGGCTGAGTTTGTTGTTGATTCAACTGCATCTGCTTCAGTAGTTGGTCATTTCAGATATACTCTGTGTAAGAGCAGTAGTCTCACTGCTAGAGAAAACCTCTGCTACAGCCTTCGAGTGGTTGTTCCTGTGCCTGTGATTCCTAGTGGACTCAGCTAAGTCGCGCGGTCTTATACTTTTTCAGAGAACCATTGCTCGCACCATCTAGTGTAGTTTTATCCCGAGGCTTCATGCCTTGAGTGAAGTAGCTGATCAACACTAATCTGTCAATCATGTGATGGGGGCATGCATCCAGAAGATTCTTAAAGTGCTCCCAGTACTCATAAAGAGTCTCTGATTCTCCTTGAACAATGCAGGAAATCTCTTTTCTCAATCTATCTGTAACTTCAGCTGGAAAGTATTTTTCCTGGAATTCTCTCCTGAGTGTATCCCAGTTGGTGATAGTTGCTTCAGGTAGGGAGTAGTACCACTCTCTTGCCTTTCACTCAAGAAGAAAATGGGAAGGCGGTTAACAGAATAGAAGTTTCATTTGCACCATGACGCCTTACAGTAGAACAGGATGTCTGAAAATCCCTTAGGTGCTTGGTAGGCTTCTGAGCAGGTAAGCCATGAAACTTGGGCATCCAGTTGATTAGTGCAGTCTTCAGCTCAAAATCTATATCCAGAGTTGGATGATGCACTTGATACGGTTGCAGTATAAAATCTGGGGCTCCAGCTTCCTGGAGAGTAATCCTCCTAGGTGCTGCCATATTATCTGCACGTGAATCAACTGAATCAGTAGTAAAGGAGCTTGTTTCTTCCTCAAATGGCGGTTTAGATTCGCCCTCAGATGAGACTGGTGAATTGATAACAATCACTTCACCACCCTCAGAGGTTAACCTGTGCTGAGCTCGCCTAATACGTGAAAGAGTTCTTTCAATTTCAGGATCAAATGCAGCTAAGCTCGGATCAGGCAGTGAACACATCATTCAATGAAAGAAACATACAGCTCATGGTAGTAAAATAAAATAAAATACGCAAATAAAATAAAAATATGTACACTAATTAATAATTCAGTACACAATTACAACTCCCCGGCAACGGCGCCAAAAACTGATGCGTGGCAGAAGTTAGACCAATTAAAAGATTATAATATAATAGAACAGCGTTGCGAGTATAGCTCTTAACCAGCAAAAATCTGCCTCATCAATTTAGAAAGGTTGTCACAAAAGTTTAGAATAAAAATACTGGGAGTATGAGTCCCAGGTCGTCTCCCAACGAGTTGCTAGAAAGGGTGCTAAGTTATTAATCAGGAGTTTTTCGAGAATTTTGAGAGTTGAATGATAGAAAATTAATAATTATAATTAAGTGCAATGAAAATTAAAAGGAATTTATATTATTCAAAATAAAAAGCCTTGACTGGGGGAATGATTAATTGGAAGTTCTATCCTTGTTGGAATTCTCTCAAGTGTAGAATAAAGAGGTTGTTATTTTCACTTAGTTAACCCTTACTAAATAAAGGAAAGTCAAGTGATTGAGCTAACTCTTATTCGCAAATCCTAGTCCTCTCCCTTAGGAAGGTCTAGCATTAGTAAATACAGAATTAGCCAACAACTTCCAATTTAACTAACTACTTGAGCATTCCAACTCAAGTGTCTCTTCTTAATCAACCCTCATGTTAAGTAGGGAATCTACTCCATTGACATGAATATAATGCTCATAAGAATATAAGAAGAAGACATGGTAAACTAAATAAAATAGGGATTAAGAATTAATTAAAAATAAAAGTAATCCTTTGCATTAATAAATCCAAAATAATCGAATTACCACTCTAAACAAGAATTAAGAATATGGAATAAATAAATAGGGAGTAAGAAAACAAACTAGAATAGTATCTTCAACGGAGGTGATGACTCTTCAATATCCAAAAGCAAAAGCAATAAACTATGAATGTAAAGAAAAACTAGAGAAAGGGTAATTCTCTCTCTCTAGATTCAGATCTAAAAACCTAAAACTATCCTAATGAGAATGTGTGAATGTCTGTTGAGTCTCTGCATGTTCTCTGGCTCTATTTTGTGTTTCTGGGCCGAAAACTGGGTCAAAACTTGGCCCGAAATCGCCCCCAGCGTTTTCTGTTATTTCCGCAGATCGCGCAGGTCACGCATACGCGTCAGTAACGCGTGCGCGTCATTTGGAGAATTTCTTTGTCACGCGTACGCGTCAGGCACGTGCACGCATCATCTTGCAGAGCTCCAATCCACGTGTATGCGTCAGGCACGTGCACGCATCGCTGCAAATTTTTCCATTCCACGCGCTCGCGTGAGCCATGCGTGCGCGTCGGTGCTTGCTGGTCATCTCCTTGATTTCTTGTGTTCCTTCCTTTTTTGCAAGCTTCCTCTCCATTCTCTAAGCCATTCCTGCCCTATAAAGCCTAAAACACTTAACACACGGATCACGGCATCGAATGGTATAAAGGAGAATTAAAAAATACAAATTAAAGATCTCTAGGAAGCAAGTTTTCAATCATAGAACAAAACTAGGAAGGGATTATAAAATCATGCAAATCATATGAATAAGTAGGTAAAGACTTAATGAAACCACTCAATTAAACACAAGATAAACCATAAAATAGTGGTTTATCACACAGGTTATAGAAAGCTGGGAAACGCGTGCGCGCAAGGCGTGCTGGCGCTACGAACAGAGGGAAAAATCACGCGTGTGCGTTCGCACAGGTCGGTGCGCACGCACAGGAAGCAGAAAATAGCTGTTCTATGCGTACGCACAAGTACGTGCGTACACACAGATGCCCTGTTTTGCAAAATTTTTTTTCTTCAAAATTCTAAGGTACTAAGCCTTAGTTCAATAAAAAATCAACACCAAAACATGCAAGAACCCATAAATTCATGATCCAAGCCAAAATTAACATAACTAACTCAAAATTAAACTAATTCTAAGCTAATCAAGCATAACAAAAAGCAAATAAGTCAAAAATATATACAAAAGAGAAGAGTTAGAACAATGTTACCAAGCACTTTTATTTAATGTCTTTAAGTTAGACAATTGGGAGAGCCCTTGCTATGCTTGACTTTTCCACCAAATGCTTAAATGTCCAATGTCCTCCGGGGTCCCAATCCTAACCATCAACAAAAATAAAAGACAACCAAAAAGCAAGTTATTTACATATTAACATATATACAATAGCCACTAACTTTACACCATTGCAACTCCCCGGCAACGACGCCAAATTTGACGATGAACAAAAGCATAGGTTTGGATTTTCACACTAAAAGTAGAAATTGTCCGTTGAAAGTATAGTCCAAACCCAACAATTAAACATCAATCAAATAATAAATTCAATACAAAATAACCGAGAGTAATTCAACCTCGGGTCGTCTTCCCTAGGAGTTGCAATGAAATGTACAATTATTGGCTATGAGAGAGAGCATGGGGGATTAGAAATGAAAGTAAGAGCAAGAAATGTAAATAGCAAGAATTGAAACAAGCATGCAAGGAATTGAAAAGAAGGTAATTAAAGAACATTTGGCAAGAAGTGGATAATCTAGGTTTCCTATCCTAGTTGTGGACCACAAACATGGCAATTGTGTAGAATCAATCCAAATCAATCAATCCTCCTTGAAAATTAGTCAAAAGATGTAATTGATCTCAATCCATAAGTCCTAGTCAACTCACTAATTACTTAGTGAGAGACTGGCGTCAATGGAAACCAAATCAATTAACTAATCTCACACAATACAGAATGGACATCCACAACTCAATTTCACCCAAACACCTGATTTCTCAACCAAGGATGTGAAAATTAAACATGCAAGAAATTAAACATCAAAGCAATAAAAGTTAAAGCAATTAAATGCAAGGAAAAGAAATGGCAAGAAAGTAACTTAACATGCAAGAAAGTAAATGAAAGCAAATAAAAGTCAAATCAATAAAACTTCAAATGCAAGAAACCTCTTGGCAAGTAATTGAGGACTAAGGCTACCTATCCTATCAATTGACCAAAAATATATGATGATTATGAAGAGTAAATCCTACTTAGTCAACCTTACATCAAAGATAAGTCAAATAGGCATGGTTAATTTCAATCCCTAAGTCCTATGTCAACACTAAGGGGTCACATAGAGTCAAGGGAGACCAAATCAACTAAATACTCTAATATATCAAACAAGAATGGACATCAATGACTCAAGGATCACCAAAGTCATCAAATTCAAGTCAAGAGTGGAGAAAAACTAAGTAAAAACTAAGCCAAGTATTTTATCAAACACTTGGTGTGCATGAAAATAAAATAATATTAAAATACAACAAAATAAATTCTAAAACTTCCAAAGCAAGAAAGTGACAATGACAACTAAAGAAAGCAAATAAATTACATAGAAACATAAATTTGCATTAATTGGAACTAAAATAACAAAAGTGTGCATAACATAAAAAGTGACATAAAAGAGAAATTAAGAAGAACTAAGAGAAGTAAGACAATAAATTGAAGAAACATAAATGAAACTACATTAAAACTTGAATTAAAAATAGAAATTAAAGGAAATTAAACTAAACCTAACCTAATTCTAGAGAGAGAAGGGTAGCTTCTCTCTCTAGAAACTAAGAGAAAACGTAACAAAAGCTAACCCTAATTGCCCCCCTTCATCCTTCTTCAAGTTGGCCTTAAATAGCTTCAAAAAATGAGTTGGATTGGGTTTTGGGGCCCAAAAATCACTGCCAGCGAGTTGCAATTAATGAGGTCACGTGCAGGGACCTGTGCGGACGCACAGATGCGTGCGTCCGCACACATGCTGAATCCTGACTTGTGCATATGCACAAGTACCTGTGCGTATGTAGACGTAGACTTATGTCCACTATAGCAAATTGCATATCATATTGAAGCCCCGGACGTTAACTTTCCAATGCCGCTGAAACTGCCTCATTTGGACCTGTGTAGCTTAAGTTATGACCAATTTAGTATAGAGAGGTCAGAGCTGGCAGCTTTCCAAATCCTTCATTTCTTGAATTCTTCCCTTTTGCATGCTCTTTTCCTCACTTCTTCAACCCATACTTGCCTTGGAAACCTGAAAATCACTTAACAAATACATCAAGGCACCAAATAGGATTAAAGTGAATAAAATTGTCTAAATTAAGCACAAAAGAGCACGTTTTCACTTTCAAGCATAATTTAGGAAGAAATCTCAAAAGCATGCTATTTAGGTGAATAAATGTGGGTTTATGTGATGAAATCTACTCAAATCAAACCAAAATATATCGTAAGATATGGATTCATCACAGATCTAAGAGGAAGACTTCTCAAAGTTGGAAGGAAGAGGATACCTATTTGTGAAGATTACTTCAACGAACTAGGATCGGATGAGCAATTAAAAACTAAAAAGTTAAACCCCGCCAAGTTAGCCCATTTTGAGTTTTGGGGAGTATTGATGGTCAGTGGTGTGCTAAACGGTTTTCTGCTGCACCTTCCGAACCTATTTGACGTACTTCATACCTCGTAACTTCTGAAGCACGCTTCTAAAATAAATTCATGTCTTACAACATAAGCCAATTTAAATAAAAGGAGATGGACGTTTCAAGTAACGGGGTCAGCTTCAAGAAACTCTGAATATTCCAAGGGACTACCCACACCTCTTCTCAAATAACTGAGTCTGAATTTTGAGGGCAAAATTTCTAATTAGGTGGGTAGGATGTAAATCCCACTAAAAATGGTAAATAACTAGCCAATAAATCGAATATTAATTAGGAAAATTAAGAATGCAAAACCAATATTAAAATAAGATAGAGCTCTTCAAAATGAGAATTTTGATACCAATTTCGAAAAATTTGGCCCAAAATTAGACCGGATGGACCGAACCGGTTGAACTGGGCCCAAACTGAACCCGTAGGCCCAACCAGACCCATCACTTAAATGAGCTGAAGCTCATTTTCTCCCTCATTTGGCATGTAGAACGCTGGAAGCTCAGCAAGCAAGGGAAGAGCATTTGAAGCTTCCAAACCCTTAGTGAAATTTCATTTCTCGATAACTTTTGATCCGGAGCTCCGATTGACGATCCGTTTGCGGCCACGTGACCGCAGCGTCGAGCTCTACAAAGTCCGGTACATTGTAAGGTAAGGAATCCACATTTCCTTCCTTAATTTCCTCTGTTTCAGTTTCGAAAATTTATGAGCACCTATGTTGAAAATTGTTCAATTTGGTGTTCTAGGTTCGATTTAGCTTGCAGAGCTTATTGGGCTTGAGTTAGTATGTATATGGGTGTGGTAAGGATCACCTAAACCCTAGCCAATTTTTATTTCTTGATGAAAAACCTGAATTTGGATAGATATATATATATATGTGTGTGTGTGTGTGTGTGTGTGTGTGTGTGTGTGTGTGTGTGTGTGTGTGTGTGTGTGTGTGTGTGTGTGTGTGTGTGTGTGTGAATTGAAAAGTGAGTATTTGGAGGCTTATTGGTGATCAAGGCTTGGTTTGTGACTGGTTTATTTGAGCTTGGAGGGGCTGGGTTCTAGCTTGTTAGGCTGCCTTGGGTGGAATAAAGCGGTCGGCCAAGGTATGGTTTAGGTTTCGCGCGTTTAATATTTAAGGTGTTGTGAAAACTTAGGCTAGAGAACCATAGGTTAAGTTGAAAAGGTTGGATACACTAAATGATTAGCTTCATGATGATATTAGATAGATTTATGATTGAGTTTGAATTAGAATTTATGAGCATGAGTAGTTGAAGTTATTGAATATGTGTTATTGAAATTGAGCTTGTGTTGGAATTTATGGGCATGAATTGTTGGTATTGTTGAGTATGTATTCTTGGACTTATTAATGATGGGTTGATGTTGATATATGTTAATAGAATTTGGTGGTTATGACTTGTTTAATTAGTTGAAGTTGAATTATGATTGGTTATGAATGAATGAAGGGAATGGGTTAATGAATTTTTGAAATGGAAGATTATGGTTGAAAGGGGTGGATTGTTGAATAATATATGAGTTTTATGAATTGATGTGGATATTAAAGTGTTGGAAGATAGTATCAATGAGACAGAAGTTTGGCATGTGAATATGTGTTACAAGGTACCAAAAACAGAGTTGCAGCAGCTTTCTGGGCATTCTGGCCGTTTTGGAAAAACGCCCATCCACGAGTACGCGTGGCCCACACGTACGCGTGGCATGGCACTTTGATGATGCATGCGTGAGTAGCCATGCGTGCACGTGAAAAGCTAATGCGCATGATTACGCGGACGCATGACTCACGCATACGCGTGACTTGTTGTTCGTTCCATGCGTAAACGTGGCCCACGCGTACGCGTGGCCCCTGTTTGCTGCAAAACTGGATTTTGGAATTTTAAATCAAACCTCCATTTTCCTTTCTTTTAGACTGAAAGTATAGTGCTAAGTCCAGTAGCTAGTTGAAGCTAGGAAATTAAGGTAACTTGAGGGTGAAGTAAGGGTTAAAATGATGGATTATGAATAAGAACGGTTAAAATGATGGATTATGAATAAGAAGGGTGAAAATGTTATGAAAATGATGAACATTTGTGATAGTGATATGTTGATGGATGATTGAACTCATCTGAAATAAACAAATGTATGTTGAGATGCCTAGGCAGTAGCAAGGATGGTGGTTCGTCCCGCTTGCTCCAGGTCAATGTTTGAGAATTGATAATGATTATGCTTGATTTGGATTGAATAAATGTATGTTGTGATGCCTAGGTAGTAGCAACAGTAGTGGGTCTCCCATTTGCTCCAGGTTGAGCTTTTAAACACCCGCCTGGGTAGTAGCCGCAATAGTGGTTACTCCACTGGCTCTGGGTTAAGTGGGTAGTAGCAAGGGGGTTGTAGCTCAAACCCACTTGCTCTACATGGGTATTTCAGTCCATGGTTAGCTACCAGGATGTGTCGAGTTGGCTATATAACTGACAGATGATATCGTCAGCTATAGGACAGGCATGCATCATGTGCATTTGGTTCCTTTGACTGCTATGCATTATTTGAGATTGCCTAAGTGAATATTTATCCTGCTACATGCTGTTCTTGCTATTTGCACTATTTGCTTCTTACTTGTGAGCGAACTTATTTGTTTGCTTGTCTCTGCATGATTTATGAATGGCGGAGGAATGGAGGAAGGGTGAAAAAGGGTTGGTGGTTATGTTAGGTTTGAATTTGAGTAAGTATAGGAATAGCTTAGATTACCTACCCCTAATTATGGCTTTTATTTAGAAACTAAGTTTTGTAATTTTATGACGAAGTTCTAGGATTGCCTCTGGCATTCCCAGGACCTTATTTATTATACGCGTGGCACCTTTACCATGCTGAGAACCTCCGGTTCTCACCCCATACTGTGTTGTTGTTTTCAGATACAGGTCGAGAGGCTCCTCGCTAGGCGTATGGATCCTGAAGCGGAGTAGTACCTGAGTTCATTTTGGGTTTTGTTTGTATATATGTATCTAGCTTGCTCTCCAAGAAAACTTATTTATTTTGTTCCTCATAGAGGTTGAGGGAGAGCTAAGACCTTATTTTGTATTTTGAGTATTTTGGGATACCTGTATATATATATATATATTTTCTGGCCAGCCTTGGCTTCGCAGGCAGAGTCAGGAGCTAGTTATGATGTATTCTTGGCCTTCTTTTACTATGTCGCTTATCCTTATCCTTATCTCCTGGGTTTCTTAGTGCGCAAGTAATCCTAATCCTCGAGCGTTGCGGTTTCCATTTGACGATTTGTTCCACCTATTTTTCAAGGCTCCTAGTATACTTTCTCTTTTCATTGATATTATTAATATATATATATATATATATATATATATATATATATATATATATATATATATATATATATATATTACTTTTAGAGGTCGTAATACCTTCTCACCTCAGCTTTATGACTTAAGCATAAGACTCTGTGTGGTAGGGTATTACATGGAAAAAGAAAGGAGGTCAAATGTCCAATTGAAATTTACGAGTGATTTTTCAGGATTTTGATTTTTGTAATCGAGTATATGTGATTTTGGAACAAAAGTATCAACATTATTGTTTGCAATTTATTATTTTGTTGTTTAATTTATGTTGTTTTCTATTTTTTTTTACTTCTTTTAATTATTATTTTTAAGATAAATAATATAGTACTCATTAAATATGTAATTTTTTTATCATGAGTATATTAAAAAGTATCATATAATTAATATGTTTATTAACTAATTAGAGTACTATATATTTAATATACTCATGATGATAAATATTAAATAATTGATGAGAGTACAATTTTATGATAACATTAAAGAGAATATTGGATTTTAAACCAAAAAAAATATGGCCCAAAAAAACCTCAACAATTTAATAACAAAAAGTAATATCTTTTAACAGTTTTATAACTTTGCATTTTGATTGATTGAGAAATTATATCCGCCACCTTGATTTCTAAGAAATAATAATGGTAATTGTGATTGTGAATATTTATATAAGATAGATTTATTTATTTCAAAAAATACTGTGTGCACACCAAAAATCAGCTATTGAATAAGCATTAATATATTTGAGTACATTAAAATTATTTTTAATCTATATTTTTATATTCTAATGTATATTTTATACGGATTGCTGATTTTTATATATATTTTATACGGATTACTGAGTTGTGGTGCACGGAATTGCAATCATACCTTTGCAACTCCGCAAAACTAACCAGCAAGTGCACTGGGTCGTCCAAGTAATACCTTATGTGAGTAAGGGTCGATCCCACGGAGATGCCGGCTTGAAGCAAGCTATGGTTATCCTGTAAATCTTAGTCAGGAGATTACTGATAAGAATGATTTTGTTTATGAAAAGTAAATAACATGAAATGAATGATACTTGTGATTTAATAATGAGGAACAGGTTGAGGTTCCGGAGATGCTCTGTCGTCTGAATCTATGCTTTCCTACTGTCTTCTTCTCCAAACACGCATGGTTTCCTTCCATGGCAAGCTGTATGTTGGTGGATCACCGTTGTCAATGGCTACCATCCATCTTCTCAGTGAAAATGGTCCAGGTACAATTTCTGTACGGCTAATCAACTGTCGGATCTCTCATCTCGGATGAAAAATACCAGGCACAGCTACTGCACGGCTAATCATCTGTCGGTTCTCACTTGTGTCGGAATAGGATCTCTCTATCCTTTTGCACACTGTCACTGCGCCCAACATTCGTGAGTTTGAAGCTCATCACAGTCATCCCGTCCCAGATCCTACTCAGAATACCACAGACAAGGTTTAGACTTTCTGGATCTCAGGAATGCTGCCAATTGGTTCTAGCCTCTACCACGAAGGTTCTAATCTCACGGATTCGAATGCTCTGTTGTCAGGAGAGGCAAGTCAAATCCATGGATCAGAGACCCAAGGGATACGCACTTAAGCTGTCGCACAATGACTACGTTGAGCTCAGATAGAACGGGAGTGGTTGTCAAGCATGTGTTCATAAAGTTAAGAATGATGATGAGTGTCACAGATCATCATATTCTTTATATTGAAGTATGAGTGAGTATCTTAGAACAGAACCAAGCGTGATCGAAAAGAAAACAATTGTAATCGCATTAATCCATTGAGACACAGCAGAGCTCCTCATCCCCACCTATGGGGTTTAGAGACTCATGCCGTAGAAGATACAATATGAGATGTAAAATGTCATGAGTTACCAAAATAAATCTCTAAAAGTAGTTTTTATACTAAACTAGTAACTTCAGTTTACAGAAATTGAGTAACTAAGTGCAGAGAGTGCAGAAATCCACTTCCGGGGCCCACTTGGTGTGTGTTTGGGCTGAGCATTGAGCTTTACATGTGCATAGGCCTTTTTCTGGAGTTAAATGCCAGCTTGGATGCCAGTTTGGGCGTTTAACTCTAGTTCTGGTGCCAGTTCTGGCGTTTTACGCCAGAAAAAGGTCTCTTACTGGCGTTTAAACGCCAGTTTGGGCCATCAAATCTCGAGAAAAGTATGGACTATTATACATTGCTGGAAAGCCCATGATGTCTACTTTTTAACGCAATTCAGAGCATGCCAATTGGGCTTCTGTAGCTCCAGAAAATCCACTTCGAGTGCAGAAGGGTCAGAATCCAACAGCATCTGCAGTCCTTTCTCAGCCTCTGAATCAGATTTTTGCTCAGGTCCCTCAATTTCAGCCAGAAAATACTTGAAATTACAGAAAAACACACAAACTCATAGTAAAGTCTAGAAATGTGATTTTTGCATAAAAACTAATAAAAATATAATAAAAAGTAACTAAAATATATTAAAAACTACCTAAAAACAATGCCAAAAAGCGTATAAATTATCCGCTCATCACAACACCAAAATTAAATTGTTGCTTGTCCCCAAGCAACTAAAAAAATAGGATAAAAAGAAGAGAAAATACAATAAATTTCAAAATATCAATGAAGCTTAGTTCCAATTAGATGAGCGGGACTTGTAGTTTTTGCTTCTGAACAGTTGTGGCATCTCACTTTATCCTTTGAAGTTCAGAATGATTGGCATCCATAAGAATTCAGAATTCAGATAGTGTTATTGATCCTCCTAGTTTAGTATGCTGATTCTTGAACACAGCTACTTTATGAGTCTTAGCTGTGGCCCTAAGCATTTTGTTTTTCTGTATTACCACCGGATACATAAATGCCACAGACACATAACTAGGTGAACCTTTTCAGATTGTGACTCAGCTTTGCTAGAGTCCCCAGTTAGAGGTGCCCAGAGTTCTTAAGCACACTTTTTTTTTCTTTGGACCATGACTTTAACCGCTCTGTCTCAAGCTTTTCACTTGACACCTTCACGCCACAAGCACATGGTTAGGGACAACTTGATTTAGCCGCTTAGGCCAGGATTTTATTCCCTTGGGCCCTCCTATCGATTAATACTCAAAGCCTTGGATCCTTTTTACCCTTGCCTTTTAGTTTAAAGGGTTACTATCTTTTTCTGCTTGCTTTTTCTTTTTCCTTCTTTTTTCTTTATTTTTCACCTTTTTTTTTCCGCAAGCTTTGTGTTTTTCACTGCTTTTTCTTGCTTCAAGAATCAATTTTATGATTTTTCAAATTATCAATAACATTTCTCTTTTTTTCATTATTCTTTCAAGAGCCAACAATTTTAACATTCATAAACTTCACTATCAAAAGTATGCACTGTTCAAGCATTCATTTAGAAAACAAAAAGTATTGCCACCACATCAAAATAATTAAACTATTTTCAAGATGGAATTCAAAATTCATGTACTTCTTTTTCTTTTTCAGAAAACATTTTTCTTTTAAGAAAGGTGAAAGATTCATGGAACATTCATAGCATTAAGACATAGACACTAAACACTAATGATCATGTAATGAAGACACAAACATAGTCAAAACATAAAGGATAAAAATCGAAAATAGAAAAGAAAATAAACAAGGAGATTAAAGAACGGGTCCACCTTAATGATGGTGGCTTCTTCCCCTTGAAGATCCTATGGAGTGCTTGAGCTCCTCAATATCTCTTCCTTGCCTTGTTGCTCTTCTCTCATGGCCTTTTGGTCCTCTCTGATTTCATGGAGGATGATGGAGTACTCTTGTTGAGGTCCATGAGTGGGCTCTCTTGTTTGCTCTATCCTCTTTCTAGTGATGAGTTTTTGAGATGAATCTCTCCATCTCCCATGACTCAGAGTTGGAAGCAACTGCCTTCCCTTTCCTCTTCCTAGAGATTTCTCTGGCCTTAGGTGCCATTAATGGTTATGAAAAGCAAAAAGCTGAGCTTTTCCACACCAAACTTAGAAGCTTTGCTCGTCCTCGAGCAAAATAAGATAGAAGGGAATAGAAGAAGAATGATGCAATTAATTTTGAAAACTTATTACTGTATACAAGAGAAATTAAAAAGAGTTGAAAAGAATTTGAAAAGATATGCAAGTTTTGAAAACGTTTCGGAAGGAATTGAAAAGAATTGAAAAAGAATTAAAAAGAATTGGAAAGATCATTAATTTTTTGGAAATAGAAATTGAAAGATGAACGTTTAAAATATGTTTGATGCAAAAAATTATGAATTAAAACATGAAAAATTGAAAAAAATTGAATTGGAAATAAAATTACCTCCCTTGTGTCATCCTGGCGTTAAACGCCCAGAATGCTATCCATTCTGGCATTTAACGCCCACTTGACTGCCTCTTTGGGCATTTAACACCCAGCCAGATACCTTGGCTGGTGTTAAACGCTAGGAATCCTTCTTTACTGGGCATTTTTCTAAACGCCCAGAATGCTGCTATTTTTGGCGTTAAACACCCAGAATGCTACCTATTCTGGCGTTTAACGCCCAGAATGCTGCTTGCATGGGCGTTAAAAGCCCATTCTGCTATCCTTACTGGTGTTTAAACGCCAGTAAGCCTGTCCTCCAGGGTGTGCTATGTTTGATGCTGTTTTTGATTCCGCTTTAATTCTGCAGCTGTTGTCATGACTCCACATGATCATCAACCTAAAGAAAACATAAAATAACAATGAAAAATGAAATGAAAAAATAATTAACATAGCTAAATAAGATTGGGTTGCCTCCCAATAAGCGCTTCTTTACTGTCAATAGCTTGACATTACTGAGCTTTAATCTAGTCTCAGTCTTGAGGATTCTTGCTCAACATTGCCTTCAAGATAATGCTTGATTCTCTGTCCATTAACAATGAACTTTTTGTCAAAGTCAATATCCTGAAGCTCTACATATCCATATGGTGACACACTTGTAATCACATATGGTCCCTTCCACCGGGATTTCAATTTCCCAGGGAACAATCTGAGCTTAGAGTTAAACAGCAACCTTCTATCTTGGCTCAAAGACTCTAGATGATAGCTTTCTGTCATGCCACTTTTTTGCTTTCTTCTTGTAAATTTTAGCATTTTCGAAAGCATTGAGTCTGAACTCCTCCAGCTCATTCAGCTG
The DNA here is from genome assembly GCF_003086295.3 of Arachis hypogaea. Lineage (NCBI taxonomy): Eukaryota > Viridiplantae > Streptophyta > Magnoliopsida > Fabales > Fabaceae > Arachis > Arachis hypogaea. Next base: position 62,405,839 of record NC_092046.1, on the reverse strand, counting down.
GAGTAATCTTTTCTCTCCAGCTACCTTAGCATCAAGGTTTAGGAACCTGGTTGCCCAGTAGGCCTTGTGTTCCAGTTTCACTGGCAGATGACAGGCTTTTCCATACACAAGCTGGTATGGAGAGGTCCCTATAGGAGTCTTGAATGTGGTTCTGTATGCCCACAGAGCATCATCCAGACTTCTTGCCCAATCATTTCTACGGGTACTTACAGTCCGTTCCAGGATTCGTTTTAGTTCTCTATTTGAGACTTCAGCCTGCCCATTTGTCTGTGGATGATATGTAGTTGCCACTTTGTGGTTAATTCCATATCAGATCAGAGCAGAGTCAAGCTGTTTATTACAGAAATGAGTGCCTCCATCACTGATCAGTACCCTAGGGACACTGAACCTGCTGAAGATATGCTTCTGGAGGAACTTCATCACTATCTTAGTATCATTAGTGGGTGTTGAAATTGTCTCTACCCATTTAGATACATAGTCTACTGCCACCAGAATATAAGTGTTTGAATATGATGGTGGGAAAGGCCGCATGAAGTCAATACCCCATTGGTGCACGAAATTATGATTACACTTTTCACAATTCCGCACAACTAACCAGCAAGTTGATGAGCGGATAATTTATACCATTTTTGGCATTGTTTTTACATAGTTTTTAGCATGTTTTAGTTACTTTTTATTATATTTTTATTAGTTTTTATTCAAAAATCACATTTCTGGACTTTACTATGAGTTTGTGTGTTTTTCTATGATTTCAGGTATTTTCTGGCTGAAATGGAGGGACCTGAGCAAAAATCTGATTCAGAGGCTGAAAAAGGACTATAGATGCTGTTGGATTCTGACCCTCCTGCACTCGAAGTGGATTTTCTGGAGCTACAGAAACCCAATTGGCGCGTCTTAATTGCGTTGGAAAGTAGAAATCCTAGGCTTTCAAGGAATATATAATAGTCCATATTTTGCCTGAGATTTGATGGCCCAAACTTGCGTCCAAATCCAGCCTAAAACATCTTGGCGTAAATTGCCCAAACTGGCACCAAAGCTGGCAGTTAACTCCAGGAACAGCCTATGCACGAAAAAGCTTCAATGCTCAGCCCAAGCACACACCGAGTGGGCCCTGGAAGTGGATTTCTGCACTATCTGCACTTAGTTACTCATTTTCTGTAATCCCTAGTAACTAGTTTAGTATAAATAGCACTTTTTACTATTGTATTCGCATCGAGACTCTTACCATCTTATGCTATTGTACACGTTTAGAGGCTGGCCTCATGGCCATGCTTAGACCTTTTTCACTTTTGTATTTTCAACGGTGGAGTTTCTACACCCCATAGATTAAGGTGCGGAGCTCTGCTGTTCTTCATGAATTAATGCAATTACTACTGTTTTCTATTTAATTCACGCCTACTTCTTCTCCAAGATATACTCTCATACTTAATTCAGTTAAGTTAGAATGAAGGGGTGACCCATGACAATCACCCATTCTTCGTTACTCGCTTAGCCAAGATCGCGTGCCTGACACAAAGCGGTCTACATGATGTTCAACGTAGTCATTGGACGACAGCCAGAGTATATTCTCTTGGGTATCTAATACACGGACCGAGTTCGTGAGATTAGTATCTTTGTGGTATAGGCTAGAATTATTGGCAGCCATTCCTGGGATCCAGAAAGGCTAAACCTTGTCTATGGTATTCCGAGTAAAATCCGGGAAGGGATGACTGTGACGAGCTTCAAACCTGCGAATTTGGGCACAAGTGACAGCGTGCAAAAGGATTAATGGATTATATTCCTACGCTAGTAGGAACCGACAGATGATTAGCCATGCGGTAGCTGTACCTGGTATTTTTCATCTGAGACGAGAAATCCGACAGTTGATTAGCCGTGCAGAAACCGTAGAGGACCATTTTCACCGAGAGGATCTTACAGCTTGCCATGGAAGGAAGTAACGCATGGTTGGAAGGAGGCAATAGGAAAGCAGAGATTCAGAAGCAACAAAGCATCTCTAGACGCTTATCTGAAATTCCCACCAATGAATTACATAAGTAACTTTATCTTATTTCATGTTTTATTTATATTTTAATTATCAAAACCTCATAATCAATTGAATCTGCCTGACTGAGATTTACAAGATGACCATAGCTTACTTCAAGCCGACAATCTCCGTGGGATCGACCCTTACTCACGTAAGGTATTACTTGGACGACCTAGTGCACTTGCTGGTCAGTTACGCGGAGTTGAGAAGAAATGTTGAGTTCACGATTTCGCGCCGTTGCCGGGGATTGTTCGAGTTTGGACAACTGACGGTTCATCTTGTTGCTTAGATTAGGTAATTTTATTTTATGTTTAAGCTTTTTATTTTAATTTTCGAAAAAAATTTTGTTCTTCAGAATTTTTAAGAATGAATTCTAGAGTATCATGAGATATGTTGAAGCCTGGCTGGTTGAGAAGCCATGTCTAATCTTTTGGACTGAGGCTTCCACTTCTTATTGACATGCTTGTATGTTTTATGCTAAAGCTTGGCTGACTATTTGGCCATGTCTAATCTTTTGGACCGAAGCTTTCACTCAAAGCTTGGCTGGCCATTGGCCATGTCTAATTCTTTTGGACCGAAGCTTTAGACTAACATTGCATGATTCCTGGGATTCTTATTAAAAATTTTTGTATCCCTTTACTTTCTTTTTCCAAAATAATTTTTGAAAAATACAAAAAAAATTAATAAAATCATAAAACCAAAAATATTTTGTGTTTCTTGTTTAAGTCTTGTGTCAAATTTTAAGTTTGGTGTCAATTGCAACTTTTTAATTTTTCTTTAAATTTTCGAAAATTTGCATTGTGTTCTTCATTGATCTTCAAGTTGTTCTTGATATGTTTTCTTGTTTGATCTTTAATTTTTGTTGTTTTGTTTCTTTTCTTATTTTTCATATACATTCTTGAATTATTAGTGTCTATAGATTAAAAAGTTCTAAGTTTGGTGTCTTGCATATTTTTTTTTCTTAAAAAATTTTCAAAAACATGTTCTTGGTGTTCATCATGATCTTCAAAGTGTTCTTGGTTTTCATCTTGACATTCAAAGTGTTCTTGCATGCATTATTAGTTTTGATCTTAAATTTTTATGTTTTTCCCTTGTTTTACTCTGGAGAGGACCTAACGGAAATATTCGAAAAAGAAGAAGAGATGGCCAAACCTAACAACAATGGTGGAGATGCAAGGAAGATGCTTGGAGACTTTACTGCACCAACTTCTGACTTCTATGGAAGAAGCATCTCAATTCCTGCAATTGGAGCAAACAACTTTGAGCTTAAGCCTCAATTAGTTTCTCTAATACAGCAGAATTGCAAGTTTCATGGACTTCCATTGGAAGATCCTCATCAGTTCTTAGCTGAATTCTTGCAAATCTGTGACACTGTTAAGACCAATGGGGTTAATCCTGAGGTCTACAGACTTATACTTTTCTCTTTTGCTATAAGAGACAGAGCTAGGATATGGTTGGACTCATACCCTAAAGAAAGCCTGAACTCTTGGAAAAAGTTGGTCAATGCCTTCTTGGCCAAATTCTTTCCACCTCAAAAGTTAAGCAAGCTTAGAGTGGAAGTCCAAACCTTCAGATAGAAGGAAGGTGAATCCCTCTATGAAGCTTGGTAAAGATACAAGCAATTGATCAGAAGGTGTCCTTCTGACATGCTTTCAGAATGGAGCATCCTGTGTATATTCTATGATGGTCTGTCTAAATTGTCCAAGATGTCACTGGACCACTCTGCTGGTGGATCCCTTCATCTGAAGAAAACACCTATAGAACCCAGGAACTCATTGAGATGGTTGCAAATAACCAGTTCATGTACACTTCTGAAAGAAATTCTGTGAATAATGGGATGACTCAGAAGAAAGGAGTTCTTGAGATTGATACTCTGAATGCCATATTGGCTCAGAATAAAATATTGACTCAACAAGTTAATATGATTTCTCAGAGTCTGACTGGAATGCAAGCTGCATCCAGCAGTACTACAGAAGCTTCCTCTAAGAAGAAGCCTATGACCCTGAGAATCCTACAATGGAAGAGGTGAATTACATGGGAGAATCCTATGGAAACACCTATAATCCTTCATCGAGGAATCATCCTAATTTCTCATGGAAGGATCAACAGAAGCCTAATCAAAGCTTCAATAATAATGGGGGGAAAAATAGGTTTGGCAATAGCAAGCCTTTTCCATCATCTTCTGAGCAACAGACAGAGAATTCTAAGCAGAACCTCTCTGACTTAGCAAACATAATCTCTGATCTAAGTAAGACCACTCACAGTTTCATGACTGAAACAAGGTCCTCCATTAGAAATTTGGAGGCACAAGTGGGTCAACTGAGTAAAAGAGTGTTCGAAACTCCTCCTAGTACTCTCCCAAGCAATACAGAAGAGAATCCAAAAAGAGAGTGCAAGGCCATCAATATACCCAACATGGCCGAACCTGGAGAGAGTCAAAAGGCAGTGATTTCCAATGAGGAAGACCTCAATGGATGTTCACTGGCCACTAAGGAGTTCCCTATTGAGGAACCAAAGGAATCTGAGGCTCATACAGAGACCATAGAAATTCCACTGAACTTATTGTTGCCATTCATGAGCTCTGATGAGTATTCTTCCTCTGAAGAGGATGAAGATATTACTGAAGAGCAAGTTGCTCAGTATCTAGGAGCAATCATGAAGCTGAATGCCAAGTTATTTGGTAATGAGACTTGGGAAGATGAACCTCCATTGCTCATCAATGAATTGAATACCTTGGTTCAACAGAAATTACCTCAGAAGAAACCGGATCCCGGAAAGTTCTTAATACCTTGCATCATAGGCACCATGACCTTTAAGAAGCCTCTGTGTGACCTTGGTTCAAGTATAAACCTCATGCCACTCGCTGTAATGGAGAAACTAGGGATCTTTGAGGTACAAGCTGCAAGAATCTCATTAGAGATGGCAGATAATTCAAGGAAACAGGCTTATGGACTTGTAGAGGATGTATTAGTGAAGGTTGAAGGCTATTACATCCCTCCTGACTTCATAATCCTAGACACTGGGAAGGATGAAGATGAATCCATCATCCTTAGAAGACCCTTCTTAGCCACAGCAAGAGCTGTGATTGATGTGGACAGAGGAAAGTTAGTCCTTCAATTGAATGAGGACTACCTTGTGTTTAAGGCTCAAGGATCTTCTTTTGTAACCATGGAGAGGAAGCATGAAAAGTTTCTCTCAATACAGAGTCAAACAGAGCCCCCACACTCAACTTCTAAGTTTGGTGTTGGGAGGACAACATCAAGCTCTGAGTCTTTGTGAAGCTCTCTAAGAGCTCACTGTCAAGCTATTGACACTAAAGAAGCACTTGTTGGGAGGCAACCCAATGTTATTTAATTATATTTATTTATTTTCCATTGTTATTTTATGTTTTCTTTAGGTTGATGATCATGTGAAGCCACAAAAAGAACTGAAAAATCAAAAATAAAATGAAAAAATAGCATCAAAAACAGCACACCCTGGAGGACAGGCTTACTGGCGTTTAAACGCCAGTAAGGATAGCAGAATGGGCGTTTAACACCCAGCCTGGCAGTATTCTGGGCGTTAAACGCCAGAATGGGCAGCACTCTGGGTGTTTAATGCCAGAAAGGGCTGTCTGGCATCTGGCTGGCGTTAAATGTCAGAAATGGACAGCAGACTAGCGTTTAACGCCAGGAAAGGTAGCAGAGCTGGCGTTTAACGCCAGGAAAGGTACCAGAACTGGCGTTAAATGCCAGAATTGGCACACAATGGGCATTTGAACACCAGAATGGTGCAGGGAGTAGAATCCTTGACACCTCAGGATTTGTGGACCCCACAGGATCCCCACCTACCCCACCTCTTCTTCTCTCCTCTTCACACCTTTCCATAACACTCTTCCCCAAATACCCTTCACCTATCAAATCCTACCCTCTCCTCCATATTCTCTTCACCACTCACCTCCATCCATCATAAACCCCACCTACCTCACCATTCAAATTCAAACCATTTCCCTGCCAAACCCACCCCTTCATGACCGAATTCCCCCTCTCTCTTATCCTATAAATACCCATCCTCACTACCTTCAATTTCACATATCATACACACTACTACCCCCCTTGGCTGAAACCACCACTACCATCCATCTCCTCCATTTCTTCTTCTTCTACTGTTTTCTTTCTTCTTTTGCTCGAGGACGAGCAACAATTCTAAGTTTGGTGTGGGAAAAGCTAAACTTTTTTTTTCATAACCATCAATGGCACCTAAGGCCGGAGAAACCTCTAGAAAGAGGAAAGAGAAAGCAATTGCTTCTATATCCGAGTGATGGGAGATAGAGAGATTCATCTCAAAGGTCAAGCAAGACCACTTCTATGAAGTTGTGGCAAAGAAAAAGGTGATCTCCGAGGTCCCCTTCAAGCTCAAAAAGAGTGAATATCCAGAGATCCGACAAGAAATTCAAAGAAGAGGTTGGAAAACTCTCACCAACCCCATTCAACAAGTCAGAGTCTTAATGGTTCAAGAGTTCTATGCCAATACATGGATCATTAAGAACCATGATCAAAGTATGAACCCGAACCCAAAGAATTGGCTCACAGTGGTTCGGGGGAATTAATTGGATTTTAGTCCGAAAAATGTGAGGTTGGAATTCAACTTGCCAATGATGCAAAGAGATCCTCACCCTTTCACTAGAAGGGTCAACTTTGATCAAAGGTTGGACCAAGTCCTTAGGGACATTTGTGTGGAAGGAGCTCAATGGAAGAGAGACTCAAGAGGCAAACCAGTTCAACTAAGAAGGTTGGAGTTCATCCAATGCTCTATCATTCCTACTAGCAACCGGTCTGAAGTTACAATAGACCAGGCTATCATGATCCATAGCATCATGATTGGAGAGGAAGTAGAAGTTCATGAGATCATATCCTTAGAACTCTACAAGGTGGCGGACAAGCCCTCTACTTTGGCATGGTTAGCCTTCCCTCATCTCATTTGTACCCTATGCAATTCAGCTGGAATTGCCATAGAGGGAGACATCCTCATTGAAGGAGATAAGCCCATCACTAAAAAGAGGATGGAGCAAACAAGAGAGCCCACTCATGGACCTCAACAAGAGCATGAGGAAGTCCCTCATCATGAAATCCCTAAAATACCTCAAGGGATGCACTTTCCTCCACAAAATTATTAGGAACAAATTAACACCTCCCTAGAAGAACTGAGTTCCAACATGGGACAATTAAGGATGGAGCACCAAGAGCATTCCATCCTCCTCCATAAAATTAGAGAAGACCAAAGAGCCATAAGGGAGGAGCAACAAAGGCAAGGAAGTGACATAGAGGAGCTCAAGCACTCAATAAGATCTTCAAGAGGAAGAACTAGCTGCCATCACTAAGGTGGACCCGTTCTTTAATTTCCTTGTTTGTATTTTTTTGTTTTTTGAATTATATGCTTTATGTTTTGTCTATATTTGTGTCTTTATTATATGATCATTAGTGTCTAGTGTCTATGTCTTAAAGCTATGAATGTCCTATGAATCCTTCACCTTTCTTAAATGAAAAATGTTTTTAATTGCAAAAGAACAAGAAGTGCATGATTTCGAATTCTATCTTGAAATTAGTTTAATTATTTTGATGTGGTGGCAATACTTTTTGTTTTCTAAATGAATGCTTGAACAGTGTATATTTTTGATATTGTTGTTTATGAATGTTAAAATTGTTGGCTCTTGAAAGAATAATGAAAAAGGAAAAATGTTATTGATAATCTGAAAAATCATAAAATTGATTCTTGAAGCAAGAAAAAGCAGTGAATAGAAAAATCTTGCGAAAAAGAAAAATGGCAAAAAAAATAAAGAAAAAAAAAAGAAAGAAAGAGAAAAAGCAAGCAGAAAAAGCCAATAACCCTTTAAACCAAAAGGGAAGGGTAAAGAGGATCCAAGGCTTTGAGCATTAATGGATAGGAGGGCCCAAAGGAATAAAATCCTGGCCTAAGCGGCTAAACCAAGCTGTCCCTAACCATGTGCTTGTGGCGTGAAGGTGTCAAGTGAAAAGCTTGAGACTGAGCGGTTAAAGTCGTGGTCCAAAGCAAAAAAAGTGTGCTTAAGAGCTTTGGGCAACTCTTACTGGGGACTCTAGCAAAGATGAGTCACAATCTGAAAAGGTTCACCCAGTTATGTGTCTGTGGCATTTATATATCCGGTGGTAATACTGGAAAACAAAATGCTAAGGGTCACGGTCAAGACTCATAAAGTAGCTGTGTTCAAGAATCAACATATTGAACTAGGAGAATCAATAATACGATCTGAATTCTGAGTTCCTATGGATGCCAATCATTCTGAACTTCAAAGGATAAAGTGAGACGCCAAAACTACTCAGAAGCAAAAAGGCTATAAGCCCTGCTCATCTAATTGGAACTAAGTTCATTGATAAGTTTGAGATTTATTGTATTTTCTCTTTTTTTTATCCTATTTTGTTTTTAGTTGCTTGGGGACAAGCAACAATTTAAGTTTGGTGTTGTGATGAGCGGATAATTTATACCCTTTTTGGCATTATTTTTACATAGTTTTTAGCATGTTTTAGTTACTTTTTATTATATTTTTATTAGTTTTTATTCAAAAATAATATTTCTAGACTTTACTATGAGTATGTGTATTTTTCTGTGATTTCAGGTATTTTCTGGCTGAAATTGAGGGACTTGAGCAAAAATCTGATTCAGAGGCTGAAAAAGGACTGCAGATGTTGTTGGATTCTGACCCTCCTGCACTCGAAGTGGATTTTCTGGAGCTACAAAAACCCAATTGGCGCACTATCAATTGCATTGGAAAGTAGACATCCTGGGCTTTCCAGCAATATATAATAGTTTATATTTTGCTCGAGCTTTGATGGCCCAAACTGGCGTCCAAAGCCAGCCTAAAACATCTTGGCGTAAAACGCCCAAACTGGCACCAAAGCTGGTGTTTAACTCCAGGAACAGCCTATGCACGAAAAAGCTTTAATGCTCAGCCCAAGCACACACCAAGTGGGCCTCGAAAGTGGATTTCTGCACTATCTGCACTTAGTTACTCATTTTTTGTAATCCCTAGTAACTAGTTTAGTATAAATAGCACTTTTTACTATTGTATTCGCATCGAGACTCTTTCCATCTTATGCTATTGTACACGTTTGGAGGCTGGCCACTTTTCCACTTTTGTATTTTCAACGGTGGAGTTTCTACACCTCATAGATTAAGGTGTGGAGCTATGCTGTTCTTCATGAATTAATGCAATTACTACTGTTTTCTATTCAATTCACGCCTACTTCTTGTCCAAGATATACTCTTGTACTTAATTCAGTTAAGTCAGAATGAAAGGGTGACCCGTGATAATCACCCAATCTTTGTTACTCGCTTAGCCAAGATCGCGTGCCTGACAACCACAAAGCGGTCTACATGATGTTCAACGTAGTCATTGGACGACAGCCGGAGTATATTCTCTTGGGTATCTAATACACGGACCGAGTCCGTGAGATTAGTATCTTCGTGGTATAGCCTAGAATTATTGGCAGCCATTCCTGGGATCTGGAAAGTCTAAACCTTGTCTGTGGTATTCCGAGTAGGATCCGAGAAGGGATGACTGTGACGAGCTTCAAACCTGCGAATGTTGGGCGCAAGTGACAGTGTGCAAAAGGATCAATGGATTCTATTCCGACGCTAGTGGGAACCGACAGATGATTAGCTATGCAGTATCTTACCTGGTATTTTTCATCCGAGACGATAAATCCGACAGTTGATTAGCTGTGCAGAAACCCTAGAGGACTATTTTCACTGAGAGGATCTTACAGCTTGCCATGGAAGGAAGTAACGCATGGTTGGAAGGAGGCAATAGGAAAGCAGAGATTTAGAAGAAACAAAGCATCTCCAGACACTTATCTGAAAATTCCACCAATGAATTACATAAGTAACTTTATCTTATTTCATATTTTATTTATACTTTAATTATCAAAACCTCATAATCAATTGAATCTGCCTGACTGAGATTTACAAGATGACCATAGCTTGCTTCAAGCCGAAAATCTCCGTGGGATCGACCCATTGATAAACAACTATTTATGGTTTATCTTGTGTTCAATTGAGTAGATTTTATCAACTCTTTACCCACTTATTCATACTATTTGCATAGTTTTACATTAGCCTTCCTAATTATGTGCTTTGATTGAAAACATACTTCTTTGGCCTTAAAGTTCCCTATGTTTAATCCTCTCTTATTACCATTAGATGCCTTCATATGTGTGTTAAGTGATTTCAGAGATCACAGGGCAGGAATGGCTCAGAGGATGGAAAGGAAGCATGCAAAAGTGGAAGGAATACAAGAAGTTGGAGAAATTGCTAAGCTGTCTAGCCTGACCTCTTCACACTCAAATGGCTATAACTTTAGCTACAGAGGTCCAAATGATGCAGTTCCAGTTGCGTTGGAAAGCTAACGTCTGGGACTTCGATTTGATAGATAATATTCTATAGTTTCTCTAACGCTAGATGACGCGACCGCGTGCTCCACGCGGCCGCGTCGCAGTGACAAAAATCAGCGTATTTGAATTCTTCTCCAGCGATTTCTGGGCTGTTTTCGACCCAGTTCTCGGCCTAGAAAACACAGATTAGAGGCTATAAAGTGGGGGAATGCACTCATTCAAAGGGAGGCCTTCACATTCACAATTTTAGGAGTAGATGTAGTTTTTAGAGAGAGAGGTTCTCTCCTCTCTCTTAGGATTAGGATTTAGGACTTCTCTTAGTTTTAGGAGTGAATCTCAGTCCCAGGTTCAAAGTTCTTTTATTTCTTTTCTCATTTTTATTTATGACTCTCTATGTTTAGATTGATTTTCTATTTAATATATTTTGAGGTATTTCAGACTTATGATTGCTTTCTTTTATTTATATAAATAATTTGGATTTTTCCCTTTTGGCTTTGGTTGAGTCATTGGTAACTCTTGAGTTATCAAACTCATTGTTGATTAAAAATTGGAATTCTTCAAGAATTACTTCGAGATCCAATAACTCTAACTTTTCCCAAGGAAAGCCTGGGACTTGAGGATTCGAATTAATTCGTCCACTTAACTTACCTTCATAGTTAGAGGTTAACAAAGTGGGAGAAAAATCCATTCTCATCACAATTGATAAGGATAACCAGGATAGGACTTCCAGTTCTTATACCTTGCCAAGAATTTATTTTACAGTTATTATTATTTTATTTTACTTGTCATTCAACATACTTTTTACCTTGATCCAAAACCCCAATTTACAACTCATAACCAATAATAAGAACACCTCCCTGCGGGACTTGAGGATTCGAATTAATTCTTGAAGAATTCCAATTTTCAATCAACAATGAGTTTGATAACTCAAGAGTTACCAATGACTCAACCAAAGCCAAAAGGGAAAAATCCAAATTATTTATATAAATAAAAGAAAGCAATCATAAGTCTGAAATACCTCAAAATATATTAAATAGAAAATCAATCTAAACATAGAGAGTCATAAACAAAAATGAGAGTAGAAATAAAAGAACTTTGAACCTGGGACTGAGAGTCACTCCTAAAACTAAGAGAAGTCCTAAATCCTAATCCTAAGAGAGAGGAGAGAACCTCTCTCTCTAAAAACTACATCTACTCCTAAAATTGTGAATGTGAAAGCCTCCCTTTGAATGAGTGCATTCCCCCACTTTATACCTCTAATCTGTATTTTCTGGGCCGAGAACTGGGTCGAAAACAGCCCAGAAATCGCTGGAGAAGAATTCAAACACGCTGATTTCCATCACTGCGATGCGGCCGTGTGGAGCACGCGGTCGCGTCGCCTAGTTTCAGAGCAACAATAGCATATTAATATCAAATCGAAGCCCCGGACATTAGCTTTCCAACGCAACTGGAACCGCGTCGTTTGGACCTCTGTAGCTAAAGTTATAGCCATTTGAGTGCGAAGAGGTCAAGCTGGACAGCTTAGCAATTTCTCCAACTTCTTGTATTCCTTCCACTTTTGCATGCTTCCTTTCCATCCTCTGAGCCATTCCTGCCCTGTGATCTCTGAAATCACTTAACACACATATCAAGGCATCTAATGGTAATAAGAGAGGATTAAACATAGGGAACTTTAAGGCCAAAGAAGTATGTTATCAATCAAAGCACATAATTAGGAAGGCAAATGTAAAACTATGCAAATAGTATGAATAAGTGGGTAAAGAGTTGATAAAATTCACTCAATTGAGCACAAGATAAACCATAAAATAGTGATTTATCAACCTCCCCACACTTAAACAATAGCATGTCCTCATGCTAAGCTCAAGAGAAGCTATAAAGGAATGAAGAAGAAAGTAAGAATGTATGAAATGCAATTTATATGAATGCAACCACATGCAAAATGTTTCTACCTACTTAGTTAAAAGTAAACAAATCTTTCAAGAAGAAATATGAACTGGATTTCACTAATTCAAATCATGAAATGAAGTACAAATAAACTTGCAAGAAGAAAATAGCTCATAAAAGTAGGGAACAAGGAATCGAGCATCGAACCCTCACTGGTAGTGTATACACTCTAATCACTCAAGTGTTTAAGGTTGGATTCTCTCAATTCTCTACTAACCTTGCTTTCAAAGGCTTGCTCTTCATCTAACAATCAACATAAATTTAATGCACAGATACACATATCAAGAGGTCTTTTAAGGGTTGTAATGGGGTTAGGGTCAAGGTAGGATTGTATTTGGCCAAGTGGACTAAAATCTGAATCCTTAATTAACTTAAACTTTTTCCACCTAACTTAAGACAATCCATATAATTACAATGCAAAATATGACTACCCATTAACTATGTTTTTCCACATATTCATGCATCCGATTTTGAGTACAGTACATATGCATTGTTTTCATCATTTACTTTGGGGCATTTTGTCCCCTTTTTCTTATTTGCTCTTTTTTTTTCTTTTTCTTTTTCTCACTTTTTTTATATATATTCTTTTTCTTTTCTTTTATTTTTCTCAATGTATATGATTAAATTATTGGATGCATGAATCATGTCCTAAACATTTCTTTCACATTTTCAGAAAATTCTAACATACTCAATTATCAAACCAAATGTTTCCAAATTCAACTTTTTCCATACTTAATTCATGAGCACTCTCACTAGTCTAAGCTAACCAAAGATTCAAATTAAGGACATTATTGTTTTCTGCTTAGAGTTAATGATGTGCTAAAGTAAAGAACAAAAGGGGTATAATAGGCTCAAAATTGGTTTGCAAGGGATAATGAAAGGTTAAGGCCATATGGGTATGTAAGTTTAGTGAAACAAAGGCCTCAATCATATAAGTGCATGCATACATCAAACCATGGAAATATAGAATTAAGCAAGACAAAGATCACAATTTTAGAGAGAAAAATACACACTAAAACAAAATTTTGGTTGATAAAATGCAACCAATTCAAATAGGCTCAAAATCTCACAGGTTTTGTGTGTTTGAGCTCTAAACTATGTTCCAGTATAATATTTCTTCAAACAAGTGTAACATTAAATTTTATTCAAATTAGTGAAATACTCTAAAAGGTTTCTTGAAAAAGAAAATATTACTTCAACTAAGTGGTAAAATATGCACAAAATCAAATAATCATGCAATCAAACATGCAAATGCAAAAACTAACAAGGAAAATAAACCATTGGTGTTGAGATAAAAGAGTCACTAACCCATGGAGATCGGTATCGACCTCCCCACACTTAAAGATTGCACCGTCCTCGGTGCATACTCAGATGTGCAAGTGGACGGGTTGTTCCAACTGACGCTTTTCTCCAAAGATTGTGCAGATGGACTTGTCTGTCTCCCCATGTAAACGTCTTTCGGTTCCCTTTCGGGTGGCCATCCTGAAAGAAAAAGGGAAGTAACCCAGAAGTAAAGATAAGAAAATAAATGAAATATGGGTGGGTTAATGCCAATTGATAAGGGTCTCATTTACATGGAAACTTCAACATGTACGTGAGAAAATAATAAAAGTCATGGCATACCAGTGGTATAAAATTTGCAACAATGGGGAAGAGAGTGGGTAATGAAAGACAATGTAGGTTCATGTCAATGCAAAAGGAATATCAGTATTATAAAAGGTAGCATTGATTTAAATAATATTACCCAATCTGAATAAAAGAAGTCATGAAGCACCAGGATAATTCAAGAGAAGATGCAACAGTTGAACAGGAAAATTTTAACACCAATGGTAAAATAATAAATTTAGAAAAGAAAAATAAAAATATGCACAAAATTAAAATGCAATGAATGAAATATGCAAATAAAATAAGTAAAATAAAATAAAAGATAAGAAGAATGAGAAGGGAAAGAAAGGAAGAAGAAGTAAGTAAGAAAGGAGGGAGGAAAAATTAGGATTGGGGGAGAAAAGATAAGATATTTGGCAAATTAGGATAAGTTGTGCGGCGCAAGCGACGCGGTCGCGTGGGGCACGCGGTCGCGCGGTTTGCGCTTAAACTGATTGACGCGGTCGCGTCGGTCACGCGGTCGCGTGACACAGTTTATGCTACTGGCGCGAGGGCAGCCTCGCGCCCGCACAACTCTCTGTTCAAAATCATATTAGTGCCAAATTTTAGGTGACGCGATCGCATGGGGAATGCGATCGCGTGAGTGGGCTTTAAAGGAAAATGACGCGGTCGCGTGGGTCATGCGGCCGCGCGGGAAGGATTATGCGTTCAGCACCAATCCAGCACCACTCTCGCATAACTTTCAGGTGTGCACCACTTTGACGTCGAAATCTTGGTCACGCGGTCACATGAGAGGCCATTATTCCCATATGACGCGGTCGCATCAGCGATGCGGTCGTGTGGGACGATTTGTGCCATTGGCACGCCTCCAGCCACGCTTTCGCGTGACTTTCTGTTCGTTTTCTTTTCTTCCCATTGCACTGGTGACGCGGACGCTACAGCGACGTTGCCGCGTCGCGTGCGTGCTTCTTTTTTTTTTAATGCAATATGCAGAATGCAATGCTTAATGTGAATGCTATGAAAACTTCCAGGTTCAATGAAAATTAAAATAAAATAAAAACAAACAACATGAAATAAAATTGAAAAAGAAACGATCATACCATGGTGGGTTGTCTCCCACCTAGCACTTTTAGTTAAAGTCCTTAAGTTGGACATTTAGTGAGCTCCTTGTTATGGTGGCTTATGCTTGTATTCATCCAGGAATCTCCACCAGTGTTTGTACTTCCAGTAACTTCCGGGGTCCCAAACTAGGCATGTAAAGCCCTTAAGAAGCTTCAAACAGATTCTTAGGCACCCAGGGTGACAAATGTTAGAGCAGATTCCAGGATCCCAAAACTTGCTTTTACACCCGTCTTCAATGGGTTAGTGACTCTTCTATCTCAACACCAATGGTTTATTTTCCTTGTTAGTTGTTGCATTTGCATGTTTGATTGAATGATTATTTGATTTTGTGCATATTTTACCACTTAGTTGAAGTAATATTTTCTTTTTCAAGAAACCTTTTAGAGTATTTCACTAATTTGAATAAAATTTAATGTTACACTTGTTTGAAGAAATATTATACTGGAACATAGTTTAGAGCTCGAACACACAAAACCTGTGAGATTTTGAGCCTATTTGAATTGGTTGCATTTTATCAACCAAAATTTTGTTTTAGTGTGTATTTTTCTCTCTAAAATTGTGATCTTTGTCTTGATTAATTCTATATTTTCATGGTTTGATGTATGCATGCACTTATATGATTGAGGCCTTTGTTTCACTAAGCTTACATACCCATATGGCCTTAACCTTTCATTATCCCTTGCAAACCAATTTTGAGCCTATTATACCCCTTTTGTTCTTTACTTTAGCACATCATTAACTCTAAGCGGAAAACAATAATGTCCTTAATTTGAATCCTTGGTTACCTTAGACTAGTGAGAGTGCTCATGAATTAAGTATGGAAAAAGTTGAATTTGGAAACATTTGGTTTGAGAATTGAGTATGTTAGAATTTTCTGAAAATGTGAAAGAAATGTTTAGGACATGATTCATGCATCCAATAATTTAATCATATGCATTGAGAAAAATAAAAGAAAAGAAAAAGAATATATATAAAAAAAGAGTGAGAAAAAGAAAAAGAAAAAAAAAAGAGCAAATAAGAAAAAGGGGACAAAATGCCCCAAAGTAAATGATGAAAGCAATGCATATGTACTGTACTCAAAATCGGATGCATGAATATGTGGAAAAATATAGTTAATGGGTAGTCATATTTTGCATTGTAATTATATGGATTGTCTTAAGTTAGGTGGAAAAAGTTTAAGTTAATTAAGGATTCAGATTTTAGTCCACTTGGCCAAATACAATCCTACCTTGACCCTAACCCCATTACAACCCTTAAAAGACCTCTTGATATGTGTATCTGTGCATTAAACTTATGTTGATTGTTAGATGAAGAGCAAGCCTTAGAAAGCAAGGTTAGTAGAGAATTGAGAGAATCGAACCTTAAACACTTGAGTGATTAGAGTGTATACACTACCAGTGAGGGTTCGATGCTCGATTCCTTGTTCCCTGCTTTCATGAGCTATTTTCTTCTTGCAAGTTTATTTGTACTTCATTTCATGATTTGAATTAGTGAAATCCAGTTCATATTTCTTCTTGAAAGATTTGTTTACTTTTAAATAAGTAGGTAGAAACATTTTGCATGTGGTTGCATTCATATAAATAGGTTGCATTTCATACATTCTTACTTTCCTCTTCATTTCTTTATAGCTTCTCTTGAGCTTAGCATGAGGACATGCTATTGTTTAAGTGTGGGGAGGTTGATAAACCACTATTTTATGGTTTATCTTGTGCTCAATTGAGTGGATTTTATCAACTCTTTACCCACTTATTCATACTATTTGCATAGTTTTACATTTGCCTTCCTAATTATGTGCTTTGATTGAAACATACTTCTTTGGCCTTAAAGTTCCCTATGTTTAATCCTCTTTTATTACCATTAGATGCCTTGATATATGTGTTAAGTGATTTCAGAGATCACAGGGCAGGAATGGCTCAGAGGATGGAAAGGAAGCATGCAAAAGTGGAAGGAATACAAGAAGTTGGAGAAATTGCTAAGCTGTCCAACCTGACCTCTTCGCACTCAAACGGCTATAACTTTAGCTACAGATGTCCAAACAACGCGGTTCTAATTGCGTTAGAAAGCTAACGTCCGGGGCTTCGATTTAATATATAATATCCTATACTTGCCCTGACGCTAAGCAACGCAACCGCGTGCTCCACGCGGCCGCGTCGCAGTGACGGAAATCAGCGTGTTTGAATTCTTCTCCAGCGATTTCTGGGCTGTTTTCGACCCAGTTCTCGGCCCAGAAAACACAGATTAGAGGCTATAAAGTGGGGGAATGCACTCAATCAAAGGGAGGCTTTCACATTCACAATTTTAGGAGTAGATGTAGTTTTTAGAGAGAGAGGTTCTCTCCTCTCTCTTAGGATTAGGATTTAGGACTTCTCTTAGTTTTAGGAGTGACTCTCAGTCCCAGGTTCAAAGTTCTTTTATTTCTTTTCTCATTTTTGTTTAAAACTCTCTATGTTTAGATTGATTTTCTATTTAATATATTTTGAGGTATTTCAGACTTATGATTGCTTTCTTTTATTTATATAAATAATTTGAATTTTTCCCTTTTGGCTTTGGTTGAGTCATTGGTAACTCTTGAGTTATCAAACTCATTGTTGATTGAAAATTGGAATTCTTCAAGAATTACTTCGAGATCCGATAACTCTAACTTTTTCCAAGGAAAGACTGGGACTTGAGGATTCGAATTAATTCGTCCACTTAACTTACCTTCATAGTTAGAGGTTAACAAAGTGGGAGAAAAATCCATTCTCATCACAATTGATAAGGATAACCAGGATAGGACTTCCAGTTCTTATACCTTGCCAAGAGTTTATTTTACAGTTATTATTATTTTATTTTACTTATCATTCAACATACTTTTTACCTTGATCCAAAACCCCAATTTACAACTCATAACCAATAATAAGAACACCTCCCTGCAATTCCTTGAGAAGACGACCCGAGGTTTGAATACTTAGGTTATTAATTTATTTAGGGGTTTGTTACTTGTGACAACCACAACGTTTGTATGAAAGGACTTTTGAAGGTTTAGAAACTATACTTGCAACGAGGATTTATCAGCAAATTTCTATACCACGCAAAAGTTCCTCTCGTCACACATACTCACGTAAGGTATTACTTGGACGACCTAGTGCACTTGCTGGTCAGTTATGCGGAGTTGTGAAGAAGTGTTGAGATCACGATTCTGTGTACCACAAGTGCACTGGGTCGCCCAAGTAATACCTTACGTGAGTAAGGGTCGATCCCACGGAGATTGTCGGCTTGAAGCAAGCTATGGTTATTTTGTAAATCTTAGTCAGGAGATTAATGATAAGAGTGATTGTATTTATGAAAAATAAATAACATGAAATAAATAGTACTTGTGATTCAGTAATAAGAAACAGGCTGAGGTTCTGGAGATGCTCTGTCGTCTGAATCTCTGCTTTCCTACTGTCTTCTTCTCCAAACACGCATGGCTTCCTTCAATGGCAAGCTGTATGATCCTCTCGGATGAAAAATACTAGGAACGATCTCTGCACGGCTAATCAACTATCAGATTTCTCGTCTCGGATGAAAAATACCATGTACAGCTACCGCACGGCTAATCATCTGTCGGTTCCCACTAGCGTCGTAATAGGACCCTTGTCCTTTTGCACACTGTCACTACGCCCAACATTCGCATGTTTGAAGCTCGTCACAGTCATCCCTTTCTGGATCCTACTCGGAATATCACAGATAAGGTTTAGACTTTTCGGATCCCAAGAATGCTGCCAATTGGTTCTAGCCTATACCACGAAGGTTCTAACCTCCGGACTCAGTCCGTGGATTAGAAACCCAAGAGATACACACTCAAGATGTCGCCCAATGACTACGTTGAGCTCAGATAGAACTGGAGTGGTTGTCAGGTACACGTTCATAGGTTGAGGATAATGATGAGTGTCACGGATCATCATATTCTCTATATTGAAGTACGAGTGAGTATCTTAGAACAGAATCAAGTGTGATTGAATAGAAAACAGTAGTAATTGCATTAATCCATTGAAACACAACAGAGCTCCTCACCCCCACCTATGGGGTTTAAAGACTCATGCCGTAGAAGATACAATATGAAGTGTAAAATGTCATGAGGTTCAAAATGAATCTCTAAAAGTAGTTTTTATACTAGACTAGTAACTTAGGTTTACAGAAAATGAGTAACTAAGTGCAAATAGTGCAGAAATAAACTTCCAGGACCCACTTGGTGCATGTCTGGGCTGAGCATTCAAGCTTTCACATGCATATGCCCAAGGTTGGAGTTAAATGCCACCCTGGGTGCCAAAATGGACGTTTAACGCCAAGAATTGTGCCAGTTCTGGCGTTTTATGCCAAAAAGTTTTAGGCTGGTTTTGAACGCCAGTTTGGGTCATCAAATCTCGAGAAAAATATAGACTATTATATATTGCTGGAAAGCCCAAGATGTCTACTTTCCAACGCAATTGAGAGCGCGCCAATTGGGCTTTTGTAGCTCCATAAAATTCACTTCGAGTGCAGGAGGGTCAGAATCCAACAGCATCTGTAGTCCTTTTTCAGCCTCTGAATCAGATTTTTGCTCAGGTCCCTCAATTTCAGCCTTAAAATATCTGAAATTACAGAAAAACACACAAACTCATAGTAAAGTCCAGAAATATAATTTCTGAATAAAAACTAATAAAAATATAATAAAAAGTAATTAAAACATACTAAAAACTATGTAAAAACAATGCCAAAAAGGGTATAAATTATCCGCTCTTCACAATACCAAACTTAAATTGTTGCTTGTCCCTAAGCAACTAAAAACAAAATAGGATAAAAAGAAGAGAATATACAATAAATTTCAAAAATATCAATGAAGATTAGCTTCAATTAGATGAGCGGGACTTGTAGCCTTTTTGCTTCTGAACAGTTTTGGCATCTCACTTTATCCTTTGAAGTTCCGAATGATTGGCATCTATAGGAACTCAGAATTCAAATAGTGTTATTGATTCTCTTAGTTTAGTATGTTGATTCTTGAACATAGCTACTTTATGAGTCTTGGCCGTGACCCTAAGCATTTTGTTTTCCAATATTACCACCGGATACATAAATGCCACAGACACATAACTAGGTGAACCTTTTCAGATTGTGACTCAGCTTTGCTAGAGTCCCCAGTTAGAGGTGCCCAGAGCTCTTAAGCACACTCTTTTTCCTTTGAACCATGACTTTAACCGCTTAGTCTCAAGCTTTTCACTTGACACCTTCACGCCACAAGCACATGGTTAGGGATAGCTTGATTTAGCCGCTTAGGCCAGGATTTTATTCCCTTGGGCCCTCTTATCCATTAATGCTCAAAGCCTTGGATCCTTTTTACCCTTGCCTTTTGGTTTAAAGGGCTATTGGCTTTTTCTACTAGCTTTTTCTTTTGCTTTCTCTTTTTTTTCACATTTTTTTCTTTTCTCTCTTTTTTTCTGCAAGCTTTTCACTGCTTTTTTTTGCTTCAAGAATCAATTTTTTTTATGATTTTTCAGATCATCAACAATATTTCTCCTTTTTCATCATTCTTTCAAGAGCCAACAATTTTAACATTCATAAACAACAAATTCAAAAGTATGCACTGTTCAAGTATTCATTCAGAAAACAAAAAGTATTGCCACCACATCCAAATAATTAAACTAATTTCAAGATAAAATTCAAAATTCATGTACTTCTTGTTCTTTTACAAATAAAATCATTTTTTCATTTAAGAAAGGTGATGGATTCATAGGAAATTTATAGCTTTAAGACATAGACTGTAAACTTTATTGATCATGGAATAAAAATAAGACATAAAAGCAGACAAATAATAATAAAAGAAAGGAAAATAAATGACTCTAATACTAATGCTTATGTAACTTTTAAAATAGGTTTCTAATAATAAAAGTTAT
This sequence comes from Arachis hypogaea, assembly GCF_003086295.3. Lineage (NCBI taxonomy): Eukaryota > Viridiplantae > Streptophyta > Magnoliopsida > Fabales > Fabaceae > Arachis > Arachis hypogaea. The sequence goes on along the minus strand of NC_092046.1, from coordinate 62,384,849 downwards.
CACAGAGTTAGGACCCAACAACCTTTATTTTGAGAGATAGGTGCTCCTTCAATCTGTGGGATGTCCGGCTCTTCAAGGATCAGCTTCTGGCGCTTTAGTTCCTATAGCTCACGCCCTTGCTCCTCTTGTTCTCTGAGCAATTTGCAAAGCATGCTGTTCTGATTATGCTGCTCTTCTTTGAGTTGATCCATAGATTCTTGCATCTTATTGACAGATGCTTCTAAGCAGGCCCAATAGTCAAATTGAGGAATTTCTGGGAGGAGCTCATGCGCCCTCTTCTTGGTGAGGTTGTCTTGAACTTGAGGTTCATCAATTACCCTTTTGGTGATTGGGTGTTCAACTGGGATATACTCATCCACACCTATCTGTACTCCCGCATCTTTACATAACAGACTAATCAAGCTTGGGTAAGCCAATTTGGCTTCAGTGGATTCCTTGTTTGCAAATAAGTAAATTTCACAAGGAATTAACTGATGAACCTCCACTTCTTTTCCCAGCATAATACAGTGAATCGTCACTGCTCTTTTGACAGTGACTTCAGAGTGGTTACTGGTAGGAAGTATATATCGCCCAATGAAATCCAGCCAGCCCCTAGCAACTGGCTTGAGGTCTCCTCTCTTCAGTTGGTTTGGAACACCTTTTGCATTGGTTATCCACTTGGTTCCAGGGAGGCATATGTCCTCTAGAACTTGATCCAGCTTTTTATCTTTAGCCATTCTCCTATTAAAGGATTCTGGATCATCCTGCAGTTGAGGAAGTTTGAGGACTTCTTTCACTTTGTCAAGATGGAAGTAGATAATCCTCCCTCTGACCATAGTTCGAAAAGTGTGGAAGGCAGTTCCCTCCATTCTTTGCTTATCTATCAGCCACAGATTTGCATAGAATTCCTGGACCATGTTTCTTCCCACATTCATCTCAGGATTAGCTAGGATTTCCCAAACTCTGTTTCAAATCTGCTCTTGGATCTCCGGATATTCGTCTTCTTTCAGATCAAACTTGACTTCCAGGATCACTGGTCTTCTGCACACTATTTTGAAGTAATGATCTGCATGTTCTTTGGTGCAGAACCTCTCATGCATCCATTGTGGTTTTGGATTCTTTTTCTTTTTGCTTCTTGGAGTGGTTTATTTTCCTTTAGGCGCCATGATCTTGGTTAGTGAGCACGGAAAATAACACCAAACTTAGAGGTTTGCTTGTCCTCAAGCAAAAGTAAGGAAAGAAGATGAATAGGTGGAGAGAAGGATTCGAATGATAGAGGAAGGGGGATGGCCGAATGCATAAATAGAAGGGAGGGGGAATGGGTTTGAAATTTTGGAAAAAAGATATGATTGAAGGATATGATTGATAAAAGATAAACATGATATGAAAAAGATGATATTCTTTTCAAAAAATTTAAAAGATATGAAAAAAATATGAGGAAGTTAAATCTGAATTATTTTGTTTATGCATCTAAGAAATAAAAGATGATATGAATGAATGAAAAAGATTTGAAAAGAAATTGGAAAGATGAATGAGTTTTGAAAAAGAATTGAGAAGAATTTATAAGATTATAAATTTTTGTGAATGGAAATTAAAAAATGAATGTTTGTAATGTTTGGATGCAAAAAATTTTGATTTAAAACATGAAAATTTGAAAAAAATTGAATTTGAAACAAAATTACCTCTCCCTTAGCTGTTCTGGCGTTAAACGCCCAGAATGATATCCATTCTGGCGTTTAACGCCCATCTGGTGGCCATTTTGGGCGTTTAACGCCTAGCCAGGTATCCTGGTTGGCGTTAAACGCCAGAATTCCTTCCTTACAGGGCATTTTTCTGAACGCCCAGAATGCTGCCAAGTCTGGCGTTAAACGCCCAGAATGCTGCCCATTCTGGCGTTTAACGCTCAGAATGATATCTTTACTGGCGTTTTGATGCTAGTGAGCTCTTTTACTCTGTGATTCTTCTACTTTATGTTCTGAACCTTCATACCCTTGACTTGTTCACTGAAAAAGAATCAATAAACATGGACAACAAGATTAAATAGACTTATATAATTGTTATAAACATATAATTTGATTTGATAATAGCTGGGTTGCCTCCCAGTAAGCGCTTCTTTACTGTCTTTAGCTGGACTTCACTGAGCTTTTTAATTTAGTCTCAGTTTTGAGCATTCTTGCTCAACATTGCCTTCAAGATAATGTTTGATTCTTTGTCCATTAACAATGAACTTTTTGTCAGAATCAACATCTTGAAGCTCTACATAACCATATGGTGACACACTTATAATCACATATGGTCCCCTCCACCGGAATTTTAATTTCCCAGGGAACAATATGAGCCTAGAGTTAAACAGCAGGACCTTCTGTCCTGGCTCAAAGACTCTAGATGATAGCCTTTTGTCATGCCATCTTTTTGCTTTTTCTTTATAGATTTTAGAATTTTCGAAAGCATTGAGTCTAAACTCCTCTAGCTCATTCAACTGGAGCAATCTTTTCTCTCCAGCTATCTTAGCATCAAGGTTTAGGAACCTGGTTGCCCAATAGACCTTGTGTTCCAGTTCCACTAGCAGATGACAGGCTTTTCCATACACAAGTTGGTATGGAGAGGTCCCTATAGGAGTCTTGAATGCTCTTCTGTATGCCCACAGAGCATCATCCAGACTTCTTGCCCAATCCCTTCTACGGGTACTTACAGTCCGTTCCAGGATTTAGTTCTCTATTCGAGACTTCAGCCTGCCCATTTGTCTGTGGATGATATGGAGTCACCACTTTATGCTTAATTCTATATCATACCAGAGCAGAGTCAAGTTGTTTATTGCAGAAATAAGTGCCTCCATCACTGATTAGCATCCTAGGGACACCGAACCTGCTGAAGATATGCTTCTGGAGGAACTTCATCACTGTCTTAGTATCATTAGTGGGTATTGCAATTGCTTCTACCCATTTAGATACATAGTCTACTGCCACCAGAATATAAGTGTTTGAATATGATGGTGGGAAAGGCCCCATGAAGTCAATACCCCATACATCAAACAACTCAATCTCTAGGATCCTTTGTTGTGGCATGGCATAACCGTGAGGCAGATTACCAACTCTCTGACAACTATCATAGTTACGTACAAACTCTCGGGAGTCTCTATAGAGAGTGGGCCAGTAGAAACCACATTGGAGAACCTTGGGGGCTGTTCGCTCACCTCCAAAATGTCCTCCATATTGTGATCCATGGCAATGCCATATGATCTTCTGTGCCTCTTTTCTAGGCACACATCTGCGGATTACTCCATCTGCACACCTCATAAAGAGATATGGTTCATCCCACAAGTAGTACTTTGCATCAGAAATCAATTTTTTCATTTGTTGCTTACTGTACTCTTTGGGTATAAATCTCACAGCTTTATAGTTTGCAATGTCTGCAAACCATGGTAATTCCTGAATGGCAAAGAGTTGCTCATCCGGAAAAGTTTCAGAGATCTCAGTAGGAGGAAGGGACGCCCCTTCTACTGGTTCTATCCGGGACAGGTGATCTGCTACTTGGTTCTCTGTCCCTTTTCTGTCTCTTATTTCTATATCAAACTCTTGCAGAAGCAACACCCATCTTATGAGTCTGGGTTTTGAATCCTGCTTTGTGAGGAGATATTTTAGAGCAACACGGTCAGTGTACACAATCACTTTTGATCCCACTAAATAAGATCTGAACTTGTCAATGGCATAAACCACTGCAAGCAACTCCTTTTCTGTGGTTGTGTAATTCTTCTGTGCGTCATTCAAAACACGGCTAGCAAAGTAAATGACGTGCAGAAGCTTGTTATGCCTCTGTCCCAACACTGCACCAATGGCATGGTCACTAGCATCACACATTAGTTCGAATGATAATGTCCAGTCTGGTGCAGAAATGACTGGTGCTGTGACCAACTTAGCTTTTAGAGTTTTAAACGCCTACAGACACTCAGTGTCAAAGACAAATGGCATGTCAGCAGCTAGCAGATTGCTTAGAGGTTTTGTAATTTTTGAAAAATCCTTTATAAACCTCCTATAGAATCCTGCATGTCCCAGAAAGCTTCTGATTGCTTTAACATTGGCAGGTGGTGGTAATTTTTCAATTACCTCTACCTTAGCTTGATCCACCTCTATTTCCTTGCTTGAAATTTTGTGTCCAAGGACAATTCCTTCAGTCACCATCAAATGACATTTTTACCACTTTAACACCAGGTTAGTCTCTTGGCACCTTTTTAGAACTAGTGCTAGATGGTCAAGGAAGGAGCTGAATGAGTCTCCAAATACTGAGAAGTCATCCATGAAGACTTCCAGAAATTTCTCTACCATATCAGAGAAGATAGAGAGCATGCACCTCTGAAAAGTTGCAAGTGCATTGCACAGACCAAATGGCATCCTTCTGTAGGCAAATACTCCAGAAGGACATGTGAATGCTATTTTCTCTTGGTCCTGAGGATCTACTTCAATTTGGTTGTAACCTGAATAGCCATCCAAAAAGCAGTAGTATTCATGACCTGCTAGTCTCTCTAGCATCTGGTCTATGAATGGTAAAGGAAAATGATCCTTTCTGGTGGCCGTATTGAGTCTTCTATAGTCAATACACATACGCCACCCTGTAACTGTTCTTGTAGGAACCAGTTCATTTTTTCATTATGAACTACTGTCATGCCTCTCTTCTTGGGGACAACTTGGACAGGGCTCACCCAGAGGCTATCAGAAATAGGATAAATAATCCCAACCTCTAGTAACTTAGTGACCTCTTTCTGCACCACCTCCTTCATGGCTAGATTCAGCCGCCTCTGTGGTTGAACCACTGGTTTAGCATCGTCCTCCAATAGGATCTTATGCATCCATCTGGCTAGGCTAATGCCCTTAAGATCACTTATGGACCACCCAAGAGCTATCATGTGTGTCCTTAGCACCTGAAGTAGTGCTTCCTCTTCCCTTACCTCTAAAGCAGAACTTATGATCACAGGAAAAGTGTCATATTCTCCTAGAAATGTATATTTCAGGGATGGTGGTAGTGGTTTGAGCTCGGGTTTAGGAGGCTTCTCCTCTTCTTGAGGAGCTTTCAGAGGTTCTTCTGTTTTCTCTGGTTCCTCCAGATCAAGCTGAACATCTTTAAAGATGTCTTCTAGCTCAGATTTGAGACTTTCAGTCATATTGACATCTTCTACCAGAGAGTCAATGATGTCAGCGCTCAAGCAGTCTTTTGGTGTGTCTGGATGCTACATAGCTTTGACAGCATTCAACTTAAACTCATCCTCATTAACTCTCAGGGTTATCTCCCCTCTTTGGACGTCAATGAGGGTTCGTCCAGTTGCTAGAAAAGGTCTTCCTAGAATGAGAGTTGCACTCTTGTGCTCCTCCATTTCCAGCACTACAAAGTCAATAGGAATGGCAAATGGCCCAACCTTGACAATCATGTCCTCAATTATGCCTGATGGGATTTTAATGGAGCCATCAACAAGTTAGAGATATATCCGGGTTGGTTTAACCTCATCAGTCAAACCAAGCTTTTTGATAGTGGATGCAGGTATTAGGTTGATACTTGCCCCAAGATCACATAGAGCTGTCTTAGTACAAGCATCTTCTAATGTGCATGGTATCATAAAGCTTCCGGGATCTTTAAACTTATCTGGTAAGCTTTTCAGAATGACTACACTGCATTCTTCAGTGAGGAAAACTTTTTCAGTTTCTCTCCAATCCTTCTAATGACTTAAGATCTCTTTCATGAACTTAGCATAAGAGGGTATTTTCTCAAGTGCCTCTGCAAAAGGAATCTTTATTTCAAGAGTCCTAAGATAGTCTGCAAAGCGGGCAAATTGTTTATCCTGTTTCGCTTGGCGGAGTTTTTGAGGATAAGGCATCTTGGCTTTGTATTCTTCAACCTTAGTTGCTGTAGGTTTATTTCCTACAGAAGTGGTTGGAGAAGCCTGCTTAAGGGGGTTGTTATCAGCACTTGCAGGTGTCTGATCCCTTATTGGCGTTTGAACGGCAGAATTGGGTGCTTTTTGGGCGTTTAACGCTAGGTTGCCACCCTTTTCTGGCGTTTGAACGCCAGAATTGGCTATCATTTGGGCATTTAACGCCAAGTCTTCACCCTTTTCTGGTGTTTGAACGCCAGAATCATTCCTCTCTAGGCTCTTACTGTCCTCAGAGGGATTTTGAGCAGTGGCTTGGTCATTTTCTATTAGATGTTCCTTTCTTGGCTTCCTGCTGCTTTGAATTGAGATATTCAATGTCTTCTTACTCCTTAATTGAGCAGCTTGGCATTCTTCTGTTATCTGTTTAGATAGCTACTATTCTGTCTGATTCAAGTGTTTTTCCATATTCTCATTAGCATCTTTGGTTTCTTGTAGCATCTCTTTAAATTCTGCTAACTGATACAAGGATTTATACCAGTTCAGAATTCCACAAAATAATTCCGTTGTTAGTATAGTCCAAACCAATAGACAATCCTCAAATCAAATTAAATTTGGTTTTTGCCACAAGTACAAACCCCAATTAAGAATTAACCGAAGTATTTAGACTCTGGGTCGTCTCACGAGGATAGCAATGAAGTGGTCAATTATTAGCTACGAGAATGCAGGGGTAAAAGGGGGTTTGGGGGATAAAAGGAGCAATAAAATAAATGGCAAGAAAAGTAAATCAAATAAGCAATTAAAGGAAGCAAGATAAAAGATTCTTGGCTAAGACTTAGGTGACCGAGATCACTGATAAACCCCGATTTCGTGATTTATCTTGTGCTTATTTTGGGGGATTTTACCACCTTTTCCTACATTTATTCAATGAAATAGCATGGTTTTGTAATTCTCCCCTGAATTTTGCTTAAGTATAAAAATATGCTTTTTAGGCCCTAAATTGGTAATTATGAATCATTTTAATTCCATTCGATGCCTTGATGTGTGTGTTGAGTGATTTCAGGTTTATAAGGTAAGTATTGGATGGAAGAAATGAGTAGAAAAGCATACAAAGGGGAGAATGCATGAAGAAACAAAGATTGGGAATGCATCCAAGGATGCGCACGCGCACATGGCGCGCACGCGCAAAAGTGGTCTCGCCTATAGACGCGCACGCATACATGCTGCGTCCGCGCGGATGGAAAATTTACCAATTGACGCGCACGCGCACATGGCGCGCACACGTCAATACTCTTACATGGCCGACTTAAAGGCAAAACGCTGGGGGCGATTTCTGAGCTGGCCAGGCCCAAATCCAACTTGTTTCTGATTGTATTTCATGCAGAATTGAAGTCCAAGCAAAGGGGGAGCAATTGTTTTGTAGCATTAGCATCATGTAGGTTAGTTTCTAGAGAGAGAAGCTCCCTCTTCTCCCTAGAATTAGGGTTCCTAGGATTAATTGCATCACAGATCCATGTTTAATTCCTTGCTTTCATCTTGTTTCTTCTACATTTTCATGCTCTAGTGATGTAATCTTCTTGTTCTCTCTTGTTAATTTTCCTTTTCATGCCTCTTTGTTTAGGATTGATGAACACTTGTTGGATTTGGATTTTCTATTAATGTAATTGATGTTTGATGTCTTTTATTGTGAATTTGGGTTGTTGATCTTGTCTCCTTACAATTTGTAGTTGATAGATTTTACTATTTCTTGTCATTTATTATGCTTTCTTTTTATGCCTTCCAAGTGTTTGACAAAATACTTGGTTGGATGTTAGAGTAGATTTTGAGCATTCTTGGCTTGGAAAGGGTAATTAGGTGATCTTGAGTCATGAAAACTCAACCTATGTTGGTGACTTAGAGTTGTTTGCTAATATTGTTTCCATTGACGCTAATCTTTTGCTAATTTAATTAGTGAGTTGATTAGGATTTTTGGATTGAGATTAGCTAGTCTTGTTAGACTTTCTCTCATGGAAGATAACCTATATCTTCTTCCAATGTTGGAGATGATGTAATAAGATAAATTCTTGTTTATATTTGTGACATGATTAATTAGTCTTGTTTGACATTCTCCTTATGTGAAGATGACACGATACCTTCTTCCGGTTGTTGGAGTTGACTATATAAGGTAAATTAATCATTGTATGACTAGGATAGAAAGCCTATGATCTCCACCCTTGCCATGAATATCTCACCTTATTAATTGCTTTCTTTAATTGCTTGCTTGATTTACCTTTCTTGCACATTTAATTTCTTGTCCATTTACTTCCTTGCCCCTTTATCAATCATACCCCCTCGTTCCTTCATAGCCAATAATCATTCACTTCATTGCAATTACTCGTGAGACGACCCGGAGTCCAAATACTCCGGTTAATTCTTATTTGGGGTTTGTACATGTGACAACCTAAATTTTTGTATGTGAAGACTCATTGTTGGTGTAGAACTATACTTGCAACGAGAATTCATTCAATTGAGGAAATTCTATATCAACAAAAGTTTCACACATCAAAATGGCGCCATTGCCGAGGAGTTGCAATGGTGTTATGTTATTGGTTATTGTATATATGTGAATATTGTAAATAGGTTTACCTTTTGCTTCTTTGTTAGTTTTTGCTAGTTTTAGAATTTAATTTTCTTGATTTTTATTTTATTTTGTTTTCATTTTCTCCTGCTATCATGAATTCTCACTTTGGCTATGAGTTTGGTTCTAACTATGTTGTAGGAAATGAGGGCTACAATGAAGATGTGTATCAAGAATGGGATAACCAAAGGTGGGAGGAGCCATATGCATATGATCAGTCCTCTTGGCAACAACCTCCACCAATGCACTATGAAGAAGAGCCATTCTATGATGCATATCAATCCAATGGCTATGGTGAATCCCCTTGTGACTTTCAAGAACCACCATCATATGCCTATGAGCCATATCCCCAACATAACCCTCAACCATACTCACAAGCCCCTTCTTACCAACCATCTTCATATGACCCTAATCCATATCCATCCTACCAACAATCATATGAGCCATATGAACCACACATAGAGCCACCATTACTCCAACATCAAAATTTTCAAGAGCCGCCCCCTCCATATTATTACCAAGATGAACCACCTCCAATACATGAAAACTTTCAACCACAAGATGAACTCTACTTTCCACCATAACCTCCTATGGAAGAATACTCATGTCCTTCAATCCAAGAGTCATATGATCCTATTCGTGATATCCAAGAGGAACAAGAGTCAAGGAATCACCTCAAGGAAGCATTGGATCAATTTCAAGCAACCAAGGAGTGTGTTGTGCAACAAATAGAAAGAATGAGAAATATTGAACCACCACAACTCTACCTAAAAGAACCACCTTCCGACTATAATACCTTTCCTTCAAACAATGAACCCTCTCTTCCACCATCACCTCCCGATGAAGCCTTTATGCTAGCATTAAGGGATCTTGAATCTCATATCTTAAGGCAACACGAGGAGGATGAAAAGAAATTTGAGGAGTTAAGAGCAAAAACGGCTATCATGGTAGAAGCGATTGGCAACATAGTCTCATCCCGCCTAAGCCTATGCGATCAAGGCACTTCCATTGTGGAATGTGGAGAAGCAACGAAGGAGCTTAGTGAGGGAGTGAACTTGAAGCTCCAAGGTGAAGAAGAGGAGTTAAAGCAAGAAATGCAACAAGAGGAGGAGGTAGAGATTATTGAAGAAGAGGAAGAAGTAGTTGAAGACTTAGGAGATGCGGAACCACCTTGGGAGTCTAGGATTGGAGAAAACCCCTCCAAGATGATTGAATTTGATGCTAAGGAGGAATGTGCACAACCTCCAAGGCATATCTCTTATGAAGAATTGGATGGGATAGAGCAAGAATTGAGTCCCCTTGGTGATGAAGATCAAGCATCAAGTCTTAGTGGTGAAGAATCCTTTGAGCATGAAGAACCTTCTCCCATTGGGTTTGAAGGCATTGTGGAGGTAAATTTTTCTCACCCTCCCAATTATGACTTGAGTAAGGGAAAAGGCTTAGATAATATTGTTGAACAAAGGATCACATTTGAGAAAACTTGTGAAGAGGTAGAGATCCTTAGAAAAAGGAGGATGGGAATTGAATACGCTTTGTCAAGACCGTTGGGAACTCCTCCACCTAGGTTGTCATCTAATCCTTCATTTGAGTGGGTAAAACTTCTAACTCTGAGCTTTATTATCCCACTCGAATATGGCTTGCTTGAAATGAATGGTCAACTTAGGATGCTTTGTGGGATGAAGCGTAAAAGAAAGATGTTTCGTGGTTGGCGTTGCAAATCAAGGCTCATTAAGGTTGATGCATCAAACATGAAATACAAAGGTTGGACTAGTGCTCAATTGGACGGGTCTAGGAGAATAGTTTGGTGCTTCCATGAGAATTCATCTCTCTTGCCACCCAGAGGAAATCACCATGATCAACTCAAGGACGGGTGTGAAAACAAAGTGTGGGATCCCGGATCGCACAAGGAAGATCAACTTTGGGAGCCTATGGTTTGTGAAGAACTCCATCAAAGCTTAGAGTTACTAACTTTGAATGATGAAGCACAATGGAAGTCCAAGCATTGGTGGATGTTCAAGGATGGATTCAAGAACAAGCCACCTTGATGAGGAGCTCCCCATAAATCCAACTTGAGGACAATAAACAAAAGTGCTAGGTAGGAGACACCCCACCATGGTAACATCTTTTCATTTTCCCTTTTGTACATATTGGTAAAATAGGTTTAATCTCATGTTTTGATTGATTTGTTAAGTTTGTTTGGTAGTCTATGATGACAAGTCATCTTAGCCTAGTTTCACTAGTCTTTTTCCTTTGTTTTCACTTGAATTGTGCACTTTCTTGAGCTACAAGTAAGCTAATTTGGGTAGATTTTCATGCTTCCTTTGATTGAATCAACCATGTATGAATTCATGCTATTTCATGAGGTTTTATGCTATAATTGTCACATATTATGATAAAATGAATATCTCATGATTTGAAGCATAGCTTTGATGTATTTGGTTGATTAATGATAGGTGAAGAAAGCTTGGAGAAAGGTTGAAGCAAGAAGGAATGGCTAAGAGTAAAGAGAGGACAATGGAATAAGTGAAAATGAACCAGGAAGCAAAAAGCTGGACCAAAAGTTAGCCTCAAACTTTTGCACAAACTTTTGGGTGAAAAGTTAGCCCCAACGTTAGCCCCTAACTTTTGGGCTAACGTTGGCACATGAAAGTTACTCCCTGGGCACCAAAAGTTTGCGCCAACGTTAGCCCCTAACTTTGTGGCTAACGTTGGCATGAGAAAAACACTCCCTGGGCACTAAAAGTTTGCGCCAACGTTAGCCCCTAACTTTATGGCTAACGTTGGCATGAGAAAAACACCCCCTGGGCACCAAAAGTTTGCGCCAACATTAGCCCCTAACTTTGTGGCTAACGTTGGCATGAGAAAAACACCCACTGGGCACCAAAAGTTTGCGCCAACGTTAGCCTCTAACTTTTGGGCTAACGTTGGCACAAGAACAATACAAAGGGGGAGCAAAAGTTTGCGCCAACGTTAGCCTCTAACTTTTGGGCTAACGTTGGCGCCATAAGTACACATAAGGAGGCCAACGTTGGAGCAAAAGTTAGACCCCTAACTTTTGCCCCAACGTGGATAGCAGCAAAGCATGGAGGCTGATAGTAAAAGTTAGAGTAAAAGTTAGCCTCAAACTTTTACTCTAACTTTTACTCAAACTTTTGCAAAACTTCAACCCGGTTCAATTGGTTCACTTTGGTTCCTCTCCAAACTCCAAGAGCAATCAACCAAGGCCTCTCTCAACCCAATTCCACCATGAGCAAAGGCCCAACTCAAGGCTTGAAGATCATTTGAAGAAAGTGTATAAATAGGATAGAATTCAAGTTCTGAAGGGGGAGCTTTTCCTTTTTAGTTTTCATAATAGTTTTCGGAAAGCTTTGGATATTGAGTGATCTTTAATTTCTTAGTTTCGGGGAAGGAGAATTCCACTCTCTTCCTCTTAGTTTTATTGCTTTCAATTTCAATTGCAATTGTCTTGGATCTTGGGTTGGAGAATTGAAGGAATTCTGTTTCAATCTCATCCGAAGATCTCTCTGTTTCTTCTACTGCTTATTGAATTTAATTTCTGTTAATTGTTCTTCATCTACTTTCTTTGCAATTTACAATTCCTTTGCAATTGTTCTTGTTGGATCTAGGAAGGCATTGAGATCTAGACTTGGTTATCTAGTCTCTTGGGTCCTGAGATCCGGATTCCCCATTTCCCATTCCCTGTTTACTGTTTTCATGCTTATTTACAATTCTATTTTTAGATCCGGTTCAATCCAAGTGTTCTTTTACTTCTCTATTGGTTGCAATTTACTTTCCCTCGTTTAATTTCTGCAAATCCAACTCCCAATTCCCTTTACATTTCTTGCACTTTAAGATTCTGCAATTTCCATTTCTTGCGTTCTAAGTTTTTACCATTTAATTTCTTGTTCTTTAAGATTCAACATTTAAATTCCTGTTCTCTTTAATTTCATGTCAATTACCCATTCCCTTTACTTTCCATGCAATTTAAATTCTGCAAATCACAAATCACTCAACCAAATCTTGATTCGCTTGACTAAATCAACCACTAAACTAAAATTGCTCAATCCTTCAATCCCTGTGGGATCGACTTCACTCCCGTGAGTTATTATTACTTGATGCGACCCGGTGCACTTGCCGGTTAGTTTTGGGTGTTTTGGAGAAATTCGTTTTTCCGCTAAAATATCCCATCATGTTTTTGGCGCCGTTACCGGGGATTGATTAGATTGACAATGATTAAGTGAGGTAGTGATCTAGATCTGGCATTTTTATTTTCTGTTCCTTTAATTTTCAATTAACCCACTAACTGTTTGAAATTTTACCTGAGATAACTGAAACTTCGCTCTAGCAACAAAGTGAAGTTTTCCTGGAAATTTCTGGCTCTATGCAATGCTCTTGCTTACACAAGAGAAGCAATTTCTGCCACTAATCTCCCAAGTCCATCAACTGTTTGATACTTTGTGCCAGCTAACCTTCTGAATCACATTCTGAGCTTGAAAATATTCAATCATCACTTGAATTGTTTGTGATTGTGCAGGTCATGGAGGAAAGGAATCCTACAGCAAGAGGAGAAAAATTGAGGCTCTACAAGCACCAACCACCATAAAAGAAAGCCTCAATGTCAAGCTAATGACAATAAAAGAGCGCTCCATGGGAGGCAACCCATGATTTAAGATTCATGTCATTTTAAATTCAATAAGTTATGATCATTTGAGCATGAATTCTTTTCTCTTTTCATGAACATGTCCATTGACTGCATGCACTGTTTTGAAACATATGCTGAGAATTCTAAGTTTGGTGTGCCTTCAAGCACACTAAACTAATGTTACAAATAATTCCGTTTTGCAAGCTTAGAGTGTCTTGACAAAGCATATGGCCAAACACTAAAGTTTGGTGTCCACATAGCTTCATGAAAATTAGAAATTCATGCATCAATAATCATACAATTGTTGTTTTCCAAAATCTTATAAATAGAAAAATTCTTTTTCGGTAATGAAGGCATCAATTGTGATGTACCCTTTGACAAGAAACAAGTTTGGTGTTCATCAAATTAGGATGAAAGCAATTCTTATAAACATTTAACTAAGAGTGACATTGGGATTTCACTAATTGGAGGAAGAGATACAATTTCTTCATACATGACGAAACATTAAGTTTGGTGTCCTCCTAAGATAAGTCACAGTTTAATTGGATATAAGAATTGATGATTCATATAATATTAATAAAAGGAATAATCTTGCCACGGTTGGACAAAACTAATGTATGTTGTCTTGTTGTGATGACTAGGTGGTCAAAGAATCTTCAATGAAAGAGGCAAGACAAAGGAAAGCATAGCATGAGGACAAAATCTCATCACATGCTTCGAAAAAGAAATCTGCCACTCCTTGAGAATGATCACGGCAAAGGCAAGTGAAGAAGCAAGCTTTGTCTTCATTCATCCTTACATGCACACCTTTGATTCCCATAGTGTCTAGTTGCATCCTAGCCTTTCATTGCTCATTTAAAAACGTACCACCTCAAGCCATGCACATGACCGAATCACTCCAACCTTTGAAACTTCATTCCCTTCATCATTTCTTATCATAGCAAGTTCGGTCTCAATTTCTCCTTGCTCCAAACACACATCAAATTCTCCAACATTCTTCACACTCCCTCCAACCTCACAAAACTCAACCAACCAAGTGATCATGGCCTCTTCCTCAAGAACCAAACAAAGAAAAGGAAAAGATCCCATGGTGGAGGAGAGCATCCCTGAATATGATCAATGGAGATTCAAATCTCGGTACCATCAAATGCAAATTGAATGGATGAACGAGAAAAAGATCTATCTTGAAATTCCACTCTTGTTGCCGGATGATGGATACCAAGAAATGAAGAACAAAATTCGAAAGAGGAGGTGGGAGGAACTTGCATCACCAGCCACCCGAATCAATGCCAATATCATAAGAGAGTTCTATGCAAATGTCTCAAGGCTTGACATGCGTGAGCCCCTAACGTACAAGAGCTATGTGCGGGGGGTGGAAGTAGACTTTAGCTCGGATGCAATCAAGAAAGTCTTGGGACTAAAGTCAGTCCGCTTTAGTGAACCGGGATACCAACAAAGATTGAATGAAGATCAGGATTATGATGAGATTGCGAGAGATATTTGTATGGAGAACTCAGAGTGGGAAGGAGATGACAAGAACAAATATAAGTATCTGAAGAGATGTAACCTCACCCCGGAAGCAAAAGGATGGTATGAGTTGATGAAAAGATCAATTCTGGGCACAGTGAACACCTCAGAAGTTAACAGGGAGAGAGCCGTGATGTTGCATTGCATCATTGTGGGAGGAGAGATAAGAGTTCATGAAATCCTTGCAAAAGACATTCAAAAGCTGGCTGAGAAGAATTCGGCCGGATCTTGGTTGTACTATCCGAGTACCATTTGGAGGTTATGTGCAAAGGCTAAAGTTCCAATGGAAGAGGAGAATCCAATGTGGTTAATCCAAGGCATGCCTATAACCATTGAAAGAATGATGATGCCCCCTGAAGCACACCAAGGCCGAAGGCCACATGGAAGAAGGCAAAGAGAAGAACCAATGGAAGAAGATGAGCCACACATAGAAGAAGAGCCACAAGAGGAGGAGGAACAGCCGCACTTTTTCCCACATGGCAATATGGATATGACTCAAATGCAAGAAGCAATTGGAAGATTGTCACAACAGTACACAAGAATTCAAGAAAGGCAAGAGGAATATCATTCACTATACATGAAACACCAACAAGCACAAGAAGAACGGGAGCTAAGAATGATGAACAAACAAAGTGAATTCAAGTCAAAATTCCTTGTGATGCAAGAAGAACATGCTTTTCAATCTCATGAATCATTTGGAAAGTTGGAACAAATGCAAGTTGAAAATTTAAGGGATCTCAAAGAGTTCACAACACTCCAAGATGCAAGATATGAAGTCCAAGCCGACTACAACATAAATAGTCAAATCAAGCTGAACTATATTGGAGAGCATCTGCACAACATGGATCCAACTTTTCCAACCTTTGATGAATTCTTCAAAAAGAGAAGTGAGATAGAAGTAAGCAATGCAATGAAACTTGAAGATAAAGTAGAGGAAGCAATGAATAGAGCTGGGTTCTGGCAGGATCAACAGACAACAGACATGGACACAGGGAACACCAGCAACCAGGTGTATGAAAGAAGAAAGAAAAAGCATGACAAATAAAAGGTGGACTTGATCCTTGTTCAACACTAAGAAAGCATGCATTGTGTCTGTTTTAAGTGGTCCTTGCATCTTTAAGTAGTTGTCATAATTAATAGTCTTTGCATCTTGTTTGTTTCTCTTAGAATAAGTAAGCTAGTCCATGTGTGTGCTTGTGTGTTTACTTTCACTTAGCAAAAAGCATGTTTTGTCCCCTGCATCCTTAAGTTCAATAAAAGAAATATTTGAATGAGAAGTAAGATAGTCTCTGTTAGATAGAAGTAGAATAAAAGTAAGTGGTGGTATGTGTGTGATTGTATAATAGCTCACTTTTAGTGAATAAAGAGCTAGGATGTCTCCTTCTAAGTATAGAGTGGCCTACTGTCTATGAATCTCAATCGAATAAAAATCCTTGGTTAGAAAGAAAAACAAAAAGAAAGAAAAAAAGAAGTGGCAGAACAAAAGAAAAACAAAAAAAGAAACAAAGCTGGACACCAATAGCTTGAACCTTAGAATATATGCCTGTGGTGTCTTTGTATTAGGATCTGCTTGGATTATTAAGCTCTTTGGAGTGCATCAACACTCGGTGACTTGGGTTAACTAACCCGGGATCATCAGCTGAAAGTCCACTATCAAGAGCAACTTAACTACAAGGCACTTAGTAGCCCAAAGAGGTGCTGGGCATCAATGTTCTAAGAAGGAATGTGAGCCAAGTGTCTATAGTGAATAATGTGTCAAGTATAAAGAAAAGGAAATGAACTTGCTACACATGACACTCAAATAAAGCTTATAAACAAAGTAATAGCCAAGGATAAAGGAATAATGAGAGGTCATAGCAGTATGTTACTTGAAGCTTGAAGGATACTTTCTAGGCCTAGGAATCAATAAGAAGTGAGTATTTACATATCCACACAAAATCCCATGAACTATCAATAATACCCTGCTAGCATGAACATCCTCTTCCATTTCATCCTTTCTTCTCAATAAATCTTTTCTTGCTTGGGGACAAGCAAGCTTTAAGTTTGGTGTTGTGATGACAAGTCATCTTAGCCTAGTTTCACTAGTCTTTTTCCTTTGTTTTCACTTGAATTGTGCACTTTCTTGAGCTACAAGTAAGCTAATTTGGGTAGATTTTCATGCTTCCTTTGATTGAATCAACCATGTATGAATTCATGCTATTTCATGAGGTTTTATGCTATAATTGTCACATATTATGATAAAATGAATATCTCATGATTTGAAGCATAGCTTTGATGTATTTGGTTGATTAATGATAGGTGAAGAAAGCTTGGGGAAAGGTTGAAGCAAGAAGGAATGGCTAGGAGTAAAGAGAGGACAATGGAATAAGTGAAAATGAACCAGGAAGCAAAAAGCTGGACCAAAAGTTAGCCTCAAACTTTTGCACAAACTTTTGGGTGAAAAGTTAGCCCCAATATTAGCCCCTAACTTTTGGGCTAACGTTGGCACATGAAAGTTACTCCCTGGGCACCAAAAGTTTGCGCCAACGTTAGCCCCTAACTTTGTGGCTAACGTTGGCATGAGAAAAACACTCCTTGGGCACTAAAAGTTTGCGCCAACGTTAGCCCCTAACTTTGTGGCTAACGTTGGCATGAGAAAAACACCCCCTGGGCACCAAAAGTTTGCGCCAACGTTAGCCCCTAACTTTGTGGCTAACGTTGGCATGAGAAAAACACCCCCTGGGAACCAAAAGTTTGCGCCAACGTTAGCCTCTAACTTTTGGGCTAACGTTGGCACAAGAACAATACAAAGGGGGAGCAAAAGTTTGCGCCAACGTTAGCCTCTAACTTTTGGGCTAATGTTGGCGCCATAAGTACACATAAGGAGGCCAACGTTGGAGCAAAAGTTAGACCCCTAACTTTTGCCCCAACGTGGATAGCAGCAAAGCATGGAGGCTGATAGTAAAAGTTAGAGTAAAAGTTAGCCTCAAACTTTTACTCTAACTTTTACTCAAACTTTTGCAAAACTTCAACCCGGTTCAATTGGTTCACTTTGGTTCCTCTCCAAACTCCAAGAGCAATCAACCAAGGCCTCTCTCAACCCAATTCCACCATGAGCAAAGGCCCAACTCAAGGCTTGAAGATCATTTGAAGAAAGTGTATAAATAGGATAGAATTCAAGTTCTGAAGGGGGAGCTTTTCCTTTTTAGTTTTCATAATAGTTTTCGGAAAGCTTTGGATATTGAGTGATCTTTAATTTCTTAGTTTCGGGGAAGGAGAATTCCACTCTCTTCCTCTTAGTTTTATTGCTTTCAATTTCAATTGCAATTGTCTTGGATCTTGGGTTGAAGAATTGAAGGAATTCTGTTTCAATCTCATCCGAAGATCTCTCTGTTTCTTCTACTGCTTATTGAATTTAATTTCTTTTAATTGTTCTTCATCTACTTTCTTTGCAATTTACAATTCCTTTGCAATTGTTCTTGTTGGATCTAGGAAGGCATTGAGATCTAGACTTGGTTATCTAGTCTCTTGGGTCCTGAGATCCGGATTCCCCATTTCCCATTCCCTGTTTACTGTTTTCATGCTTATTTACAATTCTGTTTTTAGATCCGGTTCAATCCAAGTGTTCTTTTACTTCTCTGTTGGTTGCAATTTACTTTCCCTCATTTAATTTCTGCAAATCCAACTCCCAATTCCCTTTACAATTCAAGCTATTTACATTTCTTGCACTTTAAGATTCTGCAATTTCCATTTCTTGCGTTCTAAGTTTCTACCATTTAATTTCTTGTTCTTTAAGATTCAGCATTTAAATTCCTGTTCTCTTTAATTTCATGTCAATTACCCATTCCCTTTACTTTCCATGCAATTTAAATTCTGCAAATCACAAATCACTCAACCAAATCTTGATTCGCTTGACTAAATCAACCACTAAACTAAAATTGCTCAATCCTTCAATCCCTGTGGGATCGACCTCACTCCCGTGAGTTATTATTACTTGATGCGACCCGGTGCACTTGCCGGTTAGTTTTGGGTGTTTTGGAGAAATTCGTTTTTCCGCTAAAATATCCCATCAGTCTAGTAGGTTAAATAAGGTTTTATGATGTTTTGGTAGTTGTTTGGAGGTTTAGAATGCTTGGTTTGGTGCAAAAACATAGAAAAATTTTGAAAAACAGAGCACCACCCACGCGCACGCACACTCCACACGTACGCGTGAATCAAGCAATTTCGGCCATCCACGCGGACGCGCCATGTACGCGTATGCGTGGATTGAATTTTTCCACTTCCCAAACATTCACCCGAGAGTTGTGCTTGAAGTGTGCAAACTTTGTGCCCCAGGGCACGCACACGCGTACCTTGCGCGTACGCGTTGACTCTCTGCTTTGTCATGCATGCGTATGCGTTAGCCGTGCGTATGCATCGCTTCCATTTTCATCAATCCACGCTTACGCGCACATGACGCGCACGCATGGATTGCCCTGTTTCACTCACCTTCTTTTCTTCTCCTCTTTCCATTTCTTTCCTTCTTCTCTTCTCTTTCCACCCTTCAATCATCATCCAACACTACCAAGCATCATGTAACACCATTTCTTATAGTTAGTTAGTTAGTTTAATTTTTGTTTTCCATTATAAGTGTTGGATTACTAGTTTACCATTTACTGCTGCTTATTACTAATGGGATGTTAGTTTAACATCATTGTTGGATTCCTTTGTTGAGGTTGCAATTTATTACTTGGTCTTGAATTTTCGTGTTGAACATTTGTGAATACTAAGTGAGTCTTACATTGCCTTTAAGCTTCTTAACTTTTTTTTTGAATTGCATGTTTTGGCCACCATGCATTCATCATCTATTGTTAGGCAAATGTATATTCTTATTGCATTTTTTTAGGTGATGCTTGTTTATGGTTTACCCTTATTCACATCACTTATTTCATACATTGAGATTGTGGAATTGTGAAATTGGATCGAAAGCTTACTTAGTGATGTATTTTTGAGCTTTTCAAGCTTTATGGACCATGCTTGCTATGTGATTGATCTTTTGACTTCTATATCCTTTTTCCTAAGTTCCATAGCATCCATGTATTTTACCTCTATGTCACTTAGGTGTTGCAACAACTTCAATATGTGTCATTATTTGATGTTTGAGCCCTCTATACCATTTTGTTCATCAAAATTACTTACACATCAATCAATGTCCATGCATTATCCAATTTCACAATTGCTTGATTAATTGCTTGAGTGCTTTCATGCCTCTTCACTACTTGTTTGGTTAACTTAACCTACAAGTCTTTTTGAAGTATTTCAAGCACACTAGAATGAGTGAAATGTGTGTCTTCTTTTGTATAATTGTGACATGATCTCTAAATACTAGAGTGTGAGTTCTAAACCGCATGCAAGTTAGGACCCACACACTTACTTTTCATTAATGTCACACTAATTCACTCACTCAATTTAGTGATTTACCTCATTCCAACAATCCATGCTTCCTTGCTTGTGCATTTACTTTTCTTATTATCTCCTGTTTTCTATGTTCAGGATGAATCATCATAAGCAAAAACGGAAGCGGGAAAAGAACACGCAGCATCGGTTGACCTACCAACTGAAGGTAGCAACTAGGAAAGTCACCGAACCCCCTTGTTCATCATTGGATGCACCGAGGACGGTGCAAACTTTTAAGTGTGGGGAGGTCATCCGACTGCTCGGCATTTTTGGGTGACAAGTTTCTAATCCCAACACTTTTGCATTTTATTTTTAGGTCTTTTAGGATTTTTGGTTGCATTGCATATGTATATATTAAGCTTAGTCAAAATCATGATATTTTCCTAGGATTTTATCTATAGGGCACCCCAATTGAAAAAAAAAATTTTAGAACTTTCTTGAATTATATACTTTGTGGATCATGTTTTGAGCTAAGAACACAAACATGTGAGATTTGAGCCTAATTGTGTGGTTACATCATATATAACCACTTACTTTCATTCTTGTGTGCATTATTCTCTTCCTATGATTGTAATCTTTCATTTGTTTGATTCTTTATGTCCATTACTTTGTGTATACATGCATTTATATGATTGAGGCCATTGTTCAAATAGCTCACTTACCCAAATAAGCCTACCTTTTATCTTCCATTGATAACCAATTTGAGCCTATGCTTAACCCATTTGTTCTTAATTGTAGCACATTACAAGCCTAAGTGAAAAACAATAAATGTCCCTTGTTTGGATCTTTGATTAGCTTAGGCTAGTGAGAGTGTTCATCATTTGATTTTGGGAGAGTTGGGAACATTGGGTAGAGATAAAAGTGTGTTTACGTTTTTGTTGAAAAATCACGGGAATTGGGTACATACTCATGTATTAATCATGTGTAAACCATATGCATTGATGTTCTTGTATATATTCCTAAAAAAAAGAGAAAATAAATAATAGAAATAGAAAAAGAAGGACAAAGAATTGCAATAATAAGGGGACAAAATGCCCCAAAGCAAGGTTCAATAAAAGTCAATGCATATGGGTGGTGAACAAAAAGAGAATGCATAAGTGTGTGAAAAAGTGAAGAATGGGTAGTTAGGTTTGTTTAGAATTGTATAGGTTGTCATAGGTTAGGTGGGAAGTTTAAGTTAATCAAAGATTCAAATCTCAAGCCCACTTGACCATATGCATCCTACCTTGACCCTAACCCCATTACAACCTATGGGAAGTCCTCATGACATTTGTATGCATGCATAAAATAATTGTTGATTGTTAGATGAAAAACAAATCTTGGAAAGCATGATTAGGGGAGAATTGCATGAATCAACCCCTTACACTTGAGCGACTAGAGCGGATACACATCCAGTGAGGGTTCGATTGCTCAATTACATGTTTCCACCCATGATCATCACTTTTCTTACAAGTTTGTAAAATATTTTTAATAATTCAATTCAATTGTGGGTTGAGTTATTGCTATTGCCTTAGCCCTTGTGTTTGTATATGTATTCTTGGAAATTGATTTATTTTGACTAAGTGGATGCATTCATGTAGATAGATTGCATATAGATAGGTTGCATGTAGTTAGTTTGCATTGAATAAATGTTGATGTCCCTTTGCTTCTTTCTTGATTTTAGCATGAGGACATGCTTAGTTTAAGTATGGGGTGATTTGATAAACCCCGATTTCGTGATTTATCTTGTGCTTATTTTGGGGAATTTTACCACCTTTTCCCACATTTATTCAATGAAATAGCATGGTTTTGTAATTTTCCCTTGAATTTTGCTTAAGTGTAAAAACATGCTTTTTAGGCCCTAAATTGGTAATTTTGATTCATTTTAATTTTATTCGATGCCTTGATGTGTGTGTTGAGTGATTTCAGGTTTATAAGGCAAGTATTGGATGGAAGAAATGAGTAGAAAAGTATACAAAGGGGAGAATGTATGAAGAAACAAAGATTGGGAATGCATCCAAGGACGCGCACGCGCACATGGCGCGCACGCGCAAAAGTGGTCTCGCCTATAGACGCGCGCGCATACATGCTGCGTCCGCGCCGATGGAAAATTTACCAATTGACGCGCACGCGCACATGGCGCGCACGCGCCAATACTCTTACATGGCCCACTTAAAGGCAAAACGCTGGGGGGCAATTTCTGAGCTGCCCAGGCCCAAATCCAACTTGTTTCTGAGTGTATTTCATGCAGAATTGAAGTCCAAGCAAAGGGGGAGAAATTGTTTTGTAGCATTAGCATCATGTAGGTTAGTTTCTAGAGAGAGAAGCTCCCTCTTCTCTCTAGAAATAGGGTTCCTAGGATTAATTGCATCATAGATCCATGTTTAATTCCTTGCTTTCATCTTGTTTCTTCTACATTTTCATGCTCTAGTGATGTAATCTTCTTGTTCCCTATTGTTAATTTTCCTTTTCATGCCTCTTTGTTTAGGATTGATGAATACTTGTTGGATTTGGATTTTCTATTAATGTAATTGATGTTTGATGTCTTTTATTGTGAATTTGGGTTGTTGATCTTGTCTCCTTATAATTTGTAGTTGATAGATTTTACTATTTCTTGTCATTTATTATGCTTTCTTTTTATGCCTTCCAAGTGTTTGACAAAATGCTTGGTTGGATGTTAGAGTAGATTTTGAGCATTCTTGGCTTGGAAAGGGTAATTAGGTAATCTTGAGTCATGAAAACCCAACCTTTGTTGGTGACTTAGAGTTGTTTGCTAATATTGTTTCCATTGATGCTAATCTTTTGCTAATTTAATTAGTGAGTTGATTAGGATTTTTGGATTGAGATTAGCTAGTCTTGTTAGACTTTCTCTCATGGAAGATAACCTATATCTTCTTCCAATGTTGGAGATGACGTAATAAGATAAATTCTTGTTTATATTTGTGACATGATTAATTAGTCTTGTTTGACATTCTCCCTATGTGAAGATGACACGATACCTTCTTTCGGTTGTTGGAGTTGACTAAATAAGGTAAATTAATCATTGTATGACTAGGATAGAAAGCCTATGATCTCCACACTTGCCATGAATATCTCACGTTATTAATTGCTTTCTTTAATTTCTTGCTTGATTTACCTTTCTTGCACATTTAATTTCTTGTCCATTTACTTCCTTGCCCCTTTATCAATCATACCCCCTCGTTCCTTCATAGCCAATAATCATTCACTTCATTGCAATTCCTCGCGAGACGACCCGGAGTCCAAATACTCCGGTTAATTCTTATTTGGGATTTGTACATATGACAACCAAAATTTTGCATGTGAGGACTCATTGTTGGTGTAGAACTATACTTGCAACGAGAATTCATTCAATTGAGGAAATTCTATATCAACAAAAGTTTCATGCATCAATCACTATCCTCGTCAATAATTCAAATATTGATAAACATGCGGAACTGAGCTCATAATATCCTAAATAAGAAATCAATAATAGCAAGCAAGATCAACATGAAAGAAACATCAACATCAAATTGCATTAAATGTAAACCAAATCCAACATGAGTTCATCATCACAAAAGTAAGCAAAATAAGAAATTAACATTACAACTAAGAAAATCAAGATGTAAACATGAGAGATTATAAAAGAAACAAGACGAATCAAGGAATTAAACATGGATCTATGACAATTTAACCTAATTCTAGAGAGAAGAGGGAGCTTCTCTCTCTAGAAAACAAACTAAAGGCTCATGTTGGCTAACTAATTGCTCCCCCTTTGCTTGGACTTCAATTCTGCATGAAATACACTCAGAAACAAGTTGGATTTGGGCCTGGGCAGCTCAGAAATCGCCCCCAGCGTTTTGCCTTTAAGTGGGTCATGTGAGAGTATCGGTGCGTACGCGCCATGTGCGCATGCGCGTCGATTGGCTATTTCTTCATCCGCGCGTACGCGGCATGTACACGTGCACGTCTCTATGTAAAATCACTTTTGCGCGTGCTCGCCTTGTACGCACGCGCGCCCGTTGATGAATTCCCAACTCTTGTTTCTTAATGCATTCTCCACTTTGTTTGCTTTTCTCCTCATTTCTTCCATCCAATACTTGCCTTATGAACCTGAAATCACTCAACAAACACATCAAGGCATCAAATAGAATTAAAGTAAATCAAAATCACCAATTTAAGGGCCTAAAAAGCATATTTTTACACTTAAGCACAATTTAAGGGAGAATTACAAAACCATGCTATTTCATTGAATAAATGTGGGAAAAAGTTGATAAAATCCCCTAAAATAAGCATAAGACAAACCACAAAATCGGGGTTTATCAAATCTCCCCACACTTAAACTAAGCATGTCCTCATGCAAAAATCAAGAAAGAAGCAAAGGGTATCAACATTTATTCAATGCAAACTAACTATCTACAATCTATCTACATGAATGCAATGGCTCAATCAAAATAAATCAATCTCCAAGAATACACATGCAAGCACAAGAGCTAAGGCAATAGCAATAAAAACAAACCACAATTGGATTGAATCATTGAGAGACTTTTTACAAACTTGTAAGAAAAGATGATCATGGGTGGAAACATGTAATTGAGCGATCGAACCCTCGCCGGATGTGTATCTGCTCTATGCACTCAAGTGTATGGGGTTAATTCACTCAATTCTCCCCTAATCATGCTTTCCAAGATTTGTTTTTCATCTAACAATCAACAATTACCTTATGCATGCATACAAATATCATGAGGGCTTTCCCATAGGTTGTAATGGGGCTAGGGTCAAGGTAGGATGCATATGGTCAAGTGAGCTTGAGATTTGAATCTTTGATCAACTTAAACTTTCCACACAACATATGACAACTTATAAAATTCTAAACATACCTAGTTATCTATTCTTCACTTTTACACACACTCATGTATTCTCTTCTTTGTTCACCACACATATGCATTGATCATTATTAAACTTTATATATATATATATATATATAAGAATATCAATGCATATGGTTTGCACGTGATTAATGTATATGAGTGTGCACCCAATTCCCAAAATTTTCAACATAAACACAAACACTTTTATCTCTACCCAATGTACCCAACTTTTCCAAAATCAAATGATAAACACTCTCACTAGCCTAAGCTAATCAAAGATCCAAACAAGGGACATTTATTGTTTTTCACCTTGTAATGTGCTATAATTAAGAACAAATGGGTTAAGCGTAGGCTCAAAATTGGCTAGCAATGGAAGATAAAAATTTAGCTATTTGGGTAAGTGAGCTATTTGAACAATGGCCTCAATCATATAAATGCATGTATACACAAAGTAATGGACATATAGAATTAAACAAATCAAAGATTACAATCATAGGAAGAGAATAATGCACACAAGAATGAAAATAAGTGGTTATATGATGTAACCACACAATTAGGCTCAAAACTCTCATGCTTGTGTTCTTAGCTCAAAACATGATCCATAAAGTGTGTTAATCGAGCAAGTTCTAAAAAAAATTTTCAACCAATTGGAGTGGTGCTCTAGAAATGAAATTTTTGGAGATTTTCATCATATTGACTAAGCTCATTCTAATGGAAGGTTGTGATTTAGAAAATTTTAAAAATTTTCCCCAGTTTACTCTCTTTTCAATAAAAACACAATCCTTATACAAAAAGGGTCAACTAGGTTTTAACAATCTAAAATATTTTTCTGATCACAATCAAAAGCCAAAATGCAATATACACATATATAATAAAAGCCAAAAACCAAAATAAGGGTATCCACAATGACAAATATATACAGTAATCCCAAAATGATCTCAAAGATAAAATGCAAGGATAAAATGCGAAATAAAATAAAGTAGTAGAACTAGAGGCTAAATGTCTAAAAATTCACCACATAAATGCTATTCATCAGTTACGAACGGTGACCTCCCCACACTTTAAGATGAAGCATCGTCCTCGATGCTACTGCTGAAGCGCGGGATGGGGGTCAACAATCGCGCCAGGCTGTAGCTCAGGCTGTGGCTGTGGCTGTGGATCCTCAGGAGGCTGCTGAACCTCTGTGGCGGCCTGTGTCTCTGGTGGTGCCTCTTGCTGAGTCGGCTCCTCAACATGCTCCTCCTCCTGATCCTGCTCGTCAGAGGCTGGAGAGTCCGGGAGTGGTGTGATGCCAAGGCATCTTAGGCTAGTTTCACTAGCATTTTTCTGTTAGTTTTAGTAGTTTTATGCATTTTCTTGAGCTTTAAGTAACCAAGAATGGTTAAATGAATAACAAAGCAATGAACCATCCAAACAGTATGATTTTGATGCAAATTCCATGAGTTTTAGTTATATTACTTGAATGCTATGAATGGAAGATTTCTCATGAAATTTTGCAAGACTTTGATGCAATTGTTTGGATGATTTCAGGGAAGAAGAGGCTAAGCAAGGAAGCAACAAAATCAATAAAGGAAGCTTGAATATCACATGTGGAGTTTAAGTTCCAGTTTAAGCCTAAACTGGAGCTTAAACGCCAGAATCATGAAGGCTAAGAAATGCTGGAATTGAAGTTTAAACTGGAGGTTAAACGCCAGAATGAGAATACCACTCAGGAAAGAGTTCCACGTTTAACCTCCAGTTTAACCTTAAACTGGAGGTTAAACGCCAGAATAGGAAAAGCACCAGGGAGCCATTTCCACGTTTAAGCTCCAGTTTGACCTCAAACTGGAGCTTAAACGTGTTCGACCAAGTTTTCTCCTCCAGGGTTGCTCTCTCCATTTCCACGTTTAAGCTCCAGTTTGACCTCAAACTGGAGCTTAAACGTGTTCGACACCTCCAGGGCTACCCTTCTAAGCTTCCACGTTTAACCTCCAGTTTAACCTTAAACTGGAGGTTAAACGTGTTCGACCTCCAGGATGCCTCCTTCCATTCCACGTTTAACCTCCAGTTTAACCTTAAACTGGAGGTTAAACGTGTTCGACCTCCAGGGCTGCCCTTCCTATATCCACGTTTAAGCTTCAGTTTAACCTTAAACTGAAGCTTAAACGTGTTCGACTACAAGACTCTCCAGGGCTACCTTCTTCCATTTCCACGTTTAAGCTTCAGTTTAACCTTAAACCGAAGCTTAAACGTGCTTCTACAAAAGGCCTCACTGGAAGTGTCTGGCGTTTAAGCTGCAGTTTAAGCTTAAACTGCAACTTAAACGCCACTCTTGGAAAAGGTTTCTGGGCCAAAAATATTGCGGGTTAAGTTAGTCTTTGAGCACAAACATTAACTTAAACTTACTCTGGTATGAAACCCAATTGAATATCATGGTTTATGGGATTGGGCCTGAAGGATTGATGAGTTTGAAATTTCAATTTATTGAGTCATGTGTCATTATTTGATTATCACTAAGTTGGCTCAATGAATGTTACAGAATTTGGATCAACAGCCTCATCAAGATTATGGATCATAAACCCAAGGCAAAAGGAAAGCAGGGAGAGGCCTCAAAGCCCAAGAAACACAACAGAAGCTCAATATAGAAAGTGTATAAATAGGATAGAATTTAAGTTAGAGGGAACTGGGACCTTTTCATTTTTTAGCTAGTTTTCATATCTTTGTAGTTGAATTCAGAGCTATGACTCACTAAACCCCTTTCATTGGGTTAGGGAGCTCTATTGTAATTCAATGAATCAATAATAGTTTATCTTCTTCTTCAATCTTTTCTCTTGAATTTTGTTAGAAAGCTTCTCGTTCTAATTCCATTGGGTAGTTGTCTTGGGAAAGAAACTACCCATAATTGGAATCCTTCGGAACCTTGGGAAAGGAATGGAGGATTCATGCTAGAGAAGCTTTCTCACAGTGAATTGGATTGGGGTTTGGATGGATATTGTGACATGTAATCCTACCAAATTGTAGTTCATGAAACTGTGTGGTATAATCAGTGATCGAGCATCATCTCTTCTTATGAACATTTAAACCAAGGGATTGGGAATTTGTTTGTTTTTAGAGAGAATTGGTGAGCCAAGGGATTGGGATCCAATCATATAAGATTGCCAAGCAAAATTTAATGAACGCATTGGTTGAGGAAGAGATATACATGTTTTGATTCGGAGATCTCAATATCTCCTAACACCCAATGAATTTCCCATTTCTGATTTCCAATTTCTCTTTACATTCTGCAACTCAATTCTTGCAATCACCCCCATTCCCTTTTAATTTCAGCAATTTAGCTTCTGCTCTTTAATTCATGCAATTTAAGATTCCGCCATTTCAATTTCTTGTCATTTACTTTTCCCGCCAATTTTACATTCCGCAATTCTCATCTAAATCTTGATTCCGCTCAACTAGAACACACTTCTAATCCGAATTGCTCACTCAACCAATCCTTGTGGGATTCGACCTCACTCTATTGTGAGTTTTTACTTGACGATAACCGGTGCACTTGCCGGAAGGAATTTTGCCGATCGTGCAATTTCCTAAATCGTAGCATAACTAGTTTATGCGCATCAAGTTTATGGCGCCGTTGCCGGGGATTGGTTTTCGATTGACAATTCTCCAATTGGAAGTTAACTAGATTGAGCATTTTTTTTTGTTTTGATTAATTCAGTACAAGTTACTTGTTGAATTTTAATTTCTGCACTCTGTTACATGCTTTCTTTCTTTATGCCTTTAAATTCAAGCAACTAACTCACTGACTCACTAACTGTTTGAATTAATTCCTCAATTGCTCTAACCATACTCTTCCATTAACCAAGAGTATTTCACTTGTTGTTGCCTGTGCTGTGTTCTTGTATGACAGGTAGGAGAGGAGAGACATCAACTCCTCCATATACCGAACCAGAGAGGACCCTTCATAGACTTAGAAGGGAAGCAAGAGGGAAGAGAGTACTGGGAGAAGAAGAATCTGAAGGAGAATCTGAGGACAATTTTGAGGAAGCTCTAGATCTCAACATGGATAGAGAAGTTCACAACCATGAGAGAGCTGATGGAAACAATGCCATTCCTGAGAGGAGGGTTCTTAGTTCATACATAAACCCAACCTCTGGGAATTGTGGTAGCAGCATTCAGAAACCACCCATTCAGGCCAACAATTTTGAGCTCAAACCACAGCTAATATCACTTGTGGAGAATCATTGTTCATTTGGTGGGAGTGCTAATGAAGATCCCAACCAACATCTCACAAAATTCCTGAGAATTTGTGACACTGTGAAGTCCAATGGAGTCCAGGAAGATGCCTATAAACTGCTTTTGTTCCCATTTTCACTTAGGGACAAAGCAGCTAAGTGGCTGGAATCATTCCCAAGGGGGAGTCTAACAACATGGGATGAGGTGGAAAGCAAGTTTCTGGCACGTTTCTACCCCCCACAAAAGGTCAATAGGCTTCGAGCTGAGGTTCAAACTTTTAGACAACAAGATGGTGAAACTCTCTACGAGGCATGGGAGAGATTCAAGGATTTGACAAGGAAATGCCCACCAGACATGTTCCATGATTGGGTGCAATTGCATATTTTCTATGATGGACTCTCTTATGAATCAAGGAAGGCTGTAGACCATTCATCAGGAGGTTCATTGAACAGGAAAAAGACTGTGGAAGAAGCCATTGAAGTGATTGAGACAGTGGCTGAGAATGAGTACTACTATGCATCAGAGAGGCACAACACTAAGGGAGTCATGGAGCTGAACCATGTTGATACAATTCTAGCCCAAAACAAGGTGTTTGCCAAGCAACTAGCAGAGCTCACCAAGAAATTAGAAACAAAGCAAGTGGCTGCAATACACACACAAGATCAAGAGGAAGTAAGCATTGAAGGAGGTGATTGGGAAGAGGCCAACTATGTGGGAAACCAACAAAGACAATCATATGATCCACATTCCAACACTTACAACCCAGGATGGAAAAATCACCCAAACTTTGGGTGGGGGAACCAACAAACCCAACCACAAAACCACAAACCTTACAACCACAACCAACATAACAATTCCACATACCAAAATTCCAACCAAAGATCATACCAAACCACACAAAACACTTACTCACAACCACCATATCATGGCCAAAATAATCAACCTACCCAACCTAATCCGAACCAACAATTTCAAGATCAATTAAACCGGATAGAAGGAATGATGGCAACCATGAGTCAAGACATAACCGAATTGAAAAGCTTCAGGGATGATGTGAGAGCTACCTTAAGGAACCATGGTGAAAAACTCAAGAGGATGGAGTCTCAAGTAGGAGAGCTATCTCAACAGGCCCCCAAATCAACTGCAGTGTTCCCTAGTGACACAGAAAAGAATCCTAAAGGGGAACAAAAGAGAGTGAGATGGGAAGAATGCAAGGCCATCACCATATTGAAGGAAATCTCAGAAGAAGAAGGAATCAGACCCTCAAAACAGGAGCCAGAAATCTTGAAGGAAGGTGTGGAGGAAGCTAAGCAGGAAAGTGAAACTGAGCAAGCCAAGGAACTGCAAAAAGGCATGCTGGAAATATACCAACCAAAAGCACCATTTCCTCAGAGGTTAGGAGGAAGTGAAAAAGGGAAAACCTATTCAAGGTTTTTAGAGACATTTAAGTCTCTCCATATCAATATTCCCTTTCTTGAGATTCTCCAGCAGATGCCTACACATATCAAGTATTTAAAGGAATTGCTGAGCAAGAAAAGAGTTTTGAAGGGAGGACAAACTGTAACAATGAACAAAGAATGCAGTGCTCTCATCAAGAAGGACACAGTCTCTAAGAAAACAGACCCAGGAAGTTTTCATATTCCTTGCATCATAGGAGAAACAAAAATTGACAGAGGATTCTGTGATCTAGGAGCTAGCATAAATGTGATGCCTCTAACTCTTATGAAGAGGCTACAACTGAATGAGGTGAGATCCACTGATGTAATCATACAACTGGCTGACAAAACTCAGAAGCAAGCTGAAGGGGTAGTTGAGAATGTGCTGGTGAAAGTGGGAAATTATTTTTTCCCCACAGACTTTGTCATTTTGGACATGGAGGAAAGCTACCTACACCCCATCATTCTGGGGAGGCCATTTCTAGCCACTGCTAGAGCACTCATAGATGTAAAACAAGGAGAGCTAATTTTGAGAATACATGATGAACAGCTCATTTTCAATGTTTTCAAACCTGCATCTGAGCCTGAACCAGAACATGAAAAGCCTAAGGATGAGAGTAGCCATCTGTGTTTGGAGGAAAGCAATCCGGCAGCTGAAACTCTGAAACAGTCCTTGGAAAGCAAACAAGAATTGCAAGAGTTAAAGCCACAAGAATCAATAGAAACAGATCAGAAGGATCCTCCCGGCATAAGGGTCAATGAAGAAAGCTTCAAGAGAAAGGGAAGAATTGTAAAGAAATTGCCAAGAGGGTGGAGAAACAAGAAAATTCCCACTGAAGGTTTCTCTCCGGGAGATAAAGTGATATCAAGTCATTATCTGCCAATCCCACCTGGCCTCAAAACAATTCCTTCCCAGCGCCCTCAAGTGTTCACAATCAGGAAAGTTCTTTCTATGGAACATTTAGAGGTCATGAAGGAATCAAGTGGGGACGTTTGCATAGTGAGAGGAGAAGACGTCAAGCACTACAATCCACCCTAACAAGGGACAACCGTCAAGCTAGTGACGTTAAAGAAGCGCTTCATGGGAGGCAACCCATGTTTTTAGTATCCTTAATCTTTAGTGCTTTGCTTACATCTAATAAAGCATGGTTTCTTATGCATGAACTTGAATCCTCAGGACAACTATTGATAAAGTGCACTAAACTTTGCATGTAAATTACAATTGGTCTCTAAGTTTGGTGTGCCTGAAGGCACTCCCAAATCTTACTCAAATTGAATTCCATCTTTCATTCAAGGTGCACGACCAAACATTAAGTTTGGTGTTCCTTTTGAACACAGTTTATGAAAAGCAAGAAGTTCCTCTGGATTTCAAAATTCATGACAAGTATACCATTCGCATGTTTTAATACTTTGGTTTCAATTACTTAGGGTAGTAACTTTGTTTAGAATCAAAGAGCCAAAGTGACTATGATTTATTAGAATTATGCACATTCATTAAGGACAACCAATATGGATTTCATGTCATTAGGAGACTTTACCAAACACTAAGTTTGGTGTCCAATAATAAGTGTGCATATATACAAAAGTCACGGCTATAAGCTCATGAAGTCAATCATTGATTTACATGTGCAAGTACTATTCATCATTCACATGGACCTAAAAATGATAGCAAACTTGTTTGTTTGTGCAGGTACAAAAGAAAAGACAAAAATGGAGGAAAAAGACAAAGGGAGGTACGGTGCTTGGTCAAAAAGAAAATTCACAAGTCTTTGAAACTAACACATGGGAAAAGGAAGTTCTGCAAGAAAAGATAGCTACATGTACAACCTAATGCACCCAGAATACTTCCAAGAAAATGAAAAGCAATTCGTCCTTCTCCCTAATTCATATATTTACCATCAAGCCACCCTTCACAAATCACCCTAGCCGTCCATTTTGCACTTACGGGCACTATAAAGAACCACTTGGGGAACGAGTTCAACACCACCAAATCTCCTTCATGCACATTTCCTTCATCATAGCATAAACTATCTCTTGCCGAAAACAACCTCCCCACACTTCCAACAACACTTCTTGCTTCACCTTGTCAACTTTAGCTTGTCACTTACCAAAACTAAAGAACCAATGGCAGCTTCATCTAGCCACAAAAGAAGAAAAGACAAGCAGCCAATGGAGGAAAACAGGGAATTCGATGCATGGAGATACAGATCAGTTTTCCATGAGATTCAAGCCGAATGGATGAGACCTAAAACGGTACTAGCTGAGGTTCCCTTTGACCTTGAAAAGGATGAGTTCCCAGGTGTTTGGGAAAAGATCAAAAAGAGGAAGTGGGAGCTCCTGACTAAGCCAATCACTAAAATCAACATCAACCTGGTGAAAGAGTTTTATGCAAATGCAGTAAGGGAGGATCCAACCAAGAAACTCACATACAAAAGCTATGTGAGAGGGGTGGAAGTTGACTTCAGTCCCAAAGCAATCATGAAAACTCTTGGCCTGAAAAACATACATTTCAGCCAAGCAAGTTATGAAGAAAGGATGATAGGAGAACCTGACTATACAACTATTGCTGAAGACCTTTGTGCCATCAGAGCTGAATGGGTGAGAAAAACAAGAGGGGCTCCAAGAGTCTTGAGAAGGGGAGACCTAACACCTGAAGCTAAAGGGTGGTATGCAATAGTTAGGAGATCCATCCTACCCACTGCAAACTCTTCAGAAATAGTCCCTAAAAGAGCCATCTTGCTTCATTGCATTATGGTGGGAGGGGAGATCAAAGTTCATAAACTCATTGTTGAACAGATACAAGAGTTTAGTGAGAAAAGTGACCCTGAATCCTGGCTCCACTTCCCTAGCACCATCATTAGACTATGCATCGATGCCCAAGTACCACTTGAAGATGAAAGACCTAATTGGCTATATCCGGGATTGGCCATAACTGCGTACAGAATGACTCTTGGCCCAACTCCTCCAAGACATACAAAAAGAAGAAATGAAGAAGGGCAACAAGTGGAAGAAGAGCAAGAAGCTGAACAAGAAGGACAGGAAGGAGAAGATAGAGAAGAAGAGCAAGAAGAGCAAGCAATTCCAAAAAGAAGACAACGAACTCCTAGAGACCCCATGGATATGAGCAGAATGCAGGAAATCATGGAAGGAATGTCTCAACAATACATGAGGTCTCAGGAGAGACAAGAGGACTTTCACCTAAAAATGATGGATATGCAAAGGAACTTTGAATCAAGATTCTTAGATCTGCAAAGGGAACAGAATTTACACTTACAGGAATCCTTTAGCCACATATGCCAACACCAAGATGCCAATGTCTTGGAAATCAAGGAAGCCACCACTTTACAGAATGCAAGATACTCAGTCCAAGCTGATTACAACATCAGTTCGCAAATCAAGCTTAACTACATAGGGGAACATCTACACAAGATGGACCCAGCATTCCCAGCTTTTGATGAGTATTTCAAAGGAAGGAAAGAAGGAGAAATAAACAAGGCAATGATCCTTGAAAAAGGAGTGGAAGAAACAATGAAAAAAGCTGGATTCTGGAAAAAGCTCATGAGAAAAGACAAAGGAAGCACAAGTGGTCAAAAAGAGGCAGGAAGCAAGAAGAAGCAGGATCCTAAGAATTAAGAAGAACCAAGCAATAAATAAGAGGTGGTCTCGTTCCTTAATAATCAAATGATAATTGGTGAATTGTCTTTATGAGCTTTCTTTCATTATGAGTCATTTAAGTTTTAATGTGAAGTTTCTAGTATGTGTGTCTGTTTATTGCTTTGAATAAAGTGAATGCCTAGATGTTTGGATATAACTTCACCTTCTTAAACAAATGCTTGCCATGCTTGTTCTGTTTCCAAAAATAAAAGAAAAGTTTGAACAAAAGTGACTTGGCTCAATTAGTGACAAATCAAGTAGAATTAAGTGGTGGTATGCATGCTTGATTGTTTAAGTCAGATCACTGGAAATAGAGTGTAGAATTATCATTTTTTATGTAGAAATTGAAAACTGTCTATGGATCTTGATGAATAAATGTCTTTGGTCATGAAAAAGAAAGAAAAAGAAGAAGAAAAAGCCACTGAAAAAAAGCAACCAAAAAGCAAAAAAATTGAGAAAATAAGCTAGGCACCAATGGTTTGAACTTCTGAGACAAATGCCTGTGGTGTTTATGTATTAAGGATATGCTTGGATGAATAGGTTCTGAGGAGTGTTTCAAC
Source organism: Arachis hypogaea (assembly GCF_003086295.3). Taxonomy (NCBI): domain Eukaryota; kingdom Viridiplantae; phylum Streptophyta; class Magnoliopsida; order Fabales; family Fabaceae; genus Arachis; species Arachis hypogaea. The sequence continues at coordinate 62,350,106 of NC_092046.1, read as the reverse complement.
ACTTGGTAACTTGGGTTAACTAACCCGGGATTATCAACCAAAAGTCCATTATCAAGAGCAACCTAAATACAAAACATTTAGTCACACAAAGAGGTGCTGGGCACCAATGTCTCAAGAAGAAATGTGAACTAAAATGCCTAAAGTGGATATGTGTAGTGCACTGATAAGAAAAAGAAAATGCCAAAGGCTTGTGCAACACATGACACTAAGCAAACAAGGAGCAAAGGAGCTCTAAGAAAAAGAAAAGAAAAACAAAGAAGAGAAAAGTGCCAAAGACATAAGAATAACAAGAGGCCATAGCAGTGTTTGATGGATGCAATGAAAAAGTGATAATCTTACCTGATAAGTATGAAAAAGTGATGCTGCAACTTTCTGCATAAAACCCTTCTGATGAACTTCAAATGCTTGCTAATATAGCCAATGTAATTGCTTTCTGTTTCATACTTTCTTCTCAAATAACTCAGGACTTGCTTAGGGACAAGCAAGTATTAAGTTTGGTGTTGTGATGCCAAGGCATCTTAGGCTAGTTTCACTAGCATTTTTCTGTTAGTTTTAGTAGTTTTATGCATTTTCTTGAGCTTTAAGTAACCAAGAATGGTTAAATGAATAACAAAGCAATGAACCATCCAAACAGTATGATTTTGATGCAAATTCCATGAGTTTTAGTTATATTACTTGAATGCTATGAATGGAAGATTTCTCATGAAATTTTGCAAGACTTTGATGCAATTGTTTGGATGATTTCAGGGAAGAAGAGGCTAAGCAAGGAAGCAACAAAATCAATAAAGGAAGCTTGAATATCACATGTGGAGTTTAAGTTCCAGTTTAAGCCTAAACTGGAGCTTAAACGCCAGAATCATTGAGGCTAAGAAATGCTGGAATTGAAGTTTAACCTCCAGTTTAACCTTAAACTGGAGGTTAAACGCCAGAATGAGAATACCACTCAGGAAAGAGTTCCACGTTTAACCTCCAGTTTAACCTTAAACTGGAGGTTAAACGCCAGAATAGGAAAAGCACCAGGGAGCCATTTCCACGTTTAAGCTCCAGTTTGACCTCAAACTGGAGCTTAAACGTGTTCGACCAAGTTTTCTCCTCCAGGGTTGCTCTCTCCATTTCCACGTTTAAGCTCCAGTTTGACCTCAAACTGGAGCTTAAACGTGTTCGACACCTCCAGGGCTACCCTTCTAAGCTTCCACGTTTAACCTCCAGTTTAACCTTAAACTGGAGGTTAAACGTGTTCGACCTCCAGGGCTGCCCTTCCTATATCCACGTTTAAGCTTCAGTTTAACCTTAAACTGAAGCTTAAACGTGTTCGACTACAAGACTCTCCAGGGCTACCTTCTTCCATTTCCACGTTTAAGCTTCAGTTTAACCTTAAACCGAAGCTTAAACGTGCTTCTACAAAAGGCCTCACTGGAAGTGTCTGGCGTTTAAGCTGCAGTTTAAGCTTAAACTGCAACTTAAACGCCACTCTTGGAAAAGGTTTCTGGGCCAAAAATATTGCGGGTTAAGTTAGTCTTTGAGCACAAACATTAACTTAAACTTACTCTGGTATGAAACCCAATTGAATATCATGGTTTATGGGATTGGGCCTGAAGGATTGATGAGTTTGAAATTTCAATTTATTGAGTCATGTGTCATTATTTGATTATCACTAAGTTGGCTCAATGAATGTTACAGAATTTGGATCAACAGCCTCATCAAGATTATGGATCATAAACCCAAGGCAAAAGGAAAGCAGGGAGAGGCCTCAAAGCCCAAGAAACACAACAGAAGCTCAATATAGAAAGTGTATAAATAGGATAGAATTTAAGTTAGAGGGAACTGGGACCTTTTCATTTTTTAGCTAGTTTTCATATCTTTGTAGTTGAATTCAGAGCTATGACTCACTAAACCCCTTTCATTGGGTTAGGGAGCTCTATTGTAATTCAATGAATCAATAATAGTTTATCTTCTTCTTCAATCTTTTCTCTTGAATTTTGTTAGAAAGCTTCTCGTTCTAATTCCATTGGGTAGTTGTCTTGGGAAAGAAACTACCCATAATTGGAATCCTTCGGAACCTTGGGAAAGGAATGGAGGATTCATGCTAGAGAAGCTTTCTCACAGTGAATTGGATTGGGGTTTGGATGGATATTGTGACATGTAATCCTACCAAATTGTGGTTCATGAAACTGTGTGGTATAATCAGTGATCGAGCATCATCTCTTCTTATGAACATTTAAACCAAGGGATTGGGAATTTGTTTGTTTTTAGAGAGAATTGGTGAGCCAAGGGATTGGGATCCAATCATATAAGATTGCCAAGCAAAATTTAATGAACGCATTGGTTGAGGAAGAGATATACATGTTTTGATTCGGAGATCTCAATATCTCCTAACACCCAATGAATTTCCCATTTCTGATTTCCAATTTCTCTTTACATTCTGCAACTCAATTCTTGCAATCACCCCCATTCCCTTTTAATTTCAGCAATTTAGCTTCTGCTCTTTAATTCATGCAATTTAAGATTCCGCCATTTCAATTTCTTGTCATTTACTTTTCCCGCCAATTTTACATTCCGCAATTCTCATCTAAATCTTGATTCCGCTCAACTAGAACACACTTCTAATCCGAATTGCTCACTCAACCAATCCTTGTGGGATTCGACCTCACTCTATTGTGAGTTTTTACTTGACGATAACCGGTGCACTTGCCGGAAGGAATTTTGCCGATCGTGCAATTTCCTAAATCGTAGCATAACTAGTTTATGCGCATCATGGAGGTAGCTCAATACCCTGTGAGACCAACACCTGATCTATGCGGTCGAGACGTCGCATGATACGATGCTCGCTGCGCTCCATGAAGTGAAACAGGTGCTGTACCAACAGGTAAGTCGGCTCAGGTGCAGGTGGTGGTGGTAAGGATGCTGCAGCCACCGAAGATGAGGCGGGTCCTGCTGCTGCTGCTGATGATGAGGGCTGAGCTGCCTCCACCACTACTCTGGCTCGAGAGCGACGTCTGGGTGGAGGCTTCTCGTGCACCCACCCACCCCATGGAATAATAACCTCCTTGTCATCATCATCTGGGGGTGGTGGTGTCACATCATCGTCCTCCCACGGGACATCAGCTAGCTCAATCATGCTAGTAACCAGTGTAGAAAATGGCAGTAGACTACGAATGTGAGCGCGCCACATACTCTGTCTAATCAGCCGGGCGAAGTCTACCTCCTTCCCCTCCATCACACACCCAATCAGAACCAGCATATCCATCGGAATCTCTGAAAAGTGAGTGGTGGGCAAGACATAATGGGCGAATATATGCTGCCAAGTCTTGGCCTCTCTCGACAGGTAAGTGAAAAGCATCCCCTTGGGCTTCTTGTTCCCAGAATCCATCACCTAAGGGGCGTCAGGTGTGGTAATCACGCGCTTTAGCACCTCATAATCGAAGGTCATGCAGTGGATAGCTACCTCTGCCTACTGACAGGCGCATGAGTCACCAGTACGGGGTTGGCAAAGCAATGGCTCCCCGATAGCTGCCTCAGTGATCAGAATCTCTCTACCCTACACTTGGACTGAATCAAGAGTGGCACGGAAGAAGTTGCAGTAGAATTCTCTCACCTATGAAATGTTTATCCTCCCCAAATCTCTGTCAACAAAGTCCAATCCTAACTCCAGAATGTGGGTGTTTATGGCACGTCTCACATCATTAGGAAGGACCAGCTTCTTCTCAATGTTCAGGTTCGTCTTCCGGAATTTAGGAAAGCGAAGCTCACAGTAGAGGTTGGGGAATTTGATTGGATCAGCGGATGGGAGTAGCTGATTTTCTTTGTCCACTTCATTTAGGGGATTTTTAGCATAATTTGTATTGGGTGAAGGGGTAGAGGTTTTAAAGCGCTTTCTCTTCTTTGAGGTGGTAGCTATGGCTTTCCCTTTGTCTGACATCCTAAAAAACAGATGTAGCATGATATAAGCAGCTAGCCAAGTAGATGTAAAGAACTCAAAGTAAGGCATATTCATGAAGTGAGTGAGAAAAGAGAATTCTTGGAATGCAGGTAACAAAATTCAGAATTCAAACCAAGTCACAAACCAAGAATTCAAACCATAATTGCACAATACTTGTTCATTGAGCCTAAGAAATGCCATATTCAAAAGAATGATTAAAAAGGGTTATGTTTAAAACAAAAGGAAGAAATCAGTTGGTTAATCAAGTTAGAGTTAGAAATTAGTTCAAAAATCAGTGATATGACAATTATCGGCTCAATTAAAAGAAGTGTACAAAGTATGGATGTAAGCATACTCACAACCATGAATTGCATATAGTCATTGATAATGAAATATAACATTGCCAAAAAGCAACTAATTGTGAAAATAAGTCATCAATCAATTGTGAAGATCACTAGAATTGTATGAATTGGTGTTGGTAAAATCAGAACATTGAGGAACAAGGAAATCAAGAAACATTCAACACCAATTCCAAAGAGGCATAAAATTTACAAGTTGAAACAAGAATGGAAAATTTCATGATCCATGTGACTTAATGCAAATTAGGCACTAATATAATGGATCAATTAGTCACACCGATTAAAGACCTTCAAACTTGTGAGTTTATGCAGAAGAGGCACAAAATCTCGAAAGAGTTTCAAGTTATGGTCAATCTGAAAGCTTACTCAACTATACAATGTACGTAAGCAAACAAAGAGTACTACAAGAATGACCAAAACTTGTAAACACGTCCTTGAGGAGTATCCAAAACTATTTAGCAAACAAAATCCTATTGACACAGAAATCGTCAAATAGAAGCTTGTTGCATCAATCAAAACAATGTTAATTTATGAGATATGGTTAGGAAAAATCCGGCAGCATTTCAGTAGTAAATTGGCTATTTCCCAAGTTCAAACAATCAAATAAGGTTCCATATAAATGCATTACAATCAAAGATAAAAGCCAGATGTGAATTCATATGAAATAGGCATGTAAGCCAATAGACAGCAACGAACAGCAATAGGCAATTAAGCAACTAGTAGTCATGAGGGAAGCAACACTCAGCATCAACAATCCAAATTGGCACAGGAGCAAACCATACAGCATAGACAAAGTAGGAAAATCCATATAACGGTAACACTTTCAATCATTAACATTATTCAAGACAACCTAAATCTACTACACAGCCCAAATTCTCTAACCACCTAATTAAACTAAACTAACTAAACTAATCAACAAAATTAATGCAAAATAGTAAAGAAAACAGAACAGGGGAAGGCAGAGACCTGGGAAGTAGAAGGCAGAGGAATTGAAGACAGGAAAGAAGAAGAAGTGGCAGAACGGTGGTGGCTCTCAGGATCGGTGGCTGTGCAGTGGCGCTTGTGGCGGCGTCGGAACAGAGCAGGGAGATGGAGTAGGGACAAGGTGAGAAAAAGAGGAGAGGATTGAGTGAGAGAGAGAGAGAGAGAGAGGGTGAGGAAGAAGGAGCAAGGGAAGAAGAGAGAGGGGGTCGTGGCGACGGCGACGGTTACGGGACGCTTGCCGGTGCGGTGGTTACAGAGCCGGTTATGGGGGAAGAGAAGAAGAAATGGAAACCAATAATAGCAAGCAAGATCAATATGAAAGAAACATCAACATCAAATTGCATTACAACTAAGAAAATCAATATGTAAACATGAGAGATTATAAAAGAAACAAGATGAATCAAGGAATTAAACATGGATCTATGACAATTTAACCTAATCCTAACCTAATTCTAGAGAGAAGAGGGAGCTTCTCTCCCTAGAAAACTAACTAAAGGCTCATGTTGGCTAACTAATTGCTCCCCCTTTGCTTGGACTTCAATTTTGCATGAAATACACTCAGAAACAAGTTGGATCTGGGCCTGGGCAGCTCAGAAATTGCCCCCAGTGTTTTGCCTTTAAGTGGGTCACGTGAGAGTATCGGTGCATACGCGCCATGTGCGTGTGCGCGTCGATTGGATGTTTCTTCATTCGGGCGTACGCGGCATGTACGCGTGCGCGTCTCTATGTAAAACCACTTTTGCACGTGCACGCTCCCATTGATGAATTCCCAACTCTTGTTTCTTCATGCATTCTCCACTTTGTATGCTTTTCTCCTCATTTCTTCCATCCAATACTTGCCTTATGAACCTGAAATCACTCAACAAACACATCAAGGCATCGAATGGAATTAAAATGAATCAAAATCACCAATTTAAGGGCCTAAAAAGCACGTTTTTACACTTAAGCACAATTTAAGAGAGAATTACAAAACCATGCTATTTCATTGAATAAATGTGGGAAAAAGGTGATAAAATCCCCTAAAATAAGCATAAAATAAACCGCAAAATCGGGGTTTATCACTAACTGTTTTGTTATACTAAGCAATTGCTGATTGAGTTCAGCAACTTGTTCTTGAGGACTAAGTTCATTGGATACTGCATTAGCTTCTTCTTTCATGGAGGACCCACTGCTTAAACATAGATATTGATTTCTAGCAACTGTATCAATGAGTTCTTGAGCCTCTTCAATTGTCTTTCTCATATGTATAGATCTACCAGCTGAATAGTCTAGAGACATTTGGGCCTTTTCTGTAAGCCCATAGTAAAGGATGTCTAACTGTACTCATTCTGAAAACATTTCAGAGGGGCATTTCCTTAGCATCCCTCTGTACCTCTCCCAGGCATTATAAAAGGATTCATTATCCTCTTGTTTAAAGCCTTGGATGTCCAACCTTAGCTGTGTCATCCTTTTTGGAGGGAAATATTGATTCAGAAATTTGTCTGATAACTATTTCCATGTTCTTATGCTTGCTGTGGGTTGGTTGTTTAACCACCTCTTAGCTTGATTTTTTACAGCAAATGGAAACAGTAATAATCTGTAGACTTCCTGATCTACTTCTTTATCATGTACTGTGTCAGCAATTTGTAAGAACTGTACCAGAAACTCATTAGGTTCTTCCTGTGGAAGACCAGAATACTGGCAATTTCGCTGTACCATGATAATGAGCTGGGGATTTAGCTCAAAACCGCTAGCTCTTATGGGAGGTATACAGATACTACTCCCATAGGAAGCATTAGTGGGGTTAGCATAGGACCCCAGAGTCCTTCTGGACTGTTCAATTCCACTTAGGTCCATGATGGAGAAAGGGAGATGATGTGGATTGTAAAATAGAAATAAGGTAAAGGAAAATCAAAATATTTTTGTTTTTATTTTATTTAATTAAGGATAACCGAATTCAAAAGAAAAGAAAATAAAATAATTGGAACTAGAAAATAAGTTTTCAAAAACTATAAGAAAATAAAATAAAGTAGATTAAAATAAATAATAAATAAAAAATTCGAATACTAAAATGGCTAATTAATTAAAAAAAATTTGAAAAATTTTGGATAATTTTCGAAAATTGGAGAGAGAGAAAGTGGTTAGGGAGTTTTGAAAAAGACATGTCTTAAAATTAAAGATACTTGTAAAAAAAAGAAATAAATAAAAGAGAATATTTAAAAAACGATATGTTTTTTTTTTGAAAGAGATTTGAATTTTGAAATTTTTAAACTAAGATAAGATAGAATAAAAAATTTAAAATAAAAATCTGAATTTTTAAAAGTAAAAATAAAAAATTCAATTAAAATAAAGGGAAAAGATATTTTGAATTTAATGAGGAAAGAGAAAAACAATAAAAAGACACCAAACTTAGAATTTTTAGATCAAGACAAAGAAAACAAACAAGAAAACTTTGAATGTCAAGATGAACACCAAGAACATTTTGAAGATCAAGATGAACACCAAGAACAAATTTTGAAAATTTTTAAGGAAATAAGGACACAAAGGACACCAAACTTAAAAATTTTTATATTTTGGACACTAATAATTCAAAAATGCACAAGAAAAACAAGGAAAGACATAAAACAAGAAAGACTAAAGATCAAACAAGGAAAATAAACAAGAACAACTTGAAAATCAATAAAGAACTAAGAGCATGTAATTCGAAAAATTGAAAGAAAAATAAAAACATGCAATTGACACCAAACTTAAAACATGAAACTAAACTCAATTATTAGTTTATTGGTTTTTAATTATTTATTAAAATTTTCGAAAACAATCTAGAAAAAGGAAATAAGGATTCTAAAAATTTTAACAAAAACAATAATAAAAGACTCAAATTTAGTGACTCTAAATCAAATAGATAAACTTTTCCTAATCTAAGCAACAAAATAAACCGTAAGTTCTCCAAACTCGAACAATCCCCGGCAACGGCGCCAAAAACTTGGTGCACGAAATTGTGATTACACTTTTCACAACTCCGCACAACTAACCAGCAAGTGCACTAGGTCGTCCAAGTAATACCTTACGTGAGTAAGGGTCGATCCCACGGAGATTGTCGGCTTGAAGCAAGCTATGGTTATTTTGTAAATCTTAGTCAGGAGATTAATGATAAGACTGATTGTATTTATGAAAAATAAATAACATGAAATAAATAGTACTTGTGATTCAGTAATGAGAAACAGGCTGAGGTTCCGGAGATGCTCTGTCGTCTGAATCTCTGCTTTCCTCTGCTCTTCTTCATGATGATTCTCCATATTCTCATCCATATCTAGTTCAAAGTACTCTTCCTCTTCCTCAGCACCAACTACTCTCTTCCCTCTTGCTTCCCTCCTTAATCTAAGGAAGGTCCTCTCAGGTTCAGAATCAAAGGAAGTTGAAGCTCTGCTTCTTCTTGATGCCAGGGCATTTTGGCCAGTTTCACTGACCTTTTCTTTACTGTTTTTAAGGTAGTTTCATGTATTTTCTTAGAAAATAAGCTAGTTTTGGGTAGATATTCACTTACATCTTGATTCAAGCATACATTGTGCACTTTACATGATTTCATGAGAATTTTGCATGAATTATATGACAAATTGGATGATGCATGACTGATGAGCGGATAATTTATACGCTTTTTGGCACTGTTTTTAGTATGTTTTTAGTAGAATCTAGTTACTTTTAGGGATGTTTTCATTAGTTTTTATGTTAAATTCACATTTCTGGACTTTACAATGAGTTTGTGTGTTTTTCTGTGATTTCAGGTATTTTCTGGCTGATATTGAGGGACTTGAGCAAAAATCAGATTCAGAGGTTGAAGAAGGACTGCTGATGCTGTTGGATTCTGACCTCCCTGCACTCAAAGTGGATTTTCTGGAGCTACAGAACTTAAAATGGCGCGCTTTCATTTGCGTTGGAAAGTAGACATCCAGGGCTTTCCAGCAATGTATAATAGTCCATACTTTGGCCGAGTTTAGATGACGTAAAAGAGCGTTGAACGCCAGTTCTACGCTGCTGTCTGGAGTTAAACGCCAGAAACAAGTCACAAACCAGAGTTGAACGCCAGAAATACGTTACAACCTGGCGTTCAACTCCAGAAAGAGCCTTTGCACGTGTAACATTCAAGCTCAGCCCAAGCACACAACAAGTGGGCCCCTGAAGTGGATTTATGCATCAATTACTTACTTCTGTAAACCCTAGTAACTAGTTTAGTATAAATAGGACTTTTTACTATTGTATTAGACATCCTGGATTGTATTTTTGATCCTGTGATCACGTTTTGGGGGCTGGCCATTCGGCCATGCCTGGACCTTTCACTTATGTATTTTTAACGGTAGAGTTTCTGTACTCCATAGATTAAGGTGTGGAGCTCTGCTGTTCCTCAAAGATTAATGCAAAGTACTACTGTTTTTCTATTCAATTCAACTTATTCCGCTTCTAAGATATTCATTCGCACTTCAACCTGAATGTGATGAACGTGACAATCATCATAATTCCCCCACGAACGCGTGCCTGACAACCACTTCCGTTCCACCTTAGATTGAATGAGTATCTCTTGGATCTCTTAATCAGAATCTTCGTGGTATAAGCTAGATTGATGGCGGCATTCATGAGAGTCCGGAAAGTCTAAACCTTGTCTGTGGTATTCCGAGTAGGACTCTGGGATTGAATGACTGTGATGAACTTCAAACTCGCGAGTGCTGGGCGTAGTGACAGATGCAAAAGGAGGGTGAATCCTATTCCAGTATGATCGAGAACCTCAGATGATTAGCCGTGCTATGACAGAGCATTTGGACCATTTTCACAAGAGGATAGGATGCAGCCATTGACAAGGGTGATGCCTCCAGACGATTAGCCGTGCTGTGACAGAGCATTTGGACCATTTTCCAGAGAGGATTAAAAGTAGCCATTGACAACGGTGATGTCCTTACATAAAGCCAGCCATGGAAAGGAGTAAGATTGATTGGATGAAGATAGCAGGAAAGCAGAGGTTCAGAGGAACGAATGCATCTCTATGCGCTTATCTGAAATTCTCACCAATAATTTACATAAGTATTTCTATCCTTATTTTATTATATAATTTCGAAAACTCCATAACTATTTTATATCCGCCTGACTGAGATTTACAAGATGACCATAGCTTGCTTCATACCAACAATCTCCATGGGATCGACCCTTACTCACGTAAGGTTTATTACTTGGACGACCCAGTGCACTTGCTGGTTAGTTGTATCGAAGTTGTGAATGAAAAACGATTTATTAAGACGTGCGTACAGAGTTTCTGGCGCCGTTGCCTGAGATCACAATTTCGTGCACCAAGTTTTTGGCGCCGTTGCCGGGGATTGTTCGAGTTTGGACAACTGATGGTTCATCTTATTGCTCATATTAGGTAATTTTCTTTTTGTTTTATTTTCAAAAATTTTTTAAAAATCTTTCAAAAATTTCTCCTTTGTTTTCGAAAAAAAATTTTAAAATAAAAATGTTTTCAAAAATATATTTTTCTTCAGAATTTTTAAGAATGAATTCTAGTGTTTCATGAAGCATGTTGAAGCCTGGCTGGCTGTAAAGCCATGTCTAATTCTTCTCGATAGGGAATGTCAGGTGTGTCATGTTTGAGTTACATACTAAAGCTTGGCTGGCTATTAAGCCATGCCTGACCCTTTGATTGGAGCTTTAGAATAAAGAGTATAAGATTCGTGGAATTCATATTAAAAATTTTGGAATCCTTATTTTTCTTTTTCAAAATAATTTTCGAAAAAATTAAAAGAAAATACAAAAAAATCATAAAATCATAAAAATAAAAATAAAATATTTTGTATTTCTTGTTTGAGTCTTGAGTCAGATTTAAAGTTTGGTGTCAATTGCATGTTCATCTTGCATTTTTCGAAAAATTCATGCATTCATGGTGTTCTTCATGATCTTCAAGTTGTTCTTGGTAAGTCTTCTTGTTTGATCTTGAGGTTTTCTTGTTTTGCATCTTTTCTTGTTTTTCATGTGCATTTTTGCATTCATAGTGTCTCAACATGAAAGATTTCTAAGTTTGGTGTCTTGCATGTTTTCTTTGCATATAAAATTTTCAAAAATATGTTCTTAATGTTCATCATGATCTTCATAATGTTCTTGGTGTTCATCTTGACATTCATAGCATTCTTGCATGCATTCATTGTTTTGATCCAAAATTTTCATGCATTGCATCAATTTCATGTTTTTCTTTCTCATCATTAAAAATTCAAAAATAAAAAAAAATATCTTTCCCTTTTTCACTCATAAATTTCGAAAATTTGAGTTGACTTTTTCAAAACTTTTTAAAAATCTAGTTGTTTTTATGAGTCAAATCAAATTTTCAATTCAAAAATCTTATCTTTTTCAAAATCTTTTTCAAAAATAAAATCTTTTTCATTTTTCTTATTTATTTTCGAAAATTTTAAAAATATTTTTCAAAAATCTTTTACTTATCTTTATCTCCTAATTTTCGAAAATAACATCATCAATCAATGTTTTGATTCAAAAATTTCAAGTTTGTTACTTGCTTGTTAAGAAAGATTCAAACTTTGAGTTCTAGAATCATATCTTGTGATTTCTTGTGAATCAAGTCATTAATTGTGATTTTAAAAATCAAATCTTTTTCAAAAATAATTTCAATCATATCTTTTCAAAAATATCTCCTTATCTTATCTTTTTCAAAATTTAATTTTAAAATATCCTTTCTAACTTCTTATCCTCTTATCTCTTCAAAATTGATTTTCAAATTTGTTTCAACTAACTAACTAACTTTTTGTTTGTTTCTTATCTTTTTCAAAACTACTTAACTAACTCCCTCTCTCTAATTTTCAAAAATATCTTCCCTCTTTTTCAAAATTTCTTTTTAATTAACTAATTATTTTAACTTCTGATTTTAAAATTTCAAAAAAATTACTAACCTTTTTCAAAAACTATTTTCGAAAACCACTAACTCTTTTTCAAAAATTATTTTTGAAAATTCACTTCCCCCTCTCATCTTCTTCTATTTGTTTATTTATTTACTAACATCTCTTCCTTACTCACCAAAAATCCGAACCCCATCTCTCTCTCTGAGTTCAGATTTTCTCTTCTTCTTTTCTTCTATTCACACAGGGACCTCTATATTGTGGTAAAAAGGACCCCTATTATTATTATTTTTCTGTCCCTCTTTTTCATATGAGCAGGAGCAAAGACAAGAATATTTTTGTTGAAGCAGATCCAGAACCTGAAAGGACTCTGAAGAGGAAACTAAGAGAAGCTAAATTACAATAATCCAGCAAGCACCTTTCAGAAATTTTTGAACAGGAAGAGGAGATGGCAGCCGAAAATAATAATAATGCAAGGAGGATGCTTGGTGACTTTACTGCACCTAATTCCAATTTACATGGAAGGAGCATCTCCATTCCTGCCATTGGAGCAAACAATTTTGAGCTGAAACCTCAATTAGTTTCTCTGATGCAGCAGAATTGCAAGTTTTATGGACTTCCATCTGAAGATCCTTTTCAGTTCTTAACTGAATTCTTGCAGATATGTGATACTGTTAAGACTAATGGAGTAGATCCTGAAGTCTACAGACTCATGCTTTTCCCTTTTGCTGTGAAAGACAGAGCTAGAATATGGTTGGAGTCTCAACCCAAAGATAGCCTGAACTCTTGGGATAAGCTGGTCAAGGCTTTCTTAGCCAAGTTCTTTCCTCCTCAAAAGCTGAGTAAGCTTAGAGTGGATGTTCAAACCTTCAGACAGAAAGAAGGTGAATCCCTCTATGAAGCTTGGGAGAGATACAAAGAACTGAACAAAAAGTGTCCTTCTGACATGCTTTCAGAATGGATCATCCTGGACATATTCTATGATGGTCTGTCTGAATTAGCTAAAATGTCATTGGATACCTCTGCAGGTGGATCCATTCACTTAAAGAAAATGCCTGTAGAAGCTTAAGAACTCATTGACATGGTTGCTAATAACCAGTTCATGTACACTTCTGAAAGGAATCCTGTGAATAATGGGACGCCTATGAAGAAGGGAGTTCTTGAAATTGATACTCTGAATGCTATATTAGCTCAGAACAAAATATTGACTTTGCAAGTCAATATGATTTCTCAGAGTCTGAATGGAATGCAAGCTGCATCCAACAGTACTCAAGAGGCATCTTCTGAAGAAGAAGCTTATGATCCTGAGAACCCTACAATAGCAGAGATAAATTACTTAGGTGAACCTTATGGAAACACCTATAACTCATCATGGAGAAATCATCCAAATTTCTCATGGAAGGATCAACAAAAGCCTCAACAAGGCTTTAATAATGGTGGAAGAAACAGGTTTAGCAATAGCAAGCCTTTTCCATCATCCACTCAGCAACAGACAGAGAACTCTGAATAAAATACTTCTAATTTAGCAAACTTAGTCTCTGATCTATCTAAGGCCACTGTGAGTTTCATGAATGAAACAATATCCTCCATTAGAAATTTTGAAGCACAAGTGGGCCAGCTGAGTAAAAGGATCACTGAAATTCCTCCTAGTACTCTCCCAAGCAATACAGAAGAAAATCCAAAAGGAGAGTGCATGGCCATTGAATTGATCACCATGGCCGAACCTGTAAGGGAAGGAGAGGACGTGAATCCCAAGGAGGAAGACCTCCTGGGACGTCCAGTGATCAATAAGGAGCTTCCCTCTGAGGAACCAACGGAATCTGAGACTCATCTAGAGACCATAGAGATTCCATTGAACTTTCTTATGCCATTCATGAGCTCTGATGAGTATTCATCTTCTGAAGAGAATGAGGATGTTACTGAAGAGCAAGTTACCAAGTACCTTGGTGCAATCATGAAGCTGAATGCCAAATTATTTGGTATTGAGACTTGGGAAGATGAACTTCCCTTGTTCACTAATGAACTGAGTGATCTGGATCAACTGACATTGCCTCAGAAGAAACAGGATCCTGGAAAGTTCATAATACCTTGTACCATAGGCAACATGATCTTTAAAAAGGCTCTGTGTGACCTTGGTTCAGGGATAAACCTCATGCCTCTCTCTGTAATAGAGAAATTGGGAATCTATGGGGTACAAGCTGCTAAAATCTCATTAGAGATGGCAGACAATTCAAGAAAACATGCTTATGGACAAGTAGAGGATGTGTTAGTAAAGGTTGAAGGCCTTTACATCCCTGCTGATTTCATAGTCCTAGATACTGGGAAGGATGAGGATGAATTCATCATCCTTGAAAGACCCTTCCTAGCCACAGCAAGAGCTGTGATTGATGTTGACAGAGGTGAATTAGTCCTTCAATTGAATGGGGACTCCCTTGTGTTTACAACTCAAGGTTATCCTTCTATAAACATGGAGAGGAAGCATAAAAAGTTTCTCTCAAAACAGAGTCAACCAGAGCCCCCACAGTCAAATTCTAAGTTTGGTGTTGGGAGGCCACAACCAAACTCTAAGTTTGGTGTTGAACTCCCATATCCAAACTCTAAGTTTGGTGTTGGGAGGTTTCAACAATGCTCTGAACATCTGTGAGCCCACTGTCAAGCTATTGACATTAAAGAAGCGCTTGTTAGGAGGCAACCCAGTTTTTATTTATCTAATTTTATTTTTCTTGTTCTTTCATGTTTTATTAGGTTCATGATCATGTGGAGTCACAAAATAAATATAAAAATCAAAAACGGAATTAAAAACAGCAGAAGAAAAATCACACCCTGGAGGAGGATCTCACTGGCATTTAAACGCCAGTAAGAAGCATCTGGCTGGCGTTCAACGCCAGAACAGAGCATGGTTCTGGCGCTGAACGCCCAAAATGGGCAGCATCTGGGCATTTGAACGCCAGAATTGCACCCTGGAGAAGAGCTGGCGCTGAACGCCCAGAACAAGCATGGTTCTGCCGTTCAACGCCAGAAATGGGCAACAAATGGGCGTTCAATGCCCAGAACAAGCACCAATCTGGCGCTGAACGCCCAGAGTTGTGTGCAAGGGCATTTTGCATGCCTAATTTGGTGCAAGGTTGTAAATCCTTGAACACCTCAGGATCTGTGGACTCCACAGGATCACCTCAGGATCTGTGGACCCCACAGGATCTCCACCTACCTCCACTCACTTCTTCTCACCCCTCTTTCACACAATCCCATAAACACTCTTCCCCAAAACTCTTCACCAATCACCTCAATCTCTCTTCCCTATCACCACTTCACCACTCACATCCATCCACTCTTCCCCATAAACCTACCTCATAAACACCACCTACCTTCAAAATCAATTTCCCACCCAAACCCACCCTATTTGGCCGAAACCTTACCCCCCCTCCCTTCCCTATATATAGCCCTCCATTCCTCCTCATTTTCATACAACACACCCCTCTCTTCCCCTTCTTGGCCGAAACACATCTCTCTCCCTCTCCTCCATTTCTTCTTCTTCTTCATCTCTTCTTTCTTCTCTTGCTCGAGGGCGAGAAATATTTTAAGTTTGGTATGGTAAAAGCATAAGCTTTTTGTTTTTCCATTACCATTGATGGCACCCAAGACCGGAGAATCCTCTAGAAAAGGGAAAGGGAAGACAAAAGCTCCCACCTCCGAGTCATGGGAGATGGAAAGGTTCATCTCCAAAGCCCATCAAGACCACTTCTATGATGTCGTGGTCAAGAAGAAGGTGATCCCTGAGGTCCATTTCAAGCTCAAGAGAAATGAGTATCCGGAGATCCGACATGAAATCCAAAGAAGAGGTTGGGAAGTTCTAACAAACCCCATCCAACAAGTCGGCATCCTAATGGTTCAAGAGTTCTATGCCAATGCATGGATCACTAGGAACCATGATCAAAGTAAGAACCCGAATCCAAAGAATTATATTACAATGGTTCGGGAGAAATACTTATATTTTAGTCCGGAAAATGTGAGGTTGGTGTTCAACTTGCCTATGATGCAAGGAGATGCACGCCCCTACACTAGAAGGGTCAACTTTAATCAAAGGTTGGACCAAGTCCTCATGGACATATGTGTGGAAGGAGCTCAATGGAAGATTGACTCCAAAGGCAAGCCGGTTCAACTAAGAAGACTGGACCTTAAGCATGTAGCTAGAGGATGGTTGGAGTTCATTCAACGCTCAATCATTCCCACTAGCAACCGGTCTGAAGTTACTATAGACCGGGCCATCATGATCCATAGCATCATGAGTGGAGAAGAGGTGGAGGTTCATGAGATTATACCTCAAGAACTCTACAAGGTAGCTGACAAGTCCTCCACTATGGCAAGGTTAGCTTTTCCCCACCTCATTTGCCATCTATGCAACTCAGCTGGGATTGACATAGAAGGAGACATTCCCATTGAGGAAGAGAAGCCCATCACTAAGAAAAGGATGGAGCAAGCAAGAGAGCCCATTCATGGATCTCAAGAGACGCATGAAGCTCATCACCATGAGATCCCGGAGATGCCTCAAATGCATTTTCTTCCACAAAACTATTGGGAGCAAATCAACACCTCCCTAGGAGAATTAAGTTCCAACATGGGACAATTAAGGGTGGAACATCAAGAGCACTCCATCATCCTTCATGAAATTAGAGAAGATCAAAGAGCAATAAGGGAGGAGCAGCAAAGACAAGGAAGAGACATAGAAGAGCTCAAGGACATCATTAGTTCCTCAAGAAGGAAACGCCACCATCACTAAGGTGGACTCATTCCTTGTTCTTACATTCTCTGTTTTTCATTTTCTATGGTAAGTGCTTATCTAAGTTTGTGTCTTATTACATGATCATTAGTATTTAGTAACTATGTCTTAAAGTTATGAATGTCCTATGAATCCATCACCTCTCTTAAATGAAAACTGTTTTAATTCAAAAGAACAAGAAGTACATGAGTTTCGAATTTATCCTTGAACTTAGTTTAATTATATTGATGTGGTGATAATGCTTCTTGTTTTCTGAATGAATGCTTGAACAGTGCATATGTCTTTTGAAGTTGTTGTTTAAGAATGTTAAATATGTTGGGTCTTGAAAGAATGATGATAAGGAGACATGTTATTTGATAATCTGAAAAATCATAAAAATGATTCTTGAAGCAAGAAAAAGCAGCAAAGAACAAAGCTTGCAAAAAAAAAAGAGAAAAAAAATATAGGCGAAAAAAAAATAAAAATAAAAAGCAAGCAGAAAAAGCCAAAAGCTCTTAAAACCATTAGGCAAGAGCAAAAAGCCAATAACCCTTAAAACCAAAAAGCAAGGGTAAATAAAAAGGATCCCAAGGCTTTGAGCATCAGTGGATAGGAGGGCCTAAAGGAATAAAATCCTGGCCTGAGTGGCTAAACCAAGCTATCCCTAACCATGTGCTTGTGGCGTGAAGGTGTCAAGGGAAAACTTGAGACTGAGCGGGTAAAGTCAAGGTCCAAAGCAAAAGAAGAGTGTGCTTAAGAACCCTGGACACCTCTAATTGTGGACTTTAGCAAAGCTGAGTCACAATCTGAAAAGGTTCACCCAATTATGTGTCTGTGGCATTTATGTATCCGGTGGTAATACTGGAAAACAAAGTGCTTAGGGCCACGGCCAAGACTCATAAAATAGCTGTGTTCAAAAATCATCATACTGAACTAGGAGAATCAATAACACTATCTGAACTCTGAGTTCCTATAGATGCCAATCATTCTGAACCTCAATGGATAAAGTGAGATGCCAAAACTATTCAAGAGGCAAAAAGCTACAAGTCCCGCTCATTTAATTGGAGCTATGTTTCATTGATAGTTTGGAGTTTATAGTATATTCTCTTCTTTTTATCCTATTTGATTTTCAGTTGCTTGGGGACAAGCAACAATTTAAGTTTGGTGTTGTGATGAGCGGATAATTTATACGCTTTTGGCACTGTTTTTAGTAGAATCTGGTTACTTTTAGGGATGTTTTCATTAGTTTTTATGTTAAATCCACATTTCTGGACTTTACTATGAGTTTGTGTTTTTTTTTGTGATTTCGGGTATTTTCTGGCTGAAATTGAGGGACTTGAGCAAAAATCAGATTCAGAGGTAGAAGAAGGACTGCTGATGCTGTTGGATTCTAACCTCCCTGCACTCAAAGTGGATTTTCTAGAGCTAAAGAACTCAAAATGGCGCGCTTCCAATTGCGTTGGAAAGTAGACATCCAGGGCTTTCCAGCAATGTATAATAGTCTATACTTTGGCCGAGTTTAGACGACGTAAAAGGGCGTTGAACGCCAGTTCTACGCTGCTGTCTGGAGTTAAACGCCAGAAATACGTCACAAACCAGAGTTGAACGCCAGAAATACGTTACAACCTGGCGTTCAACTCCAGAAAGAGCCTCTGCACGTGTAACATTCAAGCTCAGCCCAAGCACACACCAAGTGGGCCCCGGAAGTGGATTTATGCATCAATTACTTACTTCTGTAAACCCTAGTAACTAGTTTAGTATAAATAGGACTGTTTACTATTGTATTAGACATCTTGGGACGCCTGGTTCTTAGATCATGGGGGCTGGCCATTCGGCCATGCCTGGACCTTTCACTTATGTATTTTTAACAGTAGAGTTTCTACACTCCATAGATTAAGGTGTGGAGCTCTGCTGTTCCTCAAAGATTAATGCAAAGTACTACTGTTTTTCTATTCAATGCAACTTATTCCGCTTCTAAGATATTCATTCGCACTTTAACCTGAATGTGATGAACGTGACAATCATCATCATTCCCTATGAACGCGTGCCTGACAACCACTTCCGTTCTACCTTAGATTGAATGAGTATCTCTTGGATCTCTTAATCAGAGTCTTCGTGGTATAAGCTAGATTGATGGCGGCATTCATGAGAGTCTGGAAAGTCTAAACCTTGTCTGTGGTATTCTGAGTAGGACTCTGGGATTGAATGACTGTGACGAAATTCAAACTCGCGAGTGCTGGGCGTAGTGACAGACGCAAAAGGAGGGTGAATCCTATTCCAGTATGATCGAGAACCTCAGATGATTAGCCGTGCTGTGACAAAGCATTTGGACCATTTTCACAAGAGGATAAGATGCAGCCATTGACAAGGGTGATGCCTCCAGACAATTAGCCGTGCTGTGACAGAGCATTTGGACCATTTTCCAGAGAGGATTAAAAGTAGCCATTGACAACGGTGATGTCCTTACATAAAGCCAGCCATGGAAAGGAGTAAGATTGATTGGATGAAGACAGCAGGAAAGCAGAGGTTCAGAGGAACGAATGCATCTCTATGCGCTTATCTGAAATTCTCACCAATGATTTATATAAGTATTTCTATCCTTATTTTATTATATAATTTCAAAAACTCCATAACTATTTTATATCTGCCTGACTGAGATTTACAAGATGACCATAGCTTGCTTCATACCAACAATCTCCGTGGGATCGACCCAGTGCACTTGCTGGTTAGTTGTATCGAAGTTGTGAATGAAAAATGATTTATTAAGACGTGCGTACAGAGTTTCTGGCGCCGTTGCCTAAGATCACAATTTCGTGCACCACGTAGTTACTTCAAGTACAAGCACGGATCCAAGTGACAACTATCTCTTTTCTAAAAATAAAGGAGTTTTTAGAATTTTTGTCAGAAGGACAGAATTTGATCGTAGTATTAATTATTATATTAGATATATGACATATGTATATACTCACATCATTCCTTAGTTCTGAACACATGAAACTTGCTACAGATATATATTTATTTATTGGAAAATATAACAAGAAAGAATGGGCTAATTAATTAATAAGAATAATATATAATTAATTTTAAAGCAATAAAATTCATCATGCATCCAGCATTATATTAACAATAAATCCCCAGAAGAACTAAAGAAATTCATGGTACTTAAAAGATGAACTCTATTTTATACATTTCCAATACATCATCTCCCTTAATAGTCAAACATGATCTCTATTAAAGATCTACCTTATCTACAAGTTTAGTAGCATCGCATATATGATATACACAGTGTGTTCAAATTTCACTTAGTCCTCATTTCAGTATAGATCCTTAGCTATTCATTTCACAGTAGCTTAGTAGCAAATGGATTATTATATATGGATTGTTAACTCTCCAATACAAAATCTTTTCAAAGACATTTAGGGAAGCTTAAAACTTTCATCTTCTATTTTTTCCTTTGCCCGGATTTAGTCACTACCACTATGCTTGAAAATTGAAACATTTCAAAATAAATAAATAGCATTAATGAAAATTATGATAACTAATAAATAATAGTACTTACAAAAACAAGAAGCACATTACTAGTGACAGAACAAAGTAAAACAGATTTCATTAGTAGTAAGGACCGCATAAGCACACACCTTGTTGAAGAAACACATCTCTTCTGCTACCATTTTTGTTCTTCTACAAACCGACCAGCATGAATTTCATAACTACCTAGTAGCATGAATCTCCACACCTTTGTACTGTTGTACCAGCAAGTGCACTGGGTCATCCAAGTAATACCTGAGTGAGTCAGGGTCGATCCCACGAGGATTGTGGTTTTTAGCAAGCTATGGTTATCTTGTAGGTCTTAGTCAGGCAGATCAGAAGGTTGTTGATTTGAAGTTGTAAGAGTAATGTATGACTTGAAATGAATAAAGAAAAAGAGGTAGAAAATATTAATAGGAATAGAGTTGAGAGTTGGAGTTACTTTGCTTTTCTGAATTAACTCTGGTACTACTGTCTTCTTTGCTTGTGAATGATCTTCTTCTATGGCAGGCTGTATGTGATCAAAGCCATTGCCCGTGGTCATTAATCTCCTTTGCTCCAGATCAAATGCCATTGCCCGTGGTCATTCAATCTGACGGAGGGTGAAGCTCTTAGCAGTTCATTCTCCTGGCGATCCTACTCAAAATGCCATAGACAAAGTCGAATCTACCAGATCAGAGAATGCTACTTCTATGGATTTTATCCTATACCACAGAGACCCTAATCTCCCCGAAAATCAGCTGAACTGGTATTTCGAGAAGTCCCCAACGAAGTCGTGGATTAGCTGTTTGAGAAATGTATAAAAATAGCTGTTGGTTTGTGCCTTTCGGCCATGTATTCACGCAAACACAAGTAGATGCGGGTGTTTGTTAGGCACGTTCGTCTTAAAGGGTTATTGGATTTTTCAATCTACCCTCCTTTTCCTGCATTTTTGTGCAGTAATGTATTTTTCTGCTTTTTATTTTTTTTCTTTTCGCCATTTGTTTCTTTCTTTTTCTCATGCATTTTTTTTTCTTTTGTATCATGCTTTTTCTTTTTCTTTTTGCTGCTTTTTCTTGCTTCAAGAATCAATTTTTAGTTTTTTTTTAGATTATCAATAATACTTTTCCTTTTTCCTTATTCTTTCAAGAGCCAACATCCTAAAATTCCAAGTTCAAATATGCACTATTTAATCATACATTCAAAAAACAAAAGCAATACTCCATCCTCAATTGCTCTATGTTAGTGCTCTATTCTCCAAGAGAAGTCTGCCATTGATCCCAATAGCTTTGGAAAGGAAAGTACATCCCTTGAGGCATCTCAGAGATCTCATGCTGAGGGAGCTGCACAGGCTCTTGTGCATGCTCTCTGGTTTGCTCCATCCTCTTTTTAGTGATGGACTTGTCCTCCCCAATGGAGATATCTCCTTTTATGATAATTCCAGCTGAATTGCATAGATGACAGATGAGGTGTGAGAATGCCAACCTTGCATTGGTGGAAGGCTTCTTAGCTACCTTGTACAATTCTTGAGGAATCACCTCATGTACTTCCACCTCACTTCCAATCATAATGCAATGGATCATGATGGCTCTGTCAATGGTCACTTCTAACCGATTGCTAGTAGGAATGATGGATCTTTGGATGAATTCTAACCATCCTCTAGCTATGGGCTTAAGGTCAACCCTTCTTAGTTGAATAGGCTTGCCTTGGGAATCTCTTTTCCACTATGCTCCTTCCACAAAGATATCTGAGAGCACCTGATCCAATCTCTGATCAAAGTTGACTCTCCTAGTGCAAGGATGAGGATCTCCTTGCATTAGAGGCAAGTTGAACGCTAACCTCACACTTTTCGGGCTGAAATCTAGGATTCTTCCTCGGATCATGGTGATTCAATTCCTTGGATTTGAGTTCACACTAGTGTCATGGTTTTTAGTAACCCATGCATTAGCATAGAACTCTTGCACCATGAGAATCCCAACATCCTGAATGGGATTGGTTAGGACTTCCCAACCTCTTTTTCAGATTTCTCTTTGGATCTCCGGGTACTCATTCTTCTTGAGTATGAAAGGGACCTCAGGGATCACTTTCTTCTCTGCCACTACTTCATAGAAGTGGTCTTGGTAGGCTTTGGTGATGAATCTCTCCATTTCCCAAGATTCAGAGAGAGTGGCTACTGCCTTTTTTTCCCTCTTTCTAGAGGAGTCTCCAACCTTGGGTGCCATAAATGGTAATGGAAAGAAAAAAGCTATGCTTTTCCCACACCTAACTTAAAACTTTGCTCGTCTTCGAGCAAAAATAAAGAAAATAGAAGAATGGAGTAGAAGAAGAAGAAAATAGAAGGATATAGAGGGAGAGAAGGCTTTCGGCCTTGTGGAGGTGTAGTAGGGTATGAGAGGTGTGTGTATGAAGGGTTATGAAGAGGGGTATTTATAGGATGGGAGAGGGGTTAGGTTCGGCCATATGGTGGGTTTTGGGTGGGAAATTCAATTTTGAAGTGGGTGGGGGTAGGTGCGAGTTATGATGGTTTTAGGGAAGTGGTATGGATGTGATTGGGCTAGGGTTTCTAGGGAAGTGTGTATGGAGAAGTGTGAAAGTAAGTGGGGTAGGTAGGGTAGGTGAGGATGCTGTGGGACCCATAGGTCCTGAGAAGTTAAGGAATCCAGATTCCCTGCTTCTCTGCCCTAGCCTTTGAACGCCCAATGGCTGCTCCCTGGATGGCGTTCAATGCCAGCAATGCTGCCATGATGGGCATTAAACGCCCAGCAGGGATACCCTGGCTGGCGTTCAACTTTAATATTCCATCCAAAGTGTTCTATTTTCACTCTTGTGAAATTCTCTCTATTCTAACTGCATATGATCACGACCCTAAAAGATAAATGAAACAAAATAAAAGGAAATAAATAATTAATTCAGGTTGGGTTGCCTCCCAACAAGCGCTTCTTTAATATCATTAGCTTGACAGTTAGCTCCTTACGGAGGTGAGTATGGGCTCAGATTTTCGCCCCTTACAGTGAACTTTCGTCTTGTTCTCTCATGAATGAGCTACACATGCTCTAGAGACAGGATACGACTCACGGTATATCGTAAGGCTGGCTTCTTAGTGAAGACTACTCTCATGCCAGGTGAGAGGCCTTTAGTTGGGACTTTCTTGTCCCTCCGGCCTTTAGGTACTTTCTATTTAGTACCTTTGTGCTTAGAGCTTGTTGATGGCTGCCCAACACCAAACTTAGAATTGATTTCTCTGGGCTCTGTAAAGCTCTGCACAGAAAGAGGGGGTTAAAACACTAGGTGTTGCACAGTTATCTCTCTTTTAGAAGGAGAATTGGGATGAGGCATCTTGAATAAGATGTGGTCCTCCCCTAATTGCAGGGTCAATTCTCCCTTAGCCACATCAATGATAGCATTAGCAGTGGCTAGGAAAGGTCTTCCAAGGATGACAGAATCATCCTCATCCTCTCCTATGTCCAAGACAATAAAGTTTGCAGGGATGTAGTGGTTTTCAGCCTTCACCGGGACATCCTCTACTAAGCCATATGGCTTCTTCATTATCTTGTCTGCCATCTCTAATGGTGTTTATGTAAAGGAACCTCAATGGTGTTTATGGTTTCCTTTGGTTCTGATACAGAGGGTTCTTGAGTGAGATTTAAACACTCAGAGGGTGTGCTTTGACTAGCATTTAACGCCAGCTCTGATAGCTCTTTGGGTGTTGAACGCCCTTGCTGTCCACCCTGACTGGCGTTAAACGCCAGTCCCTTTGTCTTCTTGGGCGTTGAACACCCAGCAGGGATGTCTTTGCTGGGGTTCAATGCCAGCTTCCCTGGGTTTGTGAGCATTGAACGCCCAGTGAGGGGTTCCTCACTAGCGTTCAGCGCCAGAAAGCCTGCCTGGTTGGGCATTGAACGCGCAGTGAGGGGTTCCTCACTGGCGTTCAGCACCAGAAAGCCTGGCTAATTGAGCGTTGAACGCCCAGCCAGTGCTTCCTGGCTGGCGTTCAATGCCTGCTCTGCTGCCAGGATGGGTGTTGAACACCCAGATCAGCACCAAGCTTGCTGCCAGATTGGGCGTTGAACGCCCAGTGATATGTCCTTCACTAGCGTTCAATGCCACCCCATCCTCTCCATATTCGGCCTCTACCTCCATGGTTATAGCCTTGCACTCTTCTCTAGGATTAACCTCAGTATTTCTGGGAAGACTTTCAGGAGAAATCTCAGTGATCCTGTTGCTCAGTTGACCAACTTACACCTCCAAGTTTCTAACGGAGGACCTTGTTTCATTAATGAAACTATGAGTGGTCTTAGAGAGGATGGAAACCAGAGTGACTAAGTCATAAAAGATCTTCTTAGAGGTTTCCATATTCTCTTGAGAAGATGGGAATGGTGGTCTGTTATTGAACCTATTCTGGTTCCTACCACCTTGATTGTTATTGAAACCTTGCTGAGGTTTCTGTTGATCTTTCCATGAAAGATTAGGATGGTTCCTCCATGAAGGATTGTAGGTATTTCCATAGGGTTTTCCCATGTAATTCACTTCCTCCATGGTGGGTTGTTCAGGATCGTAAGCTTCTTCTTCAGGAGAAGCTTCCTGAGTACTGCAAGATGCAGTTTTCATTCCAGTCAGATGCTGGGAGATCATATTGACTTGCTGAGTCAAGATCTTATTCTGAGCCAATATGGCTTCAGAGTATCAACTTCATGAACTCTTTTCCTCTGAGAGGTCCCATGGTTTATAGGATTCCTTTCAGAAGTATACATGAACTGGTTGTTAGCAGCCATCTCAATGAGTTCTCTAGCTTCTGCAGGTGTTTTCTTCAAGTAGAGTGATCCACCTGCAGAGCTATCCAATGCTCAGACAAGCCATCATAGAACACGCCTATGATGGACCATTCTGAGAGAATGCCAGGAGGACATCTCTTGATCAGTTGCTTGCATCTTTCCCAAGCTTCATAGAGGGATTCACCTTCTCTTTGTCTCAAGGTTTAAACTTCCACTATAATCTTGCTCATCCTTTGAGGGGGAAAGAACTAAGCCAAAAAAGCATTAACTAGCTTTTCCCAAAAGTCAAGACTCTCTATTGGTTGGGCATCCAACCATAGCTTAGCTCTGTCTCTTACAGCAAAGGGAAAGAGTATCAGCTTGTAGACTTCAGGATTAACTCTATTAGTCTTTATAGTATCACAGATCTATAAGAACTCTGCTAAAAACTGATGTGGATCTTCTATTGAAAGTCCATGGAATTTGTAGTTCTGCTGCAGAAGAGAGACTAACTGAGGCTTAAACTCAAAATTGTTAGCTCCAATGGCAGGTACAGAGATACTTCTGCCATAAAAGTCAGAGGTAGGCATGGTGAAGTCACCAAGAACCTTTCTGGCATCACCTTCAGGTTCGGCCATGTCTCCTATTTCTTGTTCAAAGTTTTCTGAAAGGACGCTTCCGGAGTGTTTTGTTCTAGCTTGATGTAAACGCCTCCTTAGAGTCTTCTCAGGTTTAGGATAAGGAGTCAAGAGGGGTTCTTTTTTCCTGTTCCTGGTCATAAATAAGAAGAAAAAAAAAAGAAGGAAAAGAAGAAAGCTTTTTGTGCCAATTGGCAAGAAGCTCCTCCATAAAGTGAGATGTGAAGAAAGAAGAGAGAAATAAAAGTGAAGATGGAAGATGAGAGAGGGATAGAAGTCGAGTGATATGAGTAGAGATGAGAAGAAGTATAAATAGAAAAAGTAACTAAGAATTAAAATGTTTTTTTATTTTATTTATTTATTATTTTCAAAAATTAAGTTAATTAATTTAAAATGATTTAAAATATAAATGTAAAATTTTTGAAAATAGAAGAGAGCGAAGAAGGAGAAGTTTTCGAAAATTAAGAAGATATGAGAGTTAGTTAGGTAGTTTTGAAAAAGAGGAGAGAGAGGAGGAGATATTAATTAAAAAAAGATTTGAATTTAAAATAAGATAGAAGATAAGAAAAGGTTTGAATTTAAAATAAAAAAAGATAAGATAAGAAAAGATTTGAAATTGAAATTTGAAATTAGAAAAAGATAAGTTAAGAAATTAAAAAGATTTGAAAAAGATTTAAAAAGATAAGATTTTGAATTTGATTTTGAAAAAGATATGATTTTTGAAATTTGAAATTTGAAAAAGATGAGATTTTTAAATTTTGAAAAAGAAGAGAAAAAGATAAGATTTTTTAAAAAGATAAGATTTTTAATTTTGAAAAGATTTGATTTTTGAAATTTTGAAAACTAAGATAAAATAAGATAAAAATTTTGAATTGAAATCAGAATTTTTAATGAAAAAATTTCGAAAATAATAATTAAATAAAGATAGAAAAGATATTTTTTATTTTTGAATTTAATGATGGAAGAGAAAAACAAGTAAAAGACACAAAACTTAAAATTTTTAGATCTAATGCTCCTTATTTTCGAATTTGGAGGGAAACACAAAGGAACACCAAACTTAAAAATTTTAAGATCAAAACACAAAAAATACTCAAGAACACTTTGAAGACTAACAAGAACACAATGAACAAGACTCAAAGACTCAAAGAACACAAGAACATAAAAAGAACACTAAACTTAAAATTTTTTGAAAACTAAACACAAATTTTTGAAAATTAAAAGAAAAATAACAAGAAGTCACCAAACTTAAAGACTTGACACAAGATTTAAACAAAGAAAAATTATTTTTTTAAAAATTTTTAGAAAAGAAGACTCAAAGAAATCGAAAATTACTAAGAATAAAAATAAAAAAAACTCAAACTAAGAACACAGATTAAAAAAAGAAAGGACAAACATTTCTTGTAAAAGGTTTAAGAATTTTTGGGAATTGAAAAACAGGAACATGTAAGACTCTAACCAAGAACAAGAATTAAACAAAGAAAATAAAAATATTTTTGAAAAGGTTTTTTTTCTTTTTTGAAAATTTGAAGAAGAAGAAGAAAACAAAATAAAAGACTCAATAAGAACACAAACAAAGAGACTCAAAATCAAAGATCAAACAAAGAAAAGAAAAATATTTTTTGAAAAAGTTTTTAATGATTTTTGAAAATTAGAGAAGAAGAAAACAAAAATAAAAGACTTAAACAAAAAATAAAAATTACCTGATCTAGGGAGCAAGACAATCCGTCAACTTGTCCAAACTCAATAATCCCCGTCAACGGCACCAAAAACTTGGTAGCATGAATCCCCACATCTTCGTACTGTAGTACCAGCAAGTGCATTGGGTCGTCCAAGTAATACCTGAGCAAGTCAGGGTCGATCCCACGACGATTGTGGTTTGAAGCAAGCTATGGTTATCTTGCAGGTCTTAGTTAGGCAGATCAGAAGGTTGTTGATTTGAAGTTGTAAGATTAGTGTATGACTTGAAATGAATAGAGCAAAAGAGGTAGAAAATACTAATAGGAATAGACTTCAGAATTGGAGTTGCTTTGCCTTTCTGAATTAACTCTGGTACTACTGTCTTCTCTGCTTGTGAATGATCTTCTTCTATGGCAGGCTATATGTGATCAAAGCCATTGCCCGTGGTCATTGATCTCCTCTACTCCAGATCAAATGCCATTGCCTGTGGTCATTCAATCTGACGGAGGGTGAAGCTCTTAGCATTTCATTTTCTTGGCGATCCTACTCAAAATGCCACAGACAAGGTTGAATCTTCTGGATCAGAGAAAGGTGCTTCTATGGATTCTAGCCTATACCACAGAGACCCTAATCTCCCCAGAAATCGGTTGAACTGGTGTCTCGAGAAGTCCCCAACGAAGTCGTGGATTAGCCATCTGAGAGATGTATAAACATAGCTGTTGTTTCGTGCTTTCCGGCCACGTGTTCACACGAACCCAAGTAGATGCGGGTGTTTGTCAAGCACGTTCGTCATAATGTGATGAACAGAGCTGATTATCTGATCATCCTATTCACCACGATGAAGATTGGATATACATCTTAGAAATAAATCAAACACGGATCGAAGAAGAGACAGTAATACTTTTATTAATTCATAGGGCTCAGCAAGGCTCCTCCCCTCAACCTAGGAGGTTTAGATACTCATACTAATGTAAAACACAAAGTAAAACTCGAAAATAATGGCTGTTCTCTCGTATGTTGATCGAATGATTATGTAAAATATACTTTAAATACTAAACAGATGACTAGTAAGGGTTAAACAGTCTTTTTAGTGCAAAAATCCACTTTCAGGGCTCACTTGGTGAGTGTTTGGCTGAGATTTGATGAGATCCACGTGCTATGAGGTCTCTAGGGCATAGAACGCTAGCTAGGGGGTCCTCCCTGGGCGTTTGGACGCTGGGCGCTGCTCTTTGGGCGCTGGACGCCTGGAAAGGGGCAGGAAGCTGACGTTGGATGTCCAGTTTTGGGCCTTCTAATCCAAAGCAAAGTATGGACTATTATATATTTTTGGAAAGCTATGGAAGTAAGCTTTCTATATCCATTGAGAGCGTACTATTTGGACTTCTATAACTCCAGAAAAGCAATTCCGAATGCAAGGAGGTCAGATTTGGACAGCATCTGCAGTGCTTTCTCTATCTCTGAATCAGACTTCTGCTCCAGCTCCTCAATTTTAGCCAAAAATTACCTGAAATTGTACAAAAATACAAACTCATGGTAGAATCCAAAAATGTGAATTTAACACTAAAACCTATAAAAACTTAATAAAAACTAAACAAAATATACTAAAAACTATATGAAAATGATGCCAAAAAGCGTATAAAATATCTGCTCATCACTACCGTTGTCTATAAATTTTATGTATAGCAAATTAGAGAAGGTCAAAGAGCTGAAGGTGGGAGAAAGGCTTGTACGAAGACTAAAGACTTGTGAAAGAAAATACAAAAGTACAATATCAGTAAGAAAATTGGAAGTGGTCCTTCCATTATTTTTCTCAAATAAGTTCAAACTCACTATAACAAGTCATCAAAATCTTCTACTCCATCATATAATCATAATCATCAGTACCTACGAAAACACAAAGAAAGCATCACAAGCTTTGAGGATGAGACAGAGTCATCATTGCAAATAGCAACAGCAATAGTATCACCAGTATTAGAATTAGGGATCAAATCACCAAAAACATTAAAACAAAAAAGGGAAAGGAAAGAGGCAACATCATACCGACTGTGATGGCGGTATAGATGAACGCAAAAAGAGAGGAACACGATTTTTGCCGTCTCCGGACCACTTTTTCAGCCCCTTATCCGACATCTCCCATTTCAGTCGCCAAGGTTTTCGCAATTCCGTGGCCTTAGCAATGATGCCGATTGCGAAGCTGGTGCTGCCTTTGAGCTAAAAAACAATGACGGTGACAGAACAATTTACAGCCTCTGCTGCTGGCTATTGCAGAGTTTCTGTTAGGTTCGTGATTTGACTAACTTTTGGAGTAGTGAGAGTAGAGCAGAACAAGTTTAAAATTAATGCACATAGCAACAAGTTTAACTAAAAATTAGGATTCAAAACACAAAAAGGTGCTAAAATAGAATAGAGAAAGAACGGTAAGATCATCAGTACCTACAGAAGAATGCCAAAATTGAGAATCTTACAAAAAAATGCAAGCAGTGATAATCGAACAGTGACCGGCAGTAATGAACACGAGCAGAGAAGATCAAAGCTCAATTAGCAGAAGATCGAAGCTCAACGAACAGAGAATCGAAGCTCAACAAGAAGAGGAGCAGAGGATCGAAGCTCAATAAGCAGAGAATCGAAGCTCATTCGCGAGCAGAGAATATCGAAGCTCATTCACAATCAGAGATTGAGATCAAAGCTCAATAAAGGAACGCGCGTCATCATCAAATGGATTGAAGAACCAGAGAGGAATGAATCATTTGGAATGGATTGGGGTTAGGAATTTTGCTAGGGTTGGGGTTTTGCAAGGAACGAGAGGTTGACGTGGCGGAAATTGGCGAGTTAAGAATTGTTATAAGATATGCGTTGCAAGTATAGTTCTTAACCAACCAGAAATCCGCTTATCAATTTAGAAGGATTGTCACAAAAATTAAAATTAAAATACTGGGAGTATGAATCCCAGGTCGTCTCCCAACGAGTTGCAGAAAGGTGTGCTATTTTATTAATCAGATGTTTTCAAAAAGAGTTTGAGTTGAATAAACAGGAAATTAAATTGGAGAAATTAAGTAATTTAAATAAAAGCCTTGACTGGGAGTAGATTAGTTGGAAGCCCTATTCTTGTCGTAGTACTCTCAATATTAATTGATAATTGAAGGTTGTTCTGTTTAGTTATCTTTTACTAGGTAAGGGAAAGTCAAACAAGTTGGAATGCAGTTTCTACTCACAAGCTCCAATCCGCTCAATTGAAAAGGATTAGTGTCAGTGACTAGAGAACATTCCAACTATGAACCTAATTAAAATTTTTCTTTTAAGCACCCTAACTCAAGGGTTCCTTTCAATCAACTCCCCATCAAGTTAGGAAACTACTCGCTCATTGTGAATATAGAACTCATAACATAGGAAAGAGAATTAAAGAAAGACATGATAAACAAAACTCAAAGGAATCAATTAAAAATAAAAATAACTCTTGTATTAATAAATTCTAAAATAATCCAATAATAAAATTGAGTAAATTAAAGGACATGAAAGAGTAAAGCCAAGTAAAGAAAACGAACTAGAATGACGAAGTCTTGATGAGGTAATAACTCTTCTCAATATCCCAATGCAAAAGCAATAAAATCCTAAGAACTATGAATGTGTAGAGAAAAAAAACCTAGAGGAGGAGAAAAACTAGATCTAAAAACTAAAACTGTGTAAAATGAATGTTGTCTTTGGTTTCTGCATGTTCTCTGGCTCTAGTCTGCTTTTCCGGGCCGAGAACTGGGTCAAAACAGGGCCCAAAATCGCCCCCAGCGAATTCTGTAGATTATGCAGATCGCGCATGTCATGCGATCGCGTCATTCATGCGGACGCGTCATTCTGCGTTTTGCTTTGCCACGCGGGTGCGTCGTCCACGCCTCCGCGTCACTTGTGCTATTCCAATCCGCGCGGTCGCGTGAGCCATGCGGCCGCGTCACTTCTCGCTGGTCATCTCCTCAATTTCTTGTGTTCCTTCCATTTTTGCAAGCTTCCTTTCCAATCTCCAACTCATTCATGCCCTATAAAGCCTGAAACACTTAACACACAGATCACGGCATTGAATGGAACAAAGGAGAATTAAAATGCATAATTAAAAATCCCTAGGAAGCAAGTTTTCAATCATAAAGCATATTTAGGAAGGAATTATAAATGCATGCTTATTTAATGAATAAGTGGGTAAAGATCATGATAAAACCACATAATTAAACATAATATAAACCATAAAATAGTGGTTTATCAACCTCCCAACACTTAAACATTAGCATGTCCTCATGCTTAGTTGAAGGAGATAAAATAAATGAGTAGGAACATGTAAAACTCATGCAATGCAATGCAACCTATATATATGAATGCAACTATATGATTCTTGTCCACTTGATCAATAGTAAATAAGCTCTTCAAAACAATTACAAATCAAATTCCACTAATTCAATTCTTATACAGTAAGAACAGATAAAAATGAAAGAAGGTAGCTCATGAAAGCAGGGAACACAGAAATTTAAGCATTGAACCCTCATTGATGATGTATGTACGCTCTAATCTCTCTAGTGTATAGGACAATCACTCTATCCTTCTCTAATCATGCTCTCTAATTTTTTTATTCTTCTCCTAACCAATCAACAACATTTAATATACCAATGCAAACATCATGAGGTCTTTTCAAGGTTGTAATGGGGCCAAGGTAAGGGTAAGGATACATATATGGCTAAGTAAGCTTATAAACTAAATCTTTAATTAACCCAAGCTTTCACCTAACCTCTATATATATTCTATATAACTCTAGAATTCATACCTAGCTACCCAGGAACTCTTTTCACATTCCATACTCATGTATCAACTTTTTATTTTAATTTTATCATACATGCATTGATCTTTGAATTCTTAACTTAACATTGGGGTAATTTTGTCCCCTTATTTATTTATTGAATATTTTTTTTTCAACATAAACATAAAAATAAACATAGCTTATCAATACACATAGATTTTTAATTCTTATAGTTTCACATGAGTAGGTATCCAAATTCTCAGTATATTATCATGATACATTCCCTTATTATCTTTTGTTCCCACAATTTCCCATACTTAATTGACACACAATTCTATCTTAAGCTAACCAAAGATTCAATTTGGGATATATAATTATTTTTCTGCTTAAGGCTAGTAATGTGGTAAAATATAGAACAAATGGGATTTAAAGGCTCAAAGTGGCTAACAAAGGTAATTGAAAGGGTAGGCTTAATTTGGATAAGTGAGCTAAATAATTAATGGCCTCAATCATATGCAAACATATAAATATAATAAACATTAGACATATAAGATGAAACAAAATATAGATTACAATCATAGAGAAGTAAACACACAAGAATAAAATAATTATGGTTAAATGATGTAACCATTCATAAAGGCTCAAATCTCACAGGTTGTGTGTTCTTTAGTTTAAAAATCATGTTCCAATTACAACTTCAAGCAAATTTAACATAGAAGTTTTGATTAAAATTAGTGAAATTTTGTTCCAAAGATAGGGTCTTAGAAGAAACTTATTGTCTTTTCAATCAAGCAAAACATGCATGCAACTAATCTATTACTATGAAATTTATCCTATTCTACAAAAGAAAAATCTAACTAAATATCCTAATTTATTGGTGTTTAGGGAAGAGAAATTACCTCCGGAAGTCAGGTACTGACCGACCTCCCCACACTTAAGGCTTTGCACAGTCCTCGGTGCCATCTGTCAGAAACAAAGGTGGGCTGGTAGCAGTATCTCCACAGTCGGGACCATCATGGCTCCCTGTGCTGGTAAAGGAAGTGGAGTCCGGGGTGTCTGAGTCCTTGAATTTTCCCATAATCAGCTCCTTGAGGTATGTGAATCGGCACTTGTTATGGCACTCTCTCATCTTAGCTTTGTGTTCCTGCTGATCCAACCTTTCGAGTATCTGATGGAGTAGTTGGTCTGTTGTAGGTGCTTATGGTGTTGAAGAAGGAATATCTTCAACCGGTTCAGTAGGATAGCTTGTGGCGGCTGGTGGAGGTCTGATGTTTTTCCCGTTAGGGACATACTGATCATCCCGTGGAAGCATGGCTTTGGTGTCCCCAGCTCTGTAGGAGACTCCGGCTGCTGAGACAAGATCTGAGACCAAGGCGAAAAAAGGTAAGTTGCCCGCAATTTGTACGTGTCCCATGGCATTACGGATGTGTCTTGGTAGGTTCAAAGGTTGGTCTGTAAGGATGCACCATAGTAGAACGGCCATGTCTGCAGTGAAGGAGGACTCGTGAGTGCTCGGAAAGACGTAATGGGACATGATCTGTGCCCATACGCGAGCCTCCAAGGTAAGTACTGAAGCCGATATTCCCTTAGGACGGGTACGATGGTATCCGTAGATCCAACGGCTGCCAGGTAGTGCGATAACTCTGAGAACGGCGTCCTAGTCAAATTGGTACATCTGGCGCTTGAGTGCGGCTTCTTGAAAGGCGTCCAATCCCTCTGGAATAGGGGGAAGATCTAGAGCTCTTTGAATGGCCTCTTCTGTAATGGGGACTTGCTTCTGACGGACAAAGACAGACTGCAGGGTTGGCAGGTGGAAGTTGGAGTAGAACTCGACTACCCAAGAAAGATTGACCTGCCTCGGCTATCTCTGTAGGAAACCCCATTGTCTTTGTTCAATTTGCGGCTCAACAAAATTAGAAATATTGGGCGAGAGGATAAGAAGGTATTCGTTGTTGTAGCTCCTTTCTGCCAGGATGGGGAACATCTGCTCACAGTAGCGATTGGAAAATTGCGCAGTGTCCTTTGCTGGGAAGACTTTCTCCTTTTCATCAACCTTTATAATCCTCTTAGTTCTTTTTGTTGAGGATTTGACCGCAGTTGAAGAGGACTCTGCCACTAATGCTCTTTTTGTTCCTCTTCTTTCTGGTGGTTTGGAAGTAGCTTTCTCTTTTTCTTTCTTGGTGGCCATCCTGAAAGGGAGAAAAGAGGAAGTATGTCAAAATGTCAAGGAGTAAAGCAAGGAATATGATGGTATGGGTGGCAAACAATGCACATTAAAGATAAATGAAGTGAACACATGGTCATGACTACATGTGAAAAGTTCATCAAAGGTAATAAAGCAAGTGCATGTTTGGGTAATTGGATGCAAGATGTTTATTGGCATGCTGGCAAAGGCATGAGTAGCGTAGATCAAGCATCACTCGTAACAAACCATCACGTTTGTATTAACAATTATTTTCAACGAATAAAATATGAAAGGGGTTTTGTGAAAAACAGGCATTTAATAGTAGAATAGAATAACGTAGAAAAGTGCATAATGCCATATTGGCTTTTTCACAAACACATAGCATGCATGGTGAATAAGGTATGGAAAGTATTAGAGTGAACATGCAAGCAACCCTTTTTAAAAAAATAATATATAATTGCCAAACAAATTTCCAACCATCCACAAGCATATAATGAGAAATAATGACTCAAATAAATTTATAACACCATGTAAAAAGGAAAAAGAAAGAAAAAGAAAATATGAATAATGAAAGTAAATAGAAAAGAAAAGAAGATAAAATAGAAAAATAAGAAGAAAAATAGAAAAGTAAGGGAGGGAAGAAGAAAAGAAAACCTTGTTACTAGGGGTGAGAGAGAGAGGGAGAGTGTAAAAAGTGAGAAAGAAGGAAGAAGGAAGAAGGAAGGAGGAAGAAATAAAAAGGAAAAAAAGAAAATAGGATTTAGGGAGAAAAAGATAAGATAAGTGGCAAATCAGGGAAGCTGTGCGGCACAATCGACGCGGTCGCGTAGGGCACGCGGTCGCGCGACTTGCGCTTATACTGATTGACGCGGTCGCGTGACCCGTTTCATGCTACTGGCGCGAGGGTAGCCTCGCACTCGCACAACTCTCTGTTTAAAAGTTTATTTTTACCAAATTTGGGGTGACGCGATCGCGTGGGGCATGCGATCACGTGAGTGGTCATGAGAAGGATATGATGCGGCCGCGTCGCGTCGGTCACGCGGCCGCGTGGGAAGAATTGTGCGTTCAGCACCAATCCAGCACCACTCTAGCACAACTTTCGGTCGTGCACCCTTTTTACGTCGAAATCCAGGGCATGCGGCCGCGTGGGTCACGCGGTCGCGTGGGAGGCCAATATTCCCACTCAACGCGGACGCGTCGGTGACGCGGTCGCATGGGTCGAGTTGTGCCACTGGCACGCCTCCAGCCACGCTCTTGCGTGACTCTCTGTTCTTTTTTATTATTTTCTCCCAGCTCCTGCGACGCGAACGCGTCGATGAGGCGGTCGCGTCGCGTGAAATTTTCTTTTTTTTTAAAATAAAAGTATGGAAATGCAGATGCACGAAATGTACTAATAAAGAGAAGAGTTATTGAATAGAAAAACTAAGAATAAAGAAAAGAACGATCATACCATGGTGGGTTGTCTCCCACCTAGCACTTTGCTTTAACGTCCGTAAGTTGGACGCTCCACTAGCTCAGGCTTCGGCTTTGTGGGAATCTTCTAAGAGGAAGATCTCGAGCTCCTTGTTTTTCTTCAGCTTCTCGCCATGGTACAGCTTTAAATGATGTCCATTAACTTTAATAAGTTTAGAGCTTGAAGGATGACTTAGGTGATAAACTCTGTATGGTTCGGCCTTCTCTACTCTGTATGGACCTTCCCATCTTGATCTCAACTTGCCTGGCATGAGCCTCAGTCGAGATTTGTAAAGGATGACTAAATTCCCAAGTTGGAACTCTTTTCTCTTGATGTGCTGATCATGTACAGCCTTTATCTTCTTGTATAGTCTTGAGTTCTCATAAGCTTCTAGGCGAAGGCTTTCCAGTTCTTGCAGTTGCAACTTTCTTTCAACTCCGGCATTCTCAATTGCCATGTTGCACTCCTTTACTTCCCAAAAGGCTTTGTGCTCTATTTCAACAGGGAGATGACAAGCTTTTCCATAAACTAAGTGGAAAGGACTCATCCCAATGGGTGTTTTGTATGCTGTTCTGTATGCCCAGAGTGCATCTTGTAGCCTGGTGCTCCAGTCTCTTCTATGAGGTTTGACTATCTTCTGCAAGATACGCTTTATCTCTCTGTTCGACACTTCGGCTTGCCCATTAGTCTGAGGATGGTAGGCTGTTGCAACTTTATCAATTATCCCAAGCTTCTTCATTAATACTGTTAGTCTCCTGTTACAAAAATGGGTGCCTTGATCGCTCACGATTGCTCGTGGTGATCCAAAGCGACAAATAATATGGTTTCTCACAAAGGAAACAACAGTGTTAGCATCATCAGTGCGGGTAGGAATTGCTTCCACCCATTTGGAAACGTAATCCACAGCTAACAATATATAAAAATAACCATTAGAATTTGGAAATGGACCCATGAAGTCAATGCCCCAAACATCAAAAATTTCACAAAAAAGCATAATTTGTTGAGGCATCTCATCCTTCTTGGATATATTACCAAATTTTTGGCATGGAAAACAAGATCTACAAAAGTCAGCAGCGTCTCTAAAAAGAGTAGGCCACCAAAATCCACAGTCTAAGATTTTTCTAGTTGTTCTTTGAGGGCCAAAATGTCCTCCACTCTCAGATGAGTGACATGCCTCTAAGATGGACTGGAATTCTGATTGAGGCACACACCGTCTAATTACCTTGTCAGCGCCACATCTCCATAAATATGGGTCATCCCATATATAATATTTAGACTCGCTTTTCAGCTTGTCTCTTTGATGCTTAGAAAAGTTTGGAAGAAAGGTGCAGCTAACTAGAAAATTAGCTACAGGTGCATACCAAGGGACTACCTCAGATACTTCTTGCAGGTTGTCAAATGGGAAATTATCAGCTATAGGAGTGGGGTCATCTGTAATGTGCTCAAGGCGACTCAAATGGTCTGCCACTAAATTCTGGTTACCACTCCTATCCTTAATTTCTAAATCAAATTCTTATAATAGCAGTATCCAACATATAAGCCTTGGTTTGGTATCCTTTTTAGCTAATAGATACTTTAGAGCTGCGTGGTCTGAGTACACTACTACCTTCGTACCAAGTAAATAGGCTCTAAATTTATCTAGAGCAAAAACAATAGCAAGAAACTCTTTTTCAGTAGTAGTGTAATTGGACTGAGCGGCATCCAAGGTTTTAGACGCATAAGCAATAACAAAGGGGTCCTTACCTTCACGCTGAGCCAGTGCTGCTCCTACTACATGGTTGGAGGCGTCACACATTATTTCAAATGGCTGACTCCAGTCTGGTCCTCTGACAATTGGAGCTTGAGTCAGGGCGGTCTTCAGCTTATCAAATGCTTGTTTGCAATCTTCACTGAACTCGAACTCAATATCTTTCTACAGTAGCCTGGATAAGGGAAGTGCTACCTTACTGAAGTCCTTAATGAATCTTCAGTAAAAACCTGCATGGCCAAGGAACGAATGGACTTCCCTCACAGAAGAGGGGTAAGGTAAACTAGAAATAACATCCACCTTTGCTGGATCTACAGAAATGCCAGTATTAGACACAACATGTCCTAGTACAATCCCTTGTTTAACCATAAAGTGACGTTTTTCAAAATTTAGTACAAGGTTTGTACTGACACATCTATCTAATACTCTAGATAATTCATCTAAGCAAAGGCTAAAGGAATCGGCATAAACACTAAAATCATCCATAAAAACTTCCATATAGTCCTCAATAAGATCAGAGAAAAGACTCATCATGCACCTTTGGAAAGTAGATGGTGCATTGCACAAGCCAAAGGGCATTCTCTTGTAAGCATAAGTCCCAAAAGGACATGTAAAAGTGGTCTTTTCCTGATCCTCAGGAGCTATATGAATCTGGAAATAACCTATGTAACCATCTAAAAAGCAATAATGTGATTTACCTGACAGGCGATCCAGCATTTGATCAATGAATAGAAGAGGATAGTGATCCTTACGAGTGGCCTGGTTGAGGAGTCTGTAGTCAATGCAGACTCTCCAGGCATTCTGAACTCTGGTTGCAATGAGATCTCCATGCTCATTTTTCACTGTAGTGACTCCAGACTTCTTGGGCACCACTTGTACTGGGCTTACCCATTCACTGTCTGAAATGGGGTAGATGATATCTGCCTCCGGTAGTCTGGTCACTTCCTTTTTGACAACCTCTAAGATAGTGGGATTCAGTCTTCTTTGGGATTGACGGACAGGTCTTGCTCCCTCTTCTAAAAATATCCTATGCTCACAGACTTGAGGGTTGATGCCTACTATATCTGCCAAACTCCAACCAATTGCCTTCTTGTGCCTCCTCAGCACACTAAGTAACTGTTCTTCCTGTTGAGAAGTGAGTTCCCTTGCAATGATAACTGGAAACTTCTGCTCGTCTTCAAGGTAAGCATATTTGAGGTGTGGAGGAAGGGGTTTTAATTCTAACTTCTGATCATGGTCAGGCTCTGGGTTGTCTGGAGCTGGTAACAATGGTAAAGTACTGTCGTTGTCCTCTGAGAATGTCCCCACACTTGGACCTTGTCCTATGTACTTCTCTTCAAATTCTTCCTGGTGAACTTCAGCCACGGTTTCATCTATAATGTCACACTGGAGGATAGAATGATCCTCCGGAGGATGCTTCATAACTCCATTCAGATTGAAGATTACTACTCGGCCATCTATTTCAAAAGAGTATGTTCCTGAGAAAGCATCTAATTTGAACTTCGAGGTCTTCAGGAATGGTCTTCCGAGTAGGATTGATGATGGCTTCTCTGAGTCATTTTAGGGCATCTCTAGGATATAAAAATCAGTGGAGAATGTGAGTCCTTTAATGCCCACTAATACATCTTCAGCAACTCCAGCCACTGTAATAATGCTTTTATCTGCTAACACAAAACAAGCTGCCGACCTTTTTAAGGGAGGGAGCCTCAAAATATCATATATAGACAAAGGCATTATACTCACACATGCTCCTAAATCACACATGCAGTCAGAAAATACTACACCACTAATAGTACAATTAACCATACATGGACCTGGGTCACTACACTTTTCAGGTAAACCTCCCATTAAAGCAGATATGGAACTACCTAAAGGAATAGTTTCTAATTCATTGATTTTATCTTTATGTATACATAAATCTTTTAGAAACTTTGCATATTTAGGTACCTGTTGAGTAACATCAAAAAGAGGAACAGTTACCTCAACCTTTTTGAATATCTCTACCATTTTGGGATCAGGTTCCAGCTGCTTCCTGGGCTTCCTTGCAAGTTGTGGAAATGGAATGGGAGTGGTGTCTTCTGTAGTGTCTGCACCCTTTGGTGCTTTCTCCTGTGGTTGAACTTCTTCTTTTTCATCTATGTCCTGTATGTCCTCTTCCTCTTCAACATCTTCTATTTCCACTACCTCTTCAGCTGAGGCGTTTTCTGGTGGGCTTGGCTCCTCCTAATTCCTCTCCTACAGTGTGGTTCCGGACCTTAGGGTGATGGCATTAATGCCACCCTTTGGATTGGGTAATGGTTGAGAGGGGATTCCACTGGAGCTCAAAGGCTGGTTATTTGAGTTAGTCATTGATCCAATCTGTGAGATAAGAGCTTGCAAAGTAGAGTTTAGACCATTTAGAGTGGCATTAAGGTTGTTTTCCATGGCCTGTTGTCTCTGATCAATAGATTGCAGTAAGTCATCATTAGCAGATGAAGAAGGATAGGTAATTTTAGAGGTCTGCTGTTGGTTATTCTGTGGTCCTTGGGATTG
This sequence comes from Arachis hypogaea, assembly GCF_003086295.3. Classification (NCBI taxonomy): domain Eukaryota; kingdom Viridiplantae; phylum Streptophyta; class Magnoliopsida; order Fabales; family Fabaceae; genus Arachis; species Arachis hypogaea. The sequence goes on along the minus strand of NC_092046.1, from coordinate 62,309,964 downwards.
CCTCAGGTGAGGTGCTCTGTAAGGCTGGTTCTGGTTCTGCTGCCTGTTGTTGTTGTTATTCCACCTCTGATTTCCCTGATTGTCTCTGCCTCCTCTGTTGTTGTTGTCCCTCCAATTCTGGTTAGAATTGTCCTGCCATCCGTGGTTGTAATTGCCACCTTGATTGTACCCTTGGTTGGGGCGATCATAGAAGTTATGAGTGGCTGCCACGGTGTTGTCTTCCTGCTGGAGTTGCGGACATTCATCAGTATAATGGCTATAATCAGTACAGATTCCGCAAACTCTCTGTGGGACTAACTGTTTGCTTTGCTGTGGTGGAGAAGGTTGAGCTTGCTGAACTTGTTGATTCAATTGCATCTGCTTCAGCAAGTTGGTCATTTCACAGATACTCTGAGTTAGAGCAGCAGTCTCTCTGCTAGAGGATACTTCTGCAATGGCTTTTGAACGGCCTTGTTTCTGCCTGTGATTCCGAGTAGATTCAGCTAAGTCACTAATTAATTGCCATGCCTCATCAATGGTCTTGTACTTTTTCATAGACCCATTGCTAGCACTTTCCAATGTGGTCTTATCTTGGGGCCTCATGCCCTGTGTGACGTAACCGAGCAACACTATCTTGTCAATCATATGGTGGGGGCAAGCTTCCAGAAGATTATTGAAGTGCTCCCAATATTCATAGAGGGTCTCAGATTCATCCTGAACAATCATGGAAATGTCTTTCCTCAGTTTATCAGTAACTTCAGCTGGAAAGAACTTTTCCAAGAATTCTCTTCTAAGTGTATCCCAGTTGGATACAGTTGCTGCGGGTTGAGTGTAGTACCACTCTCTTGCCTTTCCCTCAAGAGAAAACGGGAAAGCTTTCAGCAAAATTAAAGTTTCATCTGCACCATCACGCCTGACAGTAGAACAGGCTGCTTGAAAATCTTGCAGGTGCTTGATAGGCTCTCGAGCAGGTAAGCCATGAAACTTGGGCATCAAATTGAGCAGTGCAGTCTTTATTTCAAAGTCTGTAGCCACCGCTGGGTGATGCACTTGAAACGGTTGCATTGTAAAATCAGGGGCTCCAGCCTCCTGGATAGTAACTCTCCTAGGTGCTGCCATGTCACCTATACGTAAATCAACCGAATCAGTAGAACGGGGGCTGGTTTCTTCCTCAAATAACGTTTTAGATCCGCCCTCTGAGTGGACTAACCGACGCCGAGCTTGCCTTATTCGTGAAATAGTTCTTTCAATCTCAGGATCGAATACTGGCAAGCTTGGATCAGGAAGTGAACGCGTCATCTAATGAAAGAAACAAGCAGCTCATAATAGAAAAATAAAATAAAATGCTGATAAATAAATTCCAATTAATAACTTTAGCACTCTATTGCAACTTCCCGTCAACGGTGCCAAAAATTGACGTGGCGGAAATTGGCGAGTTAAGAATTGTTATAAGATATGCGTTGCAAGTATAGTTCTTAACCAACCGGAAATCCGCTTATCAATTTAGAAGGGTTGTCACAAAATTAAAAATAAAATACTGGGAGTATGAATCCCAGGTCATCTCCTAACGAGTTGCAAAAAGGTGTGCTATTTTATTAACCAGATATTTTCAAAAAGAGTTTGAGTTGAATAAACAGGAAATTAAATTGGAGAAATTAAGTAATTTAAATAAAAGCCTTGACTGGGAGTAGATTAGTTGGAAGCCCTATTCTTGTCACAGTACTCTCAAGAATAATTGATAATTGAAGGTTGTTCTGTTTAGTTATCTTTTACTAGGTAAGGGAAAGTCAAACAAGTTGGAATGCAGTTTCTACTCACAAGCTCCAATCCGCTCAATTGAAAAGGATTAGTGTCAGTGACTAGAGAACATTCCAACCATGAACCTAATTACATTTTTTTTAAGCACCCCAACTCAACGGTTCCTTTCAATCAACTCCCCATCAAGTTAGAGAACTACTCGCTCATTGTGAATATAGAACTCATAACATAGGAAAGGGAATTAAAGAAAGACATGATAAACAAAACTCAAAGGAATCAATTAAAAATAAAAATAACTCTTGTATTAATAAATTCTAAAATAATCCAATAATAAAATTGAGTAAATTAAAGGACATGGAAGAGTAAAGCCAAGTAAAGAAAACGAACTAGAATGACGAAGTCTTGATGAGGTAATAACTCTTCTCAATATCCCAATGCAAAAGCAATAAAATCCTAAGAACTATGAATGTGTAGAGAAAAAAAACCTAGAGGAGGAGAAAAACTAGATCTAAAAACTAAAACTGTGTAGAATGAATGTTGTTGTCTTTGGTTTCTGCATGTTCTCTGGCTCTAGTCTACTTTTCCGGGCCGAGAACTGGGTCAAAACAGGGACCAAAATTGCCCCCAGCGAATTCTGCAGATTATGCAGATCGCGCATGTCACGCGATCGCGTCATTCATGCGGACGCGTCATTTGGCATTTTGCTTTGCCACGCGGGCGCGTCGTCCACACCTCCGCGTCACTTGTGCTATTCCAATCCGCGCGGTCGCGTGAGCCATGCGGCCGCGTTACTTCTCGCTGGTCATCTCCTCAATTTCTTGTGTTCCTTCCATTTTTGCAAGCTTCCTTTCCAATCTCCAACTCATTCATGCCCTATAAAGCCTGAAACACTTAACACACAAATCATGGCATCGAATGGAACAAAGGAGAATTAAAATACATAATTAAAAATCCCTAGGAAGCAAGTTTTCAATCATAAAGCATCTTTAGGAAGGAATTATAAATGCATGCTTATTTAATGAATAAGTGGTAAAGATCATGATAAAACCACATAATTAAACACAATATAAACCATAAAATAGTGGTTTATCAGAGGCTCTTCTTTCTTTTTTTCCCCATTTTTTTCGCACAATAGTTAGCCTTACCGTTTGGGTTATTTTTATTTTTTAAGAAACATTAAAATTTTAGGTAACACTTGAGAAGTGAAGTTTAAAATAAATTCAAAGACAACTCTTAAAAAGAGTAACATATTATTTTTATAATGGTTGTTTTTGTATATTTAATATAACAACACTTGATAAGTGTCTCCTATTTTATCAACAGCAACACTTGAACATATGTTGCAATAGCCAACAAATGTTGTAGTGACCAGTCATTAAACCGGATGAGTGACTGGTTCAATGGTTCAATGGTCCATTAGTAAATTTAGGATCATCCTCATCTGCCATTACCCAAAAATCTATCCTGTTAATACTTTGAATGTCAATTGGATCAGAATTTCTCTTCTTTCAATGTAACCTAGATTGAAGGCATAGGTTATAGGTCACATAAACAATGTCACTTAGCCTATGATGCTCTAATCGGTTCATCCTCTTTGAATAGATATGTTCAAAAAAACTCCAGTTCCTCTCACATCCAGAAGAAGATGTTTGATGAAGAAGGTGAATTGCTATTTTTTGCAAATTAGGAGCACTCCTACCATATAGCCTCCACCATTCACCTACATAGATATAAAAATCAAATATTGTTTAATGTTTATCACTGAATATTTAGTAAACTTTCAAACTAAATTGAACTTGGAAATAAAATAACTTACCAAGTTGTAGTCTTTTTGCCGCTCTCTTAGCACTTTCCCTCCCAAAACTTTCTTTTCAATCTCGATACAATTGTATCTCTTGCATTGCGGTAACTAAGTCATTGCAACGTGTTTCAACATCAAGCAAATCAAGTAAATATCTCAAGATATTTGCCTTTTCAACAAAATCCTCACTATAAAAAAAATTGGATTTAAAAAGTATGCCGCCGCATGGAGATCACGCTTCAAATGCTTATCCCACTGCATTTTCAAGATACCTGTGTAAGGCATATAAGCAGCTTTTTGATTTCTAAACATTGTCTTGGTAGCATTTTTGGCTCTTTGCATGTCTTTATACACGTACCCAAAGAGGATTTCTCATCAGCATCAACAATCCTCAACAACTTAAGAGGACCAACAATTTTTACAATGATAACACAATCTTGCCAAAACTTACTATCTAAGACAATTGAACTAGCAATCTTCCCATTAGCACTTTTGGCTAATTTATGAGAAGGAAAAATTTTGTCCACCATCAATGCTTGCAAATCTTCCTTGTGATCATATATATACTTTTCAAAGTAATGAAAACAGTGGCAAAATGTGTGACTCCTGATCAAACAATTTCTTTCCAACTTTTTCTTTTTCTAAGCCAAGACAAAAAGATCATATGGTTTTAAATAAATACAGTCATTTTTGAAGCACAGAAAGCAAGGTCAGCCATGTGAGGAATACTTGCAATATCTTTCAAAATAAGATTGATGCAATGGATAACACAAGGAGATCAAATCATGTTTGGATACTTTTCATGAATGAGTTTTCTAGTAGATACATAATTAGTAACATTATCAGTAACCACATGCACAATGTTACTAGGCCCAACCCACTCAATAACATCAGCAAACAAATTAAACAAGGTATCGGCAGTTTTTATCATATCAGAAGCATCAACAGACTTAACAAATGACATACCAACAGGACAATATACTAGAAAGTTAGTTAAGGTTTGTCGCTTTTGATCAGTCCAACCATCTTCCATTAGCATACAACTGGTGCTTTTCCATGAGCTCCTATAGGTTTCAATAAGCAACTGACACTCTTTTTTAAGATTGGGTAGCAAATGAACTCTCATTTCATCATATGACGGTCCCTTGAAACCAAGTCCAATTCACTACAAGAAAATAAGCTTTCTGTCACGCTTTTAAAGCGTGCCAAAAAGTTCTAAAAAGGGTGCCGATAGCTTTTCGTCACGCTTTTTGAGCTATCGGCACACTTTTGAAAGGGTCACATCCGCCAGTGTGCCGGTTGATCTATCTCCACGCTTTTGTAGAACTATCGGCACGCTTTTTTTGTTGGCACGCTTTCATCTCTTGCCACGCTTTTTTAAGCGTGGCCATAGGTCTTAACCTATCGACACGCTTTAAAAGTGTACCGTAAAGTGAAAGATATGGCTACGCTTTTGAAGCGTGCCAATAGTAAAAGATATGGTGTCGCTTTTGAAGCGTGCCAATAGTCGAAGAAACATGGACCTATTGCCACGCCTTTAAAGCGTGGCTATATCCCTACCAAATTAAAAAAAAAATCTGTACTCTAATAACACTCCAAAAACAAGAAAAAACATTGACAAAATTATGTGAATATTATTTAAAAAATAAATTAATAAAAATTTGTATTACATTAATAAAATTCAAACCAAATTAGCTATATCGATCTCTTATAACCCAAGTAGTTATAAAATACATTGGGATAAAAAATATCAATCTCTCCCTCTTCATTGTAGCTTCATGTTGCTTTATCTCATGACTTAACTGGATTCTTTTAGCCCTTACTCTTGCTTGAACTCGACCAAAGCCAAGGTTGCTTGAACTTGATCAAAGCCAAGGCAATGAAGGCACGTAACATGCTTCCATTTTTTTTCCTCACAAGTTTATGGATATTAGACATACTGCATTGAACCAACATACAAGTGTTAACATTTGAAGATGCTTATTTGGGAATGAACCTATGTAGATTATACAAAAATCAAGAAAATTTTGAACTTGAAGAAAACATACATGCCAAAAACTGTTGGTCCAACACCAAATACCATAAGCAAAGTTAAAGCAGCTTTGTATGTTGGTATCCCTGAAATACAGTAAATACAGTAAAAATCAAATAACTAATTATTAAGAAAGAACCTATTCAATAAAAATGCAAGATTCTACCATCTTTCAATAATCAACACTACCCCAAATTTATCTAATGCAATCGTTCATAATCCTATATAATCTTGTGTAACCACCCATCCATGTAATCATCCTAATCTTTGTAATATAAAGTTCATGTCCATGTGGGATTTTACAACCCAAAATTCAGTCCCACACATAGCAATAGTTTCAAAATTATAATACAAATGCTACTAAAGTACCAGTTCCATTTGCTTGAATGCGCTTATTTGCCTCTTCCAATATTTTATTTACAGCTTCAATAGACTCCATACGAACCTAAAAGGAAATCACAGAAGAATGTCATGAAATATCATAATAACATCATTCCTTTCAGTTATAATAAATAGTTAAAATAACCAACAACATCAAATTATTTGAAAGATATTGTCAATCAAACTTTCAACTCAGGACTTTCCAAGCTCTTCAAGAGAGTAGGAGTAATCTTTCCACTAATGTCTTCACGAGGCAAGCTATCCAAGCCACCAGCAGCAACTAAGGAAGATGATTCTGATGTGTTGACTGATCCCTTGGGAGCTGCAGATGCTCCCTGAAGCAAACAAATGAAAAAAAAATCGGACAATTGGAAAATTAAGAAACAAAAAAGATTTAACAGAAAATACATCATGAACAGCATACCTCATGGATTCTTCTCATACTCAGTATCAAGAGCCTTGAGCAATGCAGGCTTAACATCAGTAAGGAACCCTTTAATATCTGCATAGGGAAAACTTTAGAACCTTGTAACAAATAAATAATGAGGGAAGGACATTCAAAAGTTAATGTAGTAACCTAGACCAACAAATCTATGTAGAACACCCAAAAGCTTAGTTGAAGCATTTCTAGTGGCAGCTGCACTTGACTGCAGCCCAGTTTCTTTTAGAAAATCAATTAACTCCTGCAAAGCAGGATTGCATCAGAACATACAAACTATAACCAAGACTCAAAGAGTATCCACAAGACAATAATACCAAATTTAAAGCAAAATCAATAAGCCACTTTACTTTCTTATTATATAACCTATGAAGCATGAGTACTAATACATGGCATGGATATAATACAATATTGTTGCAAAGATATAGCAATATTTACAAACTCGAAGAAGTAATACAGCTAAGTATAATATATATTTAAAGAATGATGACCTACAGTGCCTTTAAAGTTGCTCGATTTTCTAGCAAGAACAAATCATCCGTGGTCAAAAATCTAGGCAGGACAAGTAAGAAGATAAGGATATTGAAGAATAAGTGTGAGAAACTGAAGACAAGCTCATGAATATATAAGCCCTGCTGATGATCCATAGAATTTTGTTGATGATGATCATGTAAGCCCTGCTTCAAGCAAAATGGCTCGATCATCTTCCTCAATGCTTTCCTTCCCCAACTAATCAAGATTAGTGTCTGAATTTTTGCAATCCTCAAAGACAAATTACTAAGAATCAGGTAATTTTCTAAGAGATTTTTTTATGCTTTTCATATCTTAAAATCTTAGAGGGAGAGGTTAAAACCATCAAATACAAGTTAGTAAAAAACAGTATTATATCTAGTTTAATTGGAGAACGTGCAGGTTCAATTTTTGTGTGTTTATTTGTGAATTATTATTCTCTCTGAAGAAGAACAAGTTAAAAAATGGAAAATATAAGATAATTAAGGAGTAGAATCTAATAGCTACCTGCAAGTGACTCTTGACATGAGCAATGCTTAGGCCTCTGACATTCATTAGCTGAAGCACCAATTTAGGTGTTGCTCCTACAGCAATTCAATATAGCTAGCAACTATAACATATATTTATAGTATATGTTAATTAATTAGGGCAAAAGCTAATTAGTTCCTTGACTTACTTTCTTGACCTCCAAGCCTCTGAACAGCATGGGAAAATGAGAGATGAAGATTAGGAGTCCAACGAAGCCGTGGCATCATTGATCTCACATATTGGTTCACACCACTCCCTCTCTTCCCTTCTCTTGATGCTGTGCTACTGCTACTTGGGTTTGTTGAATTCCCTTCTTCTTCATTGTTATCCTCCTCATCCTCCTTTGCTTCATTATTATTCTCTTCTTCCAATTCCTCATCATCACTCATAGCCGCTCCTTCATTCAAGTCAAATGAATTTTCCTCACCCTCATTATCATTACTACTCTTACCGCCACTTCCTTCATTATTCTCTTGATGAATCTCAAATCCCTCTAACATATTTATTAATTTTAGCAGATGCGATACTCAGTATAAATGCTACAATAATTTCTTGAATTCCTCCTTTATAAATTACCTCTGAAAACTAAAACAAGGATGCAAACATTTAAACATACACACAACTAATAACAAATAATTAAACAAGAACATACAGGCTGTAGTAGTGACCACTCTCTATCTATATATACAGTAGTAATTAATTACTAGCAATCCTTTAAAACCTATATTCACTTAAGCAATTAGCCGAGGCCATGGTAAACTAATTTATATAGTGGAAAACATTAATTTTAATTTAATATCCTTGTATGTATGTTACGGTAGTAGTAGGTCAAAAGTAGTTTAGAGTAATACTAATGAATAAAGAAATTAAGCTACCTACTTCTCTATCTGATCTTTAATATACCTTAGCTTGAAGAGCGCTGTGAAAAAATATAAGAATAAGTTGTTCCAAAATGTCTACCTGAACAAAGTTCAAAAGAATAAAAAGAACAATCAGAACCCATAGGAAGCTTATCTTCTTCCACTATATAACATGATGGAAGAAAAAATACAATCAAATATCTCATAGTTTTTCAGTCATATAAATGTAAGGGATAAAGCTGACCTTCCCTGGGTGATTATACAAAGACGAAAGATCAGAGAAAAGAGATGGAACTCCCTGGAGAGAATACAAAAGAAAGAAATCATAATCAACTTCAAAAAAACTAAACGAGGCATAATTTGAAGCTGAAAAGAAACTTTAATACCTTAGTTAGGAGAGGCCTAATGTAATTATCTACTGCTGCTCTAAATTTGTCACCTTGCAAAAAATCTAGAGGTATTCTCTGCCAAACGAGATTCAGCAAAGAATGAACTCAAAGAATGAGCACCCCATATCAGTAGCTGAGCACTACCACAGCTGCAACAGAACAGAACCAAATGCCAAGAAGTTTAGAAAAAACATTCTAAACCAAATATCATATTAGAACAAAAAATAGAAATTTGGAAAAATATAAAAAATAAAGAACTAAAAAAATCAAATTCAAAATCAAATAATCAAATCAAGGAAAAATTTGACCAAATAATTTATCCCGGCACTGCGAACGTTGAACGTGTCTAACAGAGGTGCGACGAGTGAGGGAGAGGGAGACGGCGGCGCGACGACTTCAGAGAGGGAGACTGCAACGTGACGGGTGCTGAACCATAGAGGGAGGAGCGGCGATTGAGGGTTTCCAAAATAGAGTGAGCAACGATTGGGGTTTCCGAATCCAACGAGGGTTTGCGAGACAAAGACTACTGAGGGAGTAAGAGGGCACGCCGAGACAGAGACCACTGAGGGTGTGTGGATAGAGCAGCACCGATGGAGGGTTTCGAATCCAACGAGGGTTGCGTCGATGGTGTGAGGGTTGGGTGCGAGAGACCGTCGAGAAACAACTGGGTGCGAGAGACCGTTGATGGTGCGAAGTTGGGTGCAACAGAGAGAGGGCTGGGTGTGAGGGTTAGATGAAGGGCTGGGTGTGAGGGTTAGATGAACATGATGGCGAGCTGTGTGGTGGGACAGTCTTGGCATTGGGCAGTGATGAACTTAGTGTGACGGCTTGCTTCTAAGTTATCTTCAAGGTTAATAATGAATTTGGAAATAAAAGTGAAGTGTATGAGCTGTTATAACTTATATAGGTTAAAAGTTAACTTAGAAAAAAGTGAAGTGTGTAAAAAATAGGGTGGGACTCTGTCGGTATGCTTTTGTAGGGTGCTTAAATAAACACAGCATATGGGTATGCTTTAAAAATGTGACCGTTAGAAGACAAATTAGCCACGCTTTTAAAGCGTGCCGGTTTTTCTCTATGACGACGCTTTTAAAGTGTAGCAAAAAAACATGGCCAAATTATAAATTAGTGGCCACTCTCGTAAAAGCGTGCCAGTTTTTCTCTATGGCCACGCTTTTTAAGCATGGCAAAAAAACGTGACCAAATAACAAATTAGTGGCCACCCTCATAAAAGTGTGGCCATTGACCACTTTTGGCCACGCTTTAAAAGCATAGCAAAAAAAAGTGTGCCGATAGACCTTTTCTTGTAGTTATTGCAGCAATACTATCCAAGGTAGGTTGAAAAAGTAAGATGATTGAATTGCATTGAAACAAAGACGTGCATCGACGATCCATTTAATAAGTACCAACTTAGCCATGTGCACAATTTCTTTACTATCCAAAACACTTTTCATAGTCGATTGAAATCCTTGGAGTAGTCCTTTCCTTAAAATAACTTTCAATTTGTGTAGCAACAATAGCCTTTCTCTTTCCTTTGTCTCCTATTGTTGTAGGAACAACAGATTGTACAGCATTAAGCAATTCAGACTCTTATGTTTGTGTTTTCACACTATAAAACTCCACCTCAAATTTTTTTTTCCATCTTATTTTTTTATTTTCCACCAAAAGCCTTTTGAATTGAAGTTTAACCTCTTCAATGATTTTGTTACATACTTAAATTTGTCCAGAAATTTTTGTAAGATGATATTTCATTCTATATATCCCCCCTCCATTATAAGTATTCAAACAAAATATACATGTATATTGCACCTTGTGATTTTTGTCATACTTCAAAGTGAAACAATCCCAAGTCAGGTCAGATTTTCCTCAAGAGGAACCCGTTTGAGATTCTTGGATGGCATTATCTTGTAGCTATTGATCACTTTGTGGTTGTTCCATCTAAATTACATACAATATACAAATTACAAATTACATATAGCAAAATAAAATCTGAGCCATCAAAATCCAAAATTGAACTTATCACTGTTTTTGAAAATTATATCAAAATTCTATTCAGCATTACAACAATTCAGAATGATTAATTCATATAATTAACAAAATAAAAAAATTAACTGAAAAACTGAAAAACTCACTGCGGCAACTCATATAATTAACAAAATAAAAAATAACTGAAATAAAAAACTGAAGAACTCACTACACCAATTCAAATAATTTAACAAAACAAAAAAAATTGATTGAATAAATGAAAAACTCATTGTAGCAGAGAGAGCAAAGAAGGCATAGAGAGTAGAGTCTACGGTGGTTGAGACAGATACTCAGCAAGACAGAGGTGGCCAACGATAGAAGCTTCGAACTAACCAGCCGGCGACGACGACAACAGAACCTTCAAACCGACCTTCCGACGACAACGACGCTGTTGACAGAAGCTTCGAACTACGAGGGTGGCAACCGCTGGTGGTCATTATTAGCGTCAAGTGATAGGGATGGTGGATTCTCATTGGAGGAAAATAGGAAATTAGGGTTGGAAGGGAGAGGGACTGATGGTGGGTTTTCTTTTTTTTTTTTTTGGCGTCAAAACACACCGTTTCTGGGGAAAATTACAAAACCGGGCCTTAAAGAAACCCGGCTAATTTGGCCGGTTCACTAGTTAACTGCCGGTTCGATCGATTTCTAATCGGTTTTTACAATGTGATTCTAGGGTCAACCAAACCGGCCAGGTGATCGGTTCCGGGTTAATCAGATCGGTCCTGTAACACCCTACCATACAGAGTCTTATGCTTAAGTCATAATTCAGAGAAGGCAAGGTATTACGACCTCTAAAACAAAAATTTAGTACGTATAGTAGTATGAATAATTGATTATAACTAGGAGCCTTGTAGAAAAAGGGGTAAACAAAAACCGTAACTCGAAAACGCAACACTCCGATCGATAACATAACGAACAGGGATAAGCTAACGCGAGATTATATATATACAAAAGAGTGTCAAAAACAGGAATATCAAGGCTCAAAATCCGGCTGCGAAGATAACCGGTCCGAGCATAGCAATATATACATATAATAAAATAAGGAAAACCCCAAAGGAAACTCAAAGGGACACAAATACAGAAATCTATTCTCCAAAATCCCCTCTAGAAGGAGTCATCACAGTTTGTATTATTTAATGGAGATAAAAGTATCTAAACAAGATATATAAACCAAAACAGAGTCCCGAGAACAAAGATCTTCGCTAATCCAGAAGTCTCCAGCATGCCTTAACGAGAAACCTCACGTCCTGCATCTGAAAACCACAAAATTCGCATGGGTGAGAACCAGAGGTCCCCAGCACGGTAACAGCTTCCACATATATAATACATAATAATAGAGGAAAGCCGAAGGCAATCCTAGAACTTCCTCCAGATAATATCAAAGCTTATAAACAAACTAAACCGTAAGTGGCAACTGACTAAAGATTCTTCAGTCTAACTAATACTTCCCTTTCCAATTCCTTCAGACCTTCTAACCACCAGCAGGAGTATAATATAGCAAACACAGTTATATCAGACAAGAAATTTACAAATAGGAACAGATAAGGCATTTAGACAATTAGCAAGTAATATGCAGTCAACTAGGCAATCTCAAACAATTCATGTAGTATGCTTATGATGCATGCCTGTCCCAAGTGGCTGATGATATCATCTGTCGGTTATAGAGCCAACCCGACAAGTCCTGGTAGCTAACCATTGGACTGTCCCTCTGTCGCGCATCCCCAACTCGAGTTATACTCATCATAAACTTGATCATAATCATGATCCATATCCATCACCCTCACTGGTGAATATTTACGGGGGCGAGCTCATCCGGAACTTTCACAGTACCCAGCCACACTTACGACATAGGGTCAACAGAGTATCAAGTCTCAACCTGGAGCACGTGGTGGCTAGCCACTGCTACTACCCAGGGAAACTCGTATCTCAGATAGTGGAAGTGCAACATTCACAATTCATTCAACAGCATATATGCATTTATACATAGCCATAATCATGGCTCCACCGTAACACGGTAATAATCTAGCCATCCGGCTCACGATTAAATCCATAACCAGCCAATTCATTAACAATTACGGCCCTTCGGCCCATGGCATAACAAGCACTTCCACCGCCATTCTCCGCATCTCACATAATCATCTTTGATCCTCATTGATCATTCATTTTTCCCTTGCTTCACTCACAAGTTACCACATTCACTAGCCCTTTTTCCTCATGCTAGGCATATCATAATGATTTAAGATATAAGTGGTGAGATCGGAGGCTTAGAAGTATGAAATTTGGCTTTTAAAACTCAAAAATCAACTTTGGGATGAAAACAGGGCCATGCGTACGCGCACTCCACGCACACGCGCAGATGGCCAAAAACTCATCGACGCGCAAGCGTCATACGCGCAAACGCGTGGGTTGAAAAATATCCAAACGGCACGCCAGCGTCAGCCACGCGTACGTGTGGGTGCTCTTGCGCCCAGGCACAAAACTGGCACAATTCTGGCATAACTCTCTGGAAAATAGCTGGGCATATGGCACAGCGCATCGACGCGCCCGCGCACACCACGCGCACGCGTGGATGGTGCTTCCTGGAAGAATGGCGCACACGCGCCAAGTGCGCCTACGCTCAGAGGGTTATTCTGCTAAAAATTTTCTAAGTTAAAAGCTACAGAATTCACAAATTCAACCCCCAATCTTCCGACGGTCATAACTCTCTCATTTTAAATCATTTTTCACCCGATCTTCGAACGGCATGGACATCCCGAATCCAATTTCATTTCTAAATAGATTTGGCACAAATCAGAGATCCATAGTCCAGGTTATGTCCCGTCAAAGTATGCCCAAAAACCATGTTTTCATACAAAACCACAAGGTGCCATTTTCAAAACAAGCCACTTTCAACTCTTTTCAAAATCAATCAAAACATGCAAATTTCAACCCTTTTCTTTGAAATCATTCAAAATGTACCAAAATCAACAACAAGCCATCCTCAACTCACACATTGACACTTTACCGAAATTTCCAAAACCACATCCAACCATTTTAACACTTCTCAATCAAATGGCTAAAGGACAAACACAATATCATATCATACATCCTTTCTCATCCCAATTTCCAATAATACCATTTCCAATCAACCATCATTATACATAATCATTATCATACTCACCATCAACATGGTACCACCCACCAATTCAACCTCAATCATCCATCAAGCATATATCACAACATGCATTTCTCATATATCACACAATCAAGGCATCAATATTCATAATCACATATATGATCACATCATATATCTCAACCATTCAACAACATCAACAATTCAATGCCTATCTTAGGGCCTCTAGCCTAAGTATTTCCTACCACATTCCATATTAGATACGGAAAACCGAAACCATACCTTAGCCGATTTTCCACGCTCAACAGGAGCACTTCCAAACCACTTGTCCACAAGCACTCAAGGTATCAACACCTCCAAGAACAGATTTTATCACACAAAACCCTCTTCCAAGCTTTCCAAAATCACCAATCAAGCTCCAATATTCACATATACACAACCTAAGTCACAATCATCATATCCATACACAACATCTCAATACCCAAACATCATAGAACAACAATTTACACTAGGGTTGAGAATCTTACCACACCCAAGGTCCAAGGAGACAAGATTAACCTTCTCCTTCAAGAGAGTTGGGTCCTATAACATCAAAGAGCCCAAAATCTCAACATTTTTGCTCATGAAACTCGAAATCAAGGCTGGAAATTCGAAGAGCAAAACGTGGCTTACCTCAAGATTGATTGTATGGGTTTTGTAGAGCTCTCCGCGGTGAATGCGTGGCCACAAACGGAGCGGCAATCGGAGCTCTAGATCAAAAGTTATGGTGGTTTAAAGATCAACCAAGGGAGAGAACTTGAGAGAGTGTTCTTCCTCCCTCCATCTTAATTTTCAGCGTGTGTTTGTGTGTTGTGAGGAGAGAGAGTGCTGAAAACTAGGGTTTTGGTTTAGTCTAGTTGGGCCAAGGGCCCACTTTGAGTCCGGTTGGCCCGGTTTGGCCCGTTCGGTCCAATCTTAGTCCGATTTCTATAAAATTGGTACCGAAATTCTCGTCTCAATTTCCTCTATCATATTAAGCCATAAAAATAATATTTTTGGCTTTCTAGAATAAATTCTCATTTATGGGTTAATTAGCCGTTAATTAACCGGGTCTTACAGGTCCGGTCCGGTTTTAGAACCTTGATTATTGTTGTTGTTGTTGTTGTTGTTTATTGTTGTTTTTGTTGTTGTTGTTTTTTTTTTTTAACAAAACGAGCTCAACACAACAATGTGGAGTGAAAAAGAAAACGTACACAACACAACAACCTGGTCAAGTAAGAGTTATCCCCAATGTCATCTCTGGCATTGCCATCAACAACAGAAGGGATCCATACAACTCCATTCTTTAAACCTGGTTACTGATCTGTAAAAAACTTCTTCTACACCTGCTTCCTTTTTATGAAAGAGCTGTCCATTCTTTTCTAGCCAGACATTCCAAGTAATTGAAAAGAAGCATGTGAGCCACTTTTTACGCTCCTCCTTGCTAGCCCAAACACCTTACGAACTCTCAAAATGTCCCTTCAATGAACCTAGAACAACCCACATCCTCCCAAAATCATATAGCCATGCACACCATACCTGCCAAGTAAAATCACAACCAAGAAACAAGTGGTGATCATAAATTCAACGTCCTTTTTACATAAAGCTCATATTTTATCACCCTGGTGAACAATTCCCAGCTTGCATAGTCTTTCTTTAGTATTCATTCTACCTATCAAAACAAACTAAATGAACAACTCCACTCTTGGCAGAACCAAGCCTTTCCATATAGTCCTAGTGAGCTATAACTCATTACATTCTCCGAGAGCGTATCCGACTACGACACATGTACAAAAGAGTTAGTAGAAAAACTCCTTCTCTATCAAACTTTCACACAACTCTATCCTCTCTATTGTTTGCTAGTTTTACAGGTCTTAAAGCATTATGCAACTTATCCACTAATTCCAACTACTATTGGTATAAGTCTTCCCGCCAATGAAAGTTCCAAACCCGCTCTAACCTATCCCAAAACCCACAATCCCCTATCAAAGATCCTCTTTGGTTCGAAATGGAGAAGAGCCTCAGAAAACTATCTTTTAACAAATCACTTTGTAGCTAAACATCTTTCCAAAAGCAGATCCTTCGTCTATCACTGCCTCCATAGACAATTCAGTGATCACCATATGTCTCATAGCTTGATTTTTGAACTGTAACTGAAAAATATCCTTCCATGAACTCCCTCTTATTGGTAATGTCTTATTTGATAACATCACATTAGGATCCAAACTATTACAAGAGCAAACAATCTTCTTCCACAATGAACACTCCTCTTTTAGAAAATGCCACCACCATTTAAATAGTAGTGTAGTGTTCCTAAGCATGGCATCCCCCACCCGGAATCCTCCCAACATTTTTTAAGCCTCAACCACATCCCACATCACCAATGCCATACCATTCCTGTCTTCCTTCTTATTCCATAAAAATCTTCTTTGCAAAGAAATTAACTTTTCTGCCACAGCATTCGGCATCTTATACAGACTCAAATAGCACACCGACAATCTATTTAGTATAGATTTAATAAGGACCAACTTACCAACTTTAATGAGAGTCTTAGCTTTCCACAAGCTAAGCTTCTCCTCTACTTTATCAATTATCAGCTTCCAAGTCTTGGTCAGCCTTGGGTTTGCACCTAAGAATATGCAAAGATATTTGACTGGAAGATTAGCCTCCTTACATTCCAATATGCTACACATATTGTAAATCTACTGCTACTCACAAGTGATCAGGATCAAGCTAGATTTATCGAAGTTGATACTCAACCCTAATATTACCTCAAAGCATCTTAGTAGCCTTGCATAATTTCTAATAGTCTCCTCCTCCGACGGGTAAAACAATATAGTGTAATTGTAAACTGGAGATGTGACATCTCTATATTATCTCTGGCAACCAACAAAGGTAAAACACGTCTGTTTCTAACTACCTCACCCACTATCTTATGTAGAACATCAACAACAAAAACAAACAAAAATAGAGATAGTGCCAACATGTCTGTTTCATCTTAAAAGGTTTTGATGGCGAACTGAAGCACCACTATTTGGTGGTGCATTCTATGCTGAATTTAGGGGATTTTATCCCAATTTTCCCCATTTATTCCATGAAATGACATGGTTTCATGTATTTCTCCTAATTTGTACTTAAGAGAGAAAAAATGCTTTTTAGGCCTTAAATTGGTTAGTTTTAATTCACCTTTGATTCTACTAGATGCCTTGATGTGTTTGTTGAGTGATTTCAGGTTTAAAAGGCTAGGAATGGATCAAAGTAATGAAGAGAAAAGCATGCAAAGTGGAGAAATCATGGAAAATCAAGGATTTGGGATGCATTCATCGACGCGCACGCACAGCAGACGCGCACGCGTGGAATGTGAAGTCGCATGGCGACGCGTACGCGTACATGATGCGTACACGTGGAAAGCTAATTGTCAAGCGACGCGTACGCGTCGACGTTCGCACGTGACTTCATTAAAGTGAAAACGCTGGGGGCGAATTCTGGGCTTTCCAAGCCCAAATCCAACTCATTTCTGAGCCTATTATATGCAAAAATCAGGAGGAGTCAAAGGGGGGAGTCATAATTGAATTTTGGAGGGAATGCTTTAGTTAGTTTCTAGAGAGAGAAGTTCTCTCTTCTCTCTATAATTAGGATTAGGTTTGATTAGGATTTCTTAGATCTAGGTTTAATTCTTGCTCTCATCTACTTTTCCTTTTGTAATTCTTGTTCCTCTACCTTTTTTCTCTCTAGTTTAGCATTTAATTCTTGTAATTCTTTACTTTTATGTTGATGCACTTTTGTTTCTTCTATTTCTCTATAATACAATTCATGTTCTATGTTCCTTTATTGTTGATTTGCTTTGTTGTTGTTAAATTCCTTGCAATTAGTAGTTGTAGATTTATATTTCTTGCAATTTGATTTTACTTTCCTTTTGTGCCTTCCAAGTGTTTGACAAAATGCTTGGAAGGATGCTAGTGTAGATTTTTTTCCTCTTGGCTTTGGTTGAGTAATTGGAGACTCTTGAGTTATCAAACTCTTTTGTTGATTGATAATTGAAAGTTGCTAATTGATTTGAATTCCACTAACTCTAGTCTTTCCTTAGGAGTTGACTAGGACTTGTGGACTCAAGTTGATTTATCCACTTGACTTTCCTTTATAGTTAGAGGTTGACTAAGTGGGAGCAATAGACAATTAATGTCACAATTGAGGAAGATAATGAGGATAAGACTTCTAATTCTCATACCTTGCCAAGAGCCTTCTTAGTTATTAGTTTACTTTTTTTACAATTTATCTTTCATGTCTCTTATCAAAACCCTAAAATATACATCCCATAACCAATAACAAGAACACTTCCCTGCAATTCTTTTGAGAGACGACCCGAGATTTGAATACTTCGGCTATTAATTTTAGGGGTTTGTTACTTGTGACAACCAAATTTTTGTATGAAAGGATTATTTGTTGGTTTAGAAACTATACTTGCAACGAGATTTCATTTGTGAAATTCTAAACCGTCAAAATTTCACTCATCAAAATGGCACCGTTGCCGGGGAATTGCAAATTTGCGCTTGTTATTGGTTATGGTATATATGTGAATATTTTGAATATGTTTGCCTTTTGTCTCTTTGTTAGTTTTTGCTAGTTGTAAAATTTAGTTTTCTTGTTTCTCATTTGATTTTTTTTTCATTTGCTCTTGCTATCATGAACTCTCACTCGTTTGGCTATGAGTTTGGTTCCAATTATGTTGTAGGAAATGGAAATTATAATGAGAATATGCATCAAGGATGGTACAATCAAAGGTGGGAGGAGCCTCAAGCATATGCCCAATCTTCATGGCAACAACCTCCTCCAGTTTCGTATAGGTATAATTCCACTCCTTATGCATATCAATCTAATAGATGTGGTAGTCCTTATTGTACTTGTCAACAACCACCACATGCCTATAACCCTCATCCTCAACATAGCCCTCAACCATACTCACAAGCCACTTTTCACCAAATACCTTCCTATGACGCTTATCCATCATATAACCAATCACCGTTAGCTCATCCTTGTGACCATTATGTAAGAAAGTCCATAGAGCCACCATAATTCCAACATCAATACTCCCAAGAACCACAAATTTTATACACACCACCTACATATTTTCACCAAGAAGTACCACCTTCCTATTATGAACCTTTTCTCTAAGATGATGAACCCTCATATCCACCCCAAGCCCCAATGGATGATTCTCTCACTTTGCTACTTCAAGAACAAAGAAAAACGCAAAGAGAGGCACTAGAATCCATAGCCGCCTTGAATGAGGTGGCAAACCGATTAGCCTCCCAATGCTTGAGCATTCAAGGAACTCCCATGGCCACATGTAGAGAATCGGTTGAAGAGCATAGCATGAAGGAGAGATTGGAAACTCCAGTGGAAAATGAGGAACGTTGCTTTGTGATAGAACAATCGGAGGAACCTATTATTGTTAAAGAAGAGGAAGAAGTGGTGGAAGACTTAGGAGATGTGGAACCTCCATGGGAACCTAGAGTAAAAGAAAACTCCTCCAAGAAGATTGAAGTTGATGTTAAGGAGGAAAGTGCACACCCTCCAAGGCATATTCCATATGAGGACTTGGACGGGATAGAGCAAGAATTGAGCTCCTTTGGTGATGAAGATCATGCATCAAAACTTCTTGGTGGTAAATCCTTTGCACTTGAAGAACCTTCTCCCGGTGAAATAGAAAGCAATGTGGAGGTATACTTCTCTCATCCTCCCATTTATGATTTAAGTAAGGGAGAAGAGTTAGAAGAAATTGATGAACAAAGGATTGAAATTGAGAATTCATGTGGAGAGGTGGAGGTCCTTAGAAGAAGAAGAATGAGAGTTACATGCGCTTTGTCAAGATCCTTGGGAGCCTCTTTGCCTAGGTTGTCATCTACTTCTGCATTTGAGTTGGTGAAATTCGTTTCTATTAGCTTTATTATACCACTCGAATATGTATTGCTTGAAATGGATGGTCAACTTAGGAAACTTTTTGGGATGAAGCGTAAAAGAAGGATGTCTCATGGTTTGCGTTGCAAATCAAGGCTCATTTTGGTTGATACTTCAAGGGTTAAATACAAGAGTTGGACTAGTGCTCAATTAGGTGGGTCTAGAAGGATGTTATGTCACTTCATTGAGAATTCATCTTGCTTACCACTCGAATAGAATCATGAGAATCAACTTGAAGATGGGTGTCAAAATAAAGTGTGGGATCTCGGATCGCACAAGGAGAATCAACTTTGGGAGCTCATGGTTTGTGAAGAACTCCATCAAAGCTTGAAGGCATTAATTGTGAAGAATGGAGCTTATTGGAGACTCAAGCATTGGTGGATATTCAAAGATAGCTTCAAGCACAAGCCACCTTGATAAGGAGCTCCCCATAAGTCCAACTTAAGGACAATAAACAAAAGTGCTAGGTGGAAGACACCCCACCATGGTAACATCTTTCCTTTTTTTTCTTATGTAAATATTGGTAGAATTAGTCTAATTTCTTGTTTTGATTGGTTTTTTGAGTTTATTTGATGGTTTAGTATGTTAAATAAGGTTTTATGGTGTTTTGGTAGCTGTTTGGAGGTTGGGATGCTTGGTTTGGTGCAAAAACATAGAAAAATTTTAAAAAACAGAGCACCAATCCATGCATACGCGTGCCTCACGCGTACGTGTGACCCAAGTTTTTTCGACCATCCACGCGCACGCGTACGTGTGGATGCAAAAATTCCACCTCCCAGCCAAATTCCAAAGAGTTGCGCCTACACTGCGCGAACAATGTGCCTTTCGCGCAAACCAACACAAGCGTACGCGCGCCCCACACGTACACGTCACTCTCTAAATAACCCATCGACGCGCACGCGTGACCCATGCGTACGCGTTGCTTCCATTTCACCACCTCCACGAGCACGCATCACTGCACGCGCACGCGTGGATTACCTTACGTCACACACTTCTTTTCTTCTCTTCTTTCCATTTCTTCACTTCTCATTTCTTCTTCTTTTTGATTAGGCAATTTCTTGATGGATGTTGTACATTTTGCCTTAATGCATTGTGTTTCTTGATCATATGCATCCATATATTTTTGGCTTGAATGCTTTCATGCTTCTTTATTGCTTGTTTGGTTGTTTTGACCCACAAGTTTAGAGCATCTCAAGCACATTAGGATGAGTGAAGTACATACTTCCTTTATGTCATTAATGTCACACACTTGGTTCATTAATGTCACACATTAGGTCACTCACTTCATTCCAGTGGTTCTTACCTCATTCAAACAGTGTATGCTTTCTTGCTTTTGTATTTACTTTTCTTACTATCCTGTCTTCTATTTTCAGGATGAGTCACTATAAGCTAAAAACGGGGACAAGATGCCACAAAGCAAAGTTCAATAATAATTAATGCATATGAGTTGTGATCAAGAAAAGAATGTATGAGTATGTGAAAAAGTGAAGAATGGGTAGTTAGGTTAGCTTTGAAATTGTATAGGTTGTTATATAGGTTAGGTGGGGAGTTTAAGCTTATCAAAGATTCAAATTTCAAGCTCACTTGACCATATGCATCCTTACCTTGACCCTAACCCCATTACAACCTATGGAAAAGACTTCATGATAATTGTGTGCATGCATGAAATAATTATTGATTGTTAGAAGAAAAACAAATCTTGGAAAGCATGATTAGAGGAGAATTGAGTGGATCGACCCTATACACTTGAGCAAATAGAGCGTATACACATCCGGTGAGGGTTCGATTGCTCAATTACATGCTTTCACCTAGAATCATCACTTTTCTTGCAAGTTTGTAAAATCTTTAAAAACTCAATCCAATTATAGTTTGGCTTGGTTGTTAATACCCTTAGCCCTTATGCTTATATTGGTTTTCTTGGAAGTTGATTTGTTTTGACCAAGCAATTGCATTCATTTAGATAATTGCATATAGGTAGATTGCATATAGTTTATTTACATTTGAATAAATGATAGTACCCTTTATTCTTTCTTGGTTTAAGCATGAGGACATGCTTGGTTTAAGTGTGGGGAGATTTGATGCACCACTAATTGGTGGTGCATTCTGGTGCACGGAATTGTGATCACACTTTTCACAACTCCGGTGCAACTAACCAGCAAGTGCACTGGGTCGTCCAAGTAATACCTTACGTGAGTAAGGGTCGATCCCACGGAGATTGCCGGCTTGAAGCAAGCTATGGTTATCTTGTAAATCTTAGTAAGGAGATTAGTGATAAAAATGATTTTGTTTATGAAAAGTAAATAACATGAAATGAATGATACTTGTGATTTAATAATGAGGAACAGGTTGAGGTTCCGGAGATGCTCTGTCATCTGAATCTCTGCTTTCCTACTGTCTTCTTCTCCAAACACGCATGGTTTCCTTCCATGGCAAGCTGTATGTTGGTGGATCACCGTTGTCAATAGCTACCATCCATTCTCTCAGTGAAAATGGTCCAGGTACGATTTCTGTATGGCTAATCAACTGTCGGATCTCTCGTCTTGGATGAAAAATACCAGGCACAGCTACCGCACGGCTAATCATCTGTCGTTTCTCACTTGTCTCGGAATAGGATCTATCTATCCTTTTGCACACTGTCACTACGCCCAACATTCATGAGTTTGAAGCTCGTCACAGTCATCCCATCCCATATCCTACTCGGAATACCACAGACAAGGTTTAGACTTTCTGGATCTTAGGAATGCTGCCAATTGGTTCTAATCTCTACCATGAAGGTTCTAATCTCATGGATTCGAATGCTCTGTTGTTAGGAGAGGCAAGTCAAATCCATGGATCAGAGACTCAAGAGATACGCACACAAGCTGTCGCCCAATGACTACGTTGAGCTCAGATAGAACGGGAGTGGTCGTCAAGCACGCGTTCATAAAGTTGAGAATGATGATGAGTGTCACGGATCATCATATTCTTTTCATTGAAGTACGAGTGAGTATCTTAGAACAGAATCAAGCGTGATCGAAAAGAAAATAATAGTAATCGCATTAATCCATTGAGACACAGCAGAGCTCCTCACCCCCACCTATGGGGTTTAGAGACTCATGTCGTAGAAGATACAATATGAGATGTAAAATGTCATGAGTTACAAAATGAATCCCTAAAAGTAGTTTTTATACTAAACTAGTAACTTAGATTTACAGAAAATGAGTAACTAAGTGCAGATAGTGCAGAAATCTACTTTCGGGGCCCCCTTGGTGAGTGTTTGGGCTGAGCTTTGAAGCTTTCATGTGCATAGGCCATTCTTGGAGTTAAAAGCCATCTTGGGTGCCAGTTTGGGCGTTTAACTCCAGTTCTGGTGCCAGTTCCAGCGTTTTACGACAGAAAATGGTCTCTGGCTGGTGTTTAAACGCCAGTTTGGGCCATCAAATCTCGGGCAAAGTATGGACTATTATACATTTCTAGAAAGTCCAAGATGTCTACTTTCCAACTCAATTGAGAGCACGCCAATTGAGCTTCTGTAGCTCCAGAAAATTCACTTCGAGTGTAGGAGGGTCAGAATCCAACAGCATCTGCAGTCCTTTCTCAGCCTCTGAATCAGATTTTTACTCAGGTCTCTCAATTTCAGCCAGAAAATACCTGAAATTATAGAAAAACACACAAACTCATAGTAAAGTCTAGAAATGTGATTTTTGCATAAAAACTAATAAAAATATAATAAAAAGTAACTAAAACATGCTAAAAACTACCTAAAAACAATGCCAAAAAGCGTATAAAATATCCGCTCATCACAACACCAAACTTAAACTGTTGCTTGTCCCCAAGTAACTAGATAAATAAAATAGGATAAAAAGAAGATAATGATGTAATAACATCTCAGAGTCTTCAATAAAGCTCACAATTCAAATTAAATGAGCGGGGCTTATAGCTTTTTGCTTTTGAACAGTCTTAGCATCTTAATTATCCTCTAAAGCTCAGAATGATTAGATTCTTTAGGAATTCAAAATTCAGATAGTGTTATTGACTCTCCTAGTTTTAGTTTTGTTGATTCTTGAACACAGCTACTTTATGAGTCTTGGCCGTGACCCTAAGCATTTTGTTTTCCAGTATTACCACCGGATACATAAATGCCACAGACACATAACTGGGTAAACCTTTTCAGATTGTGACTCAGCTTTGCTAGAGTCCCCAGTTAGAGGTGCCCAGAGTTCTTAAGCACACTCTTTTGCTTTGGATCACAACTTTAACCACTCAGTCCCAAGCTTTTCACTTGGACCTTCATGACACAAGCACATGGTTAGGGACAGCTTGATTTATCCACTTAGGCTAGGATTTTATTTTTTTTGGGCCCTCTTATCCACTGATGCTCAAAGCCTTGGATCCTCTTTACCCTTGCCTTTTAGTTTAAAAGGTTACTGTCTTTTTTTTTTCGCAAGCTTTTGCTTTTTCACTGCTTTTTCTTGCTTCAAGAATCAATTTTATGATTTTTCAGATTATCAATAACATGTCTCTTTTTCATCATTCCTTCAAGAGCCAATACATACTTGCATCTTTAGTATCAAAACATGCTCTGTTCATGTATTCATTCAGAGAGCTAAAGTAATGCCACCACATATAAATAATTTGAATTTTTCTTATTAATACACTCAAAATGGTTGCACCCTTATTCCTAAAAATCTACTATTTTATTCATATTTAATAATGATAAGAGGAATAAATTATAGCCAATTTGGAAAATAAAAATAAAATAATACTCATGCAATTCGAATTTTATTAATTAAAATAATAGAGAATTAAAATGGAATTTTAAATACTACTAATGCTTATGGAATAATAATTAAAGATATAAAAATAAACTATTCTAATACTAATGCTTCATATATCTCTTGCAATAGGTTCAATAAAAGTTATCACAGAGTTAGGACTAAACAACCTTTAGCTTTGAAGGGTGTTGGCTCCTTCTATCTGTGGAACGTCTGGCGTTTCAGGGAACAGCTTCTGGCACTTCAGCTCCTGTAGATCATGCCCCTGCTTCTCCTGTTCTTTGAGCAATTTGCAGAGCATGCTGTTTTGATTTTGTTGCTCTTCTTTGAGTTGATCCATAGCTTCTTGCAGCTTGTTGATAGAAGCTTCTAAGCGAGCCCAGAATTCAAATTGAGGAATTTCTGGGAGGAGCTCATGCGCCTCCTCTTGCTAGGGTTGTCTTGAACTTGAGGTCCATTCATCACCTTTTTGGTGATTGGGCGTTCAACTGGGATATATTCATCCACACCCATCTTTACCCCCGCATCTTTACATAACAGACTAATCAAGCTTGGGTAAGCCTATTTGGCATCATTGGATTCCTTGTTTGTAAATATGTAAATTTTACCAGGAATCAGCTGATGAATCTCTACTTTTTTTCCCAGCATAATACAGTGAATCATCATTGCTCTCTTGACAGTGACTTCAGAACGGTTGCTAGTTGGGAGTATAGAACGCACAATGAAATCCAGCCAACCTCTAGCAACTAGTTTGAGATCTCCTATCTTTAGCTAGTTTGGGACACCTTTTGTATTAGTAATCCACTTGGTTCTAGGGAGGCATATGTCCTCTAGAACTTGATCTAGCCTTTTATCTTTGGCCATTCTCCTATTAAAGGACTCTGGATCATCTTGTAGTTGAGGAAGCTTGAGAACTTCTCTCACTTTATCAAAGTGGAAGTAAATAATCTTCCCTCTGACCATAGTCCAAAAGGAGTAGAAAGCAGTTCCCTCTAATCTTTGCTTATCTGTCATCCACAGATTTGCATAGAATTCCTGGATCATGTTTCTTCCAACATGTATCTCAGGATTAGCCAGGACTTCCCAGCTCCTATTTCGAATCTGCTCTTGGATCTCCGGGTATTCGTCTTCTTTTAGATTGAACTTAACTTCTGGGATCACTGATCTTTTGCACACAATTTTGAAGTAATGGTCTGCATGTTCTTTGGTGCATCCAAGGTAGTTTTGGATTGTTTTCTTTCTTTCCTCTTGAAGTGGGTTATTTTCCTTTAGGGGCCATGATCTCAGTCTGTTTTAGCTCAGTGATCACGGAAAATCACACCAAACTTAGAGTTTTGCTTGTCCTCAGGCAAAAGAAAAAAAAGAAGAGGAATAGAGGGAGAGAAGGATTCGAATAATGGGTCAAGGAGGTTGGCCGAATGTATATTTAAAGGGGAGGGAGGGAATGGGTTTCGAATTTTTTTAGAAAAAGATAGGATAGAAAGATATGATTGATAAAAGATAAATATGATATAAAAAAGATAAGATTTTTAAAATTTAAAAGAGATGAAAAAGATATGAGGAAGTTAAATCTGAATTTTTGTTAATGCATCTTAAGAAATAAAAGATAATATGGATGACTTAAAAAGATTTGGAAAGAAATTGGAAAGATAAATGAGTTTTAAAAACGTGTTGAAAAAGAATTGAAAAGAATTTATAAGATTATTAATTTTTGGAAATGGAAATTGAAAGATGAATATTTGTACATTTTTATGCAGAAAATTATGAATTAAAACATGAAAATTCGAAAAAAAATTGAAATGGAAACGAAAGTACCTCCCCCTTGCTGTTCTAGCGTTAAACGCCCAAAATGATAGCCATTCTAGCGTTTAACGCCCATCTGGTGGCCATTTTGGGCGTTTAACGCCCAGCCAGGTATCTTGGCTGGTGTTAAACGCCAGAAATCCTTTGTTACTGGCCTTTTTTTTTTGAATGCCCAGGATGCTGCTATCTCTGGCGTTAAACGCCCAGAATGCTGCCCA
Organism: Arachis hypogaea; assembly: GCF_003086295.3. Taxonomy (NCBI): domain Eukaryota; kingdom Viridiplantae; phylum Streptophyta; class Magnoliopsida; order Fabales; family Fabaceae; genus Arachis; species Arachis hypogaea. The sequence goes on along the minus strand of NC_092046.1, from coordinate 62,283,402 downwards.
TTCTGGCGTTTAACGCCCAGAATGGCCTTTTACTGGCGTTTTAACGCCAGTGAGCTCCTTTTCTCTGTGATTCCTCTGCTTTATGTCCTGGACCTCCATTTTCCTGACTTATATATTCACTAAAATGTATTAACTAACATGAATAACAAAATTTAAATAGACTTATATAATTGTTATAAACATCTAATTTTTTATAATGGCTGGGTTGCCTCCCAACAAGCGCTTCTTTACTGTCTTTAGCTGGACTTTACTGTGAGCATTCTTGCTCAACATTGCCTTCAAGATAATGCTTGATTCTCTGTCCATTAACAATGAACTTTTTGTCAGAGTCAATATCTTGAAGCTCTACATATCCATATGGTGACACACTTGTAATCACATATGGTCCCTTCCACCGGGATTTCAATATCCCAGGAAACAATCTGAGCCTAGAGTTAAACAGCAGAACCTTCTGTCCTGGCTAAAAAACTCTAGATGACAGCTATTTGTCATGCCACCTTTTTTCTTTCTCCTTATAAATTTTAGCATTCTCGAAAGCATTGAGTCTGAACTCTTCCAGCTCATTCAACTGGAGTAATCTTTCTCTCCAGCTACCTTAGCATCAAGGTTTAGGAACCTGGTTGCCCAGTAGGCCTTGTGTTCCAATTCCACTAGCAGATGACAGGCTTTCCCATACACAAGCTGGTATGGAGAGGTCCCTATAGGAGTCTTGAATGCGGTTCTGTATGCCCACAGAGCATCATCCAGACTTCTTGACCAATCCCTTCTACGGATATTTACAGTCCATTCCAGGATTCGTTTTAGTTCTCTATTTGAGACTTTAGCCTGCCCATTTGTCTGTGGATGATATAGAGTTACCACTTTGTAGTTAATTCCATATCGGATCAGAGCAGAGTCAAGCTGTTTATTGCAGAAATGAGTTCCTCCATCACTGATCAGTACCCTAGGGACACTGAACCTACTGAAGATGTACTTCTGGAGGAACTTCATCACTGTCTTAGTATCATTAGTGGGTATTGCAATTGCCTCTACCCATTTAGATACATAGTCTACTGCCACCAGAATATAAGTGTTTGAATATAATAGTAGGAAAGGCCCCATGAAGTCAATACCCTATACATCAAATAACTCAATCTCTAAGATCCCTTGCTGAGGCATGGCATAACCGTGAGGCAGATTACCAGTTCTCTGGCAACTGTCACAGTTACGTACAAACTATCGGGAGTCTCTATAGAAAGTAGGCCAGTAGAAACCACATTGGAGAACCTTTGTGGCTGTTCGCTCACCTTCGAAATGTCCTCCATATTGTGATCCATGGCAATACCATAGGATCTTCTGTGCCTCTTCTCTAGGCACACATCTACGGATTATTCCATCTGCACATCTCTTAAAGAGATATAGTTCATCCACAAGTAGTACTTTGCATCAAAAACTAATTTTTTTGTTTGCTGCTTACTGTACTCTTTGGGTATGAATCTCACAGCTTTATAGTTTGCAATGTCTGCGAACCACGGTACTTCCTGAATGGCAAAGAGTTGCTCATCCGGAAAGGTTTCAGAGATCTCAGTAGGAGGGAGGAGCGCTCCTGCTACTGGTTCTATCTGGGACAGATGATCAGCTACTTAGTTTTCTGTCCCTTTTCTATCTCTTATTTCTATATCAAACTCTTGCAGAAGCAACACCCATCTTATGAGTCTAGGTTTTGAATCCTATTTTGTGAGGAGATATTTTAGAGAAGCATGGTCAGTGTACACAATCACTTTTGATCCTACTAAATAAGATCTGAACTTGTCAATGGCATAAACCACTACAAGCAACTCCTTTTCTGTGGTTGTGTAATTCTTCTGCGCGTCATTTAAAACATGGCTAGCATAATAAATGACATGCAGAAGCTTGTCATGCCTCTGTCCCAATACTACACCAATGGCATGGTCACTGGCATCACACATTAGTTCGAATGGTAATGTCCAGTCTGGTGCAGAAATGACTGGTGCTGTGACCAGCTTAGCTTTTAGAGTCTCAAAGGCCTGCAAACACTCTGTGTCAAAGATAAATGGTGTATCAGCGGCTAGCAGATTGCTCAGAGGTTTTGCAATTTTTAAAAAATCCTTTATAAACCTCCTATAGAATCCTGCATGCCCCAGAAAGCTTCTGATTGCCTTAACATTGGCAAGTGGTGGTAATTTTTCAATTACCTCTACCATAGCTTGATCCACCTCTATTCTCTTGTTCAAAATTTTGTGCCCAAGGACAATTCCTTCAGTCACCATAAAGTGACATTTCTCCCAGTTTAAAACTAGGTTAGTCTCTTGGCACCTTTTCAGAACAAGTGCTAGATGGTCAAGACAGGAGCTGAATGTGTCTCCAAATACTGAGAAGTCATCCATGAAGACTTCCAAAAAATTCTCTACCATATCAGAGAAGATAGAGAGCATGCACCTCTGAAAGGTTGCAGGTGCATTGCACAGACCAAATGGCATCCTTCTGTAGACAAATACTCCAGATGGACATGTGAATGTTGTTTTCTCTTGGTCCTAAAGATCTACTGTAATTTTGTTATAACTTGAATAGCCATCCAAAAATCAGTAGTATTCATGACCTGCTAGTCTCTCTAGCATCTGGTCTATGAATGGTAAAGGAAAATGATCCTTTTGGTGGATGTATTGAGTCTTCTGTAGTCAATACACATACGCCACCCTGTAAATGTTCTTATGGGAACCAGTTCATTCCTTTCATTATGAACCACTGTCATACCTCCCTTCTTGGGGACAACTTGGACATGGCTCACCCAGGGGCTATCAGAAATAGGATAAATAATTCCAGCCTCTAGTAACTTAGTGACCTCTTTCTGCACCACCTCCTTCATGGCTGGATTCAGCCGCCTCTGTGGTTGAACCACTGGCTTGGCATCATCCTCCAATAGGGTCTTGTGCATGTATCTGGCTGGGCTAATACCCTTGAGATCACTTATGGACCATCCAAGAGATGTCTTGTGTGTCCTTAGCACCAGAATTAGTGTTTTCTCTTCCTGTGGCTTTAAAGCAGAGCTATTGATTACCGAAAAAGTGTCATCTTCTCCCAGAAATGCATATTTTAGGGAGGGGTAGTGGTTTGAGCTTGGGTTTAGGAGGCTTCTCCTCTTCCTGAGGAGTTTTCAAAGGTTCTTCTGTTTTCTCTGGTTCCTCCAGATCAGGCTGAACATCTTTAAAAATGTCCTCTAGCTTTGATTCGAGACTCTCAATCATATTGACCTCTTCCACCAGGGAGTCAATAATATCAGTGCTCATGCAGTGTTTTGATGTGTCTGGATGCTGCATAGCTTTGACAACATTCAACTTAAACTCATCCTCATTGACTCTCAGGGTTATCTCCCCTTTTTAGATGTCAATGAGGGTTCGTCCAGTTGCTAGGAAAGGTCTTCCTAGAATGAGAGTTGCACTCTTGTGCTCCTCCATTTCCAGCACTACAAAGTCAGTGGAAAAGGCAAATGGCCCAACCTTGACAATCATGTCCTCAATTACGCCTGATGGAATTTTAATGGAGCCATCAGCAAGTTGGAGACATATTCGGGTTGGTTTGACTTCCTCGGTCAAACCAAGCTTTCTGATAGTGGATGTAGTTATCAAGTTGATACTTGCCCCAAGATCACATAAAGCTGTCTTGGTACAAGCATCCTCTAATGTGCATGGTATCATAAAGCTTCCGGGATCTTTAAGCTTCTCTGGTAAGCTTTTTAAAATGACTGTACTGCATTCTTCAGTGAGAAAAACTTTTTCAGTCTCTCTCTAATCCTTCTTATGACTTAAGATCTCTTTCATGAACTTAGTATAAGAGGGTATTTGCTCAAGTGCCTCTACAAACGGAATCTTTATTTCAAGAGTCCTGAGATAGTCTGCAAAGTGGGCAAATTGTTTATCCTATTCCGCTTGGTGGAGTTTCTGAGGATAAGACATCTTGGCTTTATATTCTTCAACCTTAGTTGCTGTAGGTGTATTTCCTACAGAAGTGGTTGGAGAAGCCTGTGATGAGCGGATATTTTATACGCTTTTTGAGGTTAATTTCATATAGTTTTTAGTGTGTTTTAGTTAGTTTTTAGTTTATTTTCATTAGTTTCTAGGCAAAATTCATATTTCTAGACTTTACTATGAGTTTGTATGCTTTTATGTGATTTCAGGTATTTTCTGGCTGAAATTGAGGGAGCTGAGCAAAAATCTGATTCAGGCTGAAAAAGGACTGCTGATGCTGTTGGATTCTGACCTCCCTGCACTCAAAATGGATTTTCTGGAGCTACAGGACTCCAAATGGTGCGCTTCCAATTGCGTTGGAAAGTAGACATTTAGGGCTTTCCAGCATCATATAATAGTTCATACTTTGCTCAAGGATAGACGATGTAAACTGGCGTTCAATGCCAGTTCCATGCTGCAGTCTGGCGTCCAGCGCCAGAAACAAGTTACAAAGTGGAGTTCAATGCCAGAAAAGGATCCAAAGCTGGCGTTGAACACCCAAAACAGCCCTATGCACGTGATTAGCTTAAGTCTCAGCCCCAGCACACACCAAGTGGGCCCCAGAAGTAGATTTCTGCACCATCTATCATAGTTGTTCATTTTCTGTAAACTTAGGTTACTAATTTAGTATTTAAACAACTTTTAGAGGTTTATTTCGACCTCATGACATTTTGAGATCTGAACTTTCTACCCTTTGATGGCATGAGTCTCTAAACTCCATTGTTGGGGGTGAGGAGCTCTGCTGTGTCTCGATGGATTAATACAAGTATTTCTGTTTTCTATTCAAACATGCGTGTTCCTATCTAAGATATCCATTTGCACTTCAATATGAATGTGATGAACGTGACAATCATCATCATTCCTCCACGAACGCGTGCCTGACAACCACTTACGTTCCGCCGTAGAATGAATGAATATCTCTTAGATCTCTTAATCAGAATCTTTGTGGTATAAGCTAGATTGATGGCAACATTCAAGAGAATCCGGAAAGTCTAAACCTTGTCTGTGGTATTCCGAGTAGGATTCAGGGATTGAATGACTGTGACGAGCTTCAAACTCATGAGTGCTGGGCGTAGTGACAGACGCAAAAGGATAGTAAATCCTATTCCGATATGATTGAGAACCTGAAGATGATTAGCCGTGCGGTGACAGCGCATCTGGACCCTTTTCACTGGAAGGATGGATGGTAGCCATTGACAACGGTGATCCACCAACACACAGCTTGCCATAGAAGGACGTGCGTGCGTGAATCAGAAAACAGAGGAAAGCAGAATTTCAGAAGACAAAGCTTCTCCAAAACTCCAACCTATTCTCCATCATTGCATACAAGTATAATTTGTGTTCTGCCCTTTTATTCCTTGCAATCATAATTGATAAGTGAATTATTTTATTGTTTTCCTGACTAAGAGTTACAAGATAACCATAGATTGCTTCAAGCCAACAATCTCCGTGGGATCGACCCTTACTCACGTAAGGTATTACTTGGACGACCCAGTGCACTTGCTGGTTAGTAGTACGAGTTGTAAAAAGTGTGATTTACAATTCGTGCACCAAGTTTTTGGCGCCGTTGCCGGGGATTGTTTGAGTTTGAACAACTGACGGTAAATCTTGTTGCTTAGATTAGGAAATTTTTGTCTTTTGGGTCAGAGTCTTTTATTTTCTTTTCAAAAAAAATTTTTCAAAAAAATATTTTTTCTATTAAATCTCGTGCCAAACTTTAAGTTTGGTGTTTTCTTGTTGATTTTCCTTTGTTTTTTGAAAATTTATTTTGGTTTTCTAAAAATTTTAAGTTTGGTGTTCTTTCTTCACGTTCTTGTGTTCTTGTGAGTCTTCAAAGTGTTCTTGAGTTTTCCTTGTGTCTTGATCTTAAAATTTTTAAGTTTGGTGTTCCTTGGTGTTTTTCCTCCAAAATTTTCGAAAACAAGGAGCATTAGATCTAAAAATTTAAAATCTTGGGCTATCTTATTGTTTCTCTCTTTCCTCTTTAAATTCAAAAATATCTTTTCTCTCTATTTAAAAAAAAAACAAAACAAAACAAAACAAAATTTTCGAAAATTATTTTTAAAATTCAGATTTTTTTTTCAAAATTTAAAATCTTTTTCAAATCATATCTTTTTCAAAACTTCCTGATCACTTTCTCTCCCCTCATTTTTTCGAAAATCTTCACCTATTTTAATTTATTTTATTTTAATTTATTTTATTTTTGAAATAATTAAATAAATAAATAAATAAAAATTTTTTATTTTGCATCATCTCCCTTTCTCCATCATGGATCTAAGTGGAAATGAACAGTCCAAGAGGACTCTAGGGTCATATGCTAACCCCTCTACTGCTTCATATGGGAGTAGTATCTGCATACCCTCCATTGGAGTCAGCAGCTTTGAGTTGAAGCCTCAGCTCATTATCATGGTGCAGCAAAGCTGCCAGTATTCCAGTCTTCCACAGTAAGAACCTATAGAGTTTCTGGCACAGTTTTTACAAATTGCTGACACAGTACATGATAAGGAAGTAGATCAGGATATATACAGATTATTACTGTTTCCATTTGCTGTAAAAGACCAAGCCAAGAGGTGGTTAAATAACCAACCTAAGGCTAGCATAAGGACATGGAAACAACTGACAGAAAAATTTCTGAATCAATACTTTCCTCCAAAACGGATGACACAGCTAAGGCTGGATATCCAAGGCTTTAAACAAGGAGATAATGAATCTCTTTATGATGCCTGGGAGAGATACAGAGAGATGCTACGAAAATGCCCCTCTGAAATATTTTCAGAATGGGTTCAGTTAGACATCTTCTACTACGGGCTTACAAAAAGAGCTCAAATCTCTTTAGATTGCTCAGCTGATGGATCTATCCACATGAGAAAGACAATTGAAAAGGCTCAAGAGCTCATTGATACAGTTGCTAGAAATCAGCAACTGTACCTAAGCAGTGACTCTTCCATGAAAGAAGAGGCTAAAACAGTAACTGCTGAACTCAGTCCTACAGAGCAAGCTGCTGAATTCAATCAGCAATTGGAATTTCTAACAAAGCAGTTAGATGAATTTAAGGATAAACTACAAGAGACAAGGATGGCTAATATAAACATGGAAGTACAATTAAAGCAAACAAAGCAGCAACTGTCAAAAACAAATAACAGAAGAATGCCAAGCAGTTCAATTAAGAAGTGGAAAAGTACTAAAAACCCCACTTCAAGGCAGCAGGAAACCACGAAATGAGCAAACCACCTAAAATCCATCTGAGGACAGTAAGAGCCCAGGGAAAAATAATTATGGCACCAAAACGCCAGAAGTTGGGTGGAAGGCTGGCGCTGAACGCCCAGACCATGCTCAGGACTGGCGTTCAACGCCAGAAACAAGCAAGAATCTGGCGTTAAACGCCCAAAAGAAGCACAGTTCTGGCGTTCAAATGCCAGGAACAGAGGAGGAGCTGGCGTCTAACGTCACTCCAGCTTCTAACTCTGGCACTCAATTGCCAGTGAGGGATCAGACACACACATGTGCTGATGACAACCCATCTAAAAAGGCTTCTTCAACCACTTCTGTAGGAAATAAACTTACAGCAACTAAGGTTGAGGAATATAAAGCCAAGATACCTTATCCTCAAAAACTCCGCCAAGAGGAGCAGGATAAGCAATTTGCTTGCTTTGTAGATTATCTCAGGACTCTTGAAATAAAGATTCCATTTGCAGAGGCACTTGAGCAAATACCTTCTTATGCCAAGTTCATGAAAGAGATCTTGAGTCATAAGAAGGATTGGAGAGAAACTGAAAGAGTTCTTCTCACTGAAGAATGCAGTGCAGTCATTCTGAGAAGCTTTCCTAAAAAGCTTAAAGACCCTGGGAGTTTTCTGATACCATGCACATTAGAAGGTAATTGCACCAAGATAGCTTTATGTGATCTTAGGGCAAGCATCAACCTAATACCTGCATCCACTATCAGAAAGCTTGGTTTAACTGAAGAAGTTAAACCAACCCGGATATGTCTCCAACTTGCTGATGGCTCCATTAAATACCCATCAGGCATGATTGAACATGATTGTCAGAGTTGGGCCATTCGCCTTTTCCACTGACTTTGTAGTGTTGGAAATAGAGGAGCACAAGAGTGCCACTCTCATTCTAGGAAGACCCTTCCTAGCAACTGGACGAACTCTCATTGATGCCAACAGGGGGAAATAACCCTGAGAGTCAATGATGATGAGTTTAAGTTGAATGCTGTCAAAGCCATGCAGCATCCAGACACATCAAAAGACTGCATGAAAGTTGATCTTATTGACACTTTGGTAGAAAAGATCAACATGACTGTGAGTCTCGAATCAGAGTTGGAAGATATCTTTAAAGATGTTTAGCCTGATTTGGAGGATTCAGAGGAAATGAAAGAGCCTCTGAAATTTTCTCTGGAAGAGGAAAAACCTCCTAAACCCGAGCTCAAACCATTACCACCATCCCTGAAATATGCATTTCTGGGAGAAGGTGACACTTTTCCAGTGATCATAAGCTCTGCTTTAAATCCACAGGAAGAGGAAGCACTTATTCAAGTGCTAAGGACACACAAGACAGCTCTTGGGTGGTCCATAGGTGACCTTAAGGGCATAAGCCCAGCTAGATGCATGCACAAAATCTTATTGGAGGATAATGCTAAACCAATGGTTCAACCACAGAGGCGGCTAAATCCAGCCATGAAGGAAGTGGTGCAGAAAGAGGTCACCAAATTACTGGAGGCTGGGATTATTTATCCTATTTCTGACAGCCCCTGGGTGAGCCCTGTCCAAGTTGTCCCCAAAAAGGGAGGCATGACAGTGGTTCATAAAGAAAAGAATGAACTGGTTCCTACAAGAACAGTTACAGGGTGGCGCATGTGTATTGACTACAGAAGGCTCAATACAGCCACCAGAAAGGATCATTTTCCTTTACCATTCATAGACCAGATGCTAGAAAGACTGGCAGGTCATGATTATTACTGCTTTTTGGATGGCTACTCAGGCTATAACCAGATTGCAGTAGATCTCCAGGATCAAGAGAAAACAGCATTCACATGTCCATCTGGAGTGTTTGCTTATAGAAGGATGCCATTTGGGCTGTGTAACGCACCTGCAACCTTCCAGAGATGCATGCTCTCTATTTTCTCTGATATGGTGGAAAAATTTCTGGAAGTCTTCATGGATGACTTCTCAGTATATGGAGACTCATTCAGCTCCTGTCTTGATCACCTGAAACTAGTTCTGAAAAGATGCCAAGAGACTAACCTGGTTTTAAACTGGGAAAAATATCACTTTATGGTGACTGAAGGGATTGTCCTTGGGCATAAAATTTCAAACAAGGGAATAGAGGTGGACTAAGCAAAAATAGAAGTAATTGAAAAATTACCACCACCTGCCAATGTTAAGGCAATTAGAAGCTTTCTGGGGCATGCAGGATTCTATAGGAGGTTTATAAAGGATTTTTCAAAAATCGCAAAACCTCTGAGCAATCTGCTAGCTGCTGACATGCCATTTGTGTTTGACACAGAGTGTCTGCAGGCGTTTGAAACACTGAAAGCCAAGCTGGTCACAGCACTAGTTATTTCTGCACCAGACTGGACATTACCATTTGAGCTAATGTGTGATGCCAATGATCATGCCATTGGTGCAGTACTGGGGCAGAGGCATGACAAGCTTCTGCATGTCATTTATTATGCTAGTTGTGTTTTGAATTGCCCAGAAAAATTACACAACCACAGAAAAAGAATTGCTTGCAGTGGTTTATGCCATTGACAAGTTTAGATCATACTTAGAAGGATCAAAAGTGATTGTGTACACAGATCATGCTGCTCTTAAATATCTACTCACAAAGCAGGATTCAAAACCCAGACTCATAAGATGGGTGTTGCTTCTTCAAGAGTTTGATATAGAAATAAGAGACAGAAAAGGGACAGAGAACCAAGTGGCTGATCATCTGTCCCGGATAGAGCCAATAGAAGGGACATCATTCCCCTCTCTTGAAATCTCTGAGACTTTTCCAGATGAGCATTTGTTTGCCATTCAGGAAACACCATGGTTTGTAGACATTGCAAACTACAAAGCTGCAAGGTTCATTCCCAAGGAGTACAGCAGGCAACAAAAGAAAAAATTAATTACTGATGCAAAGTACTACTTGTGGGATGAACCCTATCACTTTAAGAGATGTGCAGATGACATAATCCGTAGGTGTGTGCCTAAAGAAGAAGCACAAAGGATCTTATGGCACTGCCATGGGTCACAATATGGAGGTCATTTCGGAGGTGAGCGAACAGCCACCAAGGTCCTCCAATGTGGCTTCTACTGGCCTACACTCTACAGAGATTCCCGAGAGTTTGTACGTAACTGTGACAGTTGCCAGAGAGCTGGTAATTTGCCTCACAGTTACGCCATGCCTCAACAAGGAATCTTGGAGATTGAGTTGTTTGATGTATGGGGTATTGATTTCATGGGGCCTTTCCCACCATCATACTCAAACACTTATATTCTGGTGGCAGTTGACTATGTATCAAAATGGGTTGAGGCCATTGCCACACCCACCAATGATACTAAAACAGTGCTGAAGTTCCTCCAGAAACATATATTCAGCAGGTTTGGTGTTCCCAGGGTACTAATCAGTGATGGGGGCACTCACTTCTGCAACAAACAGCTTGACTCTTCCATGGTCCGGTAGGGGATTCGCCACAAGGTGGCGACTCCGTATCACCCACAGACAAATGGGCAAGCTGAAGTCTCTAACAGAGAACTAAAAAGAATCCTGGAACGGACTGTAAGTACCCGTAGAAAGGATTGGGCACGAAGCTTGGATGATGCTCTGTGGGCTTACAGAACAGTATTCAAGACTCCTATAGGGACCTCTCCATACCAACTTGTGTATGGTAAGGCATGCCACCTGCCCGTGGAACTGGAACATAAAACCTACTGGGCAACCAGATTCCTAAACTTTGATGCCAAATTAGCTGGAGAAAAAAGATTGCTTTAGCTAAATGAGCTAGAGGAATTCAGATTCACTGCTTTCGAAAATGCCAAGCTTTATAAAGAAAAATAAAAAAAGTGGCATGACAGAAAGCTGTCATCTAGAATCTTTGAACCAGGACAAAAGGTTCTGTTGTTTAACTCTAGGCTCAGGCTATTCCCCGGGAAACTGAAGTCCCGGTGGAGGGGACTATATGTGATTACAAGTGTATCACCATATGGTTATGTAGAGCTTCAAGATATTGATTCTGATAAGAAGTTCATTGTTAATGGACAGAGAATCAAGCACTATCTTGAAGGCAATGTTGAGCAAGAGTGCTCAAGGCTGAAGCTAGATTAAAAGCTCAGCAAGGTCCAGCTAAAGACAATAAAGAAACGCTTGCTGGGAGGCAACCCAGCCATGGGGCATCACTTCCTCTAAGCATTTTGCCCTATTCTTGATTTTATTTGTTTATATAAAGTTCACTGATACTAAGGTAAAGAGTCAATTGCATAAGTTCACAGGGTTACAGAAGGATTCTGCACACAAAACAGAGAAAAAGAGCTCACTGGCAAGAAAATGCCAGTAAAAATCTGTTTTGGGCGTTCAACGCCCAAAAGAAGCATCCACTAGGCATTGAACGCCAGTAAGGATAGCCATCTGGGTGTTAAACGCCAGCAAGAAGCATCTTCTGGGCGTTGAACGCCAGAGAGAAGCTCCTTCTGGGCGTTTAACGCTAGATTTACAGCGTCCTGGGCGTTCAGAAAAATGCCCAGTGACAAAGGAGTTCTTGGCGTTCAACGCCAGAAAGAAGCAGCCGCTGGGCATTGAACGCCCAGGAGAGGCAGCATTTGGGCGTTGAACGCCCAAAACATGCAGCGTTTGGGCGTTCAAACGCCAGGATGGTGGGGAGGAGGTGAATTCATTTTTACTTCACATTTTTCATTCTAAACTTAATTTTCATGTTTTAATTCATGATTTCTTGCATAAACATATTAAGAACCCTGATTTCTAAAATCCCTAATTTCTAAAAACCCTATTTTAAAAATATCAAATATATCTTAATCCATAAGCACAAATCTTTTTTTTTATCCAATTCAACTCTTTTTCAAAATTTTTAAAACAAACCTATCTCTTTTCATTCAAAAATGTTTTCAACTAATCAATATCTTTTTCAAATCTCCATACTATCTTTTTCAAAAATCCAAATCTATCTTTTTCAAATATCTTTCATATCTTTTTAATCTTAAATCATATCTTCTATCTTATCTTTCTTTGTATTTTTGAAATAACCCACCCCCTCCCTTTAAATATGGGTTCGGCCTCCCTCCCCTCCCATCTACAATTGCACCTAACTCTCCCTCTCTCCCTCTCCTTTTTTTTCTTTTTGCTTGAGGACAAGCAAACCTCTAAGTTTGGTGTGCCTATCCGTGATCACTAAGATCATGGCTCCTAAAGGAAAACAACCCACTCCAAGAGGCAAGAAAGAGAGTGTTCCAAAACCACTTTGGAATCAAGGGAAGTTCTTAACTAAAGAACATTCAGACCATTATTACAAAATAATGGGTCTAAGATCAGTGATCCCGGAAGTTAGATTCGATCTGAAAGAAGACGAATATCCGGAGATCCAGGAGCAAATCCGAATCAGGAACTGGGAGATCCTAGCCAATCCTGAAACGAAAGTGGGAAGGAATATGGTCCAAGAGTTCTATGCTAATATGTGGCATACAGATAAGCAAAGACTATCTGGATCTGCTATCTATGACTATCGGACTTTGGTCAGAGGAAAGATTGTTCATACCCACTGATGAGCGGATAATTTATACGCTTTTTGGCATTGTTTTTAGTATGTTTTTAGTAGAATCTAGTTACTTTTAGGGATGTTTTCATTAGTTTTTATGTTAAATTCACATTTCTGGACTTTACTATGAGTTTGTGTATTTTTCTATGATTTCAGGTATTTTCTGGCTGAAATTGAGGGACTTGAGCAAAAATCAGATTCAGAGGTTGAAGAAGGACTGCTGATGCTGTTGGATTCTGACCTCCCTTCACTCAAAATGAATTTTCTGGAGCTACAGAACTCGAAATGGCGCGCTTCTAATTGCGTTGGAAAGTAGACATCTAGGGCTTTCCAGCAATATATAATAGTCCATACTTTGCCCAAGTTTAGACGACGCAAACTGGCGTTCAACGCCAGCTCTCTGCCCAATTCTGGCGTCCAGCGCCAGAAACAAGTTGCAAAGTGGAGTTCAACGCCCAAACTGGCACAAAAGCTGGCGTTCAACTCCAAGAATGACCTCTCCACGTGTAGACTTCAAGATCAGCCCAAGCACACACCAAGTGCTCCCCGGAAGTGGATTTATGCATCAATTACTTACTTCTGTAAACCCTAGTAACTAGTTTATTATAAATAGAACTTTTTGCTATTGTATTAGACATCCTGGATTGTATTTTTGATCCTGTGATCACGTTTTGGGGGCTGGCCATTCGGCCATGCCTGGACTTTTCACTTATGTATTTTCAAACGGTAGAGTTTCTACACTCCATAGATTAAGGTGTGGAGCTCTGCTATTCCTCAAAGATTAATCCAAAGTACTACTGTTTTTCTATTCAATTTAACTTATTCCGCTTCTAAGATATTCATTCGCACTTCAACCTGAATGTGATGAACGTGACAATTATCATCATTCCCCATGAACGCGTGCCTGACAACCACTTCCGTTCTACCTTCGATTGAATGATTATCTCTTGGATCTCTTAATCAGAATCTTCGTGGTGTAAGCTAGATTGATGGCGGCATTCATGAGAATCTGGAAAGTCTAAACCTTGTCTGTGGTATTCTGAGTAGGATTCTGGGATTGAATGACTGTGACGAGTTTCAAACTCATAATTGCTGGGCGTAGTGACAGACGCAAAAGGAGGGTGAATCCTATTCCAGCATGATCGGAAACCTCAGATGATTAGCCGTACTGTGACAGAGCATTTGGACCATTTTCACAAGAGGAGGGGATGTAACCATTGACAACGGTGATGCCCTTGCATAAAGCCAGCCATAGAAAGGAGTAAGACTGATTGGATGAAGACAGCAGGAAAGCAGAGGTTCAGAGGAACGAAAGCATCTCCATACGCTTATCTAAAATTCTCACCAATGATTTACATAAGTATTTCTATCCTTATTTTCTGTTTAATTAGTATTATTTTCAAAAACTCCATAATCAATTATTATCCGCCTGACTGAGATTTACAAGGTGACCATAGCTTGCTTCATACCAACAATCTCCGTGGGATCGACCCTTACTCACGTAAGGTTTATTACTTGGACGACCCAGTGCACTTGCTGGTTAGTTGTATCGAAGTTGTGACAAATTATGAATTGAGATTAGAGCACCAAGTTTTTGGAGCCATTACCAGAGATCACAATTTCGTGCACCACCCACCCTGACAAGATCAAGGAGATCTTAAAGCTACCTCAGCTGAAAGATGATCCAGACTCCTTCAATAGAAGAATGATGAGAACAGACAAGGGCCTGGATAAGATTCTAGAGGATATATGCATCCCTGGAGCTAGGTGGACCACCAGCACGAAGGGTGTCCCAATTCAACTCAAAAGAGAAGATCTCAAACCAGTCGCCAGAGGATGGCTGGACTTCATTGGGCATTCTCTGCTGCCCACAAGCAACCGTTCTGAAGTCACTATTAGAAGAGCAGTGATGATCCATTGCATCATGATGGAAAAAGAAGTGAAAGTTCATCAACTGATTTCAACTGAATTCTACAAAATTGCAAACAAAAATTCCAAAGATGCCAGGTTGGCTTATCCAAGCTTGATTTCTATGCTCTGCAAGGACGCTGGAGTAAGGATGGGAATAACTGAGTATATCTTAGTTGAGCGGCCAATCACCAAAGCATCAATGGAAAAACAACAAGCACAGGATGACCCCATCAAGAAGAGAACACAGGAAATTCTCCCAGAAATCCCTCAATCTGAATACTGGGAGTATCTTGAAACATCTAATACCAAGATGCAAGAAGCTATGGAACAAATACAGAAAGAACAGAAGGAACAAAGTAGCATTCTTTGCTATTTGCTTAAAGAACAGGAGGAGCAAGGGCGTGATTTAAGGGAATTGAAGCGCCAGAAATTATCTCTTGGAGGACCAAGCACCCCGCAGATTAGAGGAACATCCACTTTCCAGAACAAAGGTTGTTAAATTCCAATCTTAGCCTTAACTCTGTGATAACTGTTTTTATTTTAGTTTTACCTTAGGAGTCATATAGTAGTAATTAGTATCTATATTTTTGATTTTATCCCCAATTAAGCTATAATTTAATTTAATCATCATCATTGAACATGAATAAAATAGAAGAATTTCTTTAGAATAAGAGGCAATATTTTTCGAGTTTTTAATAAGATAAATTCTAATTATTTACATGTGGTGGCAATGCTTTCTGTCTTCTGAATGAATGCTTGAACAGTGCATATGTCTTTTGAATTTGATGTTTAAGACTGTTAAATATGTTGGATCTTGAAAGAATGATGAACATGAGACATGATATTGATAATCTGAAAAATCATAAGAATGATTCTTGAAGCAAGAAAAAGCAGCAAAGAACAACAAAGCTTGCAGAAAAAAAAAATATATATATATATATATATATATATATATATATATATATATATATGTATATAGAAAGAAAAAAGAAAAAGCAAGCAGAAAAAGCCAATAACCCTTAAAACCAAAAGGCAAGGGTAAATAAAAAGGATCCCAAGGCTTTGAGCATCAGTGGATAGGAGGGCCTAAAGGAATAAAATCCCGGCCTAAGCGGCTAACCCTAGCTGTCCCTAACCATGTGCTTGTGGCGTGAAGGTGTCAAGTGAAAACTTGAGACTGAGCGGTTAAAGTCAAGGTCCAAAGCAAAAAGAAGAGTGTACTTAAGAACCCTGGACACCTCTAATTGGGGACTTTAGCAAAGCTGAGTCACAATCTAAAAAGGTTCACCCAATTATGTGTCCGTGGCATTTATGTATCCGGTGGTAATACTGGAAAACAAAGTGCTTAGGGCCACGGCCAAGACTCATAAAGTAGCTGTGTTCAAGAATCAACATACTGAACTAGGAGAATCAATATCACTATCTGAATTCTGAGTTCCTATAGACGCCAATCACTCTGAGCTTCAATGGATAAAGTGAGATGCCAAAACTGTTCAGAAGCAAAAAGATACTAGTCCCGCTCATCTAATTAGAATCTGAGCTTCACTCAAAAACTCTGAGATATTATTGCTTCTTAAATTATTTGTATTCTATTTTATTTATCTAGTTGCTTGAGGACAGGCAACAGTTTAAGTTTGGTGTGTGATGAGCGGATATTTTATACGCTTTTTGGGGTTAATTTCATATAGTTTTTAGTGTGTTTTAGTTAGTTTTTAGTTTATTTTCATTAGTTTCTAGGCAAAATTCATATTTCTGGACTTTACTATGAGTTTGTGTGCTTTTCTGTGATTTCAGGTATTTTCTGGCTGAAATTGAGGGAGCTGAGCAAAAATCTGATTCAGGCTGAAAAAGGACTGCTGATGTTGTTAGATTCTGACCTCCCTGCACTTTCTGGAGCTACAGAACTTCAAATGGCGCTTTTCCAATTGCGTTAGAAAGTAGACATCCAGGGCTTTCCAATAATATATAATGTTCCATACTTTTCTCAAGGATAGATGACGTAAACTGGCGTTCAACGCCAGTTCCATGCTGCAGTCTGGCGTCCAGCGCCAGAAACAAGTTACAAAGTGGAGTTCAATGCCAGAAAAGGATCCAAAGCTGGCGTTGAACGCCCAAAACAGCCCTATGCACGTGATTAGCTTAAGTCTCAGCCCCAGCACACACCAAGTGAGCTCCAGAAGTGGATTTCTGCACCATCTATCATAGTTTGTTCATTTTCTGTAAACCTAGGTTACTAGTTTAGTATTTAAACAACTTTTAGAGGTTTATTTCGACCTCATGACATTTTGAGATCTGAACTTTGTACCCTTTGATGGCATGAGTCTCTAAACTCCATTGTTGGGGGTGAGGAGCTCTGCTGTGTCTCGATGGATTAATGCAAGTATTTCTGTTTTCCATTCAAACATGCGTGTTCCTATCTAAGATATCCATTTGCACTTCAATATGAATGTGATGAACGTGACAATCATCATCATTCCTCCACGAACGCATGCCTGACAACCACTTACGTTCCACCGTAGAATGAATGAATATCTCTTAGATCTCTTAATCAGAATCTTCGTGGTATAAGCTAGATTGATGGCAGCATTCAAGAGAATCCGGAAAGTCTAAACCTTGTCTGTGGTATTCCGAGTAGGATTCAGGGATTGAATGACTGTGACGAGCTTCAAACTCATGAGTGCTGGGCGTAGTGATAGACGCAAAAGGATAGTAAATCCTATTTCGGTACGATTGAGAACCTGCAGATGATTAGCCGTGCGGTGACAGCGCATCTGGACCCTTTTCACTGGAAGGATGGATGGTAGCCATTGACAACGGTGATCCACCAACACACAGCTTGCCATAGAAGGACGTGCATGCGTGAATCAGAAAATAGAGGAAAGCAGAATTTTAGAAGACAAAGCTTCTCCAAAACTCCAACCTATTCTCCATCATTGCATACAAGTATAATTTGTGTTCTGCCCTTTTATTCCTTGCAATCATAATTGATAAGTGAATTATTTTATTGTTTTCCTGACTAAGAGTTACAAGATAACCATAGATTGCTTCAAGCCAACAATTTCCATGGGATCGACCCTTACTCACGTAAGGTATTACTTGGACGACCCAGTACACTTGCTGGTTAGTAGTACGAGTTGTAAAAAGTGTGATTTACAATTCGTGCACCAGCCTGCTTAAGGGGGTTGTTATCAGCACTTGCAGGTGTCTGATCCCTTGTTGGCATTTGAACACCAGAGCTAGGTATTTTTTGGGCGTTCAACGCCAGATTGCCACCTTTTTCTGGCGTTTGAACACTAGAATTGGCCATCCACTGGGCGTTTAATGCCAATTTCTGACCCTTTTCTGGCGTTTGAACGCCAAAATCATTTCTCTCTGGGCTCCTACTATCCTTAGAGGGATTTTGGGTAGTGGTTTGGTCATCCTCTGTCAGATGTTCCTTTCTTGGCTTCCTGCTGCTTTGAGTTGAGACATTCAATGTCTTTCCACTTCTTAAATGAACAGCTTGGAATTCTTCTGTTATCTATTTAGATAACTGCTGTCTTGTCTGATTCAAGTGTTTTTCCATATTCTGGTTAGCATCTTTGGTTTCTTCTAGCATCTCTTTAAATTCTGCTAACTGTTTTGTTATAGAAAATAGTTGCTGATTGAGTTCAGGAATTTGTTTTGGAGGACTAATTTCAGTGGATACTACCTCAGCCTCTTCTTTTATGGAGGTCTCACCACTTGAGTACAGGTGCTGATTTTTGGAAACTGTATCAATGAGCTCTTGAGCCTCTTCAATTGTCTTTCTCATATGTATAGATCCACCAGCTGAGTGATCTAGAGACATCTGGGCCTTTTTCTGTAAGCCCATAGTAAAAGATGTCTAACTGCACCTATTCTGAAAACATTTCAGAGGGGCATTTCCTTAGCTTCTCTCTGTTCCTCTCCCAGGCATTATAAAGAGATTCATTATCCTCTTGTTTAAAGCCTTGGATGTCCAGCCTTAGCTGTGTCATCCTTTTTGGAGGGAAATATTGATTCAAGAATCTGTTTGATAATTATTTTCATGTTCTTATGCTTGCTGTGGGTTGGTTATTTAACCACCTCTTAGCTTGATCTTTTACAACAAATGGAAACAGTAATAATCTGTAGACATCTTGATCTACTTTCTTATCACGTACTGTGTCAGCAATTTGTAAGAACTGTGCCAGAAACTCAGTAGGTTCTTCCTGTGGTAGATCGGAATACTGGCATTTTTGCTGCACCATGATAATGAGCTGAGGGTTAGCTCAAAATTGCTGGCTCTGATGGGGGGTATACAGATACTACTCCCATATGAAGCAGTAGTGGGGTTAGCATATGACCCTAGAGTCCTTCTGGACTGTTCATTTCCACTTAGGTCCATGATGGAGAAAGGGAGATTATGTGGATTGTAAATACAAATTTTATTCCCCTTTTTTTTAAATCAAAGGAATTAAGATAGAGTAAATAAAAAAAATTGATGCAAGTTTCAAAAATTAAGAAAAGAAAATGAAATAAAAGGAATTAGAAAACTAAATTAATTAATTAATTAAAAAGAATTGAATTTTTTTTTGTGTGAATTTTCAAAAAAAAATGAGGAGAGAGAAAGTGGTTAGGAAGTTTTGAAAAAAAATTTAAAAAGATAAATTTTTTTTTAAAAAAAAATTGAAACTTTGACTTGACTAACTAGAAACTACCAAATTTTAAAAATTTTGACTAAGTCAACCTAAGGAATTCGAAAATAATGAGTAAATAAAGGAAAATATATTTTTTTAATTTAACGAGGAAAGAGAAAAATAATAAAATGACACCAAACTTAGAATTTTTAGATCAAAATAAAGAAAACAACAAGAAAACTTTGAATGTCCAGATGAACACCAAGAACACTTTTTGAAGATTTTTAAGGAAATAAGGACACAAAAAATACCAAACTTAAAATTTTTTTATACTTTGACATTAATAATTCAAAAATGTATAAGATAAACAGCAACATACACCAAACAAGAAAATTTGAAGATCAAATAAGAAAAACTATCAAGAACAATTTGAAGATCAAGAAAGAACTAAGAACATGTAATTAAAAATATGAAGAAAAATAAAAACATGCAATTAACACCAAACTTAAAACATGAAACTAAACTCAAACAAAAGACTCAATTATTAGTTTATTGGTTTTTACCTATTTATTAAAAATTTTTGAAAAAAATCTAAAAAAAAAAAGAAAACAAGGATTTTAAATTTTTAACAAAAACAATAATAAAAGACTCAAATTTAGTGACTCTAAACCAAAAAAAATAAATTTTTCCTAATCTAAGCAACAAGATAAACCGTCAGTTCTCCAAACTCGAACAATCCACGGTAACGGCGCCAAAAACTTGGTGCACGGAATTGTGATCACACTTTTCACAACTCCGGTGCAACTAACCAGCAAGTGAACTGGGTCGTCCAAGTAATACCTTACGTGAGTCGATCCTATGGAGATTGCCGGCTTGAAGCAAGCTATGGTTATCTTGTAAATCTTAGTCAGGAGATTAGTGACAAAAATGATTTTGTTTATGAAAAGTAAATAACATGAAATGAATTATACTTGTGATTTAATAATGAGGAACAGGTTGAGGTTCCGGAGATGCTCTGTCGTCTGAATCTCTGCTTTCCTACTGTCTTCTTCTCCAAACACACATGGTTTCCTTCCATGGCAAGCTATATGTTGGTGGATCACCGTTGTCAATGGCTACCATCCATCCTCTCAGTGAAAATGGTCCTGGTACGGTTTCTGTACGGCTAATCAACTGTCGGATCTCTCGTCTCAGATGAAAAATACCAGGCACAGCTACCGCACAGATAATCATCTGTCGGTTCTCACTTGTGTCAGAATAGGATCTCTCTATCCTTTTTCACACTGTCACTGCGCCCAACATTCGTGAGTTTGAAGCTCGTCACAGTCATCCCATCCCAGATCCTACTCGGAATACCACAGACAAGTTTTTATCTTTCCGAATTTTAGGAATGCTGCCAATTGGTTCTAGCCTCTACCATGAAGGTTCTAATCTCACGGATTCAAATGCTCTGTTGTCAGGAGAGGCAAGTCAAATCCATGGATCAGAGACCCAAGAGATACGCACTCAAGCTGTCGCCCAATGACTACGTTGAGCTCAGATAGAATGGGAGTAGTTGTCAAGCATGCGTTCATAAAGTTGAGAATGATGATGATTGTCACGGATCATCATATTCTTTACATTGAAGTACGAGTGAGTATCTTAGAACAGAATCAAGTGTGATCGAAAAGAAAACAATAGTAATCGCATTAATCCATTGAGACACAGCAGAGCTCCTCACCCCCACCTATGGCGTTTAGAGACTCATGCCGTAGAAGATATAATATAAGATGTAAACTGTCATGAGTTACAAAATGAATCCCTAAAAATAGTTTTTATACTAAACTAGTAACTTAGGTTTACAGAAAATGAGTAACTAAGTGCAGATAGTGCAGAAATCTACTTCCGGGGCCCACTTGGTGAGTGTTTGGGCTGAGCTTTAAAGCTTTCACATGCATAGGCCATTCTTGGAGTTAAACGCCAGCTTGGGTGCCAGTTTGGGCGTTTAACTCCAGTTCTGGTGCCAGTTCCGGCGTTTTATGCCAGAAAAGGGTCTCTGGCTGGCGTTTAAACGCTAATTTGGGCCATCAAATCTCGGGCAGAGTATGGACTATTATACATTGCTAGAAAGCCCAAGATGTCTACTTTCCAACGCAATTGAGAGCGTGCCAATAGCATCTGCAGTCCTTTCTCAGCCTCTGAATCAGATTTTTGCTCAAGTCCCTCAATTTCAACCAGAAAATACCTGAAATTACAGAAAAACACACAAACTCATAGTAAAGTCCAGAAATGTGATCTTTGCATAAAAACTAATAAAAATATAATAAAAAGTAACAAAAACATGCTAAAAACTACTTAAAAACAATGCCAAAAAGCGTATAAAATATCCGTTCATCACATTCTATGCTGAATTTAGGGGATTTTATCACCCTTTTCCCCCATTTATTCCATGAAATGACATGATTTCATGTATTTCTCCTAATTTGTGCTTAAGTGTGAAAACATGCTTTTTAGGCCTTAAATTGGTTAGTTTTAATTCACCTTTGATTCCACTAGATGCCTTGATGTGTTTGTTGAGTGATTTTAGGTTTAAAAGGCTAGGAATGGATCAAAGGAACGAAGAGAAAAGCATACAAAGTGGAGAAATCATGGAAAATTAAGGATTTGGGATGCATTCATCGATGCGCACGCGTGGAATGTGAAGTCGCATGGTGACGCGTACGCGTACATGATGCGTACGCGTGGAAAGCTAATTGTCAAGTGACGCGTACGCGTGACCCACGCGTATGCGTCGACGTTCGCACATGACGTCATTAAAGTAAAAACGCTGGGGGCAAATTCTGGGCTTCCCAGGCCCAAATCCAACTCATTTCTGAGCCTATTATATGCAGAAATCAAGAGGAGTCAAAGGGGGGGGGAGTCATAATTGAATTTTGGAGGGAATGCTTTAGTTAGTTTCTAGAGAGAGAAGCTCTCTCTTCTCTCTAGAATTAGGATTAGGTTAGATTAGGATTTCTTAGATCCAGGTTTAATTCTTGCTCTCATCTACTTTTTCTTTTGTAATTCTTGTTCCTCTACCTTTTTTCTCTCTAGTTTAGCATTTAATTCTTGTAATTCTTTACTTTTATGTTGATGCACTTTTGTTTCTTCTATTTCTCTATAATACAATTCATGTTCTATGTTCCTTTACTGTTGATTTGCTTTGTTGTTGTTAAATTCCTTGCAATTAGTAGTTGTAGATTTATATTTCTTGCAATTTGATTTTACTTTCCTTTTGTGCCTTCCAAGTGTTTGACAAAATGCTTGGAAGGATGCTAGTGTAGATTTTTCTCCTCTTGGCTTTGGTTGAGTAATTGGAGACTCTTGAGTTATCAAACTCTTTTGTTGATTGATAATTGAAAGTTGCTAATTGATTTGAATTCCACTAACTCTAGTCTTTCCTTAGGAGTTGACTAGGACTTGTGGACTCAAGTTGATTTATCCACTTGACTTTCCTTCATAGTTAGAGGTTGACTAAGTGGGAGTAATAGACAATTGATATCACAATTGAGGAAGATAATGAGGATAAGACTTCTAATTCTCATACCTTGCCAAGAGCCTTCTTAGTTATTAGTTTACTTCTTTTGCAATTTATCTTTCATGTCTCTTATCAAAACCCCAAAATATACATCCCATAACCAATAACAAGAACACTTCCCTGCAATTCTTTTGAGAGATGACCCGAGGTTTGAATACTTCGGTTATTAATTTTAGGGGATTTGTTACTTGTGACAACCAAATTTTTGTATGAGAGGATTATTTGTTGGTTTAGAAACTATACTTGAAATGAGATTTCATTGGTGAAATTCTAAACCGTCAAAATTCCACTCATCACGAACCATTATTCAAGATTGACATCGAAGTTGTGCCAACACACTCCTTTACCCATGCCCTCTACTGCCAACCGAAACCAATCTTCTGCAACACAATAGCAATAAAACTCCACTTTACTCTATCATATGCCTTCTAAAAATCCAATTTAATAATCGCCATTTTTTTCTTTCTCTGCTTAAGCCATTGCACTATTTCACACATAATAAGTGCCACGTCATGTATTTTTCTTCCTTTAACAAAAGCACTCTGTGTTTTTCCTACTAGTCTTGGCATTAATGATCCCATCCTCCTGACCATCACTTTAGATATTACCTTGTATACACAACGCACCATACTAATCGACCGAAGGTCTTTGATCTCCTTTACTCCAACAAACTTAGGTTCTAGGGCGACCCACGTAATACTTGAATATGAAGATAACCTGAATATCTGAAAGAAATGCAACACAGCTGACGTAAACTCTATACCAATCTCATCCCAGCACTTTTTGCTAAAATTCATGTTATACCCATCACTTCCTGGGACTTTAAATGATTCACAGTCTAACACCGCCTCTATCACCTCCTCTACCAACGGGATTCTCTTCAAAGCTGTCGAATTGATACGCAGAAAACTTGTCTCGCAACAAATTTCCTTCGGCAAGTGTACCGAATTTGTCGTCAAGTAAAAACTCACAATAGAGTGAGGTCGAATCCCACAGAGATTGATTGATCAAGTAACTTTAATTAAAGGAATGTTCTAGTTGAGCGAACCAGAATTTGAGTTGGGAAGTGCAGGAAATTAAATGGCGGGAAAGTAAATAGCAGAAACAGTAAATGCTGGAAATAAAGAGCTGAATGTAAATGGCGGAAAGTAAATTGCAGAATCTTAAATGGGGATGGGGCAATTGCTCATAAAAGTAAATGGCAGAAATTAAAGAGAATGAGTAAGATCATAAATGGGGAGTTCATTGGGCTCAGGAGATGTTGCATTCTCTGGATCAAGTTCATTTTCATCTCTTCCTCAATCAATGCATTCATTGATCTCCTTGGCAATCTTAAGTGATCGAATTACAATTCCTTGTAATTCAATCTCTCAAATCTTGATCAATAGCCAATTCCTTGGTCAATTGCTCATGAGAAGAGATGAAGTATGGTCACTGATTATACCACATGCATTTCCCAAATCAAGTGTTGGAAGGATTATAGTCACATATCCATCCACACCCAATTTGGTCCAGCATGAGAAAGCATTTCTAGCATGATCCCTTCATTCCTCTTTCAAGGTTCAGAAGAGATCCAAGTATGAATAGCTTCTTTTCCAAGATAACTACCCAATTGGATGAAGATCGAAAGCTTTCTAGTAAAATCAAGAGAAAAGATAGAAGAAGGAGAATGAAAACTAAAATTAATCCATCAAATTACAACAGAGCTCCCTAACCCAATGAAAGAGGTTAAGTTGTTCATAGCTCTGGAAAATGAAAACAAAGATGGAGAATACATGCTGAAAGTAAACTAGAAGTGCAGAGAAAGTAAAATATAGAGAGTAATTCTAGGCCAAAGGCTCCCTAAAGTTTTCCAGCCCTCTAAACTAATTCAAAGTTACTCCTATATATACTACTCTTCTGATCTTCTAGTTGACTCTTCAAGTCTTGGGTATGGGCTTTTGGATCCTGAGTTTGAAGCAGTTATCTTCATCATTGGGCTTAGCCTTGCTTGCAGAGAGAAAGTGTGAAGTAGGCAGGGACTTTTAGCTCAGGACGTTAGTGGTGTTAACGTTAAGTTAAAGTGTGGGTTCGAGAACGTTAGTGACAATCACCTTTTTCACTAACGTTGCTTACCCAAGTATGAGCCACGTTAACCTCAACGTTAGTGGCACAAACATTACCACTAACGTTGCCTCTTGGTCCTTCGCACACGTTATTGGGACTTACCTTTCCCAATAACGTTGATAAACCTCCCCCTTACCTACGTTAGAGTCCACATTAACTTATTTAACATGGCTCTTAACGTAAGCTTGCCAATCCTTCGAGAACGTTAGTGACACTTATCTTTGTCACTAACGTTCCAATGTGCCCCTCTTTCTCACGTTAGAGTCCACATTAACTAAGTTAACGTGGCTTCTAACGTAGTCATGCTAGCCATCTCCAACGTTAGTGACAAAGGTGAGTGTCACTAACGTTGGCTCATTACCTCTTTCTCCACGTTAGCTTCCACGTTAACTAAGTTAACGTGGGAGTTAACTAAGTTAACGTGGACGTTGCTCATGGTGGCTCTTGGTGGTTCACCCCAACGTTAGTGTCAAAGGTAAGTGTCACTAACGTTGGCGACCAATTGCTCTCTCCACGTTAGCTTCCACGTTAACTAAGTTAAAGTGGGAGTTAACATGGCTTATGGAAGCTTGGCCAACGTTAGTGACAAAGGTGAATGTCACTAACGTTGGCTTCCCTTTTGCTTCTTAACGTTAGAAGCCACGTTAACTAAGTTAACGTGGCAACTAACGTGGCCAATTATGAGCTTGGTCCAACGTTAGTGACAAAGGGGAGTGTCACTAACGTTGGCCTTATTGTCTTCTTCCACGTTAGAGTTCACGTTAACTAAGTTAACGTGACTCTTAACGTGGGCTATGATGGCTTCGAGGGCGTTATTGGCAATTACTTTTCTCATTAACTTTGCAAGTTAGCTCCCATTCCACGTTAGAGGTCACGTTAGTTAGATTAACGTGGCTGCTAATGTGGTTCTTCCTTGCTTCTTTTGTCCTGAAATCAAGCAATAAAGTGCATCAAAGTTCTAATCCAAGTCATCGGAAATGCAACATCCAATTTGTCATTAAATTCATGCAAAATCCTCATGAAATCATGTAAAGTGCACAATGTATGCTTGAATCAAGATGTAAGTGAATATCTACCCAAAAAGAGCTTATTTTCTAAGAAAATACATGAAACTACCCTAAAAACAGTAAAGAAAAGGTCAGTGAAACTGGCCAAAATGCCCTGGAATCACAACACCAAACTTAAAGCTTGCTTGTCCCTAAGCAAGTACTAGAACAAGAGAATGATGAATGGAATGCCAAGAGAAATGAGTCATTCTTGTGGAAGTCATGTTTCTAATTTTATGGTGGTTTCATGCATAGCAACTTAGGTTCATTCCTTCACTGGCTTTCAGACCTTTATCATGTCCTAGAATACTCACTGTGATTGCATCCCATGAGACTTTTATTCATTGATCCTTTTGTTGTCATTTCAGGGCTTATTTGTGTTCTTAGGCTAAGTGCTCTGTAAGGGGGCAACTCTTTAAAATAAGCTTTCAGCCAACACTCCCGAACCAGTTGGTTCAAGGTGCTAGGTGTTAAAGTACCCCTAAGGACTTACTTCCTCAAGTCTCTCCCTCATACATACACACCACAGGCACATGGTTTGTTTATTTTCTTTCCTTGAGGTCTTGGTGTCCAGCACCTCTTTGGGTTACTAAATATTCTGTAGCAAAGATTACTCTTGATAGTGGACTTTCAGCTGATAATTCCGGGTTAGTAATTCAAACCCTTGGTGCCTAGCCTCTTTTCTTGCTATTTTTCTTTTATTCTTCAACTTTGATTGTTCTTTCCCTTTTTCTTATTAGGATCTTGTTATTTAGCTAGTCTCATGGGGTGCGTTCAAAGCATAGTATTCATGACAGATAGTTGTCTTCCCACCTTGTGGTTGAACCAACTTAGCTAACTTATAACCACACCACAAACTCAGGAACTTACTCCATAGTATGAACTCCACTCTGGTCTTTTATAAAACACTCATTCTCTTTTCATTTGATTCAAAAGAGGACAAGCATACAAATAAGTAAGGTGAAGATGCAGCAGGTATCGTGGACAGCACACATATGACGAAAGCAATAAAAACAAACATTAAATTCTAACGATTTAAACTAATGAGTAACTATTAATCAAGGGCACCTTGGGACTTCCAATTCTTTTAGCATTTCAAGTATATGGAATTAAGTAACAATACGACCTTCGGGTGATGGTTTCTAGCTGTCCCCTTTGTTGTCATTATCCATAGTTTTTGCTCCTTTACTTCCTTGGATGATGGTGCACCATTTCCTCAGAAGGCTCCTGCAAAGTTATTGGAAGTTGCTTGTTCCCAAAGCACTTGAGAAATAGTTAGCTTTCATGTATGCTTGTGAATTTCTGAACTTAATTTGGTGTGTGAACACCAAACTTAGTTCCTTGCCTAGTACAACAGATTGCATACTTGCAGAGAGCCTCATACGTTGTTATTAACTAAGCAACTATTAACTAAAGACTAAACTACTGCTAAGTGGTTCCCCTGATTAGTTGGAGCTAGCATTTTGCCATTGCAGTGTAGTGTGATTCTAACTAATATCTTCGATGAAACACCAAACTTAGAATTACACTTTCACTCTTGGATTGTTTTGGTGTGAAACACCAAACTTAGCTCCTTGCAATACACGGGAAACAACTTGTGACCTTTATTGAAATAAAGATGAAAAGGAAACTACCTGAGGTTGGGTTGCCTCCCAACAGAGCACTCTTTTATCGTCGCTAGCTCGACGATTCCTCAATTAATTGAGATGATACTTTACTCTGGGGTTTTCCCCCATGTTGCCCATATAATGTTTGAGTCTTTGTCCGTTCACAGTGAACGTCCTCTCTGAACCTTCGTCCATGATTTCTATGTGCCCGTATGGGGAGACCTTTGTGACAAGGAAGGGTCCTGACCACCTTGACTTGATTTTGCCAGGGAACAGTCTCAATTTGGAGTTATAAAGGAGTACTTGTTGCCCTTTTTCAAAACTCCTTGGTGCCAGATGCAGGTCATGTCTTCTCTTCGCCTTTTCTTTATAAATCTTGGCATTTTCATAGGCTTGAGATCTAAATTCCTCCATCTCTTGCAGTTGCAGGATCCTCTTTGTACCAGCAGCAATGCTGTCAAAATTTAGTATCTTGAGAGCCCAGAGAGCTTTGTGTTCTAGCTCCAGTGGTAAATGACAAGATTTCCCATACACCAGTTGATATGGGGACATTCCAAGTGGAGTTTTGAATGCTGTTCTGTATGCCCAAAGAGCATCATCCAGCTTCTTTGACCAATCCTTTCTTGATGCACCCACAGTCTTTTCCAGAATCCTCTTTAGCTCTCTGTTGGATATCTCCGTTTGCCCACTTGTTTGGGGATGGTAAGGCATGGCCACCTTGTGTTTTACCCCATATCGTAGGAGAAGAACTTCTAGTGGTCTGTTACAAAAATGGCTCCCTCCGTCACTGATGAGTGCCCGTGGGACTCCAAACCGGCTAAAGATATTCTTTTTGAGGAAGTTCATGACCACCTTGTTATCATTTGTTGGGGTTGCACTAGCCTCTACCCACTTGGAAACGTAATCCACTGCTACCAAGATGTACTTGTTTGAATATGAGGTTGGGAATGGTCCCATGAAATCGATTCCCCACACATCAAACAGTTCCAATTCCAAGATGAAATTTTGTGGCATCTCATTTCTTTTGGGCAAGTTTCCAGATCTTTGGCATTCATTATAGCTCTTTACTAGTTCTTTGGCATCCTTGAAAAGGGTGGGCCAAAAGAATCCGCTTTGTAACACCTTTGCTGCAGTTCTATCCCCTCCAAAGTGTCCTCCATAGCATGAGCCATGGCAATTCCATAGGACCTCTCGTCCTTCTTCTTCCGAAACACATCTTCTAAGGATTCCATCTGAACACTTCTTGAAGAGATATGGCTTATCCCAGACAAAGTATTTTGCATCATTCATGAGCTTCCTTTTTTGATGTTTATTGATCTCTGGAGGTAAGGTCCCAGTTACTTTGAAGTTGGCAATGTCTGCAAACTATGGTGCTTTGTGAACTGTCATCAGCTGCTCATCAGGGAAGAGCTCGTTCACACTTGTATCATGTGTTCTACTTTCCTCATGTGGGATTCTGGATAGGTGATCTGCTACCTTGTTCTTTACTCCTTTCTTGTCTCTGATTTCAATATTGAATTCCTGCAACAATAAGATCCATCTTATTAGTCTTGGTTTTGATTCTTGCTTGGCAAATAAGTATTTAAGTGCTGTGTGATCTGTGAAAACAATCACTTTAGTACCAATGAGGTATGATCTGAACTTGTCAAATGCAAAAACTATGGCTAGCAACTCCTTTTCAATAGTGGTATAATTTCTTTGAGCATCATTGAGGACTTTGCTAGCATAGTATATCACATGGACTAAGTTATCTTTCCTCTACTCTAACACTGCCCCAACTGCAAAATCAGATGCATCACACATCAATTCAAAGGGTAAGTTCCAATCAGGTGGGGAAATGATAGGGGCAGATGACAATCTTTCTTTCAAATGCTCGAATGCTAACATACATGTTTCATCGAAGATAAATGGTGTATCTGATATAAGGAGATTGCTCAAGGGCTTAGCTATTTTTGAAAAATCTTTAATAAACCTTCTGTAAAAGCCAACATGCCCTAAAAAACTTCTAATTGCCTTGACATCACTGGGTGGAGGTAGTTTTTCAATAAGTTCCACTTTAGCCCTGTCCACTTCATTGCCTTGGTTAGAAACCTTATGGCCAAGGACTATTCCTCCTGTCACCATAAAGTGACATTTCTCCTAGTTCAAGACCAGATTGGTCTCTTGGCACCTTTTCAATACTAAGGCAAGGTGACTCAGGCAGCTAGTAAAGGAATCTCCGAATACCGAGAAATCATCCATAAAAACTTCAATAAATTTCTCTATCATATCTGAGAAAATAGAAAGCATGCAGCGTTGGAAAGTCGCAGGTGCATTGCATAGCCCAAATGGCATGCGCCTGTAGGCAAACACTCCATATGGACAAGTAAATGAAGTTTTCTCTTGGTCTCTGGGATCAACCACTATTTGGTTATATCCTGAATAACTATCAAGAAAACAGTAATATGCGTGTCCTGCGAGTCTTTCCAACATCTGATCCATAAATGGGAGGGGGAAATGGTCCTTTCGTGTAGCCTCATTGAGTTTCCGATAGTTTATGCACATCCGCCATCCTGTGACGGTCCTCGTAGGAATTAGTACGTTCTTCTCATTGGGAACTACAGTGATTCCTCCCTTTTTGGGCACGACATGCACGGGGCTAACCCAAGGGCTGTTTGAGATCGGGTAGATTACACCTCCTTGCCATAACTTCATAACTTCTTTCTGTACCACTTCCTTCATGATTGGGTTCAGCCTCCTTTGGGATTGAATGGATGGTTTGGTATCATCTTTCAGTAGTATCTTATGCATGCATATGGCTGAACTTATTCCTTTCAGGTCAGCAAGAGTCCATCCAATGGCATCCTTGTGCTTTCGCAATACTTTGAGTAGTTCATCCTCTTGATCTTGGCTGAGGCAAGAGCTTATGATCACTGGGTAACTTTCGTTTTCTCCTAAGTATGCATATTTGAGAGTGGGTGGCAGTGCTTTAAGCTCAAGTTTGGGTGCCTCTATCTTTTCATCCTCTTTCTTTGGTGCACCTTGTATGCCAATCTCTGTTGTTGCAACCTCTTCACTTGATGTAGACTCCTCCTCTATTAACCTTTTGGGCTCCTCTTCTTCCAAACTCTCCTGTATTTCCTCTTCAAGTGAGTCCAACCTCATACATTCCCCCAATTGTTCTTGTGGGTAACTCATGGCCTTGAACACATTGAATGTCATCTTTTCATTGTATAATCTCAGGGTGAGATCACCCTTTTGAACATCAATGACAGCTCCAGCAGTGGCCAAGAACGGCCTTCCCAGGATAATGGAGGTCTTGGCTTCCTCCTGCATGTCCAGCACTACAAAATCTGCCGGGAATATGAAGTCTCCCACTTTCACTAGCAAATCCTCTACTATGCCATGAGGGAACTTGAACGATCGGTCTGCCAACTGTAAGGCCATTTTTGTTGGTTTAGCTTCCTCGATCTTCATCTTCCTCATCATAGCTACTGACATCAAATTGATGCTGGCTCCTAAGTCACAAAGAGCCTTCTCCATTGTAATTTTCCCTATGATACAAGGGATCTGAAAACTCCCGGGATCCTTCAATTTCTGGGGCAGTTTGTGCTGAATGATAGCACTACATTCTTCGGTTAGTATCACAGTTTCGTTGTTCTTCCAGCTTCTCTTCTTGGTCATGAGCTCCTTTAAGAACTTGGCGTAGAGTGGCATTTGTTCTATTGCTTCAGCAAAAGGTATGTTGATTTGAAGTTTCTTGAAGATTTCCAAAAATCTCAAAAACTGGTTATCATCCCTCTTTTTTCTTCAATTGCTGAGGGTATGGGACTCTTGGGATGTTTGGCTTTAGCACTCCTTCCCCTTTTTGTGAACTCAAAGTGGGAACTCGAGCTCCATCCTGCTCTTCTTCCTTTTCATTTGAGTCCTTTTCTTGTGGTTTCTGGGGGGGTTTCCTTCAGTTCCTTCCCACTCCGAAGGGTGATAGCCTGACACTCCTCCCTTTGGGTTGAGTTAGTATTGCTGCGAAGCTTGTGGCTGGGAATTTGCTTGAAAAGGTAGCCAATTTGTGTCTCAAGTTTCTTGATGGCAGCATCCTGATTCCGCATATTAGACATCACTTCTTCTCGGAACGCTTTACTGTCTTGAATCTCTTTTCCTATGCCTTCAAGTAGATTCTCAATCCTTGAGAGTCTGTCATCAATTGATGGTGGATTGGGATTAGAGGTGGAAGGATGAGGAGTGTTATTTTGGTTTTGATATGGATGTGGAGAGGTGTTGTCATGGTGGTATTGATATGTTCTCTGTGTGAATTGTTGGTGAGCTGCATTGTTGTTGGGGTTGTGATGTCTCCGATCTTGGCCTTGATCTTGTTGATTCCCCCACCCAAAGTTTGGGTGATTCCTCCAACCAGGGTTGTAGGTCTTGGAGTATGGATCATAGTTTTGCCTAGGTGAATTCCCAATGTAGTTGGCTTGCTCCTGACTACCCTCTGCTTCTTCATTCACTCCTTCTTGGGTTGCTGATGAAGTGGTTGCTGCTACTTGGTTCCTCTCCATCTTCTTGGTGAGGTCAGCCAGCTGCTTGGTAATGAGCTTATTTTGGGCCAGCAGAGCATCTACATTATTTAGCTCCATCACTCCTCTAGTGTTCCCTCTTTCAGAAGCATAGAAATAGTCATTTTCTGCTACAGTTTCAATGACATCTATGGCCTCCTCAATGGTCTTCTTCTTGTTTAGAGATCCCCCGGATGAGTGGTCTACTGCTTTCCTTGATTCATAAGAAAGGCCTTCATAGAAAATGTGTAGCTGCACCCATTCATTGAACATATCTGGTGGACACCTCCTTGTCAGGTCCTTAAACCTCTCCATGCTTCATATAGAGTCTCATCATCTTGTTGCCTGAAAGTTTGGACCTCAGCTCTCAGCCTGTTGATTCTTTAGGGAAGATAGAATCTGGCTAAAAATTTGTTCACCACATCTTCCCAAGTTGTCAAACTCTCCTTCAGAAAAGACTCCAGCCACTTGGCTGCCTTATCCTTGAGTGAGAATGGAAATAAGATCAGTCTATAGGCGTCAGGATGAACACCATTAGACTTCACCGTGTCATATATCCTCAGGAAGGTGGTTAGATGTTGATTGGGGTCTTCTTGGACTCCTCCTCCTCCGAACAGTTGTTCTGAACAAGGGTGATGAGCTGCGGTTTTAGTTCAAAATTATTGGCATGGATGGTCGACTTTTGAATACTACTTCCACAGTTTTCTGGGTTTGGATTGATGTAAGAGCCTAAAACTCTTCTCTCCTCCCCAGCATGATTTTCTCGACCTTCTCTGCCATGGTTGTGAGCCTCTTCTTCATGATGGTTTTCCATGTTTTCTTCCATGTTTGGTTCAAAGTATTCCTCCTCTTCCTTGGCACCCACTACTCGTTTTTCTCTTGCTTCCCTCCTTAATCTAAAGAAGGTCCTCTCAGGTTCTGAATCAAAGGAAGTTGAAGCCCCGCTTCTTCTCCCTGTCATACAACCAACAAAGCACAAGCAAGGAAAATAGATGCAGGAAGTATTTCTGTTAGAATTACTGTTAGTGTGAGTGATGCAATATATCAAACAGTTAGTGGGTCAGTGAAATGAATTGTAAATAACTAAAAAAATGAAAAAGTAGGGGGAGGGGAAGAAATTAACTAAAATTGAAAGTAAATTACTCAAACAGAAAATTAAATCAAACAAAGTAAAAATGCTCAATCTAGTTATCCTCCAATTTAATCATTGTTGATTCAAAATCAATCCCCGGCAACGGCGCCATAAACTTGATACGCGGAAAATTTGTCTCGCAATAAATTTCTTTCGGAAAGTGTACCGAATTTGTCGTCAAGTAAAAACTCACAATAGAGTGAGGTCGAATCCCACAGAGATTGATTGATCAAGCAACTTTAATTAAAGGAATGTTCTAGTTGAGCGAACCAGAATTTGAGTTGGGAAGTGCAGAAAATTAAATGGCGGGAAAGTAAATAGCAGAAACAGTAAATGCTGGAAATAAAGAGCTGAATGTAAATGGCGGAAAGTAAATTGCAGAATCTTAAATGGGGATGGGGCAATCGCTCATAAAAGTAAATGGCAGAAATTAAAGAGAATGAGTAAGATCAAAAATGGGGAGTTCATTGGGTTCAGGAGATGTTGCATTCTCCGGATCAAGTTCATTTTCATCTCTTCCTCAATCAATGCATTCATTGATCTCCTTGGCAATCTTAAGTGATCGAATTACAATTCCTTGTAATTCAATCTCTCAAATCTTGATCAATAGCCAATTCCTTGGTCAATTGCTCATGAGAAGAGATGAAGTATGGTCACTGATTATACCACATGCATTTCCCAAATCAAGTGTTGGAAGGATTATAGTCACATATCCATCCACACCCAATTTGGTCCAGCATGAGAAAGCATTTCTAGCATGACCCCTTCATTCCTCTTTCAAGGTTCAGAAGAGATCCAAGTATGAATAGCTTCTTTTCCAAGATAACTACCCAATTGGATGAAGATCGAAAGCTTTCTAGTAAAATCAAGAGAAAAGATAGAAGAAGGAGAATGAAAACTAAAATTAATCCATCAAATTACAACAGAGCTCCCTAACCCAATGAAAGGGGTTTAGTTGTTCATAGCTCTGGAAAATGAAAACAAAGATGGAGAATACATGCTGAAAGTAAACTAGAAGTGCAGAGAAAATAAAATACAGAGAGTAATTCTAGGCCAAAGGCTCCCTAAAGTTTTCCAGCCCTCTAAACTAATTCAAAGTTACTCTTATATACTACTCTTCTGATCTTCTAGTTGGCTCTTCAAGTCTTGGGTATGGCCTTTTAGATCCTGAGTTTGAACCAGTTATCTTCATCATTGGGCTTAGCTTTGCTTGAAGAGAGAAAGTGTGAAGTAGGCAGGGACTTTTAGCTCAGGACGTTAGTGGTGTTAACGTTAAGTGAAAGTGTGAGTTCGAGAACGTTAGTGACAATCACCTTTTTCACTAACGTTGCTTACCCAAGTATGAGCCACGTTAACCTCAACGTTAGTGGCACAAACGTTACCACTAACGTTGCCTCTTGGTCCTTCGCACACGTTATTGGGACTTACCTTTCCCAATAACGTTGATAAACCTCCCCCTTCCCTACGTTAGAGTCCACGTTAACTTAGTTAACGTGGCTCTTAACGTAAGCTTGCCAATCCTTTGAGAACGTTAGTGACACTTACCTTTGTCACTAATGTTCCAATGTGCCCCTCTTTCTCACGTTAGAGTCCACGTTAACTAAGTTAACGTGGCTTCTAACGTAGTCATGCTAGCCATCTCCAACGTTAGTGACAAAGGTGAGTGTCACTAACGTTGGCTCATTACCTCTTTCTCCACGTTAGCTTCCACGTTAACTAAGTTAACGTGGGAGTTAACTAAGTTAATGTGGACGTTGCTCATGGTGGCTCTTGGTGGTTCACCCCAACGTTAGTGTCAAAGATAAGTGTCACTAACGTTGGCGACCAAATGCTCTCTCCACGTTAGCTTCCACGTTAACTAAGTTAACGTGGAAGTTAACTTGGCTTATGGAAGCTTGGCCAACGTTAGTGACAAAGGTGAATGTCACTAACGTTGGCTTCCCTTTTGCTTCTTAACGTTAGAAGCCACGTTAACTAAGTTAACGTGGCAACTAACGTGGCCAATTATGAGCTTGGTCTAACGTTAGTGACAAAGGAGAGTGTCACTAACGTGGGCTATGATGGCTTCGAGGGCGTTATTGGCAATTAATTTTCTCATTAACTTTGCAAGTTAGCTCCCATTCCACGTTAGAGGTCACGTTAGTTAGATTAACGTGGCTGCTAACATGGTTCTTCCTTGCTTCTTTTGTCCTGAAATCAAGCAATAAAGTGCATCAAAGTTCTAATCCAAGTCATGGGAAATGCAACATCCAATTTGTCATTAAATTCATGCAAAATCCTCATGAAATCATGTAAAGTGCACAATGTATGCTTGAATCAAGATGTAAGTGAATATCTACCCAAAAAGAGCTTATTTTCTAAGAAAATGCATGAAACTACCCTAAAAACAGTAAAGAAAAGGTCAGTGAAACTGGCCAAAATGCCCTGGCATCACGAATCTTCTTCATCTATTCGATTTACCAACCATCTCTAAATTTCACAATCGGAGATCTCTCTTGATGATACATGTCCTTGTAAAATTCCCTAATAGTAATCTTGATTCTAACTTGATTTCTAATCAACTTCCCATTAAGTACCAACGCCTCAATCCTATTGTTCCTCCTCCTTGCCGATGCCAAATTATAAAGTATCTAGTATTTTTGTTCATTTCCTTCGCATGCCTAAATCGCAATATCTGTTTTCAGTGCACTTCTTATTTTTATATACCATTTTTCGTAACAGCTAACTAATGTCTTCTTTTTTGCTTTTACTATACTATCATAAACTCCATTACTAGTCTTATCATCTATCTTCTTAATCTCATCTTCAAAATACTGAACCTTCTTATCCATGTTTGTTGTTGTTGTTGTTGTTGAGTCAAAACAGTATAGTCTTCTCTGAATATTACCGAAATATATCAATGGTTCTTCCATTAGCATTTCAATGTCAATCCCTTTTAAGTTACCTGCATGATTATTTTAGCTACTTATTATAGGTGTGACTATGACTAGTGAAATTAATCTCAACCGCATTTATCCTTAAAGCTTATTTTAGTTATCCTTCCAAATCTGTTGAATTGCGTAGCTTACTGGAATGCTTCTGTATATGTATATATATGCGTTTGCCTCTGTAAATTTTCCAAAATTTGCATTTATCAGAGTCAGCTAGGAAGTTTGATGGACACAAGTGAGCTAGTACTAATAACTCAGGAGTTAATCAATATGTATAAGATAACGGAAAAAGATATATATAGACACACACACAATTTTATTTATATTTATTTTAGTATATATCTTCGTATTTTTATCATCTCTCGACCACTAAATAAAATCATATTATCATTATATCTCATGTATGTTAACATATTTGTCACGGCCTTGTTTGATTAAAAAAAAAAAAGAATCTATAATTATTAAAAATCAGATACTAAAATAATTATTATGTACTTGTGTTATTTTACATTTTTTTAACAAAATAATTAGTCACTTAAATAATATTAAATATTAAAATAATTAAATTTAACTTACTAAAATAATGAAACTTTTGTATTATACTATAATTATTTTTTTCAAAAATGGCAAATAATATATATATATGCATTGATTAATTTGATTCCTAGTTTTTAATATTCATATAGCATAATTGACAAATGGAGATCAACAAAAGTACAACTATAACTACGTTGAATACCTCAAATGATAATAAAACTTTTATCCAAAGAACGTTGGGGATCTAGACCCTGTAAGGGATCATTGTCCAATCCTACATATTATTAGTAATGATAAAAGTATCTTAATCATTGTCCAATCCTACATAGAGATTAAAATTTTTATTGTTAATAGTAATAATTTAAAAAAAGTCAATAAAAACCCAAAAACTTTAACAAAAATGATAAGAAAAATGAAATATATTCATTTTAAAATTTAACAATTTTACACCAAGTAAATGCGTTTGTTCCAATTTGGTTTTTGTAAATGAAAAAAAACTCTTTTTTCTAAAATGAAAAAATAGGTTTAAGCTAGGAATTGAATTTTCTCTATAATTTACTTGTATATTTTAAATAATTATTCAAGTTGATTGTCAAATACAGAAATCAATTTTTTTGTGATATTTGTGAACAATATGAACTTACGAATACTACTTTAGCGATTTATACATAAAAATAATACAAGTATATACATATATAAAGTGACAGATAAAATGATCTTGAAGTGTTGGATGGGTGGCGTTGATGCACATGAAGAACAAAGGGCTTAGCATCAATCAACAACATTGTATCATAACCTACGGCGAATAGGGACAAGTATACGTGGTTGTGACGAAATGGTTGAGTAAGAGTGAAATCAGGCCAGTAGTGGAAAAGAAAATAATGTATTGTAATATTTATTTAATTTAATTTCTTATTAAATTTTTTGGATGCTTGCATTTTGCTCTGCCCTCAGCTCACTCATCTTTCAGCATCACCTATTTTGTGCAAAAATAAGAACACCCCATGGTAGTTCCCACATACCTTTCACAACTCCATAATGGTGGAGCCCACAATTTTCTTCTTAGGTTTATATAATATATAATATGTAATATATGATATGAGTGGTGTTATTTCTAAATTAACAGCTTACATCTATTCGAATGTAATTCAAACACCTATAGATTTTAGTTATGCGAGTGTAAAATTGACCTTTTGTCTTTACCAATAGTAGTAGATGCATTCTCAAATATTATTTCATTTGACACTTACATAAATTAAAATTCATATTTAATTTATTTGACTTGTAATCCACGAATGTCATTGATTAATAAGCATAATCATTATCTTAAAATATAATATCTCGTAAGATAGAGAGTGCTAATTTTTATTCTTATAAAAATATTATTTATATATTAAAATTAATTATTAAAATTAATTATTATATATTTATGTATAAATATATGTATAATTTAATTTTTTTAATATATATTTTATATTTTAATATATATTTTATTTTAATAACTAATTTTAATATACACCTAACGTCGTTATTAATCTTATACATGACAAAAACAAATGCACATAATTTAAGATAACAATTAGTCTTTTTTTTTTCTATTTAAAATTGAGGAAATTAATATTTTATTTATGAAAAATAACGAGTTTATCTCATTTTAATAGTTTTGAGTTTAAATTATGTTGAACAAAAAGAATTGAATAAAGAAAATTAGATTATATTACAAGTGACAACTATAAATCTTTAAAGAAAATTAATCAAATTCTTAAAATAGAATCTGAACAATGATAATAAAAAATAATCATAATAAGAAAGTACTTTATCCCTTTTCTTTTCTTTATTTATTTTTTAAGGAAAGAGATAAATGTAGCCAATAAAATATATAAACACTCATTAGAATAGAAAAGGAGAGGCTTATATAAAGGTGGGTAAGGCGTGTGGGGCTCTTGAGTCATTACAAGCTTAGTGTTGGTTGAGACTTTTGCATTAGTTTTTGAAAGTTTGCATTGGTTTAGCTAAGCTACCTTATTATTATAGCTATCTACCTAGTGTGGAATAGTGTGTGAGTTTGTGTTTGATTTGTGTAAAGTGAAGTGGTAAAATGGGAAGGCAACCTTGTTGTGACAAACTTGGTGTGAAGAAAGGACCATGGACTGCTGAGGAAGACAAGAAGCTTATAAACTTTATTCTCACAAATGGTCAGTGCTGCTGGCGTGCTGTGCCCAAGCTGGCCGGCCTCCGCCGATGCGGCAAGAGCTGCCGCCTTCGCTGGACTAATTACCTTCGCCCGGACTTAAAGAGAGGACTCCTCACTCAGGCAGAGGAGCAGCTTGTTATTGATCTTCATGCCCGTCTTGGCAACAGGTTATTATTGTCTTTTTCTTTCTAAATATAACTTGGCCTTCATGCATTGTATTGGTTTTCTGTTTTTTGTTTCTTTAACTATATTCAATATCAACTTTGTTCTTTCCTTTATTTGGATGTTTATATATTTTATGGAAGATAATTTCTATTTTAATATCTGAAATTGATGGAATGAATAAATGTGTTTTTAAGTTTTTTAAAATGACCAATTAAGTTTGTATTTTTAAAAATATATTTTTTTATGTTTTTTTTAAAACCTTTCATCTCACAATCTTGAAAGTAATGCTCGTATGAATTATATCCTAATATTATAACGACTAATTAAAGTTGACACCTTTTAGTTGTGGTCAATATGGTATTCGAAAATAGTTTATACGATTTAATTGTTGTCTATCAATTTTAATTTAATTAAGTCTTGTAAATTATTTTCACATATGCATATTGATCACAATTAAAAGGTGGCTATATCAAGTAGTCTTTCAGTATTAATAAAATTTAACCGTACATCTTAATATCACATGGAGACAAAAATTTGGTTAACAAGAAGTAAAGTATACACTTCAGCAGGGTGTGCAGATGAAATGTCCATACATGGTTGCCAAATGATTACTATATTGGACCTGACATTCTATGTTGAAGAATAAAAATAAATAACTTCTAATTAGTTGCAAGATGTATGAATCTCAACAACACTAATATTAAAAAGAAGTTGAGTCATTGCTTAAAGCAATTACATGTTGAATTTGACTAGTAGATATCTTTAAGACCAAGAAAAGCCTAAAAATAACATAAATACATATCATGGTCTTTGAATTTTGATACATTTTTTTATTGATGTCTCAATAGGTGGTCCAAGATTGCAGCAAGGTTACCAGGAAGAACAGACAATGAGATCAAGAATCATTGGAACACACACATCAAGAAAAAGCTTCTTAAGATGGGGATTGACCCTGTCACTCATGAACCTCTCAATAAAAAGGAAAGTTCCTCCCCTGAAGACCAAAAGAATTTGCAACAACAAGAGCCTAAGGAAGGTAATAATGGGGATCTCAACTCTGAGGAAAATAATTCAAATTCATCATCCCCAACTGAAAATTCTTCTTCAGGAGAAGAATCTCTTTTGCTAGATAGAATTTGCAGCGATGATTCTCTAATGATGGATGATTTATGGATGGATCATGAAAATACACTAGTGGATGCATTGTTATGGGACACTACCCCTAAAGTGGAGGGCACAAACACAAACACAAACAATGTTGACATGGGACTCACAGTGCCATCTTGGGAGGATAATAACAATTATGCTTGGTTATTGGACTTTGAGGACATTGGTGTTCATGATTTTGGTTTTAATTATTGTTTCAATGAGATAGATCATTCAAATGCAATGCAAACTATAGGGAGTGAAAGAAAAGGGTCATTAGCGTGATATGGCAGAGCAAGGACAAAAAGGTAATTTGGCTAAGCTGTGAAAATATGTACATGTCACTAAATACCATGGCCTAAAGTTTTCTTGTTCTTGGTGTTGAATTTTTAATCTTTCTGAGTTTTTGGAAGGTTGGAAGGTGAAGAAGCTTTCCTCTCTTATGAGTTTCCTTTAATTTACCCAACCGAAAAATAAAAATGATAGCAAACCAATCACCAAAATGTAACTTTACTTCTTCCTCTTCTAAATGTTGTAAAGATGTAACCTTTTATGTGTAAGCAGTAGGGACGTAACACAAGGGAAATGTCAAATATTGGGCTATAAAACCTATTGTACAAAAGATGTTACTTTGAAAATAATGGTAAAAATTATTATTTTTTGTTGTTTCCCTTCATTCATTTCCAAGTTTATTTCACATTTCGGAAAGTTTGAAGACATATCATATTCTTAATAAGATATTATACGGTAGACTCATGTGTAATTTTTATAAGAAGTAAATAGTTGAAAATCGTTAAGTGATTTGATATATTTAACTAAATTATCATCTAACAATTTTTAGTTGTAAATTTAACATAAAAACAACTGCATATAAATTTTTACTTATTTATACGCATACATTTCTTTTTCTTTCCTTTTATTTTAAGAATGTATATCTCTTATAAAATCTTTAATGTTCAAACAAAATTATCCCTAATGAGAAGATGGTTAAAAATATAATATTTTATATATTTCTTCTTATTAGTTTAAATTTTTTAAAAAATTAGTGTTTATACTTGGCCCAAAACATAAGTCAGGCCCAAAAACAGAGAAAGTCCAAATCATAGCTACCCATAATTGACCTCTGCGCAGGTCGGACTGAAGCACTGTACGGTAATCCCTTCACTCCCAAAGGAGATATAACTAATCCCTAATATCTCTCACCCACTTCTAAAAGAGGGATCTCAACAACCCTAAGATAAAGGAACGGTTATCCACCACCAGAAGTGGAACTACTCCAACGATAGTTATTAGCTCATCTCCTATAAATACACTGATACCCTTCAGGTATACTTAAGTTCTAATACACTTAAACCTGCTAAAACTCTTACTGACTTAAGCATTGGAGTATTTTGTAGGTATCCCCCCAACCTTCTCACAAACAACTTGGACGACGGCCACAGAATGTGAGATAAGTCAGAATATGCTCCATTGAGAATTTGGGCCTCACATATAAGCCCAAAGGCAATCTAGTTTCAGGTAACCCTCGGAATAAGTAGTATAATTATACAGTATTAAAATTTCTATAACTTAAAGAAAAAGAAAGATTATAAAAAATTTGTACAAACAAAAAAAAATGCTCTTGCATGAGAAGTGGTATAATGGCAATGCCCATAATTTCAAAATTGAAAGGGCAGAGAGAAGTCAATGAACAGAGAGGTGGAGATGATTAATAACTAATAAGGATGGTGCATGTAGTGATGGCAGAATCACATTTTGACATGCTAATGAAGCAACAATAGTACGTGCTTGAACTGTTGTTCATCGTGTCCACAGACCACAATAACGCTCAGTTCCTTTTCATGTTTGTCCCCACTCATTAATTTGCTACTTCAACTTCATCATCATTCTCTTTTCTTCAATCGTGTAAGAAAGTTATGGCCATTTTCTCGAGGGGATCATACAAGATCAAGATATACATATATAGAAAAGGAAAGCTATTTGAAATCTCAGGTTTAAATTTATATTGTTAGAATATAATTAGGATCAATTAGGATGAATTAGCATTATTTAGCATATTTGAATATTTATTATAGAATATTACACCTTTATTGTTACGATTCTCTTAGTCCCTATAAATACCGTTTGATATTGTATCATTCCAGACAACTTGTAAATATTCAGATATGCTAAATAATGCTAATTGATCCTAATTGATGCTAATTATATTCTAACATATATCAAACAATAATGTAACAAATCTAAGATGAAATAGAATATAAATGTATGTATAGTACTATATATATTGATAATTTTTCATTTGCAAAATGCTGTCCAGAAGAAACGATTGATAAAAACCATGTCTTCCCTTAAATCATGTAGAAGTTAGAATAACAGAGTAATGTTC
The DNA here is from genome assembly GCF_003086295.3 of Arachis hypogaea. Classification (NCBI taxonomy): domain Eukaryota; kingdom Viridiplantae; phylum Streptophyta; class Magnoliopsida; order Fabales; family Fabaceae; genus Arachis; species Arachis hypogaea. The sequence goes on along the minus strand of NC_092046.1, from coordinate 62,240,774 downwards.
TATCCTAAAATTTTTGTCTCTCCTATTTCGTTTATATAAAATTGACTAAGGGATTAGCTATTAATTAGGTTAAAGAGAAATTGAATCACTAAGAAATTGGAGTTTGATTACTAATAATTTGCATAAAAGTATTTTCATATGATTAAGGTGGAAAGTGAAAAGTATTAATTCAGAAGTGTTGACATCTCCAAAACCTTAACTTTCTTAATCATATATTCTTCTTCAATATTCACTATTTGCTTTTGGTTAATTATTGTTTATGCTTGAATCTTTCAAAATCCTAATTTGATTGTCTGATTGGATTAATCGATTGAGCATTACTTGCTTAATTCGTCACTCCTCATGGGATCGACATTCACTCACCGTGAGTTATTACTTGATATAACCCGGTGCACTTGCCGGTGTTTTGTGGTTTGTAAAATCTGCATCAGCGTTCTAGTGATCTTTCTCTCTCAGCTTTCTTGGGTTCTCGGATCCGAGTTCGCCATCTCGGATGGCTTTTTCGAGAGCGTCCTTTAGGTCGAAGCAATCTTGGGTTTTATGTCTGTATCCTCGGTGGTAATCGCAGTACAGACTCTTGTTGCCGCTTGTCCGTTCCCTAAGTTGCCGCGCCTTCGGAAGGATGCCTCGTTTCGCTATTTGGTGATAGATTTCTATGATAGGGGTGGGTAGGGGGTGTAGTTTGTGAACTTCCCTACCATGGGTGTAAGTTGAGGGAAACAGATTTGAAGTGTTATTTCGGAGTATCCTTCGGTGGTGGGTTGCTACGAGGTACCGTGCTACCATTTATTGGCGGCCACGACTTAGCTTACCTCTTCGCCATTTATGTATTCTCTCACAATGTTTTGGATTTTGTGCATGGTCTAGACTAGCTTGGGGGTGACGTACTTCTGGAAATCTTCGTTCATGAGACCATTGTTAGATAGAGACTGGTTACTAAGTCCGTGAGTCCATCGACCGTTAGGTACTCATCGTTGAGCCTGTCGAGATATTTTTTCGTGGATTCGTCTTATCTTTGAGCGATACCGAGAAAGCTGATTGGATGGTTTGCTTTGGTGATCCTGTGGTGAACTGGGCCACAAACTTCCTAGAGACGTCGTCAAAACTGGCTATGGAGCCGTTAGGGAGGACGTTGAACCATTTGATTACAAGGCCGGCCAGGGTTACCAAAAAGGCTCTGCATCGAACCGCATCGGCGGCTCTTTCCAAGTTCATCCTGGCCTCAAAAACCGTTAGGTATTCCTGGGGGTCTCTGGTGCCGTTATACTTCATGCCGGTGGGTTTGTCAAAACCTTTTGGGAGTTTAGCTTTCAAAATTTTCTCGGTGAACAGGGTGGCTCCTATTATCACATGCTCGCTTCGTGTTTGATTGACATCCCGGCGGTGTCTTCGGTCGTCCTCGTCGCGTCGCCGTTCCGGATTCCTAGAGATGCTGCAGTTGCGTTGTTTTCCATGTCGTTCTTCGAGTGACCTGTCGTTTCTGGTCTCACGATGCTATCGGGTTGTGAAGGTTACTTGACTTGCGTGTTCTGGGTGATATCGCTCCTTGAACATGACTCAGCCCTCGAGATTTTGCACTCTAAGGCAGAGCACTTGGATTATCTGGATTGCTTTTTCTCCTAGGCCGTCGGGCGCTCGGGCTTCAGTGGGCTGGCGGTTGTCCTCCTTCTATTGCCGCTGGACTGGAGTTGGTTGGCGGTACACGGTGCTGGTTATCCTCCCATGGGTGGGAGGAATGCTATCCCTAAGTTCGAGTGTTGGGGTTCGAGGATTGCTCCTCATTTCCCATCATGCTGCCACGACTTGGCAGTCTCCACAGATGGTGCCAATGTACTAAATGTCTCTGGTATGGGTAGTGAGATGGATCGGGACTCGCGAGTCGAGGCGGTTGTCGGATCATCTGATTGAAGCGACGAGGATGATACCTGCAAAGACACTCCGAAGCCCAAGTCTGAATAGATCTAAGAGGTATATGCAAGTGGAATGAGTAACGTACTTGAGGGGTCTCTGTCTTCCATTTATATGGCTTGGGGTAGTTATCTTATGTTATCCATTAAAATAAGAGGGATATTTGATTTCAAATGTTGGTTAGGAATTGTAGAGCCGGTTTGGACTGCAAAGAGGAGGTCGGGGCCTAGGTACACGGCTCGGAGGTTGCTCCGAGTTGGGAGACCCAGAAACCGGGTCTATAACATGTTACATGTATTTTATATTATAGTGGTTAATTTTAATGACTAATTTTAGTGTATATGATTATATATAATCATATTAAAGTGTGAAAGTGTACCAAAAAAATTATTACAGTGTGAAGCATTGGAACTCAGAGCAACTCCAAAATGCATGGATCACAATACAAGATTACAAGGTATGTAAAACTGTTTTACATACCTTGTAATCTTGTATTGTGATCCATGCATTTTGGAGTTGCTCTGAGTTCCAATGCTTCACACTGTAATAATTTTTTTGGTACACTTTCACACTTTACTAAAACATGTCTGCTAAGGAGATTCGTGATGATTGATGAGGATTCTTCTATCTACATACATCTACAAATGTTGAAGGTCAGAAGCAGTTTGTGTGTGGATCGGAAAGGTTTTCAAGTTTGCATCAAATTAAAGCTTCGAAAGCATGAACATGATTCATTCTTTTGTTTACGAGGTGTTATATTCAAGGAATTGTGTCCAATAATGTAAAATCATAATCACCTATGGGTGTATGTGGTTCAAGGATTAATTTTTATGTCTAGGAATATCATTATTAGGAATATAATTCCTTGGAATAATATTACCAAGTATATAATATTCCTATGTTTGGTTTGTAAAAATAAAATCTATGGAATATTAATAATATGCTTAGGAATGTTTTAGTTTTTGTTTGGTTCATATTTAATATATTTGGAAATTGTGAATACTTTGTCCAAAATACCTTTATAATTTTTAATTAGAATATTAATGATTAAATTTAGCAAATATATAATAAAATATAAATATAATAAAATAAAATATTTTTAATTAAATTTTTTAGACTCTAATTTTTAAATAAATATAAATATAATAAAATATTATTTTTATTTTATTTTTAAATTTATTAAAATACCCTTAATATCAAATATCTTTAATTAAAATTATTATTAATTCTAATTTTTTTTTAAATTTACTAAAATATCCCTAATAACAATTATCTTTAGTTAAATTATTATTGACTCTAAATTTTTTAAATTTACTAAAATATCCCTAATATCAAATATCTTTAATAAAAATTATTATTAATTCTAAATTTTTTTAAATTTACTAAAATATCCCTAATAACAAATATCTTTAGTTAAATTATTATTGACTCTAAATTTTTTTAAATTTACTAAAATATCCCTAATATCAAATATCTTTAATTAAAATTATTATTGATTCTAAATTTTTTAAATTTACTAAAATATTCCTATTAACAAATATCTTTAGTTAAATTATTATTGACTCTAAATTTTTTAAATATCCATAATTGAACTTATATAAAACAAATCTCAATGATTCTAACCATATATGTATTAAAAAGCTTTACTATTATCTAAATTAAAGTTACAGAGAAGTTTCAAAAGTTAAAATTTACTAACAGACGCACAACACTTGTACAAGAACACAAACACATCAATAAAATGAAATCAATGTTACGACAGACAGCCTCACACATAGAAAAATAATTACAATTATCGAGCGTAATGTCTTCTCCTCCATTGGTTCCACATTTCTTGTGCAAGTTGATCTTTGCATCTACCCCAAGCATCACTTGTCTCAATATGGTGGAAAAATATATTAAGCTAGTAAAATGAAATAAGAAAATCTTCACAACTCATGAACTGCATTCTTGTGATACCTACTAAACCCGATGCTATGAGTAGATCACATGTAATTCAGATTCCACCATTCTAGCATGTGTAAGAAGATTAACCTGATCAAAATCTTGAAGCTGTTTTACAGCCTTAGCAATTTCTTCCTGATTTTTCTCGTTTCACTTTTTCTTTCTTTCTTTCTGCCTGTGAACATTTCATAAGAAGAAAAGTGAAATTAGATCCATTTACCAAGGGTAAGAAACCAAAAAGAAGACTCAATATTTTTCAAGATTGTGATTCTACCTTCAAACGAGAAGTCAATTCTACTGTAAAAAGCTCAAAGAAATTTGTAACCAACATGCCATTCACCAAACATGATTTCAAATGCTCAATTGTCTAAGTTAGGGTGCAGCAGCAGGCTTCCAGTACTCTAATTCCATAATATTTGTTTTCAAACATTTTACATGTTTGATATCAGTTAGTAATAGCTTATGTTGTTTTCTCCTTTATTCAACATGACCATTTTTGTGCTAGAAATTAAAAAATGTTGCTGGATTCTTCATCACTCTACAATCTGAGTATTGAATTAGTTTATGTAACAAAGATGGTTATACTTATATGACGTGGTTTAATTTTTATTCCTTAATGGAAATCTATATGTTGCAGGGCTTCATACGAAAAGAAACTTTGAATCCAAAACAATGGATTATACCGGGTGATAAGTCAGACAATCTCTCACTTAAAGAAGTGTGTGCTTCTAGTGTGCTTCTAGCAGAACCAGAGTGTATGCTTGTGGAAGAAAAACAAACATGGAGAACAAGGTTAGTTGCTGATGTTGTTGAGGCACTAAAATGAGCTCTTTTGGATGTATAAAATGAGCTCTTTTCAAAAGCTTCAGATTTGGAGAACCATTTAGCTCAGGAGTTTTAAGCTTAGCAATGAAACAAGTAACATAGGCCTATAGAAAAACCTGTGTTAAGAGCTATAAGGACTAAGAAGAAGAAGTGTTGTGGGAATGCAAAGGGAAGAGCGGTAATAGTTCAGGTGGGTCAGAGCCACTGGATGTTGCTTTAGGACGAACAGGGTACAAATAGAACCCTTTCTCCGCAATGGCAGCATACTCTTCCTCTTCCTCCTCCAGCGGAGACACAAATGAAGAAGGGGCAACCATGAACATCTTTTTCCACACCTCAGCCACATTAGCCCAAAACTATAGCCAACATAATGAATATTCCTCTAACCAATTGATGAATATTCATTATGATAACACCAGAACATACAAGTATACCAGAACATGCACACCAAAATACATTTTAAAATTGGAAAATTAGATCCCACAGATCCAGTAGCTGAAAATTAGATTGCCACCAAAACAACTTTACATTGTTACTAGTATGTAAAATTCATGAAGACAACAAGAAAAAGAAGAAGAGCAATAGTAATGCAAGCTTAGTAGTGCATTGTAGCATGACTCATGAAGTACACAGCATGAAAAGCCAAATTAAGACAAGATTAAGCATGTGAAAATATGTTTTTGTCAGATTCAAGCCAAATTAAGCATGTAAAAATATGTCACAAGCTTAAACTCTTTATTGAGGCAAATCATCAAACATGTTGTTTGCATACAACATAATCACAGAGAGCATATAAGAAATCAAGCAAAATAAAAAATAACTAATCAAATTAGCAGTCTATTGCAGAAAATTAGTGTAATATGATGTAGAAAGCATAAAAAGAACCCAAACCTTGATGACAGATTCAAAGAGAATTCACAGAGAGAAGCAATGCGAACATAAACTCGAAGAAGAGAAGGAAATCAGTCTTCCGTTTAGGGTAACAGTGGCGCCGACGTAGCTCTGATGACGGTGGTGTTGGTGAAGCCTCCACTGATTTGGGAAAAAACTCAAACCTTAATATGAGATTCGAAGAAAATTCATAGAGAAAAGCACTGCGAACATGAATCGGAGAAGAGAAGGAGATGAATCTTCTGTTTAGAGTAACGGCGGCGCCGGTGCCGGCTCCGGTGGCGGTGGCGATAGTGAAACTCACTGAGTTGTGGAAGAAACAACTCTGCTAGGGTTTCAATCTTCAAAGAAAAATGAAGAAAAAGGTGAAACTAAGTATTAAATAACAGGGATAATTTAGTCTTTTTATTTTATTATTTGCATTCCATTCCCATTGGAATGAAAGATAACCAGCGGGAGATGGGAATTGAATTTGTGGTAATTCAATTCCAAGGAATAAAAGTTACCTTGGAATGTTTTTTTAAAGTTTGAACCACACATAGGAATTTCATATTCCCATTTTAAAATTTTTGGGAATGTTCTTTAATTCCCCCAACCATACACACCCTATATGTCATCAGCCACTCGGTGGTTTGAAGCATGTAGATAAAATTTTTAACACTAAAACTCCCAAATAACACGAGACATTTTTTTAAAGGAAAAAATTTTATTTATCTCAATTTTGTAAGTGTTGAATCCTTATTTACGATATAAGATTTTTTTATATGAATTGTCTTAGTTTTTTATTTATTATTTTATATGTTTAATTTTTTTTCTTTTTATTACAATCATTGTCAAGTATCAACCTTTCTTTTTTTTTTTTCTATTTTATGGCATTTAAATTTGAATTTCTTATTTAAAAATTGATTTCATATTTTTTATATTTTATATTCTATTTTATATTTTTATCAGTCGGTATGTAAAAATGAGTTAAATAGTAAAATTCGTAAAAATATCTTTAACTTAACATTTAATTTCACACACATAACATCTATAATTTCACACCCATAAGATTCATAATTTCATATTAATATTATTCATAATTTCATATATATAATTTTTATAATTAATGTGTTTTTACAGTTAATATTACCCAATTCTAAACTATGTATTTTTTAAATTATTTCACATATGCATCAATAAGTTATGATTTCAAATTATTTTATAATTTAATTATATTTATATGTATGCTTATTTATCAATTTTAATCTAATTAGTTAATAATTATATTTAAATATTTATTTCATAATTTTTTGACATTTTATTTTTATTTTTTATTTTATAACGTATAGTCTTTATGTATAATATGAGTTGTATAGTAGAATTATTAAAATATCTGTAATTTAACATCTATAATTTTATATGTATAATATCTATAATTTAAACGTATAATATTCATACTCAACGAATTGAGATTGATTTATTATTTATTTTTTTATTCTACAGGTCATAAAATAATTTTTTTTATGTTTTTGATTTCTAATAAATTAAGACTAATCGAATTTGATTTTTTATGTTTTTGATTTCTAATAAATTAAGACTAATCGAATTTGAGATATTTGGATTTTTTTGTAAAATATGTTGTGGTGATTTGAAAATTTTTATTTGGAATAAAGATGGTATAATTGTTGGATGTAATAAGGAGGGAAAGATTTTTAAGGTTTGACTCACATAAAATTTGGATTAATTTTTGGTGTAATTGGATAAAAAAAAATATTTATAAAAGAAAATTAATTGGATCAATCTATTCTATTATATAAAAGTCGGATTTCTACACTTAATGATGGAGTTGACATGGCATGCTTCTGAGAGTATTTTTCGATTTATTTTTTTTAACTCATTAAATACAAGTTAATACGGTGAATTAATTATAGCAACTAATTAATTTGATTATATATTTAAATATCACACAATTTATTATAATTTATATCAAACAATTAATTGTTAAAGTGTTTTTCAATTTATTTCTTTAATTCATTAAATATAATTCATTACAATAAATTAATTATATCAACTAGTTAATTTGATTAGATATTTAAATATCACATAATTTATTATAATTTATATCAATTAATCAATTATAATTCATTATATCGATTATTTTAATTTGTTAATTTATAAGGTGCATATTAAAATAGATAATTTATTATTTATTCTAATTCAATATAATAAACACAGATTAATTTAGTTAAGAAAATCATTGTTTCCTAAGAGAGTATTTCTCTATTTGTCTTTTTAATTCATTAAATTTAATCAACTATTTTTTTATTTATTTTTTTGAATTCAATAAGTTAAATCAAATCAATTATACTAATTATTTGTATTAACTAATTAATTTGATTAATTCTTAAAAATATTTTTATTTGATTTGTTTTATTTATTTAAATATATTAATTATAACTAATTCATTATTTAATTTTATTAGAAAAAATATTAAATTTTATTTCTAATATAAAAATATTAAATTTTATTCCTTCTATTTTTATTTTATCATTATAAAAGGTCATATATATTAGAAGAGGATCTCATTTTTTTATCAATGACTCTTTTATTTGATAGTTTTTACAACAATTTTTTTCTTCTTATGAAACGTCGTGGCAAGAGGACAATTATCGGCTTATCGTGGATACAAACCACTAGATCCTCCAACTCCCATTCGGAGCTATATATAATATGTTAACCATGAAGTATTCATTGACCATAGTTGACAAATTCTCAAGTTGGAGTTTATGAAATGTTTGTCCCTGACAATTTTAACATGGATTATGAACATTGAAAATGTGTTGGGATAGAAATTCAATGGCAAAATATTCAAAATATTATAGATATAAGATCAATCTATAGAGGGTAAGAAAAATCACTTTTGAAATGTTAATCCGAATTATATAAATTTATCGTTGTCATTATCTTTATTTTATAATTATTTTTTGGTCTCTGGATTTACTGCAACTATAAAAGAATTGAATATATAGATCATGAATGTGGTTAGTTTCAATAGATACTCCAGATACACTTCCTATTATATATGAACGCCATCTTTTTGGCATGTATTATGATTGATGTAAATCGTTTAGCACTTATCCTAGGTCCTATGATTTTCTCCATGTAGATTATCTGTTTTCAAGACTCAAGAAAATGTGTATATAATTATTTTATTTCTCATTCATCAAAATTAATAGTTTGTCAGATCATGTCAACAGACAATAATTATCTGTGTCATTTTGCTAATATATTTATTAGTCTGTTAGGTATAATTTTCAAGTTATTGTGGCTAAGACTGATCAAATTCTGAGACCCGAAAGTACGCTTATTGTTCGAGACACTGCTGAGGTAATTAATGAGCTTGAGAGCATGGTGAAGTCTATGAACTGGGAGGTTTGCATCACTTACATTAAAGAAAATGAGGACTTTTTAGGTGTTCGAAAGTCTACGTGGTGGCCTACAAAGATTGTGACACTCGAATATGTTGTTTGATTGACAGAATGGATAAGTGAATTTTAAATTATGACTTAGAAAAATTTTTGTGTAATTGTACTTTCACATTTATCTATGTATCATAGTAGTTAGACATTCATGTATTTGGCTTTTTTTTTATTTGGTTATTGATTTCGATCTCCATTTAAAGATTGGTGTATTTTGCTATAACATGGTGATATAGATAAAAAAATTTCATCACATTCTTAAAAATGTAGAGGTTCTCACCATAGAAGCCAAATAATTAAGATTATGGACTGTTGTATAACGAAGTAGATAGTATTTATGTAATTCAATATTTCTAAAGGAACAATATATTGAGAAACATAAACTAAAAAAGTTAGAAGAATTAGTATATATAAAAATTGAAGAAAAATTATTAAATTATATAGTTTAAAAATAAGGCCATTTAAATTTATAGTTAAATTTTTTCAATTTATATTTATAATCCAAACTTATCAATAATTTATAATATGATTTCACAAGTTATAAAATGTGATATTAATCATTGTTATATATACGAAAAATGTGACTCATTTTGTAACACCCTCACTATCAGAAGTCACGCTTCCGGCTGCGCCACTCTGATAGGAAGAAGTATTACGACTACTTTACATACTAAATACTAAAATAGGAGCCTGTGACTCGACACTGTATCGCTGATTTCTTAGAAAACCAAAAATAAACACTTTATCTTAAGAAAAATACAAACAGGCATAGATTCATATACAAGACTCCTTACATAATAACTCATAATATAATATACATATAAAACATACAATTCCTATCCCTCTTACAAACTTGTAGTAACAAGGACGAGGGGAGAAAATATCTAATTAATACAACATCTTATAAACCAAACGCAGTATAACTCTTTTTAATGCTTCTTCATCCGGTTCCTGAAAAGGTAAAGCTATAGGGGGGTGAGAACCTAACCACACGGTCTCACCACGCAGTTTCAAAGTTGTCATAAGAAGATATTTAATAAGAAAATTGTTTTCAAGCTCAGTGATTATCATTGCCTTATGAATCTTTTAAAAACCAGTAGGTAATCATTCAAAACCTTTTCAAAGAAACGTTTAATTTATCAAAAATCTGAAACCTTTCCTTTCTTATAAGAAAAATCTCAATAAGAAACCTACCGTGCAATCAAACAACACAATCATTAATTCAGCACCAAAGTTCATTCTCAAATGTAGCACGCCAGGACAAACACAGGCAAGACAGATAAGGAAAGCACAAGTAGGTAGCAGTTACAGCAAATAGTTCAAGTAGCAGTTAAGAATAGTTTAGCAATTAGGCAAACCAAAACAAGTTCAAACCCAAACAAAGCATACAAATGCATATGATGCATGCATATCCTATGGCTGATGAGGCTCATCTGTCGGTTATCCAGCCAACCCGACAAGTCTGAATTGTCCTTAGACTGTCCCCCGACATGCATCCCCAAGAGTCTATGCATAGTTTTTTCCCAAATAATCAATATTGCTCAATGGGGATAACATTCCCGGGAATTTATATAGTGCCCGGTTACACTTATGTCGTAGGGTCAACAGAGTATCGAGTTTTCAACCTGGTACACGTGGTGGCAAGCCACGGCACTTAATCCAGGGAACCTCGTATATCAGATATTTCAAATTCATAAGCCACATAAATAATTCATTCATCATTCATCAATATCTAAGCCATTCTTAATATCATCATCATTCGTCAATGCATATCCCATTTCCAAATTCATTCAAAAATCATATTTCAAATCAATCCTCATCATCCTTCTTTCCGTTAATCAACAATCTCAATTCAAAACATAATTCTTTTTTTTTTAAATAAATCAATCCGAAACAAATAACATTTAAGAACTAAATCTTTTTAAACAATTACTTCAAACAAAACTTCCAATTTTATAAAATTTCGGCAACATCTCCTCTAAAACTCGGATTCTGCCACCGTGTTCGGGTCCCAACCAAACCAAACCAAACACCTGTTAATCAGTCAAATCACTTCCAACAACCATTATCACAACAACAGTACTCAACCCAAAGAAATTACAAAATCCAGAATTCAATCAACCAATCCTATAAATCACAATTTAAACCGACTTCAACCAACAGCATCAATCAATAGTTAAGAATTCTCGGTCTTCTCAAACAGTTTCAAACCAAACCATTCCCTCAAACACTTTTCAAATCATTTCCAAAATAGCAAATCATTCTCAATAAATAACCCGTTTTCAAATATCAAGTCTTTTCCAAGTTTATTTTAAAATCAAATTCCAATATCAAATCGGGTTTAATATCAAATCAAACTAATGATCTCATTCAACCAAAACAACTCAATTCAATTCATAAGACTCACGAAATCACAAAAATGTATTTTACGCATTAATATCGATTTATAACAACCCTGTAATGTAAAATAGATTTAAGAAAAACCCCTACCTCAACTAGCTGAATTCACACAGGTTAAACATAGTAACTCCCTTCCCTTTCTGTTTTATGGCAGCAGCAATGATTCCAATGTGACCGAACCGGTGGCAGCAACACCCATTTTAATTTTTCAAACAGACCTTAGCAGAATTAAAATAGAGACATACGCGGTCATAATTAAAAGATCATAGCAGAGGAATAAAATGGCAGCAAAGCAAGGATAGAGGAGTTACATATTCAGTGGAAAATGGCAGTTCTAATTCGAAGACAAGAACAGAGGAGGCTATGGTGGATCCTTCTGGTGGCAGCTTGGACGGCGGTAGAGAAACTCATGGTGACCATATAACCTGGCACAGTCAACCTCAGCGACAATTCTCACGGTAAAGGTAAACTTAACGAATAAAGAAGCTGAAGCAGGGTTAGGGCTTACCAACAGACACAGGCTTGGAAGGCGGTTTCCGCCGTCAACAGCAGCGGCGAAGAGCTCTGGCAACGCAGCAGCTGCGCGGGCAGGACGACGGTGAGCCCAGCAACGCGGCAGCGACGGCAGCTCCGCGACAGTTTTCCTCGCGTGTTCTCTCTTTGCGCTTCCAGTGGCGGTGGCAAAGACGGGTTTGGCGGCGGAGATCCGACGAAGCTAGCGGCGACGGGCTTCCCCTCGGCGACAGCAGCAAGTTCGATAGTGATGCGGACTCCAACGGCAACGACGAACCCAGCTTCGACGGCAGCAGCTTCCTCGCGAGCTCCCTCTCTCTCTCTCCTCGCATTTGCCTCTTTCTCTCTCCTCCCTTGGTGACGACAACAGCGACTGGCGGTGGGCTGGAGACGGCTGGGTGGTGACGCAACGGGGTATGAACGGCGGCGAGCCCAAGGCCGGTGATGGCGATGTAGCTCCTCCCTCTACTCTTCTCCCTCACCGATCTCTGTTCCCCTCTGCTCTCCCGTTCCCTCTTTCCCCCTTTCTTTCTTTTTTTCATTTCTTTCTTGGTTAGTGGCTGAGGTTTGGCTTAAGGGTTTGGGGGGTGTGGCGGTGGTGGCTAAGGGTTAGGGTAGAATTAGGGTTAGGGTGATATTTTGGGGATTTAGGGTTTTGGTAAAAATTAGGTATAAGGATAATTTGGTAATTTTAATAAAATTAGAGCATAAGATATTAATATTGAAAAACTAATTTAATCCCTAAAGTTACTTTAAAATATTATTTGTAGTATAAAAATACTAATTGATTTTCAATAAATTACTCTAATTGAAAATTCAAGATAATATAATTAATTTCTCTTTATCTTTAACTTAAAGTATTAAATGATATAAATTAAATTATCTAAAATCAAATCTTATAAAATTCTTATTATTTCATAACCACTAATTTTATAATTTAAATATAGAAAATAATTCAATAATTATAAAATTAGACAAAATTCTAATTTAAATAGCCAAACCCCATTACTTTCAAATTTCTAGAACTTTAAATCATAAATAGGAAAATAATCCTTAGGAATAGAGTTTAGATAAAAACCTTAATTTATTTCAAATCCAATTAATTGCCTTTAATTATTTTTCAATAAAAATAATTTCTGAAATTAAAACTATAAATAAATATATAAAATTTGAGATTAGTTTAAAATAGGACTTTTCAAAAGTCTTGGGTCTTACATCCTACCCACCTTATAAAAATTTTTGTCCTCGAAAATTGATACAAAATGAAAGAGATTTTCATATTACTTCACTCTTGAACTTATTTAAAGAAATGGCAACAAGTCCTCAATATATATATATATATGCCATACTTATATCCTTTATATTTTAATGCCATATAAAAATCCTGGTATTTGAAACTATTTGTGTATATATATATATATATATATATATATATATATATATATATATATATATATATATATATATATATATATATATATATATATACACAAATAGTTTCAAATACCAGGATTTTTATATGGCATTAAAATATAAAGGATATAAGTATGATGTGAAACAGAAGTTACAAGACAGGCTTGATGTACAAGATGATATGTTTCAAACATGTAATGGTAGAGCAATACGGCAAAAGGTTATAACACAAGCTGGAGTTAAAATGATGTGCTTAACGTTCACATACTGATCTTATATCAACTTTAGAGATTCAATTATTCAAACTTCAATATAATTTATCTTTACCATTCTTAATCGTACTTCATTGAGCAACTCATCCGAAGGTTCTCAACTTTGTTAAACACTTTACAATCCTTACTACTGGTTATAAGTCCCACATCAACAAAACTCTTTCACGTAAAACAAGGTTTCACAACTCTCTGTAATGTCGTACAATTATGAGTTTCACCTTTTGCATTCACCAAACGTGTCCTAAAGGACTAATATGTCGTTTATTAAGTCTAATGGTCGCACAAAATGCCAAAACTAATCTCGAGTATACTCAGAAGGATAGTAGACCATAGAAAAGGAAGAAAAACGACACGGACTGTGTTCGCGAGAATTTGAAAGAATTGCTGAAATCACAAGTAGACAAGGATGAACAAGTAATAAAGAGTGCTGGAAAGAGAGTCAACTAATATCTTTAAGGATAACTCTTGAATCGAAGGAATTTGATAAGACCAATAAGATGAAAAATAATGCAGTATTTTGAAACGAATTCAAGCTGAGACAAGTAAATATGAGGTTTGTAGAAGAAGTATATCCAAACCAAAGACAAAGTTTATAGAACTCAAGAGTATGGTTAAAAATATTTTCAAATGCATTGTTCGTAAAGAATGGAAACTTAAGGGGAAATCATTTCATGTTCTAAAGAGAAAATGGGTAACAAACATCCTTCAAAAGAGTAATAAAAATGTAAATGTGGCATTATTTCAATATAAATTCAAGTGGAAATAGATTACACAAACTTTGTAAATGGAAAGATTAATTTGGCTAAGAGCAAAATTATATTTTCTCTTCTTTTTTAAGCATGTATGAAAATTATAATCTTGTTGGAAGAAAATCTGAGATAAAGTTTTACTCATAAAAGAAAAGATGATACATTACAATCAAACAGGTTTAAATCACATAGAAATTTTCAGAGTATAAGGTAAAGGAGTGTAAGCTAAATTGAAAGCGATTTTATTAAAACTTCAATAGATGTATCGCCCCAAAACAAGTTCAAATCACACCAAAGAGAGGCACTGCTCAAGTAAAGCAATTCTAGTCAGGGACAACTTTGCATAAAAATAAATCAAAACTTGTTTAAAAAGGTTTAAAACAAAACATCAATAATATACTTGAAGTCACAACTTTATAAGGATGTTCAATAATATTATTATGTGCTAAAAAGGAAACTAATTCATTTTAAGAAAGAGACTTAAATTAAAGGATTTCAATTAGGATTCATAAACCATGTCACTCATAGAAACAAAAAGCTTAAGAAGAAACTTAACAACTTAAAAAAGTTGGTTCAAAACTTAAATTTCTTCAAAAGAATTCAAAACCTTTTCAAAAATGGTTCAAAACAAAATTTTGAAAGTATATTTGAAATAACCACCTCGCAAGTATCATTTAAGAACATCACGATGTGCTTAAAATGAAATCAACGCATGGAAGAAAGGACCTTTAAATTAAGGGAATTCAAACAAAAACTCACTGGGTATGGATTATCAAATGAGTTTCCAATTGGTCTAAAGGAATACAAAACGCACCAGGAAGACAACTCAATCAATAGAAAATTCTCAAGAAAGAACCTTTGACTAAAGAAAGACAAATAAAAGGACAAATGGTGCATTAGATGGAAACGAATTAAAGTTGACTCGGATGAGAATGAGATTCACAAGAAATGGAAAACTAAGACTAATGGTGACGTTAAAAAAAATAAAAGAGTAGTTAAAAACAGAATTAAATATGACATCCTGATAACGCCCCAGCGGTGTGTTGGTAGATTTCTCTTTAATAACACCTCGTTGTAGGTATAGCTCTACCAACAACAATTCTCGGGGGGTCAAATTTAGAAGAGGGATTTGGTTATCACAAGTTCAACCCCAATAGAAATAACCGAAGTATTCAAACCTTGGGTCGTCTCACAAGGAATGGGCAAACATGTGCTTCGACATTGGTTAGAAATCCGGGGTTGTGAGTTATGAGCATGAAAATAAATGGAAATCTTAACAAGCAAGTAATCTTAAATTGCAATAAACTAATTCAACCACCTAAGTAAAACTTGAGCAATTCCAATGAACAAGCAATATTCTATTTAATTCTACTTAAACCAAACAAGTAACTATAACTAAGGCAATTGAAATTGGAAATTGGTTTTCAAATATGAATGATAAAAACAACTCTTGGCTAGGCATGGGAATTGGGATCACAATCCTTGTCTAACAACTATATCTTGACAATTATGAGGAACCAAGCTTATTAAGTCTACCCCCAAAGTCTTAAGTATGTGATATCTACCCCTAGACTTGAAGTACGTCAAATGGCTTTGGACACATCAACCCATAAGTCCCAACCTACCTACTAATTAAATTAGTAGTGGGTTGGCGTCAATGAGTATCAAATTGACCACCAAGGGCTCCCAAATCATCAAACCCATTAGACCCAATGACTCAAGTTTACCCAATTCCCTTGACCTAGGCCAAGAGTGGAAAAGACTACTCCATAATCAAAGTAAACAATTCATCAAACACTTGGTAAGCATTAATAAAAGACATGTTCAAAATAGCAATTAAATTGAATTCCACAAATACCCACTAACAATTATCAACATACAATCAAGCAATCAACAGGATTAAACATAGAAATCATCAATGTAACATCAACAAGTCAAGATTCATAACATTCAAGAAATGTGTATGAAATGACAATTGACAAGAATCATAAAACTATCACTAAATGTAAGCAAGATTGTAACAAGGAATTCAAATTGAACAATTAAAACTGTAATTAACAAAATCCAATTCACAAATCAACAAGAGAAGATCAAAATGGAAACTAGATCTAGAGAGGAACAAGGGTTTCTCACTCTAGAATAACCAAAGAACCTAAAAAAACTAGCTAAAATTGTGTCCTAGTGTAAAATGAGTCATCTCCCTTTTCCCCCTAGCATCCTTGGGTCTTCTCCATGCAGAAAACAGCTTGAAGTTGGGCCTCCTTGGCCTCAGAAATCGCCAGGCACGATTTCTCTTAATGAGGTCACGTGCAGCTTCCCACGCGTGCGCGCCATGCGTGCGCGCGCGCCGATTACTTTTGTGATCCACGCGTGCGCGCCAGTTGCGCGTGCGCGTCGATAGGAATCTTTTAATATGCGCGGATGCATCCATCCTTTCGCGCCGCTTCCAGCCAATCCCATCCATGCATGCGCGTGGAGTGCGCGGGCACGCCGATGCTGCTGCTCTCAAGACTTCAATTCTTCATGTTCCTCCCTTTTTTTACATGCTTTCTCCCTCTCTTCTAAATCATTCCTACCCTATAATTCCTGAAATTACTCAACAAAAACATCACGACATCGAATGGCAATAGAAGAGGATTAAAATATGGCAATTTCAAGGCAAAATAAGCATGTTTTTCATCATAGAGTAATATTGGGAAGTGAACACAAAACCATGCAATTCTTGTGAATAAATGTGAGAAATATTGATAAAATCCCCCAAAATAAGCACAAGATAAACCATGAAATCGAGGTTTATCAAATCTCCCCACACTTAAACCAAGCATGTCCTCATGCTTAAAATAAAAGGACCAAAGATTATGATGGGAAAGGATTTATGAAATGCTAAGTACCTAAACGGATGCATGCAACTAATGTAAAATCATCTACCTACTTGGTCAAAAGTGAATCCATCCTTCAAGAATACATGTGAGCATATAGGGTGAAGATAGTATGTGATTCATGAATCCTACCAAATTGAATATCACTAAAGAGTGCATATAACTTGCTAAATGAACGCTTGTGAAAGCCGGGAACAAGCATTGAGCCTCGAACCCTCATCGGAAATGTATCCGTACTATTCGCTCAAGTGTCTAGGGTTCATCACTCAATCTCCTCCTAATCATGCTTTCCAAGCCTTGTCTTTCATCTAATCAATCAACAATTACTTAATGCATGCTTACAAGTATCATGAGGTCTTATTCATGGGTTGTAATGGGGCTAGGGTGAAGGTAATGATGTATATGGCTAAGTGGGCTTAAAATTTGAGTCCTTGATCAACCTCGGATCCCACTAGACACCAAAAACAACCTATACAACTACAATACATTCCTAGCTACCCTTGAATTTTACCCTTTTTGCATACTCATGCATCCTTTTCAATCCACCTACTATATGCATTGTTTTTATTACTTTATCTTGGGGCATTTTTGTCCCCTTTCATTACTTTCTTTCTCTCTCTTTTTTTATTTTATTTTTTTTATTTTATTTTTTTTATTTGACATTATCATCATCCCCTTTTCTTTGGGGTTTCTTTGTGAACCAAAGTGTCAATGCATACGGTGTAATCATTTAGCACATGAGTATGTTCCCAAGATCCTAGAATTTTCAATTACACTACAATTACATGCCTATATACCTACCCGAATTTCCAAAGTATACCCCTCCTATTTGAATGATACACATCCTAAATCACCTAAGCTAATCAAGGATTCAAATTCAGGGACATTCATGGTTTTTCACTTAGGATTGTTGATGTGCTCTGTTTAAGAACAAGAGGGTTTATCAAAGGCTCAAAATTGGTTAGCAATGGTAGATATAAGGGTTAAGGCTATTTGGGAAAAATGACTGTTAAAATGATGGCCTCAATCATGCAAGTGCATTCATACACAAAGCAATGGACATATAGAATTAGACAAAGCAAGGATCACACTCATAGAGAGAGAGATATTGGTGCACGAAATTGTGATCCCCGGCAACGGCGCCAAAAACTTGATGCACGTAATTGTGATCTCAGGCAACGGCGCTAAAAACTCTGTACGCACGTCTTAATAAATCATTTTTCATTCACAACTTTGATACAACTAACCAGCAAGTGCACTGGGTCGTCCAAGTAATAAACCTTACGTGAGTAAGGGTCGATCCCACGGAGATTGTCGGCTTGAAGCAAGCTATAGTCACCTTGTAAATCTCAGTCAGGCGGATATCAAATAGTTATGGAGTTTTTGAATATTAATAATAAATAGAAAATAAGGATAGAAATACTTATGTAATTCATTGGTTAGAATTTCAGATAAGCGTATAGAGATGCATTCGTTCCTCTGAACCTCTGCTTTCCTGCTGTCTTCATCCAATCAATCTTACTCCTTTCCGTGGCTGGCTTTATGTAAGGACATTACCGTTGTCAATGGCTACTTTTTATCCTCTCTGGAAAATGGTCCGATGCGCTGTCACTGCATGGCTAATCGTCTGGAGGCATCACCCTTGTTAATGGCTGCATCCCATCCTCTTGTGAAAATGGTCCAAATGCTCTGTCACAGCACGGCTAATCATCTGAGGTTCTCGATCATACTGGAATAGGATTCACCCTCCTTTTGCGTCTGTTACTATGCCCAGCACTCGCGAGTTTGAAGTTCGTCACAGTCATTCAATCCCAGAGTCCTACTCGGAATACCACAGACAAGGTTTAGACTTTTCGGACTCTCATGAATGCCGCCATCAATCTAGCTTATACCACAAAGATTCTGATTAAGAGATCCAAGAGATACTCATTCAATCTAAGGTGGAACGGAAGTGGTTGTCAGGCACGCGTTCGTGGGGGAATGATGATGATTGTCACGTTCATCACATTTAGGTTGAAGTGCGAATGAATATCTTAGAAGCAGAATAAGTTGAATTGAATAGAAAAACAGTAGCACTTTGCATTAATCTTTGAGGAACAGCAGAGCTCCACACCTTAATCTATGGAGTGCAGAAACTCTACCGTATGAAAATACATAAGTGATAATGGTTCAGGCATGGCCGAATGGCCAGCCCCCATGAAAGTCTAAGATAGCATAAAACTGATCAAAGATGTCTAATACAATAGTAAAAAGTCCTATTTATAATAAACTAGTTACTAGGGTTTACAGAAGTAAGTAATTGATGCATAAATCTACTTCCGGGGCCCACTTGGTGTGTGCATAGGCTGAGCTTGAATGTTACACGTGTAGAGGTCAATCTTGGAGTTGAACGCCAGTTTGTAACGTATTTTCTGGCGTTCAACTCTGGCTTGTGACGTGTTTCTGGCGTTTAACTCCAGACAGCAGCGTAGAACTGGCGTTCAATGCCCTTTTACGTCATCTAAACTCGGCCAAAGTATGGACTATTATATATTGCTGGAAAGCCCTGGATGTCTACTTTTCAAAGCAATTGGAAGAGCGCCATTTTGAGTTCTGTAGCTCCAGAAAATCCACTTTGAGTGTAGAGAGGTCAGAATCCAACAGCATCAGCAGTCCTTCTTCAACCTCTGAATCTGATTTTTGCTCAAGTCCCTCAATTTCAGCCAGAAAATACCTGAAATCACAGAAAAACACACAAACTCATAGTAAAGTCCAGAAATGTGAATTTAACATAAAAACTAATGAAAACATCCATAGAAGTAACCAGATTCTACTAAAAACATACTAAAAACAATGCCAAAAAGCGTATAAATTATCCGCTCATCACAACACCAAACTTAAATTGTTGATTGTCCCCAAGCAACTGAAAATCAAATAGGATAAAAAGAAGAGAATATACTATAAATTCCAAACTATCAATGAAACATAGCTCCAATTAAATGAGCGTGACTTGTAGCTTTTTGCCTCTTGAATAGTTTTGGCATCTCGCTTTATCCATTGAGGCTCAGAATGATTGGCATCTATAGGAACTCAGAGTTCAGATAGTGTTATTGATTCTCCTAGTTTAGTATGATGATTCTTAAACACAGCTACTTTATGAGTCTTGGCCGTGGCCCTAAGCACTTTGTTTTCCAATATTACCACCGGATACATAAATGCCACAGACACATAACTGGGTGAACCTTTTCAGATTGTGACTCAGCTTTGCTAAAGTCCCCAATTAGAGGTGTCCAGGGTTCTTAAGCACACTCTTCTTTTGCTTTGGACCTTGACTTTAACCGCTCAGTCTCAAGTTTTCACTTGACACCTTCACACCACAAGCACATGGTTAGGGACAGCTTGGTTTAGCCGCTTAGGCCAGGATTTTATTCCTTTAGGCCCTCCTATCCACTGATGCTCAAAGTCTTGGGATCCTTTTTAATTGCCCTTGCCTTTTGGTTTTAAGGGTTATTGACTTTTTGCTCTTGTCTCTTGGTTTTAAGAGCTTTGGCTTTTTCTGCTTGCTTTTTCTCTCTCTTTTTTTTTTCTGCAAGCTTTATTCTTTGCTGCTTTTTCTTGCTTCAAGAATCATTTTTATGATTTTTCAGATTATCAAATAACATGTCTCCTTGTCATCATTCTTTCAATAGCCAACATATTTAACATTCTTAAACAACAACTTCAAAAGACATATGCATTGTTCAAGCATTCATTCAGAAAATAAAAAGTATTGTCACCACATCAAAATAATTAAACTAAGTTCAAGGACAAATTCGAAACTCATGTACTTCTTGTTCTTTTGAATAAAAACATTTTTCATTTAAGAGAGGTGATGGATTCATAGGACATTCATAACTTTAAGGCATAGTTACTAACTACTAATGATCATGTAATAAGACACAAACATGGATAAGCACTTAACATTAAGAAAACGAAAAACAGAGAATGTAAGAACAAGGAATGAGTCCACCTTAGTGATGGTGGCATTTCCTTCTTTAGGAACCAATGATATCCTTGAGCTCTTCTATGTCTCTTCCTTGTCTTTGTTGCTCCTCCCTCATTGCTTTTTGATCTTCTCTTATTTCATGAAAGATGATGGAGTGCTCTTGATGTTCCACCCTTAATTGTCCCATGTTGGAACTTAATTCTCCTAGGAAGGTGTTGATTTGCTCCCAATAGTTTTGTGGAGGAAAATGCATTTGAGGCATCTCCGGGATCTCATGGTGATGAGCTTCTTCATGTGCCTGTTGAGATCCATGAATGGGCTCTCTTGCTTGCTCCATCCTTTTCTTAGTGATGGGCTTCTCTTCCTCAATGGGAATGTCTCCTTCTATGAAAGCTCCAGCTGAGTAACATAGATGGCAAATAAGATGAGGGAAAGCTAGCCTTGCCCCAGGAGAGGGCTTTTCGGCTATTTTGTAGAGTTCAAGGGAGATGACTTCATGAACTTCTACTTCCTCTCCAATCATGATGCTATGAATCATGATGGCCCGATCCACAGTAACTTCAGATCGGTTGCTAGTGGGGATGATGGAGCGTTGGATGAACTCCAACCATCCTCTAGCCACAGGCTTGAGGTCCAGTCTTCTTAATTGAACCAGCTTGCCTTTGGAGTCAATCTTCCATTGAGCTCCTTCCACACATATGTCCATGAGGACTTAGTCCAACCTTTGATTAAAGTTGACCCTTCTAGTGTAGGGGCGTGCATCTCCTTGCATCATAGGCAAGTTAAACGCCAACCTCACATTTTCCGGACTAAAATCTAAGTATTTCCCCCGAACCATTGTAATATAATTCTTTGGGTTTGGGTTCTTACTTTGATCATGGTTCCTAGTGATCCATGCATTGGCATAGAACTCTTGAACCATTAGGATGCCGACTTGTTGGATGGGGATTGTTAGAACTTCCCAACCTTTTATTTGGATTTCATGTCGGATCTCCGGATACTCATTCTTCTTGAGCTTGAAAGGGACCTCGGGGATTACCTTCTTCTTGGCCACAACATCATAGAAGTGGTCTTGATGAGCTTTGGAGATGAATCTTTCCATCTCCCATGACTCGGAGGTGGAAGCTTTTGTCTTCCCTTTCCCTTTTCTAGAGGATTTTCTGGTCTTGGGTGCCATCAATGGTAATGGAAAAACAAAAAGCTTATGTTTTTACCACACCAAACTTAGAATATTGCTCGCCCTTGAGCAAGAGAAGAAAGAATAGATGAAGAAGAAGAAGAAAATATGGAGGAGAGCGGGGAGGGGTGTATTCGGCCAAGAAGGGGAAGAGAGGGTTGTGTTGTGTGAAAATGAGGAAGAATGGAGGGCTATATATAGGGAAGGGAGGGGGGGGGGTAAGGTTCGGCCATATAGGGTGGGTTTGGGTGGGAAATTGATTTTGAATTTTGAAGGTAGGTGGAGTTTATGAGGTAGGTTTATGGGGAAGAGTGGATGGATGTGAGTGGTGAAGTGGTGATAGGGAAGAGAGATTGAGGTGATTGGTGAAGAGTTTTGGGGAAGAGTGTTTATGGGATTGTGTGAAAGAGGGGTGAGAAGAAGTGAGTGGAGGTAGGTGGGGATCCTATGGGGTCCACAGATCCTGAGGTGTTCAAGGATTTACAACCTTGCACCAAATTGGGCATGCAAAATGCCCTTGCACACAACTCTGGGCGTTCAGCGCCAGATTGGTGCTTGTTCTGGGCGTTGAATGCCCATTTGTTGCCCATTTCTGGCGTTGAACGCCAGAACCATGCTTGTTCTGGGCGTTCAGCGCCAGCTCTTCTCCAGGGTGCAATTCTGGTGTTCAAACGCCCAGATGCTGCCCATTTTGGGCGTTCAGCGCCAGAACCATGCTCTGTTCTGGTGTTGAACGCCAGCCAGATGCTTCTTACTGGCGTTTAAACGCCAGTAAGGTCTTCCTCCAGGGTGTGATTTTTCTTTTGCTGTTTTTGATTCCGTTTTCAATTTTTATATTTATTTTGTGACTCCACATGATCATGAACCTAATAAAACATGAAAGAACAAGAAAAATAAAAATTGGGTTGCCTCCCAACAAGCACTTCTTTAATGTCAATAGCTTGACAGTGGGCTCTCATGGAGCCTCACAGATGTTCAGAGCATTGTTGAGACTTCCCAACACCAAACTTAGAGTTTGGATATGGGAGTTCAACACCAAACTTAGAGTTTGGTTGTGGCCTCCCAACACCAAACTTAGAGTTTGACTGTGGGGGCTCTGGTTGACTCTGTTTTGAGAGCAGCTTACTGTGCCTCTTTTCCATGTTTACAGAAGGATAACCTTGAGTTGTAAACTCAAGGGAGTCCTCATTCAATTGAAGGACTAGTTCGCCTCTGTCAACATCAATCACAGCTCTTGCTGTGGCTAGGAAGGGTCTTCCAAGGATGATGAATTCATCCTCATCCTTCCCAGTATCTAGGACTATGAAATCAGCAGGGATGTAAAGGCCTTCAACCTTTACTAACACATCCTCTACTTGTCCATAAGCCTGTTTTCTTGAATTGTCTGCCATCTCTAATGAGATTTTAGTAGCTTGCACCCCAAAGATTCCCAGTTTCTCTATTACAGAGAGGGGCATGAGGTTTATCCCTGAACCAAGGTCACACAGAGCCTTTTCAAAGATCATGTTACCTATGGTACAAGGTATTACGAACTTTCTAGGATCCTGTTTCTTCTGAGGCAATGTCAGTTGATCCAGATCACTTAGTTCATTGGTGAACAAGGGAGGTTCATCCTCCCAAGTCTCAATACCAAATAATTTGGCATTCAGCTTCATGATTGCACCAAGGTACTTGGTAACTTGCTCTTCAGTAACATCCTCATTTTCTTCAGAAGAGGAATACTCATCAGAGCTCATGAAGGGCATAAGGAGGTTTAATGGAATCTCTATGGTCTCTAGATAAGTCTCAGATTCCTTTGGTTCCTCAAAGGGAAACTCCTTATTGATCACTGGATGTCCCAGGAGGTCTTCCTCACTGGGATTTACGTCCTCCCCTTCCTCTCCAGGTTCGTCCGTGTTGACTATGTTAATGGCCTTGCACTCTCCTTTTGGATTTTCTTCTGTATTGCTTGGGAGAGTACTAGGAGGGATTTCAGTGATCCTTTTACTCAGCTGGCCCACTTGTGCCTCCAAATTTCTAATGGAGGACCTTGTTTCATTCATGAAACTTACAGTGGCCTTAGATAGATCAGAGACTAAGTTTGCTAAATTAGAAGTATTTTGTTCAGAGTTCTCTGTTTGTTGCTGAGTGGATGATGGAAAAGGCTTGCTATTGCTAAACCTGTTTCTTCCACCATTATTAAAGCCTTGTTGAGGCTTTTGATCCTTCCATGAGAGATTTGGGTAATTTCTCCATGATGAGTTATAGGTGTTTCCATAAGGTTCACCCATGTAATTCACCTCTGCTAATGCAGGGTTCTCAGGATCATAAGCTTCTTCTTCAGAAGATGCCTCTTGAGTACTGTTGGATGCAGCTTGCATTCCATTCAGACTCTGAGAAATCATATTGACTTGCTGAGTCAATATTTTATTCTGAGCCAATATGGCATTCAGAGTATCAATTTCAAGAACTCCTTTCATCATAGGCGTCCCATTACTCACAGGATTCCTCTCAGAAGTGTACATGAACTGGTTATTAGCAACCATGTCAATGAGTTCTTGAGCTTCTGCAGGCGTTTTCTTTAGGTGAATGGATCCACCTGCAGAAGTATCCAATGACATTTTAGCC
This sequence comes from Arachis hypogaea, assembly GCF_003086295.3. NCBI lineage: Eukaryota > Viridiplantae > Streptophyta > Magnoliopsida > Fabales > Fabaceae > Arachis > Arachis hypogaea. Next base: position 62,215,771 of record NC_092046.1, on the reverse strand, counting down.
AATTCAGATAGACCATCATAGAATATATCCAGGATGGTCCATTCTGAAAGCATGTCAGAAGGACACTTTTTGGTCAGTTCTTTGTATCTCTCCCAAGCTTCATAGAGGGATTCACCTTCTTTCTGTCTGAAGGTCTGAACATCCACTCTAAGCTTACCCAGCTTTTGAGGAGGAAAGAACTTGGCTAAGAAAGCCTTGACCAGCTTATCCCAAGAGTTCAGGCTATCCTTAGGTTGAGAGTCCAACCATATTCTAGCTCTGTCTCTCACAGCAAAAGGGAAAAGCATGAGCCTGTAGACTTCAGGATCTACTCCATTAGTTTTAACAGTATTATAGATCTGCAAGAATTCAGTTAAGAACTGAAAAGGATCTTCAGATGGAAGTCCATGAAACTTGCAGTTCTGCTGCATCAGAGAAACTAATTGAGGTTTCAGCTCAAAATTGTTTGCTCCAATGGCAGGAATGGAGATGCTTCTTCCATGTAAATTGAAATTAGGTGCAGTAAAGTCACCAAGCATCCTCCCTACATTATTATTATTTTCGGCTGCCATCTCCTCTTCCTGTTCGAAAATTTCTGAAAGGTTATCTCTGGATTGTTGTATTTTAGCTTCTCTTAGTTTTCTTTCAGAGTCCTTTCAGGTTCTGGATCTGCTTCAACAAGAATGTTCTTGTCTTTGTTCCTGCTCATATGAAAAAGAAGGACAGAAAAATAATAATAATAGGGGTCCTTTTTACCACAGTATAGAGGTCCCTGTGTGAGTAGAAGAAAAGAAGAAGAAAAAATTCGAACACAGATGGAAGAGGGGGTTCAAATTTGGGTGAGATGAAGTGTCAGTAGATGAATAAATAAATAAAAGGAGATAAGAGAGAGAGAAAGAATTTTCGAAAATAATTTTTGAAAAGAGTTAGTGATTTTCGAAAATAGTTTTTGAAAAAGGTTAGTAATTTTTTTTCGAAAATTAAAATAAAAAATTAAAATAATTAGTTAATTAAAAAGAAATTTTGAAAAAGAGGGAAGATATTTTCAAAAATTAGAGAGAGAGAGAGAGTTAGTTAGGTAGTTTTGAAAAAGATAAGAAACAAACAAAAAGTTAGTTAGTTAGTTGAAACAAATTTGAAAATCAATTTTGAAAAGATAAGAAGATAAGAAGTTAGAAAAGATATTTTAAAATCAAATTTTTGAAAAAGATATGATTTTGAAAAAGATAAGATAAAAAGATATTTTTGAAAAGATATGATTGAAATTATTTTTGAAAAAGATTTGATTTTTAAAATCACAATTAATGACTTGATTCACAAGAAATCACAAGATATGATTCTAGAACTCAAAGTTTGAATCTTTCTTAACAAGCAAGTAACAAACTTGAAATTTTTGAATCAAAACACTAATTGATGATGTTATTTTTGAAAATTAGAAAATAAAGATAAGAAAAAGATTTTTGAAAATATATTTTTTTAAAATTTTCGAAAATAAATAAGAAAAAATGAAAAAAATTTGATTTTTGAAAGAGATTTTGAAAAAGATAAGATTTTTAAATTGAAAATTTGATTTGACTCATAAAAACAACTAGATTTTAAAATTTTTTGAAAAAGTCAACTCAAATTTTCGAATTTTATGAGAGGAAAAAGGGAAAGATGTTTTTTTTATTTTTTTGAATTTTTATGATGAGAGAAAAAAATATGAAAATGATGCAATGCATGAAAATTTTTAGATCAAAATAATGAATGCATGCAAGAATGCTATGAATGTCAAGATGAACACCAAGAACACTTTGAAGATCATGATGAACATCAAGAACTTGTTTTTGAAAATTTTATATGCAAAGAAAACATGCAAGACACCAAACTTGGAAATCTTTAATGATTAGGCACTAAGAATTCAAGAATGCATATGAAAAACACCATACAACACAAAACAAGAAAACATCAAGATCAAACAAGAAGACTTACCAAGAACAACTTGAAGATCATGAAGAACACTATGAATGCATGTATTTTTCGAAAATTTTATGCAAACTTTAAAACATGCAATTGACACCAAACTTACAATTGACTCAAGACTCAAACAAGAAACTGAAAACATTTTTTATTTTTTTTTTGATTTTATAATTTTTTTTTGTATTTTTTTTCGAAAATTATTTGTAAAAAAAAAGAAAAATAAGGATTCCAAAATTTTTAATATGAATTCCAGGAATCTTGTACTCTTAGTCTAAAGCTCCAATCTGAGGGTTAGGCATGGCTTAATAGCCAGCCAAGCTTTAGTAAGGAATTACATGCATTGAAGTGATTAGTTGAAGCCTCAGTCCAAACGAATTTAGACATGGCTTTACAGCCTGCCAAGATTCAACAAATCATCATGAAACACTAGAATTCATTCTTAAAAATTCTGAAAAAAAATATTTTTGAAAACATTTATTTTTTTATTTTTTTTTTCGAAAACAAAGGAGAAATTTTTGAAATTTTTTTTTTTGAAAAATTCTTTTGAAAGTAAAACAAAAGAAAATTACCTAATCTGAGCAACAAGATGAACCGTCAGTTGTCCAAACTCAAACAATCCCCGGCAACGGCGCCAAAAACTTGGTGCACGAAATTGTGATTCCCGGCAACGGCGCCAAAAACTTGGTGCACGTAATTGTGATCTCAAGCAACGACGCTAAAAACTCTGTACGCACGTCTTAATAAATCGTTTTTCATTCACAACTTCGATACAACTAACCAGCAAGTGCACTAGGTCGTCCAAGTAATAAACCTTACGTGAGTAAGGGTCGATCCCACGGAGATTGTCGGCTTGAAGCAAGCTATGGTCACCTTGTAAATCTCAGTCAGGCGGATATCAAATAGTTATGGAGTTTTCGAATATTAATAATAAATAGAAAATAAGGATAGAAATACTTATGTAATTCATTGGTTAGAATTTCAGATAAGCGTATAGAGATGCATTCGTTCCTCTGAACCTCTGCTTTCCTGCTGTCTTCATCCAATTAATCTTACTCCTTTCCATGGCTGGCTTTATGTAAGGACATCACCGTTGTCAATGGCTACTTTTTATCCTCTCTGGAAAATGGTCCGATGCGGTGTCACTGCATGGCTAATCGTCTGGAGGCATCACCCTTGTTAATGGCTGCATCCCATCCTCTTGTGAAAATGGTCCAAATGCTCTGTTACAGCACGGCTAATCATCTGAGGTTCTCGATCATACTGGAATAGGATTCACCTTCCTTTTGCGTCTGTCACTACGCCCAGCACTCGCGAGTTTGAAGTTCGTCACAGTCATTCAATCCCAGAGTCCTACTCGGAATACCACAGACAAGGTTTAGACTTTCCGGACTCTCATGAATGCCGCCATCAATCTAGCTTATACCACGAAGATTCTGATTAAGAGATCCAAGAGATACTCATTCAATCTAAGGTGGAACGGAAGTGGTTGTCAGGCACGCGTTCGTGGGGGAATGATGATGATTGTCACGTTCATCACATTTAGGTTGAAGTGCGAATGAATATCTTAGAAGCGGAATAAGTTGAATTGAATAGAAAAACAGTAGTACTTTGCATTAATCTTTGAGGAACAGCAGAGCTCCACACCTTAATCTATGGAGTGCAGAAACTCTACCATGTGAAAATACATAAGTGATAATGGTTCAGGCATGGCCGAATGGCCAGCCCCCATGAAAGTCTAAGATAGCATAAAACTGATCAAAGATGTCTAATACAATAGTAAAAAGTCCTATTTATAATAAACTAGTTACTAGGGTTTACAGAAGTAAGTAATTGATGCATAAATCCACTTCCGGCACCCACTTGGTGTGTGTTTGGGCTGAGCTTGAATGTTACACGTGTAGAGGTCAATCTTGGAGTTGAACGCCAGTTTGTAACGTATTTCTGGCGTTCAACTCTGGCTTGTGACGTGTTTCTGGCGTTTAACTCCAGACAGCAGCATAGAACTGACGTTCAACGCCCTTTTACGTCATCTAAACTCGGCCAAAGTATGGACTATTATATATTTCTGGAAAGCCCTGGATGTCTAATTTCCAACGCAATTGGAAGCGCGCCTTTTTGAGGTCTGTAGCTTCAGAAAATCTACTTTGAGTGCAGGGAGGTCAGAATCCAACAGCATCAGTAGTCCTTCTTCAACCTCTGAATCTGATTTTTGCTAAAGTCCCTCAATTTCAGCCAGAAAATACCTGAAATCACAGAAAAACACACAAACTCATAGTAAAGTCCAGAAATGTGAATTTAGCATAAAAACTAATGAAAATATCCCTAAAAGTAACCAGATTCTACTAAAAACATACTAAAAACAATGCCAAAAAGCGTATAAATTATCCGTTCATCAGATATGCACACAAGAATGGAAATAATGGTTAAAAGATGTAACCATGCAATAGGCTCAAAACTTTCATGCTTGTGTTCTTAACTCAATCACTATGTTCCAAAATACATTCTTAAAGCAAGTTTACTGCAGAAATTTTTAAAATTTTGGTAGGTCACCCAGAACACAGTTTCTTGGAAAGAAAGTTATTGTTTTGACCAAGTAACTCTATAGAAACTAACCATCATGCAAAGAGTATTTACAAGCAAGACTAACTACACATGCAATATATAAAAAGTGAAAGATAAATCCATGGGTATTGAGGAGAAGAGAGTGTTACCCATGGAGATCGGTCGAACGACCTCCCCACACTTTAGAAATTAGCACGGTCCTCCGTGCTACGAATGATACGCAAGGGACGGTCGGGACCGGAGTCTTCACTATCCCCTCCATCAGAATTTTCATCGCTTGGGTTCGAGGTGGATGTGAATATCTCAGGTTCCTCCATGCTAGGGGCAACACAATGCAGAAGTTTCTTGATGTAAGTATATCGGCGGTGGTTACGCCTCTCATATCTATCAAGCTTCCGGTGAAGATCTTCTATCCTTTGATGTGTGGATCTCAGTGGTGGTGATGATGAGCTAGAAGGAAAAAGAAGTGGCGGGACCATGTCGAGGCTTGGTTTGTTCATGGAAAGATATAGGTATTTTCCGCTTGGGACCACATCGCCCTTAGCCGGAACCATAATCTTCTTATCCTTGGCTTCCCAAGAAACACCTGCAGCAGTGACTAAGTCAGATACCAAAGCTGAAAATGGCAGGTTACCCCGGTCGTGAACTTGACTCATTGCTTGCTTGACAAGAGGTGGGATGTTCACCGGCTTCTCCGTGAGAATACACCAAACAAGTAAGGCAAGGTCCGCCGTGATGGACAACTTGTGAGTGCTAGGTAGCACATAGTGAGATAGGATCTGGGCCCAAGCTCTAGCTTCCACAGTGAGGAAGCGAGCGTCAATACTCTTGGGCCTCATCCGCAGTCGACCTTGGATCCAAAAAGATTCTGGCTCAGCAATGACTCAGAGGATCGAGTCCCAATCGAATCCATACTCTTCTCGCTGACGTAGGACTTTTTGGTAGCCATCCATGTCACTTGGTACTGGTAAAACATTAAGCACTTGCTGAATAGCCTCTTCTGAAACTGAGACTTGCTTACGGCGCATGTATACCGATTGAAGAGAGGAAAGGTGGTAGTTAGTATAAAATTCTTCCACCCAAGAGAGGTTGATTTCTCTTGGTTTCCTCAAGAGAAACTCCCATCCTCGCTGTTCAATGCGGGGCAGAATATAAGGAGCAACCTTGTTCGGCAGAGCGAGCAGATGCTCGGGGTGATAGTTCCTTACTGCTATGGAGGGGAACGTAAGTTCACAGAAGCGGTTAGGGAACCTTGAAGAGTCTCTTGCCGGTTTGCCCTTGTCATTCTCATCAATAGGAGCGGGTGTCTTTCCGTTCTTTGATAAGGGTTTGGCTCCTATTGAAGAACGCGCCTTAGAATTTGATTTTTGGGGTGCCCTCTTTGCGGCCGGTTTCCTTGGAGCTATCTCTTTGCCCTTCTTGGTGGCCATCCTAAAAAGGAAGAGAAAGAAAGAAAACATTAAACCCAAGAAACAATTTGATGAAAACATGCAAGTGACTTGTAATGCCCATGATGAATATGAAAGCAAGGGGTATCTCACTTGTTATGGAATACAAGAGAAAGTAAGACATGCAAAGGCATGAGAAGAGTAATCTCAAGCATCCTTAATAAAAAGCAAGTCATGCTTAATTAATATGGAATTGGCAAGTATAAACTTGAAACACACAAATTAGACTCAATGCATTTAAGAAGAAACAAGTGAATGAGGAGGGAGCACCCAATTGAAAGTACATAGCTAAATTGAGCCAAAATGGTATGTGTGCATTTCCTCGAACACTTGGCGTGCAATAATCAAGCAATGAGCAATTATGAGATACCAAACCAATTCAAAGCCCATAATGGAACATCAATCATCGCATAAACATCACACAACGGTAAAAGAGTGACAAAAGATCTAGTAATGCAAATTAAGTTCAAATTCAACATCCATGGAGAAATAAAGAAAAGAGAGGAAAAATAAGCAAACAAAAACAAGAAACATTATCATCAAGTAAAAGAGAAACTAAGTAAGGCAACAAGAAGCATCTACTTAGAAGAAATAGCATAAGGAAAAGTGGAAGTAAAGGAAAGGAAGAAGTTAAACCTTGAAGAGTATGAAAAAGCAAGGTTGAATCTTCTTTTGTGAAGATGAGAGAGGAAATAGGAGAAGTGTAGCGCCACCGAAAAAGGGTGGTTGTCACCGGTGAGTGGCTGGAGACAATGGTGGTGGTTTGTGTAAGAAAAAGAAGAGAAGAGAAATGATGGAGAGAGTGGGAGAATGAACTAAGAAATAAAAAGAAGTGTGAGTGAGAAAGGAAGTGAAACGGCGCGAAGTATAAAACTGACTCGCGCAACCGGCGCGCGCGCGCAAGGTTTGGTGACGCGTCGGTGAAGGTATTAGCTGAGGCCGCGTGCGCGTCAATGGTGCGCGCGCACAAGAGGAGTTGTGCCCTAGGCACAAAAGTGGCACAAACCTGGCTCTAGTCTCTGGTTTTTGTACCAGGGTGACCCAGGGAGGCATGCGTGCGGACGTGCAACATGCGCGGACGCGTCAGTTTTGGCACAAAGTTGGCCCAATCGTGGCACAACTCTCTGGTTTTTGTACCAGAGATTCCACATAGCTCCATCGGCGTGCGCGCGCACTGTGCGCTTGCGCGTCGATGGTCAACTGGCAATGGGGCGCGCAGGCATGTACGCGAACGCGTGGGTGCCTGGCACGAGTTGGGCACAATGGTGGTCTGACTCTCGGGTTTTTGGCCTGAAAATGGAAATTCGCAACCGGCGCGCGCGCGCATTGTGCGCTTGCGCGTTGGTGCCCTTTTTCAAAGAAAAATTTTGTTTTCTTTATCTCTTTTCACAACCTATCTATATGAACATTCTACCTATCTAACAGAATCAACAAAGCTAGCATTCCTAAGCACTCAATCAAACGTCAAAAGATCATAAAATTCAAAGAACTAAAGATACTAAAAGATGGTGTAAACAAGGAAGATCTTACCATGGTGGGGTGCCTCCCACCAAGCACTTTTCTTTAACGTCCTTAAGTTGGACGGTCCTCTTCTTAAGCTTTATCTCTACCTGGTGCATCCTCCATTATGTACACCTCTAGCTCCCTTGGAGGTTTGCAACCATGATATTTCTTCACTCTATGCCCATTCACCTTGAAAGTTGCTTCACTTTTGGGATCAAACAATTCCACCACTCCGTAGGGCTTCATTTCTTTCACCTTAAAAGGTCATTCCCATCTAGAACGGAGCTTGTCAGGCATAAATCGGAGCCTTGAGTTGTAGAGGAGGACTTCATCTCCTTCTTTAAAGTCCTTCTTCCGAATGTGATGGTCATGGAATGCTTTAGTCTTTTCCTTGTAAATTCGGACATTCTCATATGACTCGTTCCTCAAACACTCAAGCTCTTCTAGTTGTAACTTCCTAGCTTCACCCGCCTTGGCTAAATCCATGTTGCACTGGGTTACCGCCCAATATGCTCGATGCTCAATCTCCACCGGAAGGTGGCATGCCTTACCATAGACGATCCAGAAGGGACTCATCCCTATCGGAGTCTTGTAAGCCGTTCTGTATGCCCATAGTGCATCTCCTAACCGGAGGCTCCAATCCTTTCTTTGTGGATTGACCACTTTTTCTAAGATTCTCTTGATTTCCCGGTTGGACACTTCCGCTTGCCCATTTGTTTGCGGATGATAAGCAGTAGCAACCTTATGCGACACTCCATAGCGCTTGAGCAATGCTTCTACCTTCCTATTACAAAAGTGGGATCCTTGGTCGCTCACGATTGCTCGTGGCGACCCATAACGGCATACAATGTGATTCCTAATGAAAGAAACAACGGTATTGGCGTCGTCAAGGCAGGTAGGCACGGCCTCCACCCACTTTGACACGTAGTCAACCGCTAACAGAATGTAGAGATACCCACTAGAGTTAGGAAACGGTCCCATAAAGTCAATGCCCATACATCAAATATCTCACAGAACAACATAGGTTGCTGAGGCATTTCGTCCCTTTGGGATGTGTTTCTTGACTTCAGACACTGATGGCAAGACACACATAACCGGTTAGCATCCTTGAATAAAGTTGGCCACCAGAATCCACAATCCAACACCTTTTTAGCAGTCCTTTATGGGCCAAAGTGGCAACCACAGTCGGACGAATGACAAGCTTTCAAAATTGGTTGAAATTCGGATTCCGAGACACACCTTCGGATTACTTGGTCTACACCTCTCTTCCACAAGTGAGGGTCATCCCAAATATAGTATTTAGAATCACTCCTCAACTTGTCCCTTTGGTTTTTCGAAAAGTTGGGAGGGAAGATTCTTGCAACCAAGTAGTTCGCCATTGGGGCAAACCAAGGAAAACTAGCCGACACAGCATGCAAACTATCCAATGGGAATGAGTCATTGATCGGAAATGGATAAGTTTTTAAATTCTCAATGCGGCTTAAGTGATCCATAACCAGGTTTTGAGATCCACTCCGGTCCCTAATCTCAATGTCGAATTCTTGCAAAAGCAAGATCCAACGTATGAGTCTAGGCTTTGACTCATTCTTTGTCAATAAATACTTCAAAGCTGCATGATCCGTGTATACCACTATCTTTAAACCTAGCAAATAAGATCTAAATTTATCTAAAGCATGAACAATGGCTAAGAGTTCTTTTTCGGTAGTGGTATAGTTGGATTGTACGGCATCTAGTGTCTTAGAAGAGTAAGCAATGACATAAGGAAGTTTACCCTCGCGTTGTGCAAGCGCGGCACCCACAGCATAGTTTAACGCATCACACATTATCTCAAATGGCAACGTCCAGTTGGGGCCTCGCACAATCGGTGCTATGGTGAGAACTTTCCTCAACTCTTCAAAAGCTTTTACACATTCACTGTCAAACTCAAAATCCACATCTTTTTGGAGTAGGCACGACAATGGCAAAGCAATCTTGTTGAAGTCCTTGATAAAGTGCCTGTAAAATCCTGCATGTCCCAAAAACGAGCGGACCTCCCTCACGGATGAGGGGTGAGGCAAAGTAGTAATAACATCGACCTTGGCTGGGTCCACAGAAATGCCTTCACTAGAGACTACATGTCCTAACACTATGCCTTGTCGTACCATAAAGTGACATTTTTCAAAATTTAAGACAAGGTTGGTGTCAACACATCTAGCTAGGACCTTGGCCAAGCTCTCTAAACAACAATCGAATGAGACACCATAAACGCTGAAGTCGTCCATAAAAACTTCTAGACAGTTCTCCATTAGATCGGAGAAGACACTCATCGTGCACCTCTGAAAAGTAGCGGGTGCATTACATAGTCCAAATGGCATCCTTTTATAGGCAAAGGTGCCAAACGGACATGTAAACGTGGTCTTCTCCTGATCTTCAGGAGCAATATGTATCTGAAAATATCCAGTAAATCCATCAAGAAAACAGTAGTGAGATTTACCTGCCAACTGGTCTAACATCTGATCGATGAAGGGTAAGGGGTAATGGTCCTTCCGTGTGGCGGCGTTCAATCTTCTGTAGTCAATACATACTCGCTACGCATTTCGAACTCTTTTAGTGACCATTTCTCCGTCTTCCTTCTTGACCATTGTGATGCCCGACTTCTTGGGGATAACTTGAACCGGGCTCACCCACTCACTGTCAGAAATAGGGTATATGATATCCGCATCCAGTAGTCGGGTGACCTCTTTCTTCACTACGTCGAGGATGGTTGGGTTGAGCCTCCTTTGTGGTTGCCGAACCGGCTTGGCTCCGTCTTGGAGAAATATCCTATGCATGCACTTACGAGGGTCAATTCCCACAATATCCGCAAGGCTCCATCCTATTGCTTTCTTGTACTTTCTTAGAACGTCTAGGAGCTTTTCCTCTTCTTCACTTGAGAGTTCACTGGCAATGATGACTGGAAACCCTGAGTTGTCATCTAGGAACACATATTTCAGGTGGGAGGGAAGGGGCTTCAGTTCACTTGTTACCTCAAGATGAGGTTCCTTTTCATCAAGCTCATGGGACTCATTCTTGACAACTTCTTTAGGTTCATCCTCTTGGTCATCCATCTCCTCAACGGTGGGGTAGCACAACTTGTCATGATCTTCTTCTTGTACTTCCGCTACCACTTCCTCAATTATATCGCATCGGAGCATAGAATGTTCTTCGGGAGGATGTTTCATGGCTTCCTCTAAATTGAACTTGATAGTCTTGTCTCCAACCCCAAAGGAATATACACCGGTGAAGGCATCTAGCTTGAATTTGGAGGTTTTGAGGAAGGGTCTACCAAGTAGGATGGAAGATGAGCTTCTACCTTCCATTGGAGGCATCTCAAGGATGTAAAAATCAACCGGAAAAACTAAATCCTTAATTGCCACAAGTACATCTTCAGCTATCCCCATTACTGTGATCACACTTTTATCGGCTAAGGCAAACCTCGCCGCCGACTTCTTCAATGGAGCTAAATTCAACCGCACATAGATGGAAAGCGGCATGATGCTAACACAAGCTCCCAAGTCACACATACAATCATGAAAAGTGTATCCACCAATACAACAAGACACTAATCACGGTCCAGGGTCACCACATTTTCTTGGAATAGGTTCCATCAGGGAAGAAATCGAACTACTCAAGGATAGTGTCTCCAATTTCCCTATTCTATCCTTGTGAGTACACAAGTCCTTCAAAAATTTTGCATACTTGGGGATTTGTTGAATAGCGTCAAGGAGTGGTATGGTTACCTCGACCTTTTTGAACACTTGAAGCATGTCTAAATCGAATTCCGGTGTCTTCTTTGCTTTCTTTACCATGGAAGGAAATGGAATAGGAATTCATTCATCAACTATAGCCTTCCTCTTGGGTTCCTTGAGGTTTACTGATGAGACGCAGAAGCTGGTGAATTAAAAATTATTAAAATGGTTACGTTGCAAGTATAGTTCTTAACTCACCGAAAATCTGCCTATCAATTTAGAAATATGTCATAGAGAATTAAATTAAAAATTACTGGGAGTTTTAAGTCCAAGGTCGTCTCCCAACGAGTTGTAGAAAAGTGTGCTATCTTATTAATCAGATGTTCCAAGAAGTTGAGCTAAGTAAATTGGAATGTAAATTGAGGAAAATTTAATAATATGAATAAAAGCCTTGACTGGGAGTTGATTGGTTGGAATTTCTATTATTGGTGGAGTGATTGTAAGATTAATTTATAATTAATGGTTGTTCTGTTTGGTTATCCTTTACTAAGTAAGGGAAAGTCAAACAAGCTGGAATGCCAGATCTGTTCACAAGTTGCAACCCACTTAGTTCAAAGGGATTGGCGTTGGTGACAGGATAGCAATCCAACATTTAGCCCAATTACCAATTTTTCTTTCAATCCTTCCAACTCAAGAGTTCCTTTTAATCAACTCCCCATCAAGTAAGGAAACTACTCACGCATGTTTCTGCATGTTCTCTGACTCTAGTCTGCTGTTCCAGGCCGAAAACTGGGTCGAAATAGGGTCCAAAATCGCCCCCAATGAATTCTGCAGATTATGCAGATCGCACATGTCACGCGATCGCGTCATCCATGCGGACGCGTCATTCGCGCTTTTCCTCGCCACGCGTTCGCATCGTCCACGCTACCGCGTGAGCCATGCGGCCGCGTCGCTGCGATTTGCTCTCCTTCGCGCGGTCGCGTGAGCCATGCGACCGCGTCACTTCTCGCTGGTTATCTCCTCAAAATTCTTGTATTTCTTCCATTTTCGCTAGCTTCCTTTCCAATCTCTAACTCATTCATGCCCTATAAAGTCTGAAACACTTAACACACAGATCACGGCATCGAATGGAATAAAGGAGAATTAAAAGTAAATAATTAAAGTCTCTAGGAAGCAGTTTTCAAATATGTAATAAATTCGGGAAGGAAATCTAAATGCATGCTAATTTAATGAATAAGTGGGTAAGGATCATGATAAAACCACACAATTAAACACAATATACACCATAAAATAGTGGTTTATCATTTACTCCTTCTTCCTCATGCCTTTTTGTCTACCACCTCTTCTTCATGTGGAGTTCCAACAACTACCTTTTCCTCATGCATTTCTCCCATAACTCTTGGGGGTATCTCCTCTAATGTTGTCCCCGACCGTAGAGTAATGGCGTTGAGACCGCCTCTTGGGTTTGATTGGGGTTGTGATGGAAGGTTGGAGGAACTTGAGGGTTGAGTGGTGTTGTTATTGGGAGTCAGTGGTTGGCTTGACATGTTCATCTTTGAGAGCATGTTGGTGAGGTTGGCCAATTGAGTGTTCAAGGCCTCGAATTGAGCCTTGTTGATGTCATCTCGCTTTTCCATAGCGGCTCTAAGCTCATCAACTTGATTGTTGGAAGATGTAGGAGTTTGGTTTTGTTGTCTATGGTGTGGTGTTTGGTACTTGGTGTAGTTGTTTTGGTTTTGGTTGGCTTGGTAGTTGGTGTTATTATGGTGGTATTGGGATGAAGATTGGTTGTTGTTGTGATGAGAAGAAGAGTTGTTCCACCTTTGGTTCTGATTGCTTCCTTGTGTATTATCTCTCCACCCTTGATGTTGATTACTACCTTGATGGTAGTTGTTTTGACCTTGAGGAGGGTATGGTGGGCGGTTGTTGTAATTCACATTGGCTACCACAAGGGCATGTTCCTCTTGAATTTGATGGCATTGGTCGGTGTAATGTGTGGTGCTAGAGCACAAACCACAAATCCTAGGAGGGCCTTCAAGTTGAGCAACCGGAGGAGGGGCTTGGATGGCTTTGATGGAGCAGTACTCCCTTTGATCTCTATGAATTTGTGTAAGGATGGTGGTCATATCCCCAAGTGCCTTGGTTAGACTTGCTTCGGAGGGGGGGGGGGCGGTTCTACCACACCCTTAAGGGGGTTACTCCTCACTCTTGTGTGTTGTGTAGATTCGGCGACATCCTTTATCAAATCCCAAGCTTCTCCTTCCGTCTTGTTTTTCGAAAGGGACCCGCCACTAGAGGCGATAAGCAATCTTCTATCTTCCGCACAAAGACCTCTGGTAAAGTAGCTAATGAGCAAGCGAGTGGTCATTCCGTGATGTAGACATGACTCCAATAGCCTCTTGAACCGAGACCAATACTCATACATGCTCTCTTGGTCTCTTTGCATTATGCCCGAAATCTCTTTCCGGATGTACTCGGTCTTCTCCGGTGGGAAGAACTTGTCAAGAAACTCTCTTCTCAAGAAATCCCAATTAGTCACAATATCATCCGGTAGCGAATAGAACCATGTTTTTGCTTGTGCTTCAAGAGAAAAAGGAAAGGCAAAAACCATGATGGCTACCTCATCGGCTCCATGCCTTCGAGCCGTAGAACAAGCAACATGAAAATCCTTCAAATGTCGGATGGGGTCTTGACCCGGCAACCCATGATACTTAGGAAGTAGATTTATCAAGCTACTCTTCAACTCAAAGTTTGGATCAAGGTTAGGATACCTTGCTTGTAACGGTTGAAGTATGGTATCCGGAGCTCCTTGCTCATGCAAAGTGATCCGGCGTGGCTCCGCCATGTGTGGCTCACCTGTGGGATGCAAAAATGTATTAGTAGTGCCTACAGAAGAATAGGAAGTAGCGGACTCCAAGTCACTCTCGGTAACGTCTAGTGATTCGGTGTTTTCCTCAAGAGAGGCCGAAGTACTAGGCGTGTAGTCCAATTGCCTTCTAGCTTGCCGAGTGTGTAATAAAGTTCTTTCAATCTCGGGATCAAAGTTGGCTAAGCTAGAATTCAGTTGAGACCGAGTCATCAAACTTGAAAGTCATAGTACAAATGCAAAAGAATTTTAAACTATAGCTAAGTATTGAAAGAGCAAAATATCTACAATATTCACATATTCACATAACCAATATCAAGGCATATGTTGCAACCATTCCCCGGCAACGGCGCCAAAAATTTAACAACGCCCCAGTGGTGTGTTGGTAGATTTCTCTTTAATAACACCTCGTTGTAGGTATAGCTCTACCAATAACAATCCTCGGGGGATCAAATTTAGAAGAGGGATTTGGTTGTCACAAGTTCAACCCCAATAGAAATAACCGAAGTATTCAAACCTCAGGTCGTCTCACAAGGAATGGGCAAACATGTGCTTCGACATTGGTTAGAAATCCGGGGTTGTGAGTTATGAGCATGAAAATAAATGGAAATCTTAACAAGCAAGTAATGTTAAATTGCAATAAATTAATTCAACCACCTAAGTAAAACTTGAGCAATTCCAATGAACAAGCAATATTCTATTTAATTCTACTTAAACCAAACAAGTAACTATAACTAAGGCAATTGAAATTGGAAATTGATTTTCAAATATGAATGATAAAAACAACTCTTGGCTAGGCATGGGAATTGGGATCACAATCCTTGTCCAACAACTATATCTTGACAATTATGAGGAACCAAGCTTATTAAGTCTACCCCCAAAGTCTTAAGTATGTGATATCTACCCCTAGACTTGAAGTACGTCAAATGGCTTTGGACACATCAACCCATAAGTCCCAACCTACCTACTAATTAAATTAGTAGTGGGTTGGCGTCAATGAGTATCAAATTGACCACCAAGGGCTCCCAAATCATCAAACCCATTAGACCCAATGACTCAAGTTTACCCAATTCCCTTGACCTAGGCCAAGAGTGGAAAAGACTACTCCATAATCAAAGTAAACAATTCATCAAACACTTGGTAAGCATTAATAAAAGACATGTTCAAAATAGCAATTAAATTGAATTCCACAAATACCCACTAACAATTATCAACATACAATCAAGCAATCAACAGGATTTAACATAGAAATCATCAATGTAACATCAACAAGTCAAGATTCACAACATTCAAGAAATGGGTATGAAATGACAATTGACAAGAATCATAAAACTATCACTAAATGTAAGCAAGATTGTAACAAGGAATTCAAATTGAACAATTAAAACTGTAATTAACAAAATCCAATTCACAAATCAACAAGGGAAGATCAAAATGGAAACTAGATCTAGAGAGGAACAAGGGTTTCTCTCTCTAGAATAACCAAAGAACCTAAAAAAACTAGCTAAAATTGTGTCCTAGTGTAAAATGAGTCATCTCCCTTTTCTCCCTAGCATCCTTGGGTCTTTTTCATGCAGAAAACAGCTTGAAGTTGGGCCTCCTTGGCCTCAGAAATCGCCAGGCACGATTTCTCTTAATGAGGTCACGTGCAGCTTCCCACGCGTGCGCGCCAGTTGCACGTGCGCGTCGATTGGAATCTTTCAATCTGCGCGGATGCGTCCATCCTTTCGGGTCGCTTCCAGCCAATCCCATCCACGCGTGCGCGTGGAGTGCGCGGGCGCGCCGATGCTGCTGCTCTCAAGACTTCAATTCTTCATGTTCCTCCCTTTTTGTACATGCTTTCTCCCTCTCTTCTAAGTCATTCCTACCCTATAATTCCTGAAATTACTCAACAAAAACATCACGGCATCGAATGGCAATAGAAGAGAATTAAAATATGGCAATTTCAAGGCAAAATAAGCATGTTTTTCATCATAGAGTAATATTGGGAAGTGAACACAAAACCATGCAATTCTTGTGAATAAATATGAGAAATATTGATAAAATCCCCCAAAATAAGCACAAGATAAACCACGAAATCGGGGTTTATCACATCCACAGAAATAAAAAGTTTAAGAAAGAAATTGGCCCAGTCATGAGAATAAAGACATGAGTCCAATATTTTTTTTTGTAAGAACAACAATTGCATAAATAATATAGTATGCTAAACTAAATTCGAATAAAAAATAAATTAGGTGAAGCTTACCAAACAAAACCAACTGGAAAGAGACAAAACCTTTCTTTGAAAAAATATCTAAATATATAGTCAAATCAGGATATTCGTAAAAACTGTAATAAAATTGTTAGAAAATCAAATTGTATTTAAAGTATATATACATTTCCATAAATCAGTGAAGAAACAGGTGAGGTATTGGAAACAACTAGTTTTAAACTGTATAAGAAACTTTCAACGTTTATATAAAGAAGTACATATCAAATTAAAAGCGGTTGTATATTTCAAATCAAAAACGGTTTTGTTAAGATTTAAAGAATGGCTATAATTATTATCAAATAAGAGGAAAACTAAATTACAATTTATTTACAAAGGACTCGAAATATGAACTTAAAAAGGTGTCCTGCATCAAAACAGATTCAAATATATATAAAAAAATACATGATTCAAAAAGAAGTGCCTAAATAAAGAAGGTAAATACACCAAGGGTTTTAAACAGGCATATGCAGTTAGGATCAAACAAAAGCGTACGTGAACAAGAGAGTAGGATTGAAAGATAATCTGTTCACTTTCCAAGAAAAGTATCACAGATAAGAACCTTAGAGCATACCAAGCAGGAATAAGATACGTGATATTCGCAGAGTTCAAGATACCAAACCAAGTAACCTCAAGTCCCAAAACCCGCGATTCGTATTACCTATGACTCGCATATTGTCTGTGATAACCCATTAGTGCTTACATATACATAATTCACTAGTGTTAAGCTGGCCAAACTTAATACCAGGAGTTATGCAATGCAAGACTAATTGCATTAATCAGTAGACCGTCATGTACTTAAAGCTCTATTCTCGTTATTCAAACAAGACCTACTACATGATAGACTCTCAGAATATGCAATTGAAGCATAACCGATCCATTCCTCAGGCTCTACAGGAAAGGCCGCTCTGATACCATAATGTAACACCCTCACTATCAGAAGTCACGCTTCCGGCCGCGCCACTCTGATAGGAAGAAGTATTACGACTACTTTACATACTAAATACTAAAATAGGAGCCTGTGACTCGACACTGTATCGCTAATTTCTTAGAAAACCGAAAATAAACACTTTATCTTAAGAAAAATACAAACAGGCATAGATTCATATACAAGACTCCTTACATAATAACTCATAATATAATATACATATAAAACATACAATTCCTATCCCTCTTACGAACTTGTAATAATAAGGACGAGGGGAGAAAATATCTAATTAATACAACATCTTATAAACCAAACGCAGTATAACTCTTCTTAATACTTCTTCATCCGATTCCTGAAAAGGTAAAGCTGTAGGGGGGTGAGAACCTAACCACACGGTCTCACCACGCAGTTTCAAAGTTGTCATAAGAAGATATTTAATAAGAAAACTATTTTCAAGCTCAGTAATTATCATTGCCTTATGAATCTTTTAAAAACCAGTAGGTAATCGTTCAAAACCTTTTCAAAGAAACGTTTAATTTATCAAAAATCTGAAACCTTTCCTTTCTTATAAGAAAAATCTCAAGAAGAAACCTACCGTGCAATCAAACAACACAATCATTAATTCAGCACCAAAGTTCATTCTCAAATGTAGCACGCCAGGACAAACACAGGCAAGACAGACAAGGAAAGCACAAGTAGGTAGCAGTTACAGCAAATAGTTCAAGTAGCAGTTAAGAACAGTTTAGCAATTAGGCAAACCAAAACAAATTCAAACCCAAACAAAGCATACAAATGCATATGATGCATGCCTATCCTATGGCTGATGAGGCTCATCTGTCGGTTATCCAGCCAACCCGACAAGTCTGAATTGTCCTTAGACTATCCCCCGGCGTGCATCCCCAAGAGTCTATGCATAGTTTTTTCCCAAATAATCAATATTGCTCAATGGGAATAACATTCCTGGGAATTTATATAGTGCCCGGTCACAGTTACGTCGTAGGGTCAACAGAGTATCGAGTTTTCAACCTGGTACACGTGGTGGCAAGCCACGGTACTTAATCCAGGGAACCTCGTATCTCAGATATTTCAAATTCATAAGCCACATAAATAATTCATTCATCATTCATCAATATCTAAGCCATTCTTAATATCATCATCATTCGTCATTCCATATCCCATTTCCAAATTCATTCAAAAATCATATTTCAAATCAATCCTCATCATCCTTCTTTCCGTTAATCAACAATCTCAATTTAAAACTTAATTCTTTCTTTTTTAAATAAATCAATCCGAAACAAATAACGTTTAAGAACTAAATCTTTTTAAACAATTACTTCAAACAAAACTTTCAATTTTATAAAATTTTGGCAGCATCTCCTCTAAAACTCGGATTCTGCCACCCTGTTCGGGTCCCAACCAAACCAAACCAAACACCTGTTAATCAGTCAAATCACTTCCAACAACCATTATCACAACAACAGTACTCAACCCAAAGAAATTACAAAATCCAGAATTCAATCAACCAATCCTATAAATCACAATTTAAACCGACTTCAACCAACAGCATCAATCAATAGTTAAGAATTCTCGGTCTTCTCAAACAGTTTCAAACCAAACCATTCCCTCAAACACTTTTCAAATCATTTCTAAAATAGCAAATCATTCTCAATAAATAACCTGTTTTCAAATATCAAGTCTTTTCCAAGTTTATTTTAAAATCAAATTCCAATATCAAATCGGGTTTAATATCAAATCAAACTAATGATCTCATTCAACCAAAACAACTCAATTCAATTCATAAGACTCACGAAATCACAAAAATGTATTTTACGCATTAATATCGATTTATAACAACCCTGTAATGTAAAATAGATTTAAGAAAAACCCCCTACCTCAACTAGCTGAATTCACACAGGTTAAACATAGTAACTCCCTTCCCTTTCTGTTTTATGGCAGCAGCAATGATTCCAATGTGACCGAACCGGTGGCAGCAACACCCATTTTAATTTTTCAAACAGACCTTAGCAGAATTAAAATAGAGACATACGCGGTCATAATTAAAAGATCATAGAAGAGGAATAAAATGGCAACAAAGCAAGGATAGAGGAGTTACATATTCAGTGAAAAAGGGCAGTTCTAATTCGAAGACAAGAACAGAGGAGGCTGTGGTGGATCCTTCTGGTGGCAGCTTGGACGGCGGCAGAGAAACTCGTGGTGACCGTATAACCTGGCACAGACAACCTCAGTGACAATTCTCACGGTAAAGGTAAACTTAACGAATAAAGAAGCTGAAGCAGGGTTAGGGCTTACCAACAGACACAGGCTTGGAAGGCGGTTTTCGCCGTCAACAACGGTGGCGAGGAGCTCCGGCAACGCAGCAGCCGCGCGGGCAGAACGACGGTGAGCCCAGCAACGCGGCGGCAATGACAGCTCCGCGACAGTTTCCCTCGCGTGTTCTCTCTTTGCGCTTTCAATGGCGGTGGCAAAGACGGGTTCGGCGGCAGAGACCCGACGAAGCTAGCGGCGACGGGCTTCCCCTCGGCGACAGCAGCATGTTCCATAGTGATGCGGACTCCAACGGCAACGACGAACCCAGCTTTGACGGCGGCAGCTTCCTCGCGAGCTCCCCCTCTCTCTCTCCTCGCGTTCGCCTCTTTCTCTCTCCTCCCTTGGTGACGACAACAGCGACTGGCGGTGGGCTGGAGATGGCTAGGTGGTGACGCAACGGGGTATGAACGGCGGCGAGCCCAAGGCCGGTGATGGCGATGTAGCTCCTCCCTCTACTCTTCTCCCTCACCGATCTCTCTTCCCCTCTGCTCTCCCGTTCCCTCTTTCCCCCTTTCTTTCTTTTTTTCATTTCTTTCTTGGTTAGTGGCTGAGGTTTGGCTGAAGGGTTTGGGGGGTGTGGCGGTGGTGGCTAAGGGTTAGGGTAGAGTTAGGGTTAGGGTGATATTTTGGGGATTTAGGGTTTTGGTAAAAATTAGGTATAAGGATAATTTGGTAATTTTAATAAAATTAGAGCATAAGATATTAATATTGAAAAACTAATTTAATCTCTAAAGTTACTTTAAAATATTATTTGTAGTATAAAAATACTAATTGATTTTCAATAAATTACTCTAATTGAAAATTCATGATAATATAATTAATTTTTCTTTATCTTTAATTTAAAGTATTAAATGATATAAATTAAATTATCTAAAATCAAATCTTATAAAATTTTTATTATTTCATAACTACTAATTTTATAATTTAAATATAGAAAATAATTTAATAATTATAAAATTAGACAAAATTCTAATTTAAATAGCCAAACCCCATTATTTTCAAATTTCTAGAACTTTAAATCATAAATAGGAAAATAATCCTTAGGAATAGAGTTTAGATAAAAACTTTAATTTATTTCAAATCCAATTAATTGCCTTTAATTATTTTTCAATAAAAATAATTTCTGAAATTAAAACTATAAATAAATATATATAATTTGAGATTAGTTTAAAATAGGACTTTTCAAAAGTCTTGGGTCTTACACATTTAGTATTTAAACATTTATTTTTTATTAATATTATTATAATAAGATACATATAATTTTATGAGAATGATATAACCTGGACTTTGGTTATCTAAGAATTGACTAAGTGGCTGGTTTAATTTCATATCATGAACCGACGAATGCTAACAATTGGAATGATAAAAAAATAGCCAAATAGATATTCGTAGGGATTAATCGCGATTTGGAACTTAATAGAAATATGTCAAATTTTCATGGGTGGATTTGTGGAAACCTATCCACATGAAATGGACAGGGACAGGGACATAGTTACCCCCTCCTTAAGACCTGTTAAAACAACGCAAATATAAAATTACCAATTTTTCCTAATATATATATTTTTGAATTTAGTGACCTTAATTCTTGCCTCCAATTCGAACACTTTTTTTCTAGGCATATCCTTAGTCTTGATTTTGCATCTCTCTCTAACTCACATTCTCTGCCTCTTAAATTTGTCACTACATCGCTCCGTTTCGTTCCAAAAAATTATGTTATGTAATTTGTTGGAAGATGTTTTTATATTTTTTTTGAAATGTTATTATAAAATGTGTTGAATTATATTGAATTAATTATTTTATAGTTATTATATTATAATTTTTTTTATTTAAAAGAAAATTAAAAAAATATCTATAGATGACTGTGGGTATCTGTATTTTTTAAGGGGGAATAATTAAAGAGGGACTTGCGACGAAAATGGAGAGGGATCGAGGATAATTTTTTAAAAATAGGAGCGAAGGACGGGAATGAAAGTCTGCCGCATTCACACGAGCATCCATTTTCTAAATAACAACGGAAATTCAATTTGAGCCGATTTAAAATGGGACACGTGGACTTCATTTGCATTGAGTCCCAAGATAATGAACCTAATTTGAATTTGGAATCCGAGCAATGAATCTAAGTTGATCTTACTCACTTGAGTTAATGTTTTGAATCATTGTTGCAAAACATACTATACTATTAAATATTATTATATTTAATATATATAAAAGTTATATATGCTTACAAGATATTTTTTAATCAAATTAAAAAATCTTAATTATATTTTTATCTCTTTTAGTCTAAATATTATTTACTAACGTAATAAAACAAACAAACAAAATAATAATAATAATAATAATAATAATAATAATAATAATAATAATAATAATAATAATAATAATAATAATAATAATAATAATCACTCACATAATAATTAAAATGTCATCGTAATATATACATAATACTACATATATTAAAGATAATTATATATAAAAAATATATATTTTTAATAAAGTTAATTTATGTGTAAATTAAATAATTTTTATAACATATGATTTATTACATAATTTTTTTCATTTTATATTATTAATATATGAATTAAGCAACTCAAGACATTATCTAGGACAATAAATATAATATAAATATCTACTTATTTATTAGTATTAAAAAATATATAAATAATATAAATATGATCTTTTTTTAGTGAAAAAATAATAATAAAGGTTATTAATTAAGTTAATTACATAATAAAAAAATTATGAATAATTTTTTAAATAATAATAAAAGAATAAGACCACTATTTTCACATATTACAATATTTATAAAAAAATTTGGATCAATTTTCAATAAATAATACATTAATCTTATAAAAAAAAATAAATTATATATTAATCCTGCCAAAAATTTAAATGATTGAAATTATTAAATACCGAATATTTTGCACTTAACTAATTTTGTTTTTGTTATTAAAATTTAAAAAAAGTGAGTTGTTATTCAATTATAAAGTCAAATTTAAATTTGTGTAAAAAATTATTTTTAATTTATATTTTATTGACCAAAATTAATTTTAAAAAAAATTATTTTATACATCATATTAAAAGATAGTGTTGTCATTTATTTTTTTAACGGTAATTATTGCCAAATAAACTAGTATAAAAATGGAAGAAAATTATAATGAATAAAGTTATTATGGTTTTTTTCATAATTGTCTAGAAATAATAATTTTTTTTAATAGAATAAATTATATATATATTGAATACCAAAGTTATTATGGTTATTTTCATACAAATTAATACTTAACGATAGTGTTTTAGTAATATTACTAAGGAATATTATCAATCTAATAGCTTTTGTAAAGAAATAAGTCTATATATAAATTTGAAAACTTGAAAATCATGTCATAAAATGTGAAATATTAACTGGTAACAATGTTGATCATATTATTTTGGCTTCATGAATGAATATGATACCAATAAATAAAGTTGTCACATTTAAATTTCAACAAAGACAAATCTCCACAAGTATTGCTATCAATGATAATTGTTCTATTTTCAAGACAAATACTATCTTTTCCACCGTATTTTCCAACTCGGCAAGCCGGGAACTAATCCACCACGGATTGAAGCTCCATTTATTAAGGGTCTATTGCTAGCCAATGAGTTGTTATATACATTAGCGAGATTCAAAAATACTTCCGCAAGTAGACGAGTGAGATAACTACTTAACCAACTCAAATTAATTAAAATAAATACTAATTATTTTTAATATTTTTAACATTAAAAATCGTTAACCTTTGATTTTAATTATAACTTTATAAAATATTTATAGTAATAATTGTTATATATATATTTTGTTTAATTTTTTATTAAAAACTTCATATATTTTATATTAATTATTTCGTGCACTGCATGAGAACATTGCCAAATAAAATGGTGTAAAAAATTAAAAGAAAATGTATTTAGCAATTTAGCAAATCATAATTTATTTTACAATAGAATAAATTATATATCGAATAACAAAAATTATTATTGGTTTCTCTTCCCACAAACTGATACTCAACGATGGAGTTCCAGTAATGTTATTAAGGAATATTAACTAACTTAATATATTTTATAATGGCATAAGTTTGAGTTTCAAAATTTGAAAATCATGTCATAAAATGTGAAATTTTAACAGGTAACAATATTGATGATATTCTTTTGACTTCAAGAATGAATATGATGCTAACAAATAAAATTGTTGCAGGTAAATTCCAACAAAAACAAATCTCCATAAATATTGTTACCAATGAGAAATTATTCTACTTAAAAAAACTTTTTTTTCTATGGTGTTTTTTTAACTGGACAGATCGAGAACTAATCCACTACGTATAGATTTGGCAGTGAGGTGAGGTTTTGCCTTACCCGACCCTGTCTGCCATCCTTAAACTTCTCAACTACTCGCTCCACCTATACCTGCGGGTAGTAAAATATTGTACCCTAACCCTCTTCTGTGGGTAGTAAAATGTTGTACCCTAACCCTTTTCTGCGAGTACCCTCCCCACTCTTACCCGTCCTATAACAATTAAATAATACTTTAAGATTTACATATTCATACATAAATTAAGATAAAAAAAATTAAAATTTATACATAAATTAAACTGCAAACATAAAATTCATATAATTTCAAATAATATAAAATAAAAAAAACTAATGTCAATCTCAATATCATTAGGAGTAACACTGCTGTTTTATGCGTCCTCTCAAACATTACTAGCCATGAAATAATCTTAAGGCACCTATATTGAAAAAAATTGAAAAATCTAAACAAACCATATATGAAGTACTTATTTAAAAAACTGAGCAAACCATTACAACATCAGTAATTAGATTCATTGCACATATGATGAGCGGATAATTTATACGCTTTTTGGCATTGTTTTTAGTATGTTTTTAGTAGGATCTAGTTACTTTTAGGGATGTTTTCATTAGTTTCTATGTTAAATTCACATTTCTGGACTTTACTATGAGTTTGTGTGTTTTTCTGTGATTTCAGGTATTTTCTGGCTGAAATTGAGGGACTTGAGCAAAAATCAGATTCAGAGGTTGAAGAAGGACTGCTGATGCTGTTGGATTCTGACCTCCCTGCACTCAAAGTGGATTTTCTGGAGCTACAGAACTCGAAATGGCGCGCTTCCAATTGAATTGGAAAGTAGACATCCAGGGCTTTCCAGAAATGTATAATAGTTTATACTTTGCCCAAGTTTAGATGACGCAAACTGGCGTTCAACGCCAGCTCTCTGTCCAATTCTGGAGTTCAGCGCCAGAAAGGGATCAAAAACCAGAGTTGAACGCCAGAAATGGATCAAAACCTGGCGTTCAACTCCACAAATGGCCTTTGCACGTGGAAAATTAAAGCTCAGCCCAAGCACACACCAAGTGGGCCCCGGAAGTGGATTTATGCATCAATTACTTACTTCTGTAAACCCTAGTAGCTAGTTTATTATAAATAAGACCTCTTACTATTGTATTAGACATCTTTGGATTATATTTTGATCTATTGATCACGTTTTGGGGGCTGGCTATCTCGGCCATGCCTGGACCTTTCACTTATGTATTTTCAACGGTAGAGTTTCTACACTCCATAGATTAAGGTGTGGAGCTCTGCTGTTCCTCAAAGATTAATGCAAAGTACTACTGTTTTCTATCCAATTCAACTTATTTCGCTTCTAAAGATATTCATTCGCACTTCAACCTGAATGTGATGAACGTGACAATCATCATCATTCCCTATGAACGCGTGCCTGACAACCACTTCCGTTCTACATTAGATTGAATGAGTATCTCTTAGATCTCTTAATCGGAATCTTCGTGGTGTAAGCTAGAATGATGGCAGCATTCAAGAGAATCCGGAAGGTCTAAACCTTGTCTGTGGTATTCCGAGTAGGATTCAATGATTGAATGACTGTGACGAGCTTCAAACTCGCGATTGCCGGGCGTAGTGACAGACACAAAAGGATAGTAAATCCTATTCCAGCATGATCGAGAACCAACAGATGAATAGCCGTGCCGTGACAGGGTGCGTTGACCATTTTCACTGAGAGGATAGGATGAAACCATTGACAAGGGTGATGCCTCCAGACGATTAGCCGTGCCATGACAGGGCATTTGGATCATTTTCCCGAGAGAAGACCGAAAGTAGCCATTGACAATGGTGATGTATCACATAAAGCCAGCCATGGAAAGGAGTAAGACTGATTGGATGAAGATAGCGGGAAAGCGAAAGTTCAGAGGAACGAAAGCATCTCCATTCGCTTATCTGAAATTCTCACCAATGATTTACATAAGTATTTCTATCCCTATTTTATTAATTATTTTCGAAAACCACATTACTATTTTATATCCGCCTGACTGAGATTTACAAGGTGACCATAGCTTGCTTCATACCAACAATCTCCGTGGGATTCGACCCTTACTCACGTAAGGTATTACTTGGACGACCCAGTGCACTTGCTGGTTAGTTGTGCGAAGTTATGAACCATGGTATTGGCATCATGTGTTTGGCGCCATTACCAGGAAAAGAAAGAGCAATGAATTTTATATAATTAAAGTGTAATCACAATTTCTGCGCACCAAGTTTTTGGCGCCGTTGCCGGGGATTGTTCGAGTTTGGACAACTGACGGTTCATCTTGTTGCTCAGATTAGGTAATTTTCTTTTTGTTTTCTTTTCAAAAATTTTTCAAAAATATTTCAAAATTTTCTCACCTGTTTTCGAAAAAAAAATTTATTCAAAATTTTTAAAGAATGAATTCTAGTGTTTCATGAAGCATGTGAAGCCTGGCTGGCTGTAAAGCCATGTCTAAATTCTTTTGGACTGAGGCTTGCAATTTGTTATCAAGAGCAAGCTAGTTGTTGTTAATCCACCTGCTGCTGTTCCTGATTTACATGCTGAAGCTTGGCTGGCCATTGAGCCATGTCTAGTGTTTTGGACCGGAGCTTTCATTGAAAGCTTGGCTGGCTAGTGAGCCATGTCTAATTCCTGGACTGAAGCTTTAGACTAAGAATGCAAGATTCCTAGAATTCATATTAAAAATTTTGGAATCCTTACTTTTCTTTTTCATAATAATTTTCAAAAAAAATACAAAAAAAAATTAGAAAATAAAAAAAATAAAAAATATTTTGTGTTTCTTGTTTGAGTCTTGAGTCATGTTATAAGTTTGGTGTCAATTGCATGTGCATCTTGCATTTTTCGAAAAAAATTCATGCATTCATAGTGTTCTTCATGATCTTCAAGTTGTTCTTGGTAAGTCTTCTTGTTTGATCTTTGCATTTGCATGTTTTGTGTCTTTTCTTGTTTTTCATATGCATTCTTGAATTCTTAGTGCCTAAGCATTAAAGAATTCTAAGTTTGGTGTCTTGCATGTTTTCTTTGCATTAAAAATTTTTCAAAAATATGTTCTTGATGTTCATCATGATATTCATAGTGTTCTTGGTGTTCATCTTGACATTCATAGCATTCTTGCATACATTCATTGTTTTGATCCATAACTTTCATGCATTGCATCATTTTTCTTGTTTTTCTCTCTCATCATAAAAATTCAAAAATAAAAAAAATATCTTTCCCTCTTTTCTCTCATAATTTCGAAAATTAGATTTGACTTTTTAAAAAATTTTTAAAAATCTAGTTGTTTTTAGGAGTCAAATCAAATTTTCAATTTAAAAATCTTATCTTTTTCAAAAATAAAATCTTTTTCATTTTTCTTAGTTATTTTCGAAAATTCTAAAAATATTTTTCAAAAATCCTTTTCTTATTTTTATATCAAATTTTCAAAAATAACATAATCAATTAATGTTTTGATTCAAAAATTTCAAGTTTGTTACTTGCTTGTTAAGAAAGATTCAAACTTCAAGTTCTAGAAGCATATCTTGTGATTTCTTGTGAATCAAGTCATTAATTGTGATTTTAAAAATTCAAATCTTTTTCAAAAACTAATTTCAATCATATCTTTTCAAAAATGTCTTTTATCTTACCTTTTTCAAAAAAATTTGATGTCAAAATATCTTTTCTAACTTCCTAACTTCTTATCTTTTCAAAATTGATTTTCAAAATTTGTCTCAACTAACTAACTAACTTTTTGTTTGTTTCTTATCTTTTTCAAAACTAACTAACTAACTCTCTCTCTCTAATTTTCGAAAATATCTCCCCCTTTTTCAAAATTTCTTTTTAATTAAACTAATCATTTTATTATTTTTTATTTGAATTTTCAAAAAAAAAAACTATTAACATTTTTCAAAAACTATTTTCGAAAATCACTAACTCTTTTTCAAAAATTATTTTCGAAAATCCTTCTCCCTCATCTCCTTCTATTTATTTATTCATCTACTAACATCTCTTCCTCACATCACCAAAAATCCGAACCCTCTCTCCCTTTCTGAGTTCAGATTTTTCTCTCCTTCTTCTCTTCTACTAACAATAAGGAACCTCTTTACTGTGACATAGAGGATTCCTCTTCTTTTCTTTTTCTCTCCTCTTTCTTATGAGCAGGGACAGATAAAAAAGCATTCTTGTTGAAGCTGATCCAGAACCTGAAAGGACTCTGAAGAGGAAATTAAGAGAAGCTAAATTACAACAATCCAGAGACAACTTGATTGAAAATTTCGAACAAGTAAAGGAGATGGCAGCCGAACCCAACAACAATGCAAGGAGAATGCTTGGTGACTTTACTGCACCAAATTCCAATTTACATGGAAGAAGCATCTCCATTCCTGCCATTGGAGCAAACAACTTTGAGCTGAAACCTCAATTAGTTTCTCTGATGCAGCAGAACTGCAAGTTTCATGGACTTCCATCTGAAGATCCTTTTCAGTTCTTAACTGAATTCTTGTAGATATGTGATACTGTTAAGACTAATGAAGTAGATCCTGAAGTCTACAGGCTCATGCTTTTCCCTTTTGCTGTAAGAGATAGAGCTAGAGTATGGTTGGACTCTCAACCTAAGGATAGCCTGAACTCTTGGGATAAGCTGGTCAAGGCTTTCCTAGCCAAGTTCTTTCCTCCTCAAAAGCTGAGCAAGCTTAGAGTGGATGTTCAAACCTTCAGACAGAAAGAAGGTGAATCCCTCTATGAAGCTTGGGAGAGATACAAAGGACTGACCAAAAAGTGTCCTTCTGACATGCTTTCAGAATGGACCATCCTGGATATATTCTATGATGGTCTGTCTGAGTTATCTAAGATGTCATTGGATACCTCTGCAGGTGGATCCATTCACCTAAAGAAAATGCCTACAGAAGCTCAAGAACTCATTGACATGGTTGCTAATAACCAGTTCATGTACACTTCTGAAAGGAATCCTGTGAATAATGGGACGCCTATGAAGAAGGGAGTTCTTGAAATTGATGCTCTGAATGCCATATTGGCTCAGAATAAAATATTGACTCAGCAAGTCAATATGATCTCTCAGAGTCTGAATGGAGTGCAAGCTGCATCCAACAGTACTCAAGAGGCTTCTTATGAAGAAGAAGCTTATGATCCTGAGAACCCTGCAATAGCAGAGGTGAATTACTTAGGTGAACCTTATGGAAACACCTATAACTCATCATGGAGAAATCATCCAAATTTCTCATGGAAGGATCAAAAGCCTCAACAAGGCTTTAATAATGGTGGAAGAAATAGGTTTAGCAATAGCAAGCCTTTTCCATCATCCACTCAGCAACAGACAGAGAACTCTGAACAAAATACTTTTAATTTAGCAAACTTAATCTCTGATCTATCCAAGGCCAGCTGAGTAAAAGGATCACTGAAATCCCTCCTAGTACTCTCCCAAGCAATACAGAAGAGAATCCAAAAGGAGAGTGCAAGGCCATTGACATAAGCACCATGGCCGAACCCAATGAGGGAGAGGAGGACGTGGATCCCAAGGAGGAAGACCTCCTGGGATGTCCAGTGATCAATAAGGAGCTTCCCTCTGAGGAATCAAAGGACTCTGAGGCTCATCTAGAGACCATAGAGATTCCATTGAACCTCCTTATGCCCTTCATGAGCTCTGATGAGTATTCCTCTTCTGAAGAGAATGAGGATGTTACTGAAGAGTAAGCTGCCAAGTTCCTTGGTGCAATCATGAAGCTAAATGCCAAATTATTTGGTATTGATACTTGGGAAGTTGAACCTCCCTTGTTCATCAATGAACTAAGTGATCTGGATCAACTGACATTGCCTCAGAAGAGACAGGATCCTGGAAAGTTCATAATACCTTGTACCATAGGCACCATGATCTTTAAGGCTCTGTGTGACCTTGGTTCAGGAATAAACCTCATGCCCCTCTCTGTAATAGAGAAACTGGGAATCTATGGGGTGCAAGCTACTAAAATCTCATTAGAGATGGCAGATAATTCAAGAAAACAGGCTTATGGACAAGTAGAGGACGTGTTAGTAAAGGTTGAAGGCCTTTACATCCCTGCTGATTTCATAGTCTTGGATACTGGAAAGGAAGAGGATGAATCCATCATCCTAGGAAGACCTTTCCTGGCCACAGCAAGAGCTGTGATTGATGTGGACAGAGGAGAATTAATCCTTCAATTAAATGAGGAGATCCTTGTGTTTACAACTCAAGGATCTCTCTCTGCATCCATGGAGAGGAAGCATAAAAAGCTTCTCTCAAAGCAGAGTCAAAAAAAGCCCCCACAGTCAAACTCTAAGTTTGGTGTTGGAGAGTCTCAACAATGCTCTGAACATCTGTGAGGCTCCATGAGAGCCCACTGTCAAGCTATTGACATTAAAGAAGCGCTTGTTGGGAGGCAACCCAATTTCTATTTATCTAACTATATTTTTTTTAGTTATATGTCTTTATAGGTTCATGATCATGTGGAGTCACAAAATAAACAAAAAAATCAAAAACGGAATAAAAAACAGCAGAAGAAAAATCACACCCTGGTGGAGCATCTGTCTGGCGTTCAACGCCAGAACAGAGCATGGTTCTGGCACTGAACGCCCAAAATGGGTAGCATCCTGGCGCTGAACGCCCAGAACAAGCATGGTTCTAGCGTTCAACACCAGAAATGGCAACAAATGGGCGTTGAACGCCCAAAATGGGCACCAACCTGGCGCTGAACGCCCAGAGTTGTGTGCAAGGGCATTTTGCATGCCTAAATTGGTGCAGGGATGTAAATGCCTTGACACCTCAAGATCTGTGGACCTCACAGGATCACCTCAGGATCTGTGGACCCCACAGGATCCCCACCTACTTCCACTCACTTCTTCTCACCCTATCTCTCTCCATTCATGGTCATCCCTTCTGTTTTCCATTTACCACTCACATCCATACACCCACCTATCTTCAAAATTCAACATTTCTTTCCCACCCAAACCCACCCATATGGCCGAATATACACATCCCTCCATCTCCTCCATATCTTCTTCTTCTTCTTCTATTCTTTCTTCTTTTGCTCGAGGGCGAGCAACATTCTAAGTTTGGTGTGGTAAAAGCATAGCTTTTTTGTTTTTCCATAACCATTAATGGCACCTAAGGCCAGAGAAACCTCAAGAAAGAGGAAAGAGAAGACAATTGCTTCCACCTCTGAGTCATGGGAGATGGAAAGATTCATCTCAAGGGACTATAGCTCAGTGGTAGAACATGTGGCTGCAAATCAAGATATCCCTGAGATACCTCAGGGGATGCACTTCCCTCCACATAAATATTGGGAGCAAATCAACACCTCCCTAGGAGAATTAAGTCCCAACATGGGACAACTAAGGGTGGAACATCAAGAGCACTCCATCATCCTTCATGAAATAAGAGAAGATCAAAAAGCAATGAGGGAGGAGCAACAAAGACAAGGAAGAGACATAGAAGAGCTCAAGGACATCATTGGTTCCTCAAGAAGGAAACGTCACCATCACTAAGGTGGATTCATTCCTTGTTCTTATTTCTTCTGTTTTTCGTTTTCTATGTGATGTGCTTATCTATGTTTGTGTCTTCATTACATGATCATTAGTAGTTAGTAACTATGCCTTAAAGTTATGAATGTCCTATGAATCCATCACCTCTCTTAAATGAAAAATGTTTTAATTCAAAAGAACAAGAAGTACATGAGTTTTGAATTTATCCTTGAACTTAGTTTAATTATATTGATGTGGTGACAATGCTTCTTGTTTTCTGAATGAATGCTTGAACAGTGCATATGTCTTTTGAAGTTGTTGTTTAAGAATGTTAAATATGTTGGCTCTTGAAAGAATGATGACTAGGAGACATGTTATTTGATAATCTGAAAAATCATAAAAATGATTCTTGAAGCAAGAAAAAGCAGCAAAGAACAAAGCTTGCAGAAAAAAAATATAGGCAAAAAAAATAAAAAAAAAGAAAGAAAAAGCAAGCAGAAAAAGCCAAAAGCTCTTAAAACCAAGAGGCAAGAGCAAAAACCCAATAACCCTTAAAACCAAAAGGCAAGGGCAAATAAAAAGGATCCCAAGGCTTTGAGCATCAGTGGATAGGAGGGCCTAAAGGAATAAAATCCTGGTCTAAGCGGCTAAACCAAGTTGTCCCTAACCATGTGCTTGTGGCGTGTAGGTGTTAAGTGAAAACTTGAGACTGAGCGGTTAAAGTCAAGGTCCAAAGCAAAAAAAGAGTGTGCTTAAGAACCCTGGACACCTCTAATTGGGGACTTTAGCAAAGCTGAGTCACAATCTGAAAAGGTTCACCCAATTATGTATCTGTGGCATTTATGTATCCGGTGGTAATACTGGAAAACAAAGTGCTTAGGGCCACGGCCAAGACTCATAAAATAGCTGTGTTCAAGAATCATCATACTGAACTAGGAGAATCAATAACACTATCTGAACTCTGAGTTCCTATAGATGCCAATCATTCAGAACCTCAATGGATAAAGTGAGATGCCAAAACTATTCAAGAGGCAAAAAGCTATAAGTCCCGCTCATATGATTGGAGCTATGTTTCATTGGTAGTTTGGAATTTATAGTATATTCTCTTCTTTTTATCCTATTTGATTTTCAGTTGCTTGGGGACAAGCAACAATTTAAGTTTGGTGTTGTGATGAGCGGATAATTTATACGCTTTTTGGCATTGTTTTTAGTATGTTTTTAGTAGGATCTAGTTACTTTTAGGGATGTTTTCATTAGTTTTTATGTTAAATTCACATTTCTGGACTTTACTATGAGTTTGTGTATTTTTCTGTGATTTCAGGTATTTTCTGGCTGAAATTGAGGGACTTGAGCAAAAATCAGATTCAGAGGTTGAAGAAGGACTGCTGATGCTGTTGGATTCTGACCTCCCTGCACTCAAAGTGGATTTTCTGGAGCTACAAAACTCGAAATGGTGCACTTCCAATTGCGTTGAAAAGTAGACATCCAGGGATTTCCAGCAATGTATAATAGTCTATACGTTTCTAAGTTTAGATGACACAAACTGGCGTTCAACGCCAGCTCTCTGCCCAATTCTGGAGTTCAGCGCCAGAAAGGGATCAAAAACAAGAGTTGAACGCCAGAAATGGATCAAAACCTGGTGTTCAACTCCACAAATGGCCTCTGCACGTGGAAAGTTAAAGCTCAGCCCAAGCACACACCAAGTGGGCCCCGGAAGTGGATTTATGTATCAATTACTTACTTCTGTAAACCCTAGTAGCTAGTTTATTATAAATAAGACCTCTTACTATTGTATTAGATATCTTTGGATTATATTTTGATCTATTGATCACGTTTTGGGGGCTGGCCATCTCGGCCATGCCTGGACCTTTCACTTATGTATTTTCAACGGTAGAGTTTCTACACTCCATAGATTAAGGTGTGGAGCTTTGCTGTTCCTCAAAGATTAATGCAAAGTACTACTGTTTTCTATCCAATTCATCTTATTTCGCTTCTAAAGATATTCATTCGCACTTCAACCTGAATGTGATGAACGTGACAATCATCATCATTCCCTATGAATGCGTGCCTGACAACCACTTCCGTTCTACATTAGATTGAATGAGTATCTCTTAGATCTCTTAATCGGAATCTTCGTTGTGTATGCTAGAATGATGGCGGCATTCAAGAGAATCCGGAAGGTCTAAACCTTGTCTGTGGTATTCCGAGTAGGATTCAATGATTGAATGACTGTGACGAGCTTCAAACTCGCGATTGCCGGGCGTAGTGACAGATGCAAAAGGATAGTAAATCCTATTCCAGCATGATCGAGAACCGACAGATGAATAGCCGTGCCGTGACAGGGTGCGTTGACCATTTTCACTGAGAGGATAGGATGAAACCATTGACAAGGGTGATGCCTCCAGACGATTAGCCGTGCCATGACAGGGCATTTGGATCATTTTCCCGAGAGAAGACCGAAAGTAGCCATTGACAATGGTGATGTATCACATAAAGCCAGCCATGGAAAGGAGTAAGACTGATTGGATGAAGATAGCGGGAAAGCAGAAGTTCAGAGGAACGAAAGCATCTCCATTCGCTTATCTGAAATTCTCACCAATGATTTACATAAGTATTTCTATCCCTATTTTATTAATTATTTTCGAAAACCACATTACTATTTTATATCCGCCTGACTGAGATTTACAAGGTGACCATAGCTTGCTTCATACCAACAATCTCCGTGGGATTCGACCCTTACTCATGTAAGGTATTACTTGGACGACCCAGTGCACTTGCTGGTTAGTTGTGCGAAGTTGTGAACCATGGTATTGGCATCATGTGTTTGGCGCCATTACCAGGGAAAGAAAGAGCAATGAATTTTACATAATTAAAGTGTAATCACAATTTCTGCGCACCAACATAAATAAATCAACTAAAACCACAAAAGCTCTAATTCTTAATCAACATATATAAACTATTGTAACATGCCAACATCAGTAATTAGAACCCAAAGTCAATAACGATTTAAAATGAAAAATACAAAGTGAACTTTATGTAATGAGAACATTCACACTTCAATAAAGAATCCATCATAAAATATATTTATTTTTATATAAAATAATCTTAGAATCAATCATGAAAAATATTAGTACATAATATGGACAGAAATTATTGAAATGTAGATTAGACTCACTGCACATATATAACAAAATTGCAACACAAATTCACAACTTCACCAATAAAATTACAACAGAAACTCACAACTTCACCAAGTAGAGATTCAATGAAATACAGATTCAGTCATTCATAATGTGAGAGAGAGAGAGGAAAACTTATTTGCAGACAGATAAATAGAGGAGGAAGACAGCAACACGCTCAAGAGAAATGGGCTCCGGTGACAGACTCACACAAAGCTGCAGCAACGACCAAGTGATGAGTCTGTGCAAGAAGAAAAGAAGAACTTAACAGACTCACAATGTGATGAGAGAGAGAGAGAGGGGGAGAGGAATTATTTACCTAGAGAAAAGGAGCTCAACAGAAGGAATGCGGCGACGGGCTTAAGGAATTTACCTAGAGGAAAAGGGGCTCAGCAGGAAGGTAGCGACAGGCTCAACAGCGGCAACGACAAGAGCTGTGAAGGTAGGCAGTGACGGGCTCAGTAGCGAGATGAGAAAGCTGTGACGACAATGAGAGATATGAGATTTTTTGTAGAGAAATCGAGAAGAAGAAGACTCTGGGTGAGGGTGACTGAGTCTCTCTAGCGTGGCTATGGAGTATGGACTCAGACTAATAATTGAATCTGTGATGTGAGGCAAATTCTAATCCATAAAAGGTGTTTATATGTATACACCCTGGGGCGGGTACACTGTAAACCCGACCCGTTCTGCCCCGCTCGAACACTCGTCCTGAACGAAATCTGCCTTGCCTTGAGTCGAGTTATTATTCATCTTGACCAGGTAGGGACGGGTCGGGTACTCACGGGTTTCAGTACTCCTACAAAGTCTAACCACGTATTGATACTCCATTTATTAAGGGTCAATCGCTTGCCAATGGATTGCTACGCATGCAAAGCGAGATTTGAACATCCTAATACTTGCTTAAACGGATGAGTGAGATCGTCACTCAACAAACTCAAATTGATTAAAATAAATATTAATTATTTTCAATAATAAAAATTCTTAGAGTTTGATTTTAATTATAAATTTATAAAATATTTATAATAATTATTATATATATTTTTATTTAATTTTATTTAATAAAAGTCTTTATATAATTTTATATATTATCCCGTACAGGGTACGGAACATACACTAGTTAAATTAAAAAAGTGTAATTCATATTCTCTTATATGTAAGAGTATTATTGAGTGTATGTTTTTATTTATTATTTATTATTTATGATGAGTTTTTGACTACGTAGTATTACTAATTTTAATACATCTATACTATAATGGCTATGGTCATTTTTTTCTATTATTTAACAATACTTCTTAAATAGTATTGTTAAAAAAAAGTATTATCAAAATATAAAAAATATGATTTTTATTTTAACAATATTTATATAGTTATTATAATCATTATAAACATAAAGATATTATAATTCACTATATATTCATATATAAATATACAATAATTTAATAACTAAGTTTTTGTGTATATAATATTTTTATTAAATAAAAATAATAAATTTTTAAAATAATTTAAGAAGACCCGATGAAATGGAGAGCGCATTAATTTGTCCATGGAAAAAGTTTGCTCTAATTTACTATATTTATTTGCTTTATCAATTGGCATAAACCCAGGAATAGTACAATTAAAGCATGATATGCATTTGATAAACAAATTGCGCTTTAAAGAACTTTCTAAGTCATGATATCTTTCAGGATTGTAAATTTTCCTCCATTAGAGTACTTAATTAGTGTGGTGGTGCTCATGATACCATTCTATAAAGAAAACAACACCATTATAGCCAACTCACACCATGGCCTAACAAGCTAAAACCTTTAGTATCTTTGAGGAATATACTATAGTTTTCTAAAATTAAATGGATTATACCACCTTCTATGCCTCATGGAAACATGATTCATATAGTGTTATAAAAAACTTTCGGTAATGCTAGAAATACAAAAAAAAGTTATCAGAATTTATTTTATTTAATAATAATTAATAAATATTAAATAAGATAAATTTTAATTTTTTTTAATTTTTTTTTATCAAATATTTTTGAAAATTTTATTATACAAACAAAATTATCTAATGGAATAATTATGGCTATCGCAAGTTAAACGATAAAATTCCAAAATATCAATTAATGTCTTAAATAAAATAAATAAAGAAAAAAAAGATTTAATTCATTTTTTAAATTTTTATTTGAGATTCATCACTTTATCATTTTAAAATGTTTTTAAAAATAAATTATTTAATCATTATATATATGTCACATCTTTGGTAACTAAGGCACTACTTGGTTAGCAGATA
Organism: Arachis hypogaea; assembly: GCF_003086295.3. Lineage (NCBI taxonomy): Eukaryota > Viridiplantae > Streptophyta > Magnoliopsida > Fabales > Fabaceae > Arachis > Arachis hypogaea. The sequence goes on along the minus strand of NC_092046.1, from coordinate 62,178,950 downwards.
TGTTCACCTAATATACAAACACAGTGACACATGTCTATTATTTGATTGTTGTGACATAAGCGTGCATTTGGTTGGTGAATGTGTCTATCCAAAATTTAGTTAGTGAGACACAAAATTCAATGTGATATATCCGTTGTTTAGTTAGTTAGAGACAAAATTTCAAAAAACACGGAAAAACATAAAGGCACACAAAAACACAAATTTGGTATATAGCACTCAAGAATAGAACACTAATCTTGAGACATATACATAATAATTTTAACATTTATTTTTCAACTAAATCCCATTTTAAATTTATAAACTCCAAACTATCCTTTAGATTCTTCTCCTTTTTCCCTCTTCTTTCCACCCTCCCACACCCAAAGCACAGTGAATTTAACATCTCCTCTTCTCTTCTTTCTACTCAAGCCGTCATTGCCTCTTTCCTTCCTTGCCACTAGTCCACTATTGTCTCTCCTCCTGTTGTGTCGCCAGACTACTACTGCTTCTCTTCCTCCATTTCTTCCACCCAAATAACTGTCGCTTCTCCTCCCTTCGTGTCACCAGACCACCACTGCCTCTCTTTCCTTTCTTCCACCCAAACCACCACCATCACTCCTCATCACTATTTTCCTCTATTTTCTCCTCCCTCTCTTCTTTTTTGTTCTTCACGGTTATTCCTTCGCTGTCGTCACCCTTTGTCGTCGTGCCCCTGCTTCACATCTCATCGATGTGTTTTCAGATTGGTGCACCATTCTTCTTTTTTATCTCTCAATATTTCTCTGTCCACTATTCTATTTGCAGATCTGTCTCACTCTTCTCCTTTTCTCTATCTCACCATTTTCTTTCACCTATACTCCTCTTTTTTGCCTTCTGGTTCTCTTTTTTTTTGTATATTTTAATTTTTTATTTATTTGGATTCTGGTTAAGTTTTGTTAAAATAATTTTGTATTGGTTTTGTTAGATTAAATTTTTTTGTTGATATTTATTGGATTAAGTTTGTAATTTAGTTTTAGATTATTAATGGTGATTGTTTGGTTGAGATGGTGGTTGATTGTTAATGATGGTGGTCTAGTTGAGATGGTGGTTGTGAAGGGGTAGTACTAATTAAGGGTAATATTGATATTTTAACAAGATTGTGATTTGTGTATTTTATCTGGTACTTGTATATCAAACAAGTTGAAAAATTTGTGTATACTTGTTATGTCTATGTCTTTAGTGTTTATATCTTTGTGTCTACGTTTTAACAAAATACACAAAATAAACGCAGCCTAAATTATCAAAGGATACGGTGGTACACAATGGCACACAATAAACATGTAATTTGTGTTTCTCCAAAATATTAAGACACAAATATTTTATGATAGAACTAGATTTTTGGACATTTTTACTCATACTAGTTTATGATATCTCCAAATTTACCCTTTTTCTTTCTCAACTTTTCTCATTTCTTCTTCACTTTCACAAATCCTCTTCTTCTCTCTCAACAATACTCTCTTCTTTTTTTTTTTCACTTTACAAACATGTTGTCCTCTCTCTCTATCTCTCCACTTTTGTTCTTCCCACTTCATCTTCACATGCAGAAATACATCAATGCCTTGTTCTCCCACTTCATCTTCACATGTATAAATACATCACCGCCATCATCCCTTGCAGAGGAGACACCGCCTCTTCCAAAACTTTTTTCTTTTTTATTTGTTGACTTCACCTTGGTGCTTCCCACTTCACCCTCACTTGTAGAAAGACGTCATCGCCGTCATTCCTCATGGAGAAGACACCGCCTCTTCCAAAATTTTTTCTTTGTTTTAATTTTATTTTTTAATAAAAATTTATATTTAAGTTTTGTTACTTCTATATTTGAATTGTTGAAGGTATTGGAAGTGGTTTATGCCAACTTTAAAGGGAGAGTGAAAAAGGTAGAGGTGATAGTGGTGGGTGTGGTTGTGTTGTTGCTACTAAATTGACTAAATAAGAAAGTAATATTGATATTTTAGTTTAATATTGATTTGTGTGTTTTGTTGTGTATTAGTTACTAAATATAATTGAAAAATTATGTATTATTATGTCTATATTTCTTTATGTATTTGTGTTTATGTCTCATGTGCTTCCGCCTATTAACCAAACACAGCCTAAGGGACAGGAGGCTAAGGGTGGGCACTATGGACTAGCGAATGAAGTCATGACACATGGTAGAATTGATTCCAAGAGAAACGTTAAAATAATATGCTAATGTATGATTATGGTAATGTAAAAGCTAGTAATTTTTAAACTTCCACTGTGATAGAAAAACTAGAAAACTAAGCCAAAAATTCATTTTCTTTTGTGAAAGTCAAAAAATCCTTTTCAAAGCTTCATAGCACCCCTTCCTGCCTTTGCTCCTCAACTTCTTTTGCATATCTTCTTACTGCGCTTCTTGCGGCTTGAGTCACTTTAGTAGCTCTGTCGCTACATTGCTGCTCATATCCCCCCGTCACTCTTTTCAAAATCAAATACATTGTGTAGTTATCACTTGCTTGTCTTTTATATTTTATTCAAATTTGGCTTTTGAATCAAATGGTTGATAATTATTTCCTAGTTTTCAGGTAGTTATTAGAAGCATTTTTGTTGCATTGTTGGTCAGCTAGTTTTTTATTCATCATATCATGATACCATTTGTCCTAAAGGCTAAAGCTAATAGGTGTCATGAAACCACTCCTCCTAAAAGCTTAAGTTGATAAGAGGAGGCAACATGAATGGTTGTATCTCTAACATTCTCTCTCAAGTAATAGTCTCTTTTTGGATTTGCTTGATTTTTTTGCATAAGCGTTATTTTTTCATTTATTTGCCTTATACTTTTTTTTGGTTCACCAAGAATTGAAGTCTATATCTTTTGGACATAAAGCTCTTATATCTTGTCATTAAATCACTCCTCCTAAAAGTTTAAGCTGATAGGAGGAGGCAGCATGAATTGTTATATCTCTATGACTCTTCCTCAAACAAGAGCCTCTTTTGAGTTTACTTAATTTTTTGCTTAGGCTTTCTTTTCTCTTTTGTTTTGCATTATGCTATTTTTTACTTTTAGAATTTATCAATGATTGAACTCTACACGTTTTGGACATAGACTTCTAATACCATATCATTATACCACTCCTCTTAAAAGATTAAATTGATACGAGGAGACAACAGATAAATGGTTATATGTTTAATACATCAGATGCTTTCTTATCTTACATTTAGATAAATCTGTAATCTTTTGTTCTTTACACAAGACAAAAGAGACGGAGTTTATTATTATTGACGCATCTAATTTTAATGCTTGAAGTTTACTAATGAAATACTAATAATTAGTTAAACTATCTCTTTATGAGAGAGAGAGAGAGGGAGAGAGAGAGAGAGAGAGAGAGAGAGAGAGCTGACGAACGGATTTTTCCAGTAAAGAATTTCACAAATAAATCCTCGTTGCTAGTATAGTTTCTAAACCAACAAAGAATCCTTTCGTACAAAAACTTGTTTGTCACCAAATCAAACCCAATAAAAATAAACCGAAGTATTTAAACCTCGGGTCATCTCTCAAGGAATTGCAGGGAGATGTAGTTTATTATCGGTTACGAGGAAAGTATCTTTTTGGGTTTTTTTGAAAGGTTGAACAAGGAATATAAATGATAAGAAAATAAACTAATAATTAAGGAAACTCTTGGCAAGGTATGAGAACTGGACGTCCTATCCTAGTTATCCTTATCAATTGTGATGAGAATTGTTCATTGCTCCCACTTAGTTAACCTCTAACTATGAAGGAAAGTCAAGTGGACAAATCAATTTGATTCCTCAAGTCCTAGTCGACTCCCAAGGAAAGACTAGCTTTAGAGGTATCCAAATCAATCAGCAACTTTCAATTATCAATCAACAAAGGAGTTTGATAACTCAAGAGTCTCCAATTACTCACCCAAAGCCCAGAGTATAAAAATCTAATCTAAAATCCAACCAAGCATTTTATCAAACACTTGAAAGGCATAACATAAAAACATAGGAAAGTAATAGGGAATGTAAAATCCAAACAACCAAGTGCAAGCATCAATAATATAAAAGCAATTATAAATCTGAAATACCTCAAATTGTATTAATATAGAAAATCAAGTCTAACATTAGAATTCATAAAGCTAAATTGGGAAAATAAATAAATCAACAAGAGGAATAGATAAACTAAAGTTCTAGAACTAATAAGAGTAGAAGAGAAACTAAATTAAAGCAAGTAGAAATCTGAAATTAAGCAAAGCTAATCCTAAAATCCTAACCTAGAGAGAGGAGAAAGCCTCTCTCTCTAGAAACTACATCTAAACCTAAAATTATGTGAATGTTGTGTTGTATGAATTGTATCTTGTGTTTCCCCCATTCTGCAGCTCTTATTATGTGTTTTTTGGGCTTGGAACTGGGCCAAAAGGAGCCCAGAAATCGCCCCCAGCGCTTTTCAGCAATTTCTGCACGTGGCGCATGTCACGCGTACGCGTCTATCATGCGTACGTGTCGTTTGGAGAAATTCCTTGTCACGCTGATAAACCCCATTTGTAGGGTTTATCTTGTGTTGAATTTAGAGGGTTTTGTTAACCTTTCTCCCATTTAGCCAATGATTTAGCATGATTTTGTGATCTCTCCCTTATTTGTGCTTAAGTGTAAAAAGCATGCTTTTTGGCCTTTGATTAGATAACTTTAACTTCTCCTTGATCCCATAAGATGCCTTGATGTGTTTTTTTAGCAATCTCAGGTTGGAAAAGGCTAAGAATGGATCAAGAGAGCAAGAAAGGAAGCATGCAAGTGGAGAAGATCATGAAAAGCCAAAGAGTTGAATTCGGACATGGACACACGCGCGTACCACGCGCTTACGTGCACCTTGCGAAATCGCCCAGGGACGCGTACGCGTGTTGTGCGCGTATGCATCGGTGTTGATTTATGATTTTTTTTAATGAAATCGTGGCTAGCGAATTCTCAAGGCCTGCAGGGTCCAATCCAAGTCAACTTTGGCGCCAAAAACACTTAAAAGGACTAAGGATTGGGGGGATCAAGGGGAACAACACACATTAGGCTAGTTTAGTTTTAGTTTTAGAGGGAGAAACTCTCACTTCTCTCTAGGATTAGAATTAGGATTAGGTTTAATTCAATAATTTAGATCTAGGTTTCAATTCATGCTTTCCTCTTCTTTTACCTTTCAATTTTATGTTGTTACATTCATCATTCTTCTATTGTTGTTATTTCTTTCTTCTATTTTGTTTGTAAATCTACTCTTATTCATTATATTTTTTTTAATGCAATTTGAGATAATTCATGTAGATCTTGTTTCCTTTGGTTGTTGTTATTAATTCCTTGCAATAAGTAGTTGTTAGATTTCATTGTTGTTGATCAATTTACCTTGCTTTCCTTTATTACCCTCCAAGTGTTTGATGAAATGCTTGGTTGAATTTTAGTGTAGATTTTGTTCCTCTTGGCTATGGTAGAGTAATTAGTGACGCTTGAGTTATCTAATTCCCTTGTCGATTGATAATTAGAAGTTGCTAATTGATTTGGATACCACTAACGCTAGTCTTTCCCTTGGGAGTTGGCTAGGACTTGTGGAATCAAGTTGATTCATTCACTTGACTTTCCTCCATGGTTAGAGGTTAACTAAGTGGTAGCAATGGAAAATATGTGGTCACAATTGAGGAGGATAACTAGGATAGGACTTCTAGTTCTCATATCTTGCCAAGAGCTTTGTTAGTTGTTAGTTTATTTTCATTGCCATTTACATTTCATGTCTCTTATCCCAAAAACCCCAAAACGTACCTCATAACCAATAACAAGACACTTTGTTGCAATTCCTAGGGATAACGACCCGAGGTTCAATACTTCGGTTTATAAATTTAGGGGTTTGTTACTTGTGACAAACAAAATTTTTGTATGAGAGGACTATTGTTGGTTTAGAAACTATATTGCAACGAGATTTCATTTGAGAATTCTAAACCATACAAAAGTTCAATCATCACACGCGTACGTGTCAATCACGCGTACGCGTCGCTCGTCTTCTACGCTAGGAACGCGTACGCGTCGCCCATGCGTGCGCGTCGCTGGCAGCTTCTCAAATCTTCATTTTCTCACGTTCCTTCCACTTTTGCATGTTTCCTTTCCATCCTCTAAGCCGTTCCTGCCCTATAAAGTGTAACACCCTACCATACAGAGTCTTATGCTTAAGTCATAATCCAGAGATGGCAAGGTATTACAACCTCTAAAATAAAAATCTAGTACGTATAGTAGTGTGAATAAGGATTATAACTAGGAGCCTTTGTAGAAAAAGGGGGTAAACAAAAATCGCAACTCGAAAGCGCAACACTCCGATCGATAACGCAACGAGCAAAGGATAAGCTAACGCGAGATTATATATATACAAAAGAATGTCAAAAACGGGAATATCAAAACTCAAATCCGGATTCGAAGATAACCGGTCCGAGGATAGCAATATATATATATACATATAATAAAATAAAAAAACCCCAAAGGAAACCCAAAGGGACACAAATACAGAACCCTATTCTCCAAAAATCTCCTATAAGAGGAGTCATCACAATTTGTATTATTTAGTGGAGATAAAAGTATCTAAACAAGATATATAAACTGAGACGGAGTTCCGAGAACAAAGGATCTTCGCTAATCCAGAAGTCTCCAGTATGCCTCAGCGAGAAACCTCACGTCCTGCATCTGAAAACCACAAAATCCGCATGGGTGAGAACCAGAGGTCCCCAGCATGGTAACAGCTTCCACATATATAATACATAATAATAGAGGAAAGCCGAAGGCAATCCTAGAACTTCCTCCAGATAATATCAAAGCTTATAAACAAACTAAATCGTAAGTGGCAACTGACTAAAGATCCTTCAGTCTAACTAATACTTCCCTTTCCAATTCCTTCAAACCTCCCAACCACCAGCAGGAGTATAATATAGCAAACACAGTTATATCAGATAAGAGATTTACAAATAGGAACAAATAAGGCATTTAGACAATTAGCAAGTAATATGTAGTCAAATAGGCAATCTCAAACAATTCATATAGTATGCATATGATGAATGCCTATCCCTAGTGGCTGATGATATCATCTGTCGGTTATAGAGCCAACCCGACAAGTCCTGGTAGCTAACCATTGGACTGTCCCTCTGTCGCGCATCCCCAACTCGAGTTATACTCATCATAAACTTGATCATAATCATGATCCATATCCATCACCCTCACTGGTGAATATTTACGGGGGCGAGCTCATCCGAGCCTTTCATAGTGCCCGGCCACACTTACGACATAGGGTCAAAAGAGCTTCGAGTCTCAACTTGGAGCACGTGGTGGCTAGCCACTGCTTCCTCCCAGGGAACCCCTCATCTCCGATGGTGGAAGTGCAAACATTCACAATTTATTCAACAACATATATGCATTTATACTTAGCCATAATCATGGTTCCACCGTAACAAAACAGTAATCTAGCCATCCGGCTCACGGTTAAATCCATAACCAGCCAATTCATTAACAATTACGGCCCTTCGGCCCATGGCACAACAAGCACTTCCACCGCCATCCTCCGCATCTCACATAATCATCTTTGATCCTCATTGATCATTCATTTTTCCCTTGCTTCACTCGCAAGTTACCACATTTACTAGCCCCTTGCGTCATTGCTAGGCATATTATAATGATTTAAGACATAAGTGGTGAGATCGGAGGCTTAGAAGAATGAAATTTGGCTTTTAAAACTCAAAAATCAACTTTGGGATGAAAACAGAGCCACGCGTACGCGCACTCCTCGCGCACGCGTGGATGGCCACAAAATCTTATCGACGCGCAAGCGTCATACGCGCGGACGTGCGGGTTGAAAAATAGCCAAACGACGCGCGAGCATCAACCACGCGTACGCGTGGGTGCTCTTGCGCCCCATGTACAAAACTGGCACAACTCTGGCACAACTCTCGGGAAAATAGCTGGGCATTTGGTGCAGCGCATCGACGCGCCCGCACACACCACGTGCACGCGTGGATGGTGCTTTCTTGAAGAATGGCGCGTACGCGCCAAGTGCGCCTACGCGCGGAGGGTCATTCTGCTAACAAATTTTCTAAGTTAAAAGCTGCAGAATTTACAGATTCAACCCCCAATCTTCTGACGGACATAACTTTCTCATTTTAAATCGTTTTTCACCCGTTCTTCGAATGGCATGGACATCCCGGATGCAATTTCATTTCTAAACAGATTTAGCACAAATCAGAGATTGGTAGTCCAAGTTATGTCCTGTCAAAGTATGCCCAAAAACCATGTTTTCATACAAAACCATAAAGTGCCATTTTCAAAACAAGCCACTTTCAACTCTTTTCAAAATCAATCAAAACATGCCAATTTCATCCCTTTTCTTTGAAATCAATCAAAATGTACCAAAATCAATATCAACCCATCCTCAACTCACACATTGACATTTTACCAAATTTCCCAAAATCACCATCCAACCTTTTTAACACTTCTCAATCAAATGGCTAAAGGACAAACACAATATCATGTCATACATCCTCCCTCATCCCAATTTCCAATAATACCATTTCCAATCAACCATCATTATACATAATCAACATCATACTCACCATCAACATGGTACCACCCACCAATTCAACTTTAATCATTCATCAAGCATATATCACAACATGCATTTTCTCATATATCACACAATCAAAGCATCAATATTCATAATCACATATATGATCACATCATATATCTCAACCATTTAACAACATCAACCATTCAATGCCTATCTTAGGGCCTCTAGCCTAAGTATTTCCTACCACATTACATATTTTATACGAGAAACCGAGACCATACCTTAGCCGATTTCCCAAGCTCAACCGGAGCACTTCCAAACCCCTTGTCCACAAGCTCTCAAGGTCTCAACACCTCCAAGAACAGATTTTATCACACAAAACCCTCTCCCAAGCTTTTCGAAATCACCAATCAAGCTCCAATATTCACATATACACAACCTAAGCCACAATCATCATACCCATACACAACATCTCAATACCCAACATCATAGAACAACAAATTATACTAGGGTTGAGAATCTTACCACACCCAAGATCCAAGGAGACAAGATTAACCTTCTCCTTCAAGAGAGTTGGGTCCTATAACATCAAAGAGCCTAAAATCTCAACATTTCATCCATGAAACTCGAAAACAAGGGCTGGAATTTCGAAGAGCAAAACGTGGATTACCTTAAGATTGAGTGTATGGGTTTTGTAGGGCTCTCCGCGGTGAACACGTGGCCGCAAACGGTGCGGCGATCGGAGCTCTAGATTAAAAGTTATGGTGGTTTGAAGATCAACCAAGGGAGAGAACTTGAGAGAGTGTTCTTCCCCCCTCCAAATCAATTTTAGCGTGTGTTTGTGTGTTGTGAGGAGAGAGAGTGCTGAAAACTAGGGTTTTGGTTTAGTTTAGTTGGGCCAAGGGCCCACTTTAGGTCCAGTTGGCCCGGTTTGGTCCGTTCGGTCCAATCTTGGTCCGATTTCTATAAAATTGGTACCGAAATTCTCGTCTCACTCTCCTCTATCACATTTAGCCATAAAAATAACATTTTTGGCTTTCTAGAATAAATTCTCATTTATGGGTTAATTAGCCGTTAATTAATCGGGTCTTACATCCTACCCACCTAATTGGGAATTTTGCCCACAAAATTCGAATTCAATTACCTGAGAATAAGTGCGGATAATCCGTTCGCATCTCTGACTCAAGTTCCCAAGTGTGTTCCTCAACACCGCCTCGACTCCCAGCCACTTTGACTAATGAAACCTCTTTTCCACGCAACCGTTTGATACTAGTATCGTCAATTCTAACTGGAGCCACTGGAAGCGTCAAATCTTCTCTTAATTGAACCGACTCAGGTTCTAATACATGGCTAGCATCAGGAGTGTACTTCCGAAGCTGTGACACGTGAAACACATCGTGCAGGTTCGAAAGATGAGGTGGTAGAGCCATCCGATACGCTACCGGTCCAATCCTCTCTAGGATCTGAAATGGACCAATGTATCGAGGATTCAACTTCTTCGCTTTAATTGCCCTACCTACTCCTGTGGTTGGAGTAACCTTCAGGAAAACACGATCTCCTTCTTCAAATTCCAATGGCTTCCGCCTCTGATCGGCGTAACTCTTCTGGCGACTCTGCACCGTAAGCATCCTATCTCGGATTTTCTTGACTTGTTCAGTGGTCTCAGCTATCATCTCCGGCCCCAACAAGCCTTTCTCTCCAGCTTCATACCAACATAGCGGAGATTGACATTTCCTCCCATACAATGCCTCATACGGAGCCATTCCGATGCTCGCATGGTAACTATTATTGTATGCAAACTCCACTAACGGTATATACCGATCCCAACTTGCCGGTTGATCCAAAACACAAGCTCTCAACATATCCTCTAGTGTTTGGATCGTCCTCTCGGATTGACCATCTGTTTGAGGATGGTACGCTGTACTCAAGCTTAATCGGGTTCCAAAAGCTTTCTGAAATGCACCCCAGAACCTCGAAGTGAAACGAGGATCTCTATCAGAGATTATAGTAGCAGGTACACCATGGAGTCTCACAATCTCCTTTATGTATAACCGAGCTAGCTCCTCAAGGGTGTAAGTCATCCGAATGGGCAAAAAGTGAGCTGACTTCGTCAGTCGGTCCACAATCACCCAAATAGCATCAAAACCAGTCCTAGCCCTTGGCAATCCCGACACAAAGTCCATTGCAATACTTTCCCACTTCCATTGCGGAACCTCTAAAGGTTGCAACATCCCAGAAGGTCTTTGATGTTCAATCTTTACCTTTTGGCAAGTTAAGCACTTTGAAACATATTCCGCCACATCATTCCTCATACCTGGCCACCAAAACATCGCCTTTAAATCATGGTACATCTTAGTACTTCCCGGGTGAATGGAGAATCTGCTTTTGTGTGCCTCCTTTAAGATATCTTCCCTCAAAGTGCCAACATCTGGCATAATGATCCTACCCTTGAATCTCCATAACCCATCTTTTTCTTCCGACACTCTCCACTGTTTTCCTTGCTCGATAGCCGGTAACACCTTCCATAACGCTTCATCATTTTCATGAGCCTTTAGGAGCTCGGACTTAAAATCACTCGAGATTTCTAACCGGCTCAAACACAAGGTTCCAAATACTTCTCGAGCACCAATTTTTAGACTCTCGAATCCCTTGAGCAACTTCTCTTCTTGAAGCATCATCCAAGCCGCATATAACGACTTCTGACTTAACGCATCCGCCACTACATTTGCCTTTCCCGGATGGTAATTCAACTCAAAGTCGTAGTCCTTCAATAATTTCATCCACCTCCTTTGCCTCATATTAAGCTCTTTCTGATCAAAGAGATATTTCAAGCTCTTGTGATCAGAGAAGACTTGGAACTTAACCCCATAGAGATAATGCCTCCACACCTTTAAGGCAAACATGACCGCAGCGAGTTCCAAATCGTGTGTAGGGTAACTAACTTCATGAGGTCTCAACTGTCGTGAGGCATACGCCACCACTTATGATGCTACATCAGCACGCATCCTAGACCTTTTAGTGAGGCATCACAGTACACCTCAAATGGTTCGTTCGGCTCAGGTAACACCAACACAGGTGCAGTGGTCAACTTTTTCTTCAATGCCTGAAAGCTTTCCTCACACTCAGGAGTCCAAACAAACGGAGTATCTTTGCGGGTTAATTTTGTCAACGGCAAGGCTAATTGCGAAAAGCCTTTGATGAACCTTCGGTAATAGCCAGCTAAACCCAGAAAACTCCTTATCTCAGTTACTGTGGTTGGTTGCCTCCAATCCATCACAGCTTCCACCTTAGTTGGATCTACGACTATTCCCTTCTTACTTACCACGTGACCCAAAAAATTTACCTTATCCTTCCAAAACTCACACTTAGACAGTTTTGCATAGAGTTTCTTCTCCTTTAGAATTTGCAACACGGTCCTCAAGTGTTCCGCATGCTCTTCTTCAGTCTTGGAGTAAATTAGTATGTCGTCAATGAAGACAACAACAAATTTATCCAGAAACGGACGGAACACTGTATTCATGTAATCCATGAATACTGCAGGAGCATTCGTCAACCCAAAGGACATTACAGTGTACTCGTAATGACCATAACGAGTCCTGAAAGTGGACTTAGGGATATCCTCACCCGTTACCCTTATCTAGTGATAACCGGATCGCAAATCGATCTTGGAGAAAATCCCAGCTCTTTGTAACTGATCCATGAGATCATCAATCCTCGGCAATGGGTACTTATTCTTTATGGTGACCTTGTTCAGCTGCCTGTAATCCACACAGAGTCGCATACTTCCATCTTTCTTCTTTACCAGTAACACTGGAGCACCCCACGGGGAAACACTTGGTCGGATAAAGTTCTTACCCAACAATTCCTCTAACTGAGACTTTAGCTCGGCCATCTCTAACGGTGACATTTTATAAGGAGCACTTGAGATTGGTCCCACCCCAGGCACCAATTCAATAGCAAACTCGACCTCTCGATTAGGTGGAAATTCCTTAATATCATCGGGAAACACTTTTGGAAACTCACACACTACCAGAATCTGATCCAACCTTTGGTCATCACCCGAAACAACCGCAGTTAACAACAGGATACCCTGACATTCGATTCCGGAACAGTTCACTATCATCGAATTCAAGTAATAATTATTCACCACAATCGGCCCCTCTGTATCTTTTGGCATAAAGTACACCGTTGTAGAACACTCAAGCAGGACATGGTTCTCAAATAACCAGTCCAATCCCAAGATAAGATCAAGACCGATCATCAGTAAGCAGATTAAATTATGGACAAAATCACGCTGCTTGAACCTAAACGAAACTTTCGGGCATCCTATCCTAGTTACCATGGCTTCATGGGTAGCATTATATACTTTTAGGTCATAACCTAAGGTTACGATCTTCAATCCTAACTCATGGGCTTTCTCAAATGCAATGAATGAATGCGATGCTCCCAAATCAAATAAAACATTTAAGGTTTGACCAGCCATTTCACAGTTACCTCGAATGAGTGTCTCGGATCCCTCTACACCCCTAGCTGAGATGGTGAACACCCGACCGGTCTGTTGTGCTTTCCCAGCACCTTGCTTCTTGATTAACCACTATTTCATGGTTTATATTGTGTTTTATTTGTGTGGTTTTATCATGATCTTTGCCCACTTATTCATTAAATAAGCATGCATTTATATTTCCTTCCTAAAGATGTTTTATGGTTGAAAACTTGCTTCCTAGAGACTTTTAATTATGTATTTTATTTCTTCCTTATTCCGTTCGATGCCGTGATCTGTGTGTTAAGTGTTTCACGCTTTATAGGGCATGAATGAGTTGGAGATTGGAAGGGAAGCCTGCAAAAATGGAAGGAACACAAGAAATTGAGGAGATGACCAGCAAGAAGCGACGCGGCCGCATGGATAACGCGATCGTGCGGAAGAGAGCAATTTGCAGCGACGCGGTTGCATGGACGATGCGTCCGCGTGGCAAAGCAGAAATGCGAATGACGCGTCCGCATGAGCGACGCGATCGCGTGACGTGCGCGATATGCATAATCTGCAGAATTCGCTGGGGGCAATTTTGGGCCCTTTTTTGACCCAGTTTTCGGCCCAGAACAGCAGACTAGAGCCAGAGAACATGCAGAAACCAGAAACGACATTTATTCCGCATAGTTTTAGTTTTTAGATCTAGTTTTACTCCTCCTCTAGGTTTTCTCTCTACACATTCATAGTTTTTAGGATAGGTTATTTTCATTGTTTTTGCATTGGGATATTGAGAAGAGTTATTTGCCTCATCAAGACTTTGACATTCTAGTTCGTTCTCTTCACTTGTCTCTTACTCTTCCATATTCCTTAATTTTATTTGATTTTACGATTGGATTATTTTAGCTTTTATTAATATAAGAATTACTTTTGCTTTTAATTAATCTTTTCATCATTACTTATCATGTCTTTCTTTAATTCCTACGTTGATGTTATGAATTTTACATTTACAATGAGTGAGTAGTTCCCTAACTTGATGGGGAGTTAATTGAAAGGAACCCTTGAGCGGAATGTTCAAGAGAAAGGTTGTAATTGAGTTTATTGTTGGCTTGCTCTCTAGTTCCTAACACCAATCCTCCCAAGAGTGGATTGGAAATTGTGGATAGAACAGCATTCTAACTTGTTTGACCTCCCCTTACTTAGTAAAGGATAACTAAACGTAATAATTCTCAATTGTCAATTAATCTTGAGAGTATTCCATCAAGAATAGGGCTTCCATGTAATCAACTCCCAGTCAAGGTTTTTATTTAAATTTATATAAATTCTCCAATTTAATTTTCTGCCATTCAATCAAACATTTTTGAAAACATTCTGATTAATAAAATAGCACCCTTTCCTGCAACTCGTTGGGAGACGACCTGAGACTCATACTCCCAGTATTTTAATTTTATTTTCTGTGACACCCTTCTAAATTGATAAGGCGGATTTTTGGCGAGTTAAGAACTATACTTGCAACGTATATATTTTAACAATTTTTAATTCGCTAATTTCTGCCCGCATCAATTTTTGGCGCCGTTGCCGGGGAGTTGCAATAGAGTGCTATAGTTGTTAATTGGAATTTATTTATTTGCATTTTTATTTTATTTTGCTATTATGAGCTGCTTGTTTCTTTCGTTAGATGACGCGTTCACTTGCTAATCCAAGCTTGCCAATATTCGATCCTGAGATTGAAAGAACTATTTCACGAATAAGGCAAGCTAGGCGTCGGTTAGTCCTCTCTGAGGGCGGATTTGAAATGCCATTTGAGGAAGAAACCAGCCCCTGTTCTACTGATTCGATTGTTTTACGTACAGGTAACATGGCAGCAGCCAGAAGAGTTACTATCTAGGAGGCTGGAGCCCCTGATTTTTCAATGCAACCGTTCCAAGCGCATCATCCAGTGGTGGCTACAGATTTTGAAATAAAGACCGCACTGCTCAATTTGATGCCCAAGTTTCATGGCTTACCTGCTCAAGAGCCCATCAAGCACCTGAGAGATTTTCAGGTAGCCTGCTTTACTGTCAGGCATGATGGTGCGAATGAAACTTCAATTTTGCTGAAAGCCTTCCCGTTCTCTCTTGAGGGAAAGGCAAGAGAGTGGTACTACACTCAACCCGCAGCAACTGTATCCAATTGGGGTACACTCAGAAGAGAGTTTTTGGAAAAGTTCTTTCCAGCTGAAGTTACTGATAAACTGAGGAAAGACATTTCCATGATTGTTCAGGATGAATCCGAGACGCTTTATGAGTACTGAGAGCACTTCAATAATCTTCTGGAAGCATGCCCCCACCATATGATTGACAAGATAGTGTTACTCGGATATGTCACACAGGGTATGAGGCCCCAAGATAAGACCACATTGGAAAGTGCTAGCAATGGGTCTATGAAGAAGTACAAGACCACTGATGAGGCGTGGCAATTGATCAGTGATTTAGCTGAATCTACTAGGAATCACAGGCAGAAACAAAGTCGTTCAAAAGCCGTTGCAGAAGTATCCTCTAGCAGAGAGACTGCTGCTCTAACTCAGAGTATCTGTGAAATGACTAACTTGCTGAAGCAAATACAATTGAATCAACAACAAGTTCAGCAAGCTCAACCTTCTCCAGCACAACAAAATCAACAGTTAGTCCCACAAAGAGTCTGTGAAATTTGTGCAGATTACAGCCATTATACTGATGAGTGTCCGCAGCTCCAGCAGGAAGACAACACCGTGGCAGCCACTTATAACTTCTATGACCGCCCCAACCAAGGGTACAATCAAGGTGGCAATTACAACCATGGATGGCAGAACAATTCTAACCATAATTGGAGGGACAACAATAACAGAGGAGGCAGAGATAATCAGGGATTTCAGAGGTGGAATAATAACAACAACAGGCAGCAGAATCAGAATCAGAATCCGAATCAAAATCAGCCTTACAGAGCACCTCACCTAAGGCAACCCCAAGGACCACAGAATACCCAACAGCAGACCTCTCAATTTACTTATCCTTCTTCATCTGCCAATGATGACTTACTACAATCTATTGAGCGGAGACACCAGACCATGGAAAACAACATTAATGCCACTCTAAATGGTCTGACTGCTACCCTGCAGGCTCTTGTCTCCCAGATTGGATCAATGACTAACTCTAATAATCAACCTTTGAGCTCCAGTGGAATTCCCTCTCAACCATTACCCAATCCCAAGGGTGGTATCAATGCTATCACCCTGAGGTCCGGAACCACACTGCAGGAGAGGAATCAGGAGGAGCCAAGCCCACCAGAACACACCTCAGCTGAAGAGGTAGTGGAAATAGAAGATGTTGAAGAAGAAGAGGACATACAGGACATGACTGAAGAAGAAGAAGTGCAACCACAGGAGGAGGCACCAAATGGCGCAGACACTGCAGAAGACACCACTCCCATTCCATTTCCACAACTTGCAAGGAAGCCCAAGAAGCAGCTGGAACCTGATCCCAAAATGGTAGAGATATTCAAAAAGGTTGAGGTAACTGTTCCCTTTTTTGATGTCATTCAACAGGTACCTAAGTATGCAAAGTTTCTAAAAGATCTATGTATCTATAAAGACAAAATTAATGAATTAGAAACTATTCCCTTAGGAAGTTCCATATCTGCTTTAATGGGAGGTTTACTTGAAAAGTGTAGTAACCCAGGTCCTTGCATGGTTAATTGTACTGTAGGTGGTGTAGTATTTTCTGATTGCATGTGTGATTTAGGAGCATGTGTAAGTATAATGCCTTTGTCTATATATGATATTTTGAGGCTTCCTCCCTTAAAAAGGTCGGCAGCTTATTTTGTGTTAGCAGATAAGAGCATTATTACAGTGGCTGGAGTTGCTGAAGACGTATTAGTGGGCATTAAAGGACTCACGTTTCCCATTGATTTTTATATCTTGGAGATGCCCCAGAATGCCTCAGATAAGCCATCATCAATCCTACTCAGAAGACCATTCCTGAAGACCTCAAAGTTTAAATTAGATGCTTTCTCAGGAACATACTCTTTTGAAATAGATGGCCGAGTAGTGATCTTCAATCTGAATGGAGTTATGAAGCATCCTCCGGAGGATCATTCTATCCTCCAGTGTGACATTATAGATGAAACCGTGGCTAAAGTTCACCAGGAGGAATTTGAAGAGAAGCACACAGGACAATGTCCAAGTGTGGGGACATTCTCAAAGGACAATGACAGTGCCTTACCATTGTTACTAGCTCCAGACAATCCAGAGCCTGAACATGATCAGAAGTTAGAATTAAAACCCCTTCCTCCACACCTCAAATATGCTTATCTTGAAGACGGGCAGAAGTTTCCGGTTATCATTGCAAGGGAGCTCACTTCCCAACAGAAAGAACAACTACTTGGTGTGCTGAGGAGGCACAAGAAGACAATTGGTTGGAGTTTGGCAGACATAGTGGGCATCAACCCTCAAATATGTGAGCATAGAATATTTTTAGAAGAGGGAGCAAGACCTGTCCGTCAACCACAGAGAAGACTAAACCCCACTATCCTAGAGGTTGTCAAGAAGGAAGTGACCAGACTATTAGAGGCAGATATCATCTATCCCATCTCAGACAGTGAATGGGTGAGCCCAGTACAAGTAGTGCCAAAAAAGTCTGGAGTCACTGTAGTGAAGAATTAGCATGGAGAGCTCCTGACAACCAGAGTTCAGAACGCCTGGAGGGTCTGCATTGACTACAGACGCCTCAACCAAGCAACCCGTAAGGATCACTATCCTCTTCCATTCATTGATCAAATGCTGGATCGCCTGTCAGGTAAATTGCATTATTGTTTCTTAGATGGTTACACAGGTTATTTCCAGATTCATATAGCTCCTGAGGATCAGGAAAAGACCACTTTTACATGTCTTTTTGGGACTTATGCTTACAAGAGAATGCCCTTTGGCTTGTGCAATACACCAGCTACTTTCCAAAGGTGCATGATGAGTCTTTTCTCTGATCTTATTGAGGACTGTATGGAAGTCTTTATGGATGGTTTTAGTGTATACGGTGATTCTTTTAGCCTTTGCTTAGATGGATTATCTAGAGTATTGGATAGATGTGTCAATACAAACCTTGTGCTAAATTTTGAAAAATGTCACTTTATGGTTAAACAAGGAATTGTACTAGGACATGTTGTGTCTAATACTGGCATTTCTGTAGACCCAGCAAAGGTGGATGTTATTTCTACTTTACCTTACCCCTCTTCTATGAGGGAGGTCCGTTCTTTCCTTGGCCATGCAGGTTTTTATAGGAGATTCATAAAGGACTTCAGTAAGGTAGCACTTCCCTTATCCAGATTACTGTAGAAAGACATTGAGTTCGAGTTCAGTGAAAATTGCAAACAAGCGTTTGATAAGCTGAAGACCGCACTGACTCAAGCCCCAATTGTAAGAGGACCAGACTGGAGCCAACCATTTGAGATTATGTGTGATGCTTCTAACCATGCAGTAGGAGCAGCACTGGCTCAGCGTGAAGGTAAGGACCCCTTTGTTATTGCTTATGCGTCTAAAACTTTAGATGCTGCTCAGTCTAATTATACTACTACTGAGAAAGAGCTTCTTGCTATTGTTTTCGCTCTGGATAAATTCCGAGCCTATTTAGTTGGTACGAAGGTAGTAGTGTATTCAGACCACGCAGCTCTAAAGTATCTATTATCTAAAAAGGAGTCTAAACCAAGGCTTATACGTTGGATACTGCTATTACAAGAATTTGATTTAGAAATTAAGGATATGAGTGGTAACCAGAATTTAGTGGCAGACCACTTGAGTCGCCTTGAGCACATTACAGATGATCCCACTCCTATAGCTGATAATTTTTCATTTGATAACCTACAAGCAGTATCTGAGATAGTCCCTTGGTATGCACCTGTAGCTAATTATTTAGTTAGTTGTACCTTTCCTCCAAACTTTTCTAAGCATCAAAGAGACAAGCTGAAAAGCGAGTCTAAATATTATATATGGGATGACCCATATTTATGGAGATGTGGCGCTGACCAGATAATTAGACGGTGTGTGCCTCAATCAGAATTCCAGTCCATCTTAGAGGCCTGTCACTCATCTGAGAGTGGAGGATATTTTGGCCTTCAAAGAACTGCTAGAAAAATCTTAGACTGTGGATTCTGGTGGCCTACTCTTTTTAGAGACGCCGCTGAATTTTGTAGATCCTGTTTTCCATGCCAGAAATTTGGTAATATATCCAGGAGGGATGAGATGCCTCAGCAAATTATGCTTTTCTGTGAAATTTTTGATGTTTGGGGAATTGACTTCATGGATCTATTTCCAAATTCTAATGGTTATTTTTATGTTTTGTTAGCTGTGGATTACATTTCTAAGTGGGTGGAAGCAATTCCTACCCGCACTGATGATGCTAACACTGTTGTTTCCTTTGTGAGAAACCATATTATTTGTCGCTTTGGATCACCACGAGCAATCGTGAGCGATCAAGGCACCCATTTTTGTAACAGGAGATTAACAGGATTAATGAAGAAGCATGGGATAATTCATAAAGTTGCAACAGCTTACCATCCCCAAACTAATGGGCAAGCCGAGGTGTCAAATAGAGAGATAAAGCGTATCTTGCAGAAGATAGTAAAGCCTCATAGAAGAGACTGGAGCACCAGGCTACAAGATGCACTCTGGGCGTACAGAACAGCATACAAAACACCCATTGGGATGAGTCCTTTCCGCTTAGTTTATGGAAAAGCTTGTCATTTCCCTGTTGAAATAGAGCACAAATCCTTTTGGGCAGTAAAGGGATGCAATATGAGAATTGAAGGAGCCGGAGATGAAAGGAAGTTGCAACTGCAAGAACTGGAAAGCCTTCGCCTAGAAGCTTATGAGAATTCAAGACTATACCAGGAGAAGATGAAGGCTGTACATGATCAGCACATCAAGAGGAAAGAGTTCCAACCTGGGGACTCAGTCCTCCTTTACAAATCTCGACTGAGGCTCATGCCAGGCAAATTGAGATCGAGATGGGAAGGTTCATACAGAGTAGAGAAGGCCGAACCGTACGGAGTTTATTACCTTAGCCATCCTTCGAGCTCTGAACTTATCAAAGTTAATGGACATCGCTTAAAGCTGTACCATGGCGAGAAGCGAAAGAAAGACAAGGAACTCGAGATCTTCCGCTTGGAAGACCCCCACATAGCCGAAGACTGAGCTAGTGGAGCGTCCAACTTACGGACGTTAAAGCAAAGTGCTAGGTGGGAGACAACCCACCATGGTATGATCGTTCTTTTCCTTATTTTTAGTTTCCTTATTCAATAACTCTTCTCTTTATTAGTATATTTCGTGCATCTGCATTCACATACTTTGGCTTTTGATTAAAAAATTTTTTTTTCCACTCGACGCGACCGCCTCAGTGACGCGTCCGCGTCGCAAGGAGCTGGGGGAAAAATAAAAACGAACAGAGAGTCACGCGAGAGCGTGGCTGGAGGCGTGCCAATGGCACAAATCGTCCCACGCAATCGCGTTGCTGACGCGACCGCGTCATATGGGAATAATGGCTTCCCATGCGACCGCGTGCCCCACGCGGCCGCGTGACAAGGATTTCGGTGTAATAATGGTGCACAGTTGAAAGTTGTGCTAGAGTGGTGCTGGACTGGCGCTAGACGCGCAATCCACCTCACGCGACCGCATACCCCACGTGGCCGCGTCGTATCCCAAAAATAGCCCACTCACGCGATCGCATGCCCCATGCGATCGCATCACCCAAAATTTGGCATTTAATCATTTTGAACAGAGAGTTGTGCGAGTGCGAGGTGACCCTCGCGCCAATGGCACAAACTGGGTTACGCGACCGCGTGACCGACGTGACCGCGTCAATCACCTTAAGCGCAAGTCGCGCGACTGCGTGCCCCACGCGATCGCGTTGCTTGCGGCGCACAGTTTTCCTAATTTTGCCAAATATCATATCTTTTTTCTCCCCAAATCCTATTTTCTCTTTTCCCCCTTATTTCTTCTTCCTACCTTCCTCCTTTCTCACTTTTTACTTTCTCTCACCCCCATTAACAAGGTTTTTTCTCTTCTCCCCTCCTCACTTTTCTATTATTCTTCTTATTTTTACATGTTATCTTCTTTTCTTTTCTTTTTACCTTCATTGTTCTTATTTTCTTTTTCTTTCTTTTTCCTTTTTACTTGGTGTTATCAATTTATATGAGTCATTATTTGTAATTATATGCTTGTGGATTGTTATAAATTTATTTGACAATTATATATTATTTTAAGGGATTACTTGCATGCTCATATTCTTATTTTCAAGAACTTATTCTACATGCATGCTATGTGTTTGTGAAAAAGCCCATATGGCATTATGAACTTCTCTACATTATTCTACTCTAATATTCAATGCTTGCTTTTCACAAAATCCTTTCACTATTTTATTAATTGAATTTAATTGTCAATACAAACGTGATAATTTGTTACGAATGATAACATATTTCAATTGGACATTGAATACTTGATCTATGCTACTCATGCCTTTGCCTGCATGCCAATAAACCTCTTGCATTCCATTGTACCACCTGCACTTGCTATATTTCCATTGATGAGCTTTTCACATGTAATCCGGACCATGTGTTAACGCCATTCGTCTTTATTGTGCATTGATTATCACTTACACCACCCTCTTCCTTGCTCTATCCCTTTAAATTTAATTTACTTTCTTTTCCCTTTTTCAGGATGGCCACCAAGAAAGGAAAGGAGAAAGCTACTCCTAAACAACCAGCAAGAAGAGGAACAAAAAGAGCATTAGTGGCAGAATCCTCTTCCACTGCAGTCAAGCCCTCAACAAAGAAGATTAAGAGGATAATAAAGGTTGATGATAAAGAAAGAGCCTTTCCAGCAAAGGACACTGCGCGATTCTCCAATCGCTACTGTGAGCAGATGTTCCCCATTCTGGCAGAAAGGAATTACAACAACGAATACCTTCTTCTCCTCCCGCCCAATATTGCTACCTTTGTTGAGCCGCAAATTGCCCAAAGACAATGGGATTTCCTACAGAGACAGCCAAGGCAGGTCAATCTTTCTTAGGTAGTCGAGTTCTACTCCAACTTCCACCTGCCAACTCTGCAGTCTTTCTTTGTTCGTCAGAAGCAAGTCCCCATTATAGAAGAGGCCATTCAAAGAGCTCTAAGTCTTCCCCCTATTCCAGAAGGATTGAACGCCTTTCAAGAAGCTGCACTCAAGCGTCAGATGTACCAATTTGACTGGGACGCTGTTCTCAGAGTTATCGCACTACCTGGCAGCCGATGGATCTACGGATACCATCGTACCCGCCCTAAGGGAATTTTGGCTTCAGCACTTACCTTGGAGGCTCTCGTATGGGCACAGATCATGTCCCATTACGTTTTTTCGAGCACTCACGAGTCCTCCTTCACTGCGGACATGGCCGTTCTACTATGGTGCATCCTTACAGACCAACATCTGAATCTACCAGACACATCCGGAATGCTATGGAGCACGTACAAATTGCGGGCAACTTACCTTTTCCCGCCTTAGTCTCAGATCTAGTCTCAGCAGCCGGAGTCTCCTACAGAGCTGGGGACACCAAAGCCATGCTTCCACGAGATGATCAGTATGTCCCTAACGGGAAATACCTCAGACTTTCAGCAACCACAATTAGCCAGCCTACTGAACCAGTTGAAGATATTCCTTCTTCAACACTTCAAGCACCTACAACAGTCCAACTGCTCCAGCAGATACTTGAAAAATTGGATCGGCAGGAACAGAAAGCTAAGATGAGAGAGCGCCGCAACAAGCACCGATTCACATACCTCAAGGAGCTGATCATGGGAAAATTCAAGGACTCAGACACCCCGGACTCCACTTCTTTTACCAGCACAGGGAGCCATGATAGTCCCGACTGTGGAGATACTGCTACCAGCCCACCATTGTTCCTGACAGATGGCACCGAGGACGGTGCAAATCCTTAAGTGTGGGGAGGTCGGTCAGTACCTGACTTCCGGAGGTAATTTCTTTTCTGTACACCAATAAATTAGGATATTTAGTTAGATTTTTCTTTTATAGAATAGGATAAATTGCATAGTAATAGGTTAGTTGCATGCATGTTCTGCTTGATTGAAAAGACAATAAGTTTCTTCTAAGACTCTATCTTTGGAACAAAATTTCACTAATTTTAATTAAAAAAAAAATTAGGTTAAAATTGCTTGAAGTTGTAATTGGAACATGATTTTTGAGCTAAAGAACACACAACCTGTGAGATTTGAGCCTTTATGAATGGTTACATTATTTAACCATAATTATTTTATTCTTATGTGTTTACTTCTCTATGATTGTAATCTATATTTTGTTTCATCTTATATGTCCAATGTTTATTATATTTATATGCTTGCATATGATTGAGGCCATTATTTGTTTAGCTTACTTATCCAAATTAAGCCTACCCTTTTAATTACCTTTGTTAACCACTTTGAGCCTTTAAATCCTATTTGTTCTATATTTTACCACATTACTAGCTTTAAGCGGAAAAACAATTATACATCCCAATTTGAATCTTTGGTTAGCTTAAGATAGAAGTGTGTGTGTTATTTAAGTATGGGAAATTGTGGGAACAAAAGAATAATAAGGGAATGAGGATAATATACTGGGAATTTAGATACCTACTTATGTGAAACTATAAGAATAAAAAATCTATGTGTATTGATAAGCTATGTTTATTCTTATGTTTCTATGTTTAAAAAAAATCCAAAAATATCTAATAAATAAATAAGGGGACAAAATTACCCCAATTTAAGAATTCAAAAGTCAATGCATGTATGATAAAAATTAAAATAAGAGTTAAAACATGAGTATGGAAAGTGAAAGGAAATTTCTGGGTAGCTAGGTGTGAATTCTAAAGTTATATAGAGTATGTATATAGGTTATGTTAAAGCTTGGGTTAATTAAAGATTCAAATTATAAGCTTACTTAGCCATATATGCATCCTTACCCTTACCTTGGCCCCGTTACAACCTTGAAAAGACCTCATGATGTTTGCATTGGTATGTTAAATGTTGTTGATTGGTTAGGAGAAGAACAAAAATTAGAAAGCATGATTAGAGAAGGATAGAGTGATTACCCTATACACTAGAGAGACTAGAGTGTACATACACCATCAGTGAGGGTTCCATGCTTGAATTTCTATGTTCCCTGCTTTCATGAGCTATCTTCTTGCATTTTTACTTGCTCTTACTTTATGAGAATTGAATTAGTGGAATTTGAATTATAATTGTTTTGAAGAACTTATCTACTATTGATCAAGTGGACAAGAATCATGTAGTTGCATTCATATATATAGTTGGCATTGCATTACATTTCATAGGTTTTACATGTTCTTGCTCATTTATTTTATCTCCTTCAATTAAGCATGAGGACATGCTAATGTTTAAGTGTGGGGAGGTTGATAAACCACTATTTCATGGTTTATATTGTGTTTTATTTGTGTGGTTTTATCATGATCTTTGCCCACTTATTCATTAAATAAGCATGCATTTATATTTCCTTCCTAAAGATGTTTTATGGTTGAAAACTTGCTTCCTAGAGACTTTTAATTATGTATTTTATTTCTCCCTTATTCCATTCGATGCCGTGATCTGTGTGTTAAGTGTTTCAGGCTTTATAGGGCATGAATGAGTTGGAGATTGGAAGGGAAGCCTGCAAATATGGAAGGAACACAAGAAATTGAGGAGATGACCAGCGAGAAGCGACGCAGCCGCATGGATGACGCGACCGCGCAGAAGAGAGCAATTTGCAGCGACGCGGCCGCATGGACGACGCGTCTGCGTGGCAAAGAAGAAACGCGAATGACCCATCCGCATGAGCGACGTGATTGCGTGACGTGCGCGATCTGCATAATCTGCAGAATTCGCTGGGGGCGATTTTGGGCCCTATTTTGACCCAGTTTTCGGCCCAGAACAGCAGACTAGAGCCAGAGAACATGCAGAAACCAGAAACGACATTCATTCCGCATAGTTTTAGTTTTTAGATCTAGTTTTACTCCTCCTCTAGGTTTTCTCTCTACACATTCATAGTTTTTAGGATAGGTTATTTTCATTGTTTTTGCATTGGGATATTGAGAAGAGTTATTTGCCTCATCAAGACTTCGACATTCTAGTTCGTTCTCTTCACTTGTCTCTTACTCTTCCATATTCCTTAATTTTATTTGATTTTACGATTGGATTATTTTAGCTTTTATTAATATAAGAATTACTTTTGATTTTAATTAATCTTTTCATCATTACTTATCATGTCTTTCTTTAATTCCTACGTTGATGTTATGAATTTTACATTTACAATGAGTGAGTAGTTCCCTAACTTGATGGGGAGTTGATTGAAAGGAACCCTTGAGCGGAATGTTCAAGAGAAAGGTTGTAATTGAGTTTATTGTTGGCTTGCTCTCTAGTTCCTAACACCAATCCTCCCAAGAGTGGATTGGAAATTGTGGATAGAACAGCATTCTAACTTGTTTGACCTCCCCTTACTTAGTAAAGGATAATTAAACGTAATAATTCTCAATTGTCAATTAATCTTGAGAGTATTCCATCAAGAATAGGGCTTCCATGTAATCAACTCCCAGTCAAGGTTTTTATTTAAATTTATATAAATTCTCCAATTTAATTTTCTGCCATTCAATCAAACATTTTTGAAAACATTCTGATTAATAAAATAGCACCCTTTCTTGCAACTCGTTGGGAGACGACCTGGGACTCATACTCCCAGTATTTTAATTTTATTTTCTGTGACACCCTTCTAAATTGATAAGGCGGATTTTTGGTGAGTTAAGAACTATACTTGCAACGTATATATTTTAACAATTTTTAATTCGCTAATTTCTGCCCGCATCACTTCTGCTGCTCCGGACAACTTGCGGCTCTATGCCCCGCCTTTCCACAATTGTAGCACAAACCCCATCTGGCCTTGCATGGTACTCTCGGATGGTGACTCCCACACCTAGTACAAGCTTGATCATTCTGAGGCTGCTTCCCAAAATTTTTCCCTTTAGAGTAGTTGTTGTTGGGCCTCTTAAAGGAACCTCCCCTCTTGAAAGGCGGACCTCTAGGTGCAAAACTCTTCCCTCGGTTCTGTGGAAATGATCCTTTGTGACTTCCTTTCTCAGTGGCTGCTCTTTTCACACACTCTTCAGCAACCCTACACTTGTTCACCAACTCGGAGAAAGTCCTAATCTCCATTGGCCCCACCGAACCGAAAATATCGCTCCGGAGTCCTCCTTCGTACTTAACACACTTCCATTCCTCATATTCCACCGGAGTCCCTTGACACATACGAGAGAATCTGAACAGCTTCTCAAACTTGTCAGTATACTCAAGATACGGACATAGTACTCTGCTTCAGCTGCAACAATTCAAGCTCCTTGGCCGTCTTGGCAGAAGTCGGAAAGTACTTCTTATAGAACTCCTCTTGGAAGACATCCCAGGTGATATAATCATCACCCTGCTGCAGGAGGCGTCAGATTCCTTGCCACCAATGCGACGTTTTCCCAGTGAGCAAATAGGTAGCGAACTCCACACGCTACCCTTCAGGTACCACCTGCGCTTGCAGTGCTCGTTCCATGGCCTGAAACCATGTATCGACCTCAGTCGGGCTAGTGGTTCCCTTGAACTTAGGTGGATTAACCTTCAAAAAGTTTGCCAGTGTCATCGGGCCCTGAACTCCACCTCCGTCATTACCATGGTTGTTCATCTGTTGACCAAGAGCCTCAGTAGTGGCCTGCATAGCAGCAGCCATGTTCTCCAATGCAGTCATAAAGTTCACCGGGTTATTAGGGTTAATCTCCGGCGCACGAGCATTCGTATGGCCACTCCTACGACCTCTACCGCATCCACGAGGCGCCATCTAGTTCCTATACACACCAAACAATCGATATTAAGTTGATCAGTCTCAATATCGGAAGTCTAGTGCTTCAAAGTCCCAAATGCATGCTCATGAACGTTTATGCCAATTATATCAAGCAGATATACTAATAGCACATAACACACATACAAAGAATGTACAGAAGCATAGTCAGTCCGTCCCTCAGGCTCTACAGGAACGAACTGCTCTGATACCATAATGTAACACCCTACCATACAGAGTCTTATGCTTAAGTCATAATCCAGAGATAGCAATGTATTACGACCTCTAAAACAAAAATCTAGTACGTATAGTAGTGTGAATAAGGATTATAACTAGGAGCCTTTCTAGAAAAAGGGGGTAAACAAAAATCGCAACTCGAAAGCGCAACACTCCGATCGATAACGCAACGAGCAAAGGATAAGCTAACGCGAGATTATATATATACAAAAGAATGTCAAAAACGGGAATATCAAAACTCAAATCCGGATGCAAAGATAACCGGTCCGAGCATAGCAATATATATATACATATAATAAAATAAGGAAACCCTAAAGGAAACCCAAAGGGACACAAATACAGAACCCTATTCTCCAAAAATCTCCTATAAGAGGAGTCATCACAGTTTGTATTATTTAGTGGAGATAAAAGTATCTAAACAAGATATATAAACCAAGACGGAGTTCCGAGAACAAAGGATCTTCGCTAATCCAGAAGTCTCTAGCATGCCTCAGCAAGAAACCTCACGTCCTGCATCTGAAAACCACAAAATCCGCATGGGTGACAACCAGAGGTCCTCAGCATGGTAACAGCTTCCACATATATAATACATAATAATAAAGGAAAGCCGAAGGCAATCCTAGAACTTCCTCCAGATAATATCAAAGCTTATAAACAAACTAAACCGTAAGTGGCAACTGACTAAAGATCCTTCAGTCTAACTAATACTTCCCTTTCCAATTCCTTCAAACCTCCCAACCACCAGCAGGAGTATAATATAGCAAACACAGTTATATCAGACAAGAGATTTACAAATAGGAACAAATAAGGCATTTAGACAATTAGCAAGTAATATGCTGTCAAATAGGCAATCTCAAACAATTCATATAGTATGCATATGATGAATGCCTGTCCCTAGTGGCTGATGATATCATCTGTCGGTTATAGAGCCAACCCGACAAGTCCTGGTAGCTAACTATTAGACTATCCCTCTGTCGCGCATCCGCAACTCGAGTTATACTCATCATAAACTTGATCATAATCATGATCCATATCCATCACCCTCACCGGTGAATATTTACGAGGGCGAGCTCATCCGGGCCTTTCACAGTGCCCGGCCACACTTACGACATAGGGTCAAAAGAGCTTCGAGTCTCAACCTGGAGCACGTGGTGGCTAGCCACTGCTTCCTCCCAGGGAAATCCTCATCTCTGATTGTGGAAGTACAAACATTCACAATTCATTCAACAACATATATGCATTTATACTTAGCCATAATTATGGTTCCACCGTAACACGGCAATAATCTAGCCATCCGGCTCACGGTTAAATCCATAACCAGCCAATTCATTAACAATTACGGCCCTTCGGCCCTGGCACAACAAGCACTTCCACCGCCATCCTCCGCATCTCACATAATCATCTTTGATCCTCATTGATCATTCATTTTTCCCTTGCTTCACTCGCAAGTTACCACATTTACTAGCCCCTTGCCTCATTGCTAGGCATATTATAATGATTTAAGACATAAGTGGTGAGATCGGAGGCTTAGAAGTATGAAATTTGGCTTTTAAAACTCAAAAATCAACTTTGGGATGAAAACAGGGCCACGCGTACGCGCACTCCTCGCGCACGCGTGGATGGCCACAAAATCTCATCGACGCGCAAGCGTCATACGCGTGGACGCGCGGGATGAAAAATAGCCAAACGACGCGCGAGCGTCAACCACGCATACGCGTGGGTGCTCTTGCGCCCCAGGCACAAAACTGGCACAACTCTGGCATAACTCTTGGAAAAATAGCTGGGCATTTGGTGCAGCGCATCGACGCGCCCACGCACACCACGCGCACGCGTGGATGGTGCTTTCTTGAAGAATGGCGCGTACGTGGCAAGTGCGCCTACGCGCGGAGGGTCATTCTGCTAAAAAAATTTTCTAAGTTAAAAGCTGCAGAATTTACAAATTCAACCCCCAATCTTCTGACAGACATAACTTTCTCATTTTAAATTATTTTTCACCCGTTCTTCGAACGGCATGGACATCCCGGATCCAATTTAATTTCTAAATAGATTTTGCAAAAATCAGAGATCCGTAGTCCAAGTTATGTCCCGTCAAAGTATGCCCAAAAACCATGTTTTCATACAAAACCATAAAGTGCCATTTTCAAAACAAGCCACTTTCAACTCTTTTCAAAATCAATCAAAACATGCCAATTTCATCCCTTTTCTTTGAAATCAATCAAAATGTACCAAAATCAACATCAAGCCATCCTCAACTCACACATTGATATTTTACCAAATTTTCCAAAATCACCATCCAACCCTTTTAACACTTCTCAATCAAATGGCTAAAGGACAAACACAATATCATGTCATACATCCTCCCTCATCCCAATTTCCAATAATACCATTTCCAATCAACCATCATTATACATAATCAACATCATACTCACCATCAACATGGTACCACCCACCAATTCAACCTTAATCATTCATCAAGCATATATCACAACATGCATTTTCTCATATATCACACAATCAAAGCATCAATATTCATAATCACATATATGATCACATCATATATCTCAACCATTTAACAACATCAACCATTCAATGTCTATCTTAGGGCCTCTAGCCTAAGTATTTCCTACTACATTACATATTAGATACGAGAAACCGAGACCATACCTTAGCCGATTTCCCAAGCTCAACCGGAGCACTTCCAAACCCCTTTTCCACAAGCTCTCAAGGTCTCAACACCTCCAAGAACAGATTTTATCACACAAAACCCTCTCCCAAGCTTTCCAAAATCACCAATCAAGCTCCAATATTCACATATACACAACCTAAGCCACAATCATCATACCCATACACAACATCTCAATACCCAACATCATAGAACAATAAATTACACTAGGGTTGAGAATCTTACCACACCCAAGGTCCAAGGAGACAAGATTAACCTTCTCCTTCAAGAGAGTTGGGTCCTATAACATCAAAGAGCCCAAAATCTTAACATTTCATCCATGAACCTCGAAAACAAGGGTTGGAATTTCAAAGAGCATAACGTGGCTTACTTTAAGATTGATTGTATGGGTTTTGTAGGGCTCTCCGCGGTGAACACGTGGCCACAAATGGTGCGGTGATCGGAGCTCTAGATCAAAAGTTATGGTGGTTTGAAGATCAACCAAGGGAGAGAACTTGAGAGAGTGTTCTTCCCCCCTCCAAATCAATTTCAGCGTGTGTTTGTGTGTTGTGAGGAGAGAGAGTGCTGAAAACTAGGGTTTTGGTTTAGTTTAGTTGGGCCAAGGGCCCACTTTGGGTCCGGTTGGCCCGGTTTGGTCCGTTCGGTCCAATCTTGGTCCGATTTCTATAAAATTGGTACCGAAATTCTCGTCTCGCTCTCCTCTATCATATTTAGCCATAAAAATAACATTTTTGGCTTTCTAAAATAAATTCTCATTTATGGGTTAATTAGCCGTTAATTAACCGGGTCTTACATAAAGCCTGAAAATACTTAACACACAGATCACGGCATTGAATGGTAATAAAGGGTAATTAAAATTGACAGTTTAAGGGCCCAGAAAATATGTTTTCAACTATATCACAGAATTAGGAAGGAATTATAAAACCATGCAAATTATATGAAGAAGTGAGCAAAGAATTGATAAAAACCACTCAAATTAGCACAAGATAAACCATAAAATAGTGGTTTATCAATCTCCCCACACTTAAACATTAGCATGTCCTCATGCTAAACTCAAGAGAAATTATAAAAGAGTGAAGGCAGAATGGTGGAACTTATGCAATGCAATCTATTTAAATGTGAATGCAACGAAATGCAAAATACTCTACTGACTTAGTTAAGAGTAAACAAATTCTCCAAGACAAATATAAATCAGATTTCACTAAATTAAATCACACAATAAAAGACAAGTAAGCTTGTAAGAAGATAGCTCATGAAAGCAGAGAACATAGAATCAAGCATTGAACCCTCACTGGTAGTGTATATGCACTCTAATCTCTCAAGTGTCTAGGGTTAATCACTCTACTCTTCTCTAGTCATGCTTTCTAAAATTTGTTCTTCATCTAACTAATCAACAAATATTTAGTATACAAATGCAAACATCATGAGGTCTTTTTAAGGTTGTAATGGGGCTAATATAAGGGTGAGGATATATGTATGGCCAAGTGAGCTAAAATATGAATCTTTGACTAGCCTAAACTTTCACTAACACACACACACTCTATATAATTCTAATTCATGCCTAGCTACCCAAAATTTCCACTTTTGCATCACCTACTCATGTACCAAATTTTTCTTTAATTTCATCACCTATGCATTGATCTTTTATTTAACTTAGCATTGGGGTAATTTTGTCCCCTTATTTATTTATTTACTTATATTTATTTGAATATATTCTCTCTTTTTTTTTCTAGGGTAAAAATAAACATAACATATCCATGCACATGGTATTTTAATTTTTCTGGTCTCACATGAGTAGGCACCCGAATTCCCAATATTTTGTCAATGAAACAATATACACTTTCATCAACCCAAGTTCCCACAGTTCCCCACACTTAATTGATACACAATCCCTATCTTAAGCTAACCAAAGATTCAATTGGGGTAATTAATTATTTTTCCGCTTAAGGCTAGTGATGTGGTAAAATATAGAACAAATGGGGATCAAAGGCTCAAAGTGGCTAACAAAGGTAATTGGAAGGGTAGGCTATTTGGGATAAGTGAGTTATTGACAATTGATGGCTGATAAACCACTATTTTATGGTTTATCTTGTGCTAATTTGAGTGGTTTTTATCAACTCTTTACTCACTTATACATATAAATTGCATGGTTTTACATTTTCCTTCCTAATTTTGTTCTATAATTGGAAACTTGCTTCCCAAGCCTTTAAATTACCAAATATTAATCATCTCTTATTACCATTCGATGCCGTGATATGTGTGTTAAGTGTTTTCAGCGATTATAGGGTAGGAATGGCTTAGAGGATGGAAAGGAAGCATGCAAAAGTGGAAGAAATACAAGAAACTGAAGGAACTGCTAAAGCTGTCTAGCCTGATCTTTTCGCACTCAAATGGTCATAACTTGAGCTACAGAGGTCCAAATGATTCGGTTCTAGTTGCATTGGAAAGCTAACATCCAGGGCTTCGAAATAATATATAGTTTGCCATAGAGGCCTTACAGCTAGTGACGCAAACGCATGCTCCACGCGGACACGTCGCAGTGACGAAAAACCAGCGTGGCAGATTTCGTCCCCAGCGATTTCTGGGCTGTTTCTGACCCAGTTCTCGGTCCAGAAAACACATATTAGAAGCTATAAAGTGGGGGAATGCATTCATTCAACAACATACAATAGAGACAACATTCATAATTCATAATTTTAGGTTTTAGATGTAGTTTTAGAGAGAGAGAGGCTCTCTCCTCTCTCTTAGGATTTAGGATTAGGATTTCTCTTAAAGGTTAGGTTTACTTCTTCTGCATTCCAGGTTCTATGTTCTTTTAAATTTAGTTTCTCTTATCTACTTTTATCTATTCTATTACTTTAGTTGCTCTATTTCACTTGGTAATTATTTATTTAGCCAAATTGGCTTGTGAACTCTTCATGTTAGATTTGAATTTATGTTTAAATGCAATTTGAGGTATTTCAAATTTAAGATTTCTTTCTTTTATTTATGTTACTGCTGCTTCCAATCTGAAGGCATTTTTATTCGAGTAGATTTTCTCCCTTTTTTCTTTGGTTAAGTAATTGGTAACGCTTGAGTTATCAAACTCAGCAGTTGATTGGAAATTAGGATTGCTGATTGATTTGGATCCCTCTAAGGCTAGTCTTTCTATAGGAGCTGACTAGGACTGAGGAATCAAGTTAATTAATCCACTTGACCTACCTTTATTTAGTAAGGGTTAAATAAGTAGGAGCAAAATCCAATTCTCATCACACTTGATAAGGATAACTAGGATAGGATTTTCAGTTCTCATACCTTGCCAAGAGTTTTTCTAATTATTAATTTATTTTTTTTGCCATTTAAATTACTTGTTCCTTATTTTAAAAATCTAAAAATATACCTTTTTTCATAACTAATAATAAATCATACTTCCCTGCAATTCCTTGAGAAGACGACCCGAGGTTTAAATACTTCGGTTATAAATTTTATTGGGTTTGCTTAAGTGACAACCAAAACTTTTGTACAAAAGGATTATTGCTTGGTTTAGAAACTATACTTACAACGCGAATATTTTAATATAAATTCTATACCGGCAGAAATCCCGTTCGTCAAAATGGCGCCGTTGCCAAGGAATTGCAAACGTGTGCCTTATTATTGGTTATTTTAAATATTTGCTTTTTGCTTGTTTATTTGTTTTTATTTTTATTTTTTTTTCTTTTTCGTAAATTAAGAGGTTATTGGTTTTTATTTAGTTATTAAAATTTTTGAAAATAATGTTCCTTGTTCTTTCTTGATTTTCAAGTTGTTCTTCGTGTTCATCTTGACCTTCAAGTTGTTCTTGGTTGTTTTCTTCATTTTGATCTAAAAATTTTAAGTTTGGTGTCATTTTATTGTTTTTCTCTTTCCTCATTAAATTCAAAAATATATTTTCTCTTTATTTTAATTGAATTTTTTGAAAATTACAAAAAAAAATTCAGATTTTTATTTTAAAATTTTTATCTTATCTTATCTTAGTTTTAAATTTCAAAATTCAAATCTTTTTCAAAAATCATATCTTTTTCAAAATCTTATCTTATCTTATTTCAAAATCAAATTTAAAATTTTAAAAATTAAACCTTTTCAAAATTTAAATCTTTTTCAAATCTTTATCTTATATTGTTGTCAGTGTTTCTAGTTTTAGGAGTTCATTTTCATTAATTTTTTATTAGTTTTTGTTTTTATTTTCTTTTGCTACTATGAATTCTCACATCTCTGGTTTCAAGTTTGGTTCTAATGTTGTTGGAAGGAATTAAAGCTATAACAGGAACATGCATCAAGGTCGGAACAATCAAAGTTGGAAGGAGCCACGAGAATCTGATCATCCCTTTCGGCAACAACACCTTCCAAGATACCATGGACAACGACCATCCTACAATGCATGCCCAAACATTAGATATGGTGGACCCCTTCGTGACAACCAACATCCACCAAATTACTATGGTCAAGAGCCATTCCGAGGTGCATACCAATATGATAGATATAGTAGACTCCCTTGTAGTTACCAACAAGCTCCGCCATATGCTTATGAACCACCTCCCCAACACCTTTGAACCACCATACTCACAAGCTCCTTTATACCATTCACCTTCATATGACCATAATCCATATCCACCCCAACCTCCACTGGATGACAACACCCTTGGTGTTATTCACCAAGGGCAAACAGAGCTTCATACCACACTTACCTCCATCACTAGTCTCACCTCTACTCTTCAAGCACTTATATCCCGCATGGACCAATCCTCCACCTCAAATACTCAGCCCTCAAGCTCTGGTGCACCACCACCCTTTATGGAAGAACATCCATGCACCACCACCCTTGAGAAAAATTGTCATGAAGTAGAAGACATCAAGGAGGAGTTTGATTTTGTACTAGAACAACTGGAGGAAGCCGTAATTATTGAAGAGGAAGAAGCGGTTGAAGACTTAGGAAATGCTGAACCTCCATGGGAAAGTCAAGTCCTAGAGCCTCCTTCCAAGATGTTTGAAATTGATGTTGAGGAGGGTGTACAACCTCCAAGGCATATCATGGTTGAAGACTTTGAAGGGGATGATCAAGAAATGAATTCAATCATTAATGAATTCTTATCTACATTTGAATCTTCTCCCATTGGACTAGATATGGAGATCAAAAAAGAAGAAGCACAACCTCCCATGCCCATGGTGAACAATGAAGAAGAGATTGAATTGGAAGAAAGCTACCAAGAGGAAGAGGTTGAAATTGAAGAAGCATGCAAAGAGGTGAAAGTTATCAAGGAAGAGCACAAGGGAATGGAGCTTGAAATCACCTTGCCAAAGTTATTGGAGACCTCTCTTCCAAAGCCATTACCATCCAATACAACATTCAAGTGGGTAAAATTCTTATCCTTGCCCTTTACTTTCTCACTTGAATATGGTTTACTTGAGACAGATGGCCAGCTTAGAGCTCTCTGTGGCGTTAAGAGTAAAAGGAAGATGGTTAGTGGTAGGAGTTTCCCTGCAAGGTTCAATACGGTTGCACACTCTAAGTTGAAATGCAAGTATTGGTGTAGAGCTCGATTGAATGGGTCTAGGAAGCTGTTTGGATGTCGTAGTTAGAATTCAGATTGCTTACCACCCAGATGGAATCATGATGATCAATTTGAAGACGGGTGTAGAATCAAGATTTGGGATCCAGGAATATATGAGGATCAAATTTGGGAGCTCAAAGCTTGTGAAGAACTCCATCAAAGCTTGAGAAATTTACTTGGTATTGATAGAGCTTACTGGAAGTCCAAGCATTGGTGGAAGTTTCAAGACGAGTTCAAGCACAAGCCACCATGACAAGGAGATCACCAAATGTCCAACTTAAGGACTTTAACTAAAAGTGCTAGGTGGGAGACAACCCACCATGGTATAATCGTTCAGTTTCAGTCTTAGTTTTATTTTACTTTATTCTATTTTTATTTTTTTGTTAATGAATCTTCTCATAATCTCTGCATATAGCTGCATATAGCCTGCATTTGCACTTCAATACTAAAAAAAATGCACGCGACGCGAAAGCGTCGCTGACGCGTTCGCGTCATAGGTGCATTCGGAAGAAAAGAGAATTGAACAGAAAGTCACGCGAGAGCGTGGCTAGAGGCGTGCCTTAGGCACAAGCATGCCCATGCGACCGCGTCAATGATACGTCCGCGTCAATGACGCGTCCGCGTCATTCTGAGAAAGAGCCTCCCACGCGACCACGTCACCCATGCGAACGCGTGGCCCAGCAAAATCGATGTAAAGAGGTGTATGGCAGAGAGTTATGATGGAATGGGGCTGGAATGATGCTAGAAGCACAAGCCCTATCACGCAAACGCGTGCCCCACGCGTCCGCGTCGTTTTCAAAATATGGCCATTCATGCGACCGCGTCACCCACGCGCACGCGTCACCCTAAATTTTGGCATTACGCGAAAGAAACAGAGTGTTGTGCGTACGCGAGGCTGCACTCGCGCCAATAGCACAAATCAAGTCACGCGTCCGCGTCCCTGACGCATCCGCGTCATCTAAAAAATATTGCCAACCACGCGAACGCGTGCCCCACGCGTCCGCATCGCATGCGACGCACAATTTATCCAAATTAGTGCCAAAATTCCTATCTTTTCTTCTCCAATCCTACTTATCTTTCTATTATCATTCTTTCTTCTTTCTTCTATCTTTTCTTATTCTTTCTTCTTCCTTTCTCACTTTTTACTTCTTCATCTCTGACGTGGCGGAAATTAGCAAGTTAAGAAATTATTATAAGAGATACGTTGCAAGTACAGTTCTTAACCAACCAAAAATCCGCTTATCAATTTAGAAGGAGTTGTCACAAAATTAAAATTAAAATACTGGGAGTATGAATCCCAGGTCGTCTCCCAACGAGTTGCAGAAAGATGTGATATTTTATTAATCAGATGTTTTCTAAAAATGGTTGAGTTGATAAACAGGAAATTAAATCAGAGAATTTATGTAATTTAAATAAAAACCTTGACCGGGAGTAGATTAGTTGGAAGCCCTATCCTTGATGGAGTTCTCCCAAGATAAAAGTGATAATTAAAGGTTGCCTGCTCAGTTATCCTTTACCAGATAAAGGAAAGTTAAGCAAGTTGGAAGTCAGTTTCTATTCACTAGTTCTAATCTTCTCCCTTGCGAAGGACTAGTGTCAGTGATTAGAGGGCGACCCAACGCGAAACCCAACTATAATTTTACTCTTGAGCATCCAACTCAAGATCCTCCTTTCAATCAACTCCCAATTAAGTTATGGAACTACTCGCTCATTATGATTGTAAAATCCACGAAATAAGAAAGGGAAATGTTGAAAGACATAATAAATAATAATCAAAAGGACCAATTAAAAATAAAAATAGTTTTTGTAT
Source organism: Arachis hypogaea (assembly GCF_003086295.3). NCBI lineage: Eukaryota > Viridiplantae > Streptophyta > Magnoliopsida > Fabales > Fabaceae > Arachis > Arachis hypogaea. The sequence goes on along the minus strand of NC_092046.1, from coordinate 62,141,752 downwards.
TAATAAATTCTAAAAATAATCCAATAATAATTCTGAGTAAATGAAGGATATGGAAGAGTAAGTGACAAGTAAGGAAACAAACTAGAATGACGAAGTCTTGACGGAAGTAATAACTCTTCTCAATATCCCATTCCAAAAAGCAATAAAATCAAAATCCTAAGAACTACGAATGTGTAGAGAGAAAACCTAGAGGAAGAGTAAAATCAGATCTAAAACTAAAATTATGCGTAATGAATGTTGTTCTCTGGTCTCTGCATGTTCTCTGCTCTAATCTGCTTTTCTGGGCCGAAAACTGGGTCAAAACAGGGCCCAAAATCGCCCCCAGCGAATTCTGCAGATTCTACAGATCATGCATGTCACGCGATCGTGTGATTCACGCGATCGCGTGATTTACGCGTTCGCGTCATCCAGTGTTTTGCCTTGCCATGCGTGTGCGTCGTCCACGCCTTCGCGTCACTTGTGCAGTTTCCAATCTATGCGTTCGCGTCAGGCACGCGAGCGCGTCACTACAATTTCCTCTATTTCGCGCGGTCGCGTGAGCCATGCGTCTGCGTCACTTCTCGCTGGTCATATCCTCAATTTCTTGTGTTCCTTCCATTTTTGCAAGCTTCCTTTCCAATCTCCAAGTCATTCATGCCCTATAAAGCCTGAAACACTTGACACAGATCACGGCATCGAATGGAATAATGGAGAATAAAAATACATAATTAAAGGTCTCTAGGAAGCAGCTATTCAACCATGAAGTAATTTCGGGAAGGAATTATAAATGCATGCTAATCATATGAATAAGTGGGTAAAGATTTGATAAAACCACACAATTAAGCACAATATAAACCATAAAATAATGGTTTATCAACCTCCCCACACTTAGTCATTAGCATGTCCTCATGCTTAGTTGAAGGAGATAAAATAAATAAGTAGGGACATGTAAAACTCATGCAATGCAATGCAACCTATATATGTGAATGAAACTATATGATTCTTGTCCACTTGGTCAAAAGTAAATAAGCTCTTCAAGACAATCACAAATCAAATTCCACTAATTCAATTCTTATACAGTAAGAACAGATAAAAATGCAAGAAGGTAGCTCATGAAAGCAGGGAACATAGAATTTAAGCATTGAACCCTCACTGATGATGTATGTATGCTCTAATCTCTCTAGTGTATAGGGTAATCACTCTATCCTTCTCTAATCATGCTTTCTAATTTTTGTTCTTCTCCTAACCAATCAACAACATTTAATATACCAATACAAACATCATGAGGTCTTTTCAAGGTTGTAATGGGGCCAAGGTAAGGGTGAGGGTATATATATGGCTAAGTAAGCTCATAAATTGAATCTTTAATTAACCCAACCTTTCGCCTAACACACATATATATTCTTTATAGCTTAAATTTCACACTAGCTACCCAAAATTTCCCTTTCACATTCCTTACTCATGTATCAACTTTTATTTTAATTTTATCATATATGCATTGATCCTTGAAATTTAACTTAGCATTGGGGTAATTTTGTCCCCTTATTTAATTATTGAATATTTTTGGATTTTTTTTTATATAAATACAACTTATCAATGCACATAGATTTTTAATTTTTCTTTTACAGTTTCACATGAGTAGGTACCCAAATTCCCATTATATTATCATGACACATTCCCTTATTATCTTTTGTTCCCACAATTTTCCCATACTTAATTAACACACAATTCTACCTCAAGCTAACCAAAGATTCAATTGGGATATATAATTGTTTTTCCGCTTAAGGCTAGTAATGTGGTAAAATAAAGAACAAATGGGATTTAAAAGCTCAAAGTGGCTAACAAAGGTAACTTAAGGGGTAGGCTTAATTTGGATAAGTGAGCGAAACAAATAATGGCCTCAATCATATGCAAGCATATAAATATATTAAACATTGGACATATAGGATGAAACAAAATATAGATTACAATCATAGAGAAGTAAACACACAAGAATAAAATAATTATGGTTAAATAATGTAACCATGTATAAAGGCTCAAATCTCACAGGTTGTGTGTTCTTTAGCTCAAAACCCATGTTCCAAATATAACTTCAAGCAAATTTAACACAAAAGTTTTGATTAAAATTAGTGAAATTTTGTTATAAAAATAGGGTCTTAGAAGAAGCTTATTGTCTTTTCAATCAAGTAGAACATGCATGCAACTAACCTATTACTGTGCAATTTATCCTATTCTACAAAAGAAAAGCTGACTAAATATCCTATTTTATTGGTGTTAGGGAAGAGAAATTACCTCTGAAAGTCAGGTACTGACCGACCTCCCCACACTTAAGGCTTTGCACCGTCCTCGGTGCCATCTGTCAGGAACAAGGGTGGGCTGGTAGTAGTATCTCCACAGTCGGGACCATCATGGCTCCCTGTGCTGGTAAAGGAAGTGGAGTCCGGGGTGTCTGAGTCTCTGTATTTTCCTTTAAGTAGCTCCTTGAGGTATGTGAATCGGCGCTTGTTACGGCGCTCTCTTAGCTTTGCTTTGTGTTCCTGCCGATCCAACTCTTCAAGTATCTGATGGAGCAGTTGATTGGTTGTAGGTGCTTGTGGTGTTGAAGGAGGAATGTCTTCAGCTGGTTCAGTAGGCTGGCTTGTAATGACTGCTGGAGGTCTGATATATTTCCCGTTAGGGACGTACTGATCATCCCGTGGAATCATGGCTTTGGTATCCCCAGCTCTGTAGGAGACTCTGGTTGCTGAGACAAAATCCGAGACCAGGGCGGGAAAAGGTAAGTTGCCCGCAATTTGTATGTGTCCCATAGCATTCCGGATGTGTCTTGGTAGGTTCAGAGGTTGATCTGTAAGGATGCACCATAGTAGAGCGGCCATGTCTGCAGTGAAGGAGGACTTGTGAGTGCTCGAAAAGACATAATGGGACATGATCTGTGCCCATACGCGAGCCTCCAAGGTAAGTGCAGAAGCCGATATTCCCTTAGGACAGGAACGATGGTATTCATAAATCCATCTGCTGCCAGGTAGTGCGATAACTCTGAGAACAGCGTCCCGGTCAAATTGGTACATCTGGCGCTTGAGTGCGGCTTCTTGAAATGCATCCAGTCCTTCTGGAATAGGGGGAAGATCTAAAGCTCGTTGAATGGCCTCTTCTGTAATGGGGACTTGCTTCTGACGGACATAGACAGACTGCAGGGTTGGCAGGTGAAAATTAGAGTAGAACTCGACTACCCAAGAAAGATTAACATGCCGTGGCTGTCTTTGTAGGAAACCCCATTGTCTCCGTGCAATTTGCGGCTCAACAAATTCAGCAATACGGGTCGGGAGGATAAGAAGGTATTCGTTGTTGTAACTCCTTTCTACCAGGATGGGGAACATCTGCTCACAGTAGCGATTAGTAAATCGCGCAGTGTCCTTTGCTGGGAAGGCTTTCTCTTTTTCATCAACCTTTATAATCCTCTTAATTCTTTTTGTTGAGGGCTTTACTGCAGTTGAAGATGGCTCTGCCACTAATGCTCTCTTTGTTCCTCTTCTTGCTGGTGGTTTGGGAGTAGCTTTCTCCTTGTCTTTCTTGGTGGCCATCCTAAAAGGGAGAAAAGAGAAAGTATGTCAAAATGTCAAGGGATAGAGCAAGGAAGAGGGTGGGGAAGGTGGTAATCAATGCACATTAAAAGATGAATGATGTTAACACATGGTCATTACTACATGTGAAAAATCATAAATGGAAATATAGCAAGTGCATATGATGACAATTAAATGTAAGGTGTTTATTGGCATGCAGGCAAAGGCATGAGTAGCATAGATCAAGCATTTAATGTCCCAGTTAAATTACCAAGCCTTTCAAACTAATAACCTGTTTGTAATAATAATTATATTAAATTAATAAAATATAAAAAGGGTTTTGTGGAAAGCAAGCATTTAGAGTAGTAGAATAAAAGAAATCTAAAAATAGTGCACAATGCCATACGGGCGTTTTCACAAACACATAGCATGCATGGTAAATAAGCTATTGAAAGTATTAAATTGAACATGCAAGCAACCCTTTTAAAAAGTAATATATAATTGTCAAACAATTCCTGAATAATTCACAAGCAAATCATAGGAAAGAATAGTGACCCAAATAAATTTTCAACACCAATTAAAAGAAAAATAAAGAAAAAAAACATAGATAATGCAAGGAAAAAGAAAAAGAAAGAAAATAACATAAAAAGAAGAAGAATAGAAAAGTAAGGAAGGAAGAAGAAAAGGAAAACCTTGATAATGGTGGTGAGAGAGAGAGAAGTGGAAAGTGAGAAAGAAGGAAGAAGGGAGATAGAAGAAAGAAAGAAAGAAGAAGGGAAAAGAAAAAGTAGGATTTGGGGAAAAGAAAGATAAGATATTTTGGCAGATTAGGGTAAGCTGTGCGGCGCAAGCGACGCGGACGCGTGGGGTACGCGTTCGCGCGGATGGCGCTTGGATGAATTGACGCAGTCGCGTCGGTCACGCAGACGTGTGACTCATTTCATGCTACTGGTGCGAGGGCAGCCTCGCGCTCGCACAACTCTCTGTTCAAAACTCATTATTTGCCAAATTCCAGGGTGACGCATTCGTGTGGTGGACGCGATCGCGTGGGTAGTTACTGGTGGAATGCGAAGCAGACGCGTGGGGCACGCGTTCGCGTGGTAGGGCTTGTGCGACTAGCGCCAGTCCAGCACCACTCCAGCACAACTTTCGACCATGCACCCTTTCTTACGTCGATTTTCATGTCACGCGTCCGTGTGGGTGACGCGGACGCGTGGGAGGCAATTCTCCCACATGACGCGGACGCGTCAGCGATGCGGTCGCGTGGGGTGATTTGTGCCAAAGGCACGCCTCCAGCCACGCTCCCGCGTGACTTTCTGTTCGATTTATTTTTCTTTCTGAGCCACCTGCGACGCGGACGCGTCAGCGACGCTGTCGCGTCGCGTGCTCCTTTTTTTTTTTTTGCAAATGTGCAAATAAAGATGCAAACTAGATGTGCTAATAATGAGAAGAGTTATTGAAAAATAAAACTAAGAAGAAAGAAAGGAACGATCATACCATGGTGGGTTGTCTCCCACCTAGCACTTTGCTTTAACGTCCTTAAGTTGGACGTTCCACTAGCTCAGTCTTTTGATATGGGTGGATCCTCCAAGAGGAAGATTTCTAGCTCCCTGGTTTTCGTCACCTTCGCACCATGATATAGCTTTAGGCGATGTCCATTAACTTTGATGAATTCAGAGCTTGTAGGATGACTTAGGTGGAAAACTCTGTATGGCTCATCCTTCTCTACTCTATATGGACCTTCCCACCTTGATCTCAACTTGCCTGGCATGAGTCTCAGTCTAGAGTTGTAAAGGAGGACAAAGTCCCCAGGTTGGAACTATCTCCTCTTGATGTGCTTATCATGCACAACCTTCATCTTTTTCTTGTACAGTCTTGAGTTCTCATAAGCTTCTAGGCGTAGGCTCTCTAATTCTTGCAGTTGCAACTTTCTCTCAGTTCCGGCCTTCTCAAATTCCATATTGCACTCCTTCACTGCCCAAAAGGCTTTATGCTCTACCTCTACTAGGAAGTGACAGGCCTTTCCATAAACTAAGAGGAAGGGACTCATCCCAATGGGTGTCTTGTATGCAGTTCTGTATGTCCAGAGTGCATCTTGTAGCCTGGTGCTCCAGTCTCTTCTATTAGGTTTGACTATCTTCTGCAATATGCTCTTTATCTCTCTGTTAGACACCTCAGCTTGCCCATTAGTCTGGGGATGGTAGGCTGTTGCCACTTTATGAACTATCCCATGCTTCTTCAGTAATCATGTTAGTCTCCTGTTACAGAAATGGGTGCCTTGATCGCTCACGATTGCTCGTGGTGATCCAAAGTGACAAATAATGTGGTTTCTAACAAAGGAAACAACAGTGTTAGCATCATCAGTGCGGGTAGGAATTGCTTCCACCCATTTAGAAACGTAATCTATAGCTAACAATATATAAAAATAACCATTAGAATTTGGAAATGGACCTATGAAGTCAATGCCCCAAACATCAAAGATTTCACAGAAAAGCATAGTCTGTTGAGGCATCTCATCCCTCTTGGATATATTACCAAACCTTTGGAACGGGGAACAAGATTTACAAAATTCAACAGCGTCTTTAAAAAGGGTAGGCCACCAGAATCCACAATCTAAAATTTTTCTAGCTATTCTTTGAGGGCCAAAATGTCCTCCACTCTCAGATGAGTGACAGGCCTCTAAAATGGACTGGAATTCTGATTGAGGCACACACCGCTTAATTACCTGGTCAGCGCCACATCTCCATAAATATGGGTCATCCCATATATAATATTTGGACTTGCTTTTTAGCTTGTCTCTTTGATGCTTAGTAAAGTTTGGAGGAAAGGTGCGGCTAACTAGATAATTAGCTACAGGTGCATACCAAGGGATTACTTCAGATACTGCTTGTAAGTCATCAAACGGGAAATTATCATTTATAGGAGTGGCGGTATCCTTAATGTGCTCGAGGCGACTCAAGTGGTCTGCCACTAGATTTTGGTTACCACTCCTATCTTTAATTTCTAAATCAAATTCTTGTAGTAGCAGTATCCAACATATAAGCCTTGGTTTGGACTCCTTTTTAGCTAATAAAAACTTTAGAGTTGCATGGTCTGAGTACACTACTACTTTAGTACCAAGTAAATAGGCTCGGAATTTATCCAGAGCAAAAACAATAGCAAGAAGTTCTTTCTCAGTAGTAGTGTAATTAGACTGAGCTGTGTCTAAAGTCTTAGACACATAAGCAATTACAAAAGGATCCTTACCTTCACGCTGAGCCAGCGTTGCTCCTACTGCATGGTTGGAAGCATCGCACATGATTTCAAATGGCTGGCTCCAGTCAGGTCCTCTCACAATTGGAGCTTGAGTCAGGACAGTCTTCAGCTTATCAAACGCTTATTTGCAATCCTCACTGAACTCGAAATCAATATCTTTCCGCAATAGTCTGGATAAGGGAAGTGCTACCTTACTAAAGTCCTTAATGAATCTCCGATAAAAACCTACATGGCCAAGGAACGAACGGACTTCCTTCACAGAGGAGGGGTAAGGCAAACTAGAAATAACATCCACCTTTGCTGGATCTACAGAAATGCCAGTATTAGACACAACATGTCCTAGTACAATCCCTTGTTTAACCATAAAGTGACATTTTTTAAAATTCAATACAAGGTTTGTACGGACACATCTATCTAATACTCTAGATAAACTATCCAAGCAAAGTTTAAATGAATCACCATAAACGCTAAAATCATCCATAAAAACCTCCATACAGTCCTCAATAAGGTCAGAGAAAAGACTCATCATGCACCTTTGGAAAGTAGCTGGTGCATTGCACAAGCCAAAGGGCATTCTCTTATAAGCATAAGTTCCAAAAGGACAGGTAAAAGTAGTCTTTTCCTGATCTTCAGGAGCTATATGGATTTAAAAATAGCCTGTATAACCATCTAAAAAGCAATAATGGGATTTACCTGACAGGCGATCAAGCATCTGATCAATGAATGGCAAGGGGTAATGATCCTTGCGAGTGGCTTGGTTAAGACGCCTATAGTCAATGGAAACTCTCCATGAATTTTGCACTCTAGTTGTCAGAAGCTCTCCATGCTCATTTCTTACTGTTGTGATTCCAGACTTCTTGGGCACCACTTGTACTGGACTGACCCATTCGCTATCTGAGATGGGGTAAATAATATCTGCTTCAAGTAGCCTGGTTACTTCTTTCTTGACAACTTTTAAGATGGTGGGATTCAGTCTTCTCTGAGGTTGAGGGACAGACTTTTCTCCCTCTTCTAGGAATATTCTGTGCTCACAAACTTGAGGGCTGATGCCTACTATATCCGCCAGGCTCCATCCAATTGCTTTCATGTGTTTCCTCAGCACATTGAGTAGTTGTTCTTCTTGTTAGGAAGTGAGTTCCCTTACAATGATAACTGGAAACTTCTGCTTGTCCTCAAGGTAAGCGTACTTGAGGTGTGGAGGGAGGGGCTTTAATTCCAATTTCTGCTCATGGTCAGGCTCTGGATTATCTGGGGCTGGTGATAATGGCAAAGTGCCCTCATTATCCTGCAAAAGTGTCCCCACACTTGGACCTTGTCCTGTGTATTTCTCTTCTAATTCCTCCTGGTGAACTTCAGCCACGGTTTCATCTATGATTCACACTGGGAGATAGAAAGGTCATCCGGAGGGTGCTTCATAGCTTCATTTAAACTGAATTTCACTATTCTGCCATCTATTTCAAAGGAATAAATTCCGAAAAATGCGTCCAGCTTGAACTTTGAAGTCTTCAGGAATGGTCTTCCAAGCAGGATTGATGATGGCCTTCCTGAGTCATTAGGGGGCATTTCCAAAATATAGAAGTCAATGGGAAATGTGAGTCCCTTAATGCTCATTAATACATCTTTAGCAACTCCAACTACTGTGATAATGCTTTTATCTGCTAACACAAAATGAGCTGCCGACCTTTTTAAGGGAGGGAGCCTCAGAGTATCATATATAGACAAAGACATTATACTAACACATGCTTCTAGATCACACATGCAGTCAGAAAATATCACACCACCAATAGTACAGTTAACCATACATGGACCTGGATCACTACACTTTTCAGGTATACCTCCCATTAGAGCAGATATAGAACTACCTAAAGGAATAGTTTCTAATTCATTAATTTTGTCTTTATGTATACATAAATCTTTTAGAAACATTGCGTATTTAGGTACCTGCTGAATAACATCAAAAAGGGGAATAGTTACCTCAACCTTTTTGAATATTTCTACCATTTTGGGATCAAGTTCCATCTGCTTCCTTGGCTTCCTTGCAATTTGTGGAAATGGAATAAGGAGGGCATTTTCTACAGCGTCTGCATCCTTTGGTGCTTCTTTTTGTGGTTGAGCTTCTACTTCTTCACCCATGTCTTGTATCTCCTCTTCCTCTTCAGCATCCTCTACTTCTACCACCTCTTCAGCTGAGGCGTGTTCTGATGGGATTGGCTACTTCTGATTCCTCTATCGCAGTGTGGTTCTGGACTTTAGGGTGATGGCATTGATGCCACCCTTTGGATTGGGTAAGGGTTGAGAAGGAATTTCACTGGAGCTTGCATGTTGAGTAATTGAAGTATTAGGTGATGCCAGCTGAGAGATGAGAGCTTGTATAGCGGATGCTAGGATGTTAACTGAACTTTCCACGTTCTTTTGTCCTTGCACAATGGATTGAAGCGCCCCTTCACTCAGAGAGGAATTAGATTGAGTGATCTGCGAAACTTGTTGTTGGTTGTGCTGTGGTCCTTGGGACTACCTCAGGTGAGGTGCTCTGTAAGGCTGGTTATGGTTCTGCTGCCTGTTGTTGTTATTATTCTACCTCTGATATCCTTGATTGTCTCTTTCTTCTCTATTATTGTTGTCCCTCCAATTCTGGTTAGAATTATCTCTCCAACTTTGGTTAGAATTGTCCTGCCATCCATGGTTGTAACTGCCACCTTGATTGTACCTTTGGTTGGGGCGGTCATAGAAGTTATGAGTGGCTGCCACAGTGTTGTCTTCCTGCTGGAGTTGCGGACATTCATCAGTATAATGGCTATAATCAGCACATATCCCACACACTCTCTGTGGGACTAACTGTTGGCTCTGCTGTGCTTGTTGTTGACTCAACTGCATCTGCTTCAGTAAGTTGGTCATTTCACATATACTCTGAGTCAGAGCAGTAGTTTCCTTACTAGAAGATACCTCCGCAACAGCTTTTAACTGGCCCTGTTTCTGCCTGTGATTCCTAGTAGACTCAACCAAGTCGCTGATCAATTGCCATGCCTCCTCAGTGGTCTTGTACTTTTTCATAGACCCATTGCTAGCACTTTCCAATGTGCTCTTATCTTGGGGCCTCATGCCCTGTGTGACGTAGCCGAGCAACACTATCTTGTCAATCATATGGTGGGGACATGCTTCCAGAAGGTTGTTGAAGCGCTCCCAGTATTCGTAGAGAGTCTCGGATTCGTCCTGAACAATCATGGAAATGTCTTTCCTCAGTTTGTCAGTAACATCAGCTGGAAAAATTTTTCCAAAAATTCTCTTCTAAGTGTATCCCAGTCAGAAATAGTTGCTGCGGGTTGAGTGTAGTACCACTCTCTCGCCTTTCCCTCAAGAGAGAATGGGACAGCTTTTAACAAAATAGAAGTTTCATCTGCACCATCGCACCTGACAGTAGAACAGGCTGCTTGGAAATCCCTCAGGTGCTTGATAGGCTCTTGATCAGGTAAGCCATGAAACTTAGGCATCAATTTGAGCAGTGCAGTCTTTATTTCAAAATCTGTAGCCACTGCTGGATGATGCACTTGAAACGGTTGCATTGTGAAATCAGGGGCTCCAGCTTCCTGGATAGTAACTCTTTTAGGTGCTACCATGTCACCTGCACGTGAATCAACTGAATCAGTAGAACAGAGGCTTGTTTCTTCCTCAAGTGACATTTCAGATTCGCCCTCAGAGAGGACTAACCGACGCCGAGCTTGCCTTATACGTGAAATAGTTCTTTCAATCTCAGGATCAAATACTGGCAAGCTTGGATCAGGAAGTGAACGCATCATTTAATGAAAGAAACATGCAACTCATAGTAGCAAAATAAAATAAAATACAAATAAATAAATTTCAATCAATAACTTAGCACTCTATTGGAACTCCCCGGCAACGGCGCCAAAAATTGACGTGGCGGAAATTGGCGAGTTAAGAAATTTTTATAAGAGATACGTTGCAAGTACAGTTCTTAACCAACCAAAAATCCGCTTATCAATTTAGAAGGGGTTGTCACAAAATTAAAATTAAAATAATGGGAGTATGAATCCCAGGTCGTCTCCCAACGAGTTGCAGAAAGATGTGCTATTTTATTAATCAGATGTTTTCTAAAAATGGTTGAGTTGCTAAACAGGAAATTAAATCAGAAAATTTATGTAATTTAAATAAAAACCTTGACCGGGAGTAGATTAGTTGGAAGCCCTATCCTTGATGGAGTTCTCCCAAGATAAAAGTGATAATTAAAGGTTGCCTGTTCAGTTATCCTTTACCAGATAAAGGAAAGTTAAGCAAGTTGGAAGTCAGTTTCTATTCACCAGTTCTAATCCTCTCCCTTGGGAAGGACTAGTGTCAATGATTAGAGGGCGACCCAACGCGAAACCCAACTATAATTTTACTCTTGAGCATCCAACTCAAGATCCTCCTTTCAATCAACTCCCAATCAAGTTATGGAACTACTCGCTCATTATGATTGTAAAATCCACGAAATAAGAAAGGGAAATATTGAAAGACATGATAAATAATAATCAAAAGGATCAATTAAAAATAAAAATAGTTCTTGTATTAATAAATTCTAAAAATAATCCAATAATAATTCTGAGTAAATGAAGGATATGGAAGAGTAAGTGACAAGTAAGGAAACAAACTAGAATGACGAAGTCTTGACGGAAGTAATAACTCTTCTCAATATCCCAGTCCAAAAAGCAATAAAATCAAAATCCTAAGAACTACGAATGTGTAGAGAGAAAACCTAGAAGAGGAGTAAAATCATATTTAAAACTAAAATTATGTAGAATGAATGTTGTTCTCTGGTCTCTGCATGTTCCCTGGCTCTAATCTGCTTTTCTGGGCCGAAAACTGGGTCAAAATAGGGCCCAAAATCGCCCCCAGCGAATTCTACAGATTCTGCAGATCGCGCATGTCATGCGATCGCGTGATTCACGCGTTCATGTCATCCAGCGTTTTGCCTTGCCACGCGTGCGCTTCGTCCACGCCTTCGCGTCACTTGTGCAGTTTCCAATCAATGCGTTCGCGTCAGTCACGCGAGCGCGTCACTTCAATTTCCTCTATTTCGCGCGGTCGCGTGAGCCATGCGTCCGCGTCACTTCTCGCTGGTCATCTCCTCAATTTCTTGTGTTCCTTCCATTTTTGCAAGCTTCTTTTCCAATCTCCAAGTCATTCACGCCCTATAAAGCCTGAAACACTTGACACACAGATCACGGCATCGAATGGAATAAATGAGAATAAAAATACATAATTAAAGGTCTCTAGGAAGCAGCTATTCAACCATGAAGTAATTTCGGGAAGGAATTATAAATGCATGCTAATCATATGAATAAGTGGGTAAAGATTTGATAAAACCACACAATTAAGCACAATATAAACCATAAAATAATGGTTTATCAATCTCTTCAACTTTTCTCATCCCTATTGTTTTTCATTCTATTTTTACTTAATTTATTTGCATACTTTCATTCATTGCATTTTAATTTTTTGCATACTTTTATCTCCTGTTCTAAATTTATTATTTTTCCATTGGTGTTAAATTTTCTTATTCAACTGTTGCATCTTTTCTTGAATTATTCTGGTGCTTCATGACTTGTTTTACTCTGATTGGGTATTATTATTCATTAGTCAATGCTAACTTTTATGATACTTGTATTCCTTTTACATTGGCATGAACTTACACTATCTTTCATTATCCACACTTCTCACCTTTGTTGCAAATTTTGCACCACTGGTATGCCATGTGCTTCTATTATTTTCTCACTTGCATGTTGTAGCTACCATGTAATTGAGACTCTCATCATTTGGCATTAACCCACTCATACTCTATTTGTTTCCTATCTTTATTTCTAGGTGACTTTTCTTCTTTTCCTCTTCTTTCAGGATGGCCACCAAAGAAGGGAAAGGGAAAGCTTCTAAATGGGGAGACAAACAAGTCCATCTGTACAATCCTTGGAGAAAAGCATCAGTTGGAGCGGCCCGTCCACTTGTACATCTTAGCATGCACCGAGGACGGTGCAATCTTTAAGTGTGGGAAGGTCGATACTGATCTCCATGGGTTAGTTATTTTCTTCCCAACACCAATGTCTTATTTTCTTTATTAGTTCATTGTTGCATTTGCATGTTTAATTGCATATTTGTTTGATTTTGTGCATATTTTATCAAGTACTTGGTTAAAGTAATATTTTCTTTTCAAGAAAATTTTTATAGCATTTCACTAATTTAAATTAAAAACTTCTTATTGAACTTGTTTGAAGAAATTTTATACTGGAACATGGTTTAGAGCTCGAATACACAAAACCCGTGAGATTTTTGAGCTTATTTGAATTGGTTGCATTTTATCAACCAATATTTTATTTTTGGTGTGTATTTTTCTCTCTAAAATTGTGATCTTTGTCTTGCTTAATTCTATATTTCCATTGTTTAATGTATGCATGCACTTATATGATTGAGGCCTTATTTCACTTAGCTTACATACCCATATGGCCTTACCTTTCATTATCCCTTGCAAACCAATGTTGAGCCTATTATACCCCTTTGTTATTTACTTTAGCTAATCACTAACTCTAAAAGGAAAACAATAATGTCCTTAATTTGAATCCTTGGTTAGCTTAGACTAGTGAGAGTGCTCATGAATTAAGTGTGGGGAAGTGGGTTTGGAAACATTTGGTTTGAGAATTGAGTATGTTAAACTTCTTTTGAAAATGTGAAAGAAATGTTTAGGACATGTTCATGCATTCAATAATTTAATCATATTGATGCCAAGGCATCTTAGGCTAGTTTCACTAGCATTTTTCTGTTAGTTTTAGTAGTTTTATGCATTTTCTTGAGCTTTAAGTAACCAAGAATGGTTAAATGAATAACAAAGCAATGAACCATCCAAACAGTATGATTTTGATGCAAATTCCATGAGTTTTAGTTATATTACTTGAATGCTATGAATGGAAGATTTCTCATGAAATTTTGCAAGACTTTGATGCAATTGTTTGGATGATTTCAGGGAAGAAGAGGCTAAGCAAGGAAGCAACAAAATCAATAAAGGAAGCTTGAATATCACATGTGGAGTTTAAGTTCCAGTTTAAGCCTAAACTGGAGCTTAAACGCCAGAATCATGAAGGCTAAGAAATGCTGGAATTGAAGTTTAACCTCCAGTTTAACCTTAAACTGGAGGTTAAACGCCAGAATGAAAGTCTCACCAAAGAAGCATTTCCACGTTTAACCTCCAGTTTAACCTTAAACTGGAGGTTAAACGCCAGAATGAGAATGCCACTCAGGAAGCAGTTCCACGTTTAACCTCCAGTTTAACCTTAAACTGGAGGTTAAACGCCAGAAATGGGAAAAGCACCAGGGAGCCATTTCCACGTTTAAGCTCCAGTTTAACCTCAAACTGGAGCTTAAACGTGTTCGACCAAGTTTTCTCCTCCAGGGTTGCTCTCTCCATTTCCACGTTTAAGCTCCAGTTTAACCTTAAACTGGAGCTTAAACGTGTTCGACACCTCCAGGGCTACCTTTCTCCTCTTCCACGTTTAAGCTCCAGTTTAACCTTAAACTGGAGCTTAAACGTGTTCGACCTCCAGGGCTGCCCTTCCTATCTCCACGTTTAAGCTTCAGTTTAACCTTAAACTGAAGCTTAAACGTGTTCGACTACATGACTCTCCAGGGCTGCCTTCTTCCATTTCCACGTTTAAGCTTCAGTTTAACCTTAAACTGAAGCTTAAACGTGCTTCTACAAAAGGCTTCACTGGAAGTGTCTGGCGTTTAAGCTGCAGTTTAAGCTTAAACTGCAACTTAAACGCCACTCTTGGAAAAGGTTTCTGGGCCAAAAATATTGCGGTTTAAGTTAGTCTTTGAGCACAAACATTAACTTAAACTTACTTTGGTATGAAACCCAATTGAATATCATGGTTTATGGGATTGGGCCTGAAGGATTGATGAGTCTGAAATTTCAATTTGTTGAGTCATGTATTATTATTTGATTATCACTAAGTTGGCTCAATGAATGTTACAGAATTTGGATCAGCAGCCTCATCAAGATTATGGATCATAAACCCAAAGCAAAAGGAAAGCAGGGAGAGGCCTCAAAGCCCAAGAAACACAACAGAAGCTCAATATAGAAAGTGTATAAATAGGATAGAATTTAAGTTAGGAAGGACTTTTACCTTTTCATTTGGCTAGTTTTCATATCTTTGTAATTGAATTCAGAGCTATGACTCACTAAACCCCCTTTCATTGGGTTAGGGAGCTCTATTGTAATTCAATGAATCAATAATAGTTTATCTTCTTCTTCAATCTTTTCTCTTGAATTTTGTTAGAAAGCTTCTCGATCTAATTCCATTGGGTAGTTGTCTTGGGAAAGAAACTACCCATAATTGGAATCCTTCGGAACCTTGGGAAAGGAATGGAGGATTCATGCTAGAGAAGCTTTCTCACAGTGAATTGGATTGGGGTTTGGATGGATATTGTGACATGTAATCCTACCAAATTGTGGTTCATGAAACTGTGTGGTATAATCAGTGATCGAGCATCATCTCTTCTTATGAACATTTAAACCAAGGGATTGGGAATTTGTTTGTTTTTAGAGAGAATTGGTGAGCCAAGGGATTGGGATCCAATCATATAAGTTTGCCAAGAAAAATTCAATGAACGCATTGGTTGAGGAAGAGATAAACATGTTTTGATTCGGAGATCTCAATATCTCCTATAACCCAATGAATTCCCCATTTCTGATTTCCACTTTCTCTTTACATTCTGCAACTCAATTCATGCAATCACCCCCATTCCCTTTTAATTTCAGCAATTTAGCTTCTGCTCTTTAATTCATGCAAGTTAAGATTCCGCCATTTAAATTTCTTGTCATTTACGTTTCCCGCCAATTTTACATTCCGCAATTCTCATCTAAATCTTGATTCCGCTCAACTAGAACATACTTCTAATCCGAATTGCTCACTCAACCAATCCTTGTGGGATTCGACCTCACTCTATTGTGAGTTTTTACTTGACGATAACCGGTGCACTTGCCGGAAGGAATTTTGCCGATCGTGCAATTTCCTAAATCGTAGCATAACTAGTTTATGCAACATCAAGTTTATGGCGCCGTTGCCGGGGATTGGTTTTCGATTGACAATTCTCAAATTGGAAGTTAACTAGATTGAGCATTTTTCTTGCTTTGTTAATTCAGTTCAAGTTACTTGTTGAATTTTAATTTCTGCACTCTGTTACATGCTTTCTTTCTTTATGCCTTTAAATTCAAGCAACTAACTCACTGACTCACTAACTGTTTGAATTAATTCCTCAATTGCTCTAACCATACTCTTCCATTAACCAAGAGTATTTCACTTGTTTGTTGCCTGTGCTGTGTTCTTGTATGACAGGTAGGAGAGGAGAGACATCAACTCCTCCATATACCGAACCAGAGAGGACCCTTCATAGACTTAGAAGGGAAGCAAGAGGGAAGAGAGTACTGGGAGAAGAAGAATCTGAAGGAGAATCTGAGGACAATTTTGAGGAAGCTTTAGATCTCAACATGGATAGAGAAGTACACAACCATGAGAGAGCTGATGGAAACAATGCTATTCCTGAGAGGAGGGTTCTTAGTTCATACATAAACCCAACCTCTGGGAATTGTGGTAGCAGCATTCAGAAACCACCCATTCAGGCCAACAATTTTGAGCTCAAACCACAGCTAATATCACTTGTGGAGAATCATTGTTCATTTGGTGGGAGTGCTAATGAAGATCCAAACCAACATCTCACAAAATTCCTGAGAATTTGCGACACTGTGAAGTCCAATGGAGTCCAGAAAGATGCCTATAAACTGCTTTTGTTCCCATTTTCACTTAGGGACAAGGCAGCTAAGTGGCTGGAATCATTCCCAAGGGGGAGTCTAACAACATGGGATGAGGTGGAAAGCAAGTTTCTGGCACGTTTCTACCCCCCACAAAAGGTCAATAGGCTTCGATCTGAGGTTCAGACTTTTAGACAACAAGATGGTGAAACTCTCTACGAGGCATGGGAGAGGTTCAAGGATTTGACAAGGAAATGCCCACCAGACATGTTCCATGACTGGGTGCAATTGCATATTTTCTATGATGGACTTTCTTATGAATCAAGGAAGGCGGTAGACCATTCATCGGGAGGTTCATTGAACAGGAAAAAGACTGTGGAAGAAGCCATTGAAGTGATTGAGACAGTGGCTGAGAATGAGTACTACTATGCTTCAGAGAGACACAACACTAAGGGAGTCATGGAGCTGAACCATGTTGATACAATTTTAGCCCAAAACAAGGTGTTTGCCAAGCAACTAGCAGAGCTTACCAGGCAATTAGAAACAAAGCAAGTGGCTGCAATACACACACAAGATCAAGAGGAAGTAAGCATTGAAGGAAGTGATTGGGAAGAGGCCAACTATGTGGGAAACCAACAAAGGCAATCATATGATCCACATTCCAACACTTACAACCCAGGATGGAAAAACCACCCAAACTTTGGGTGGGGGAACCAACAAACCCAACCACAAAACCACAAACCTTACAACCACAACCAACATAACAATTCCACATACCAAAATTCCAACCAAAGATCATACCAAGCCACACAAAACACTTACTCCCAACCATCATATCATGGCCAAAATAATCAATCTACCCAACCTAATCCGAACCAACAATTTCAAGATCAATTAAACAGGATAGAAGGAATGCTTGCAACCATGAGTCAAGACATAACCGAATTGAAAGCTTTTAAGGAAGAAGTAAATTCTAACCTGCAAAACCAAGGAGCTGCCATCCAGAAGCTAGAAAATCAAATTATGTATTTGTCTAAGCAAACCCCTGGGACAAGCGTTTCTCATGCTGCCAAGGCTATTGCAAGGGAAGAATGTAAGGCCATAACCCTCAGAAGTGGAAAGAATCTAAAGGAGATCTCAAAGGAAACCACAGAGGATGAAGCAAAGGAAAATGTGAAAGACAAAGAACAAGGACAATCTTTTACACCGTCTGCAACAAAAGAAAAAGAAAAAGAGGTCCTAAAGCCTTATACACCTAAAGCACCTTATCCTCAACGTTTGATGAAAAGTGAAAAGGATGGCCAATTCTCCAGGTTCTTGGAGATTTTCAAGAAGCTTCAAATCAACATTCCGTTTGCTGAGGCAATAGAGCAAATGCCACTCTATGCAAAATTCTTAAAGGAATTAATGACCAAGAAGAGAAGCTGGAGAAATGAGGAAACTGTGTTGTTAACTGAAGAATGCAGTGCCATCATTCAGCACAAATTGCCTCAAAAATTGAAGGATCCAGGCAGTTTCCAAATCCCCTGCATTATAGGAGAAGTCATGGTGGAGAAGGCCTTGTGTGACTTAGGGGCCAGTATCAATTTGATGTCTCTAACAATGATGAGAAGAATGAAGATTGAAGAAGCCAAACCAACAAGAATGGCCCTCCAATTGGCAGATCGAACTTTTAAATTCCCTCATGGGATAGTTGAGGATTTGTTGGTGAAAGTGGGAGATTTTATATTTCCTGCTGATTTTGTGGTGTTAGATATGGAGGAAGAAGCCAAAGCTTCAATAATTCTGGGAAGACCCTTCCTGGCTACTGCTGGAGCCATCATAGATGTACAAAAGGGTGAACTCACTCTTAGACTACATGATGAGAAGTTGGTGTTTAACGTATTCAAGGCAATGAGCTATCCATCAGAATCACTAAGGGAATGCATGAGGGTGGATGTAGTGGACATTGCAGTACAAGAAACCTTTGAGGAAACAACAAAGGAAGTGGCAGAGGAGGAGTTCACCAAGGACATAGAAGTTAGTGACATCAAGGCTGCTGAAACAACCATGCCAGAGAAAGTGAAAGAAGAGAAGGAAGCACCAAAACCTGAGCTCAAAGCATTGCCCCCTAATCTCAAGTATGCATACTTGGGTAGTGATGAGAGTCATCCTGTTATCATTAGCTCTGCCTTGAGTCAAGAACAGGAAGAAGAATTGATCAAGGTGCTACAAACTCATCAAGATGCCATTGGGTGGACCCTAGCTGATTTGAAGGGGATAAGTTCATCCATATGCATGCATAAAATCTTGTTAGAAGAGGATGCTAGACCCTCCATCCAAGCTCAGAGAAGATTGAACCCCGTCATGAAAGAAGTGGTACAAAAGGAGGTCATGAAGTTATGGCAAGCAGGGGTAATCTACCCCATTTCTGATAGCCCATGGGTTAGTCCCATCCATGTAGTTCCCAAGAAAGGTGGCATAACTGTGGTGCCAAATGAGAGGAACGAACTCATACCCACAAGAACTGTCACTGGATGGAGGATGTGCATAGACTACAGGAAGCTCAATGAAGCCACCAGAAAAGATCATTTCCCACTCCCATTCATGGATCAGATGCTTGAAAGGCTTGCAGGACATGCTTACTATTGCTTTCTGGATGGATACTCAGGCTATAATCAGATAGTAGTTGACCCTAGAGATCAAGAGAAAACATCATTTGTTTGTCCATATGGAGTTTTTGCTTATAGACGCATGCCCTTTGGATTGTGCAATGCACCTGCCACTTTCCAAAGATGCATGCTGTCCATCTTTTCGGACATGATTGAAAAATTTATTGAGGTCTTCATGGATGATTTTTCTGTGTTTGGAGATTCTTTTCCTAGCTGCCTACACCACCTTGCCTTGGTGCTTAAGAGGTGCCAAGAGACCAACCTAGTATTAAACTGGGAAAAGTGTCATTTCATGGTCACAGAAGGAATAGTCCTTGGCCATAAAATCTCTAATAGAGGCATTGAGGTGGACAGAGCTAAGGTGGAACTCATTGAAAAACTACCTCCACCAAGTAATGTCAAGGCAGTTAGGAGTTTTTTGGGACACGCTGGTTTTTACAGAAGGTTTATTAGAGACTTTTCTAAAATAGCCAAACCTTTGAGTAACTTGCTTATCTCTGATACACCCTTTGTATTTGATAAAAATTGCATGCTAGCCTATGAACTTTTGAAGCAAAAACTTTCCTCTGCACCTATCATTGCCCCACCTGATTGGAACTTACCATTTGAACTGATGTGTGATGCATCAGACCTTGCTATTGGGGCAGTGTTAGGACAAAGGAAAGACAATCTGGTACATGTGATTTATTATGCCAGTAAAGTCTTGAATGATAACCAAAGGAATTACACAACCACTGAAAAAGAACTCTTGGCAATAGTCTTTGCATTTGACAAATTTAGATCCTATCTCATTGGATCTAAAGTCATTGTCTTCACTGACCATTCAGCTTTAAAATACTTACTTGCTAAACAAGAGTCCAAACCAAGACTTATTAGATGGGTTCTTTTGTTGCAGGAATTTGACATTGAAATCAAAGACAAGAAGGGTGTAGAGAACAAGGTGGCAGACCATTTATCAAGGATACCATGTGAAGAAGGAAGCGCACAAAGCACACATATAAATGAGTGCTTTCCTGATGAACAACTCATGGTAATTCACAAAGCACCCTGGTTTGCAGACATAGCAAACTTCAAGGCCACTGGGAGTTTGCCGTTGGAATTTAACAAGCATCAAAGGAAGAAATTGGTAAATGATGCCAAATACTTCATCTGGGACGAACCATACTTGTTCAAAAAATGTTCGGATGGCATACTCAGAAGATGCATATCAGAGGAAGAAGGAAGGGAAGTCTTATGGGACTGCCATGGCTCCACTTATGGAGGACATTTTGCAGGAGAAAGAACGGCAGCTAAGGTGTTGCAGTGTGGTTTTTATTGGCCCACTATCTTCAAAGATGCAAAGGAACTAGTGAAGCACTGCCATGAATGCCAGAAAGCAGGGAACCTGCCAAGAAAAAATGAAATGCCACAACAATTCATTCTGGAACTTGAATTGTTTGATGTATGGGGGATAGATTTCATGGGACCATTTCCCTCCTCATACTCAAATAATTACATTCTTGTGGCAGTAGACTATGTCTCCAAATGGGTTGAAGCAATAGCAACCCCAACCAATGATAATAAGGTAGTCATGAACTTCCTCAGAAAACACATTTTTTGCCGTTTTGGGGTTCCAAGAGCAATCATCAGTGATGGAGGAAGCCACTTCTGCAACAAACCATTAGAGGCATTGCTTCTAAAATATGGAGTCAAACACAAGGTAGCCACACCATACCATCCACAGACAAGTGGGCAAGCCGAAATATCTAACAGAGAACTCAAAAGAATCTTGGAAAAGACTGTGGGAACTTCAAGGAAGGACTGGTCGATTAAGCTAGATGATGCTCTTTGGGCATATAGGACAGCTTTCAAAACACCAATTGGAATGTCTCCTTACCAACTAGTATATGGAAAAGCTTGCCATTTGCCACTGGAGTTGGAGCACAAGGCATTCTGGGCCTTGAAAATTTTGAACTTGGACAACAAGGCTGCTGGAGAAAGAAGGATGTTGCAAATTCAAGACTTAGAAGAATTCAGAGCTGAAGCTTATGAGAATGCCAAAATTTACAAAGAAAGAGCAAAGAATAAGCATGACAGCAACATAGCCCCAAGGAAATTTGAAGAAGGACAAAAAGTATTGCTCTACAATTCTAGGCTGAAGCTATTTCCAAGGAAGCTAAAATCAAGGTGGTCTGGACCATTCCTTGTCACCAAGGTCTCCCAATATGGACAAGTAGAAATCATGGAAGAAAAGTCACAACGAACCTTCACTGTGAATGGTCAAAGACTCAAACATTACTTGGGAGATGTGGAGGAAAAGGACAAAGTTAAATATCACCTCAACTGAGGAAGCTGACCGTCAAGCTAATGACGTTAAAGAAGCGCTTGTTGGGAGGCAACCCAACCTGAGGTAATACCCTTTTGCTGTTTCTTTTATTTGTTTCAATAAAAAGGTGAAGTAGTTTCTGTGCATTGCAAAGAATTAAGTTTGGTGTTTCACACCAAACAATGAATTCGTGGATCAATAATTCAAAGGGGAATGTGTGACTCTAAGTTTGGTGTTCCACCACACATATCAACTGAACACAACAACCTTTGAATTATATGAAAGGAACAACCATTCTAAGCAATCACAGGAATGCTTAAAATCCTTAGCAGCAACTTCATTCCAAGGAGAATTCAAAGACTCAAAGAACAGAGAAGTAAGTAGGAGACTAAGTTTGGTGTTCACACACCAACTTAAGACTCAGACACTTGCCCATACATAGTTGAGCTAACCACTCAAGTGCTTGAGAAACAAGCAACTTCATCACTCTTTGCAGGAAAGGAAACAAGGATCTTAGAAAGAACATGAAGCAACAACTAGGAGAAGAAGGAGAAATCAAATTGTTTCCTGGCAACAAAGAGAAAACAAGAAATTTCACAAGGTGGTGTTGTTCCTTGACAATTCTTTAAAAAGGGCAAACAAAAGCATGCTTGTTCTGGTTTAAACTGTAATTGTTGAATCTTTCTGGAATGTGAAGTTACTAGTATGTTTGTCTGTTTATTGCTTTGAATAAAGTGAATGCCTAGATGTTTGGATATAACTTCACCTTCTTAAACAAATGCTTGCCATGCTTGTTCTGTTTCCTAAAATAAAAGAAAAGTTTGAACAAAAGTAACTTGGCTCAATTAGTGACAAATCAAGTAGAATTAAGTGGTGGTATGCATGCTTGATTGTTTAGTCAGATCACTGGAAATAGAGTGTAGAATTATCATTTTTTGTGAAGAAATTGAAAACTGTCTATGGATCTTGATGAATAAATGTCTTTGGCCATGAAAAAGAAAGAAAAAGAAGAAGAAAAAGCCACTGAAAAAGGCAACCAAAAAGCAAAAAATTTGAGAAAATAAGCTAGGCACCAATGGTTTGAACTTCTGAGACAAATGCCTGTGGTGTTTATGTATTAAGGATATGCTTGGATGAATAGGTTCTGAGGAGTGTTTCAACACTTGGTAACTTGGGTTAACTAACCCGGGATTATCAACCAAAAGTCCATTATCAAGAGCAACCTAAATACAAAACATTTAGTCACACAAAGAGGTGCTGGGCACCAATGTCTCAAGAAGAAATGTGAACTAAAATGCCTGGAGTGGATATGTGTAGTGCACTGATAAGAAAAAGAAAATGCCAAAGGCTTGTACAACACATGACACCAAGCAAACAAGGAGCAAAGGAGCTCTAAGAAAAAGAAAAGAAAAACAAAGAAGAGAAAAGTGCCAAAGACATAAGAATAACAAGAGGCCATAGCAGTGTTTGATGGATGCAATGAAAAAGTGATAATCTTACCTGATAAGAATGAAAAAGTGATGCTGCAACTTTCTGCATAAAACCCTTCTGATGAACTTCAAATGCTTGCTAATATAGCCAATGTAATTGCTTTCTGTTTCATACTTTCTTCTCAAATAACTCAGGACTTGCTTAGGGACAAGCAAGTATTAAGTTTGGTGTTGTGATGCCAAGGCATCTTAGGCTAGTTTCACTAGCATTTTTCTGTTAGTTTTAGTAGTTTTATGCATTTTCTTGAGCTTTAAGTAACCAAGAATGGTTAAATGAATAACAAAGCAATGAACCATCCAAACAGTATGATTTTGATGCAAATTCCATGAGTTTTAGTTATATTACTTGAATGCTATGAAAGGAAGATTTCTCATGAAATTTTGCAAGACTTTGATGCAATTGTTTGGATGATTTCAGGGAAGAAGAGGCTAAGCAAGGAAGCAACAAAATCAATAAAGGAAGCTTGAATATCACATGTGGAGTTTAAGTTCCAGTTTAAGCCTAAACTGGAGCTTAAACGCCAGAATCATGAAGGCTAAGAAATGCTGGAATTGAAGTTTAACCTCCAGTTTAACCTTAAACTGGAGGTTAAACGCCAGAATGAAAGTCTCACCAAAGAAGCATTTCCACGTTTAACCTCCAGTTTAACCTTAAACTGGAGGTTAAACGCCAGAATGAGAATGCCACTCAGGAAGCAGTTCCACGTTTAACCTCCAGTTTAACCTTAAACTGGAGGTTAAACGCCAGAAATGGGAAAAGCACCAGGGAGCCATTTCCACGTTTAAGCTCCAGTTTAACCTCAAACTGGAGCTTAAACGTGTTCGACCAAGTTTTCTCCTCCAGGGTTGCTCTCTCCATTTCCACGTTTAAGCTCCAGTTTAACCTTAAACTGGAGCTTAAACGTGTTCGACACCTCCAGGTTAAACTGGAGCTTAACGTGTTCGACCTCCAGGATGGCTTTCTCCTCTTCCACGTTTAAGCTCCAGTTTAACCTTAAACTGGAGCTTAAACGTGTTCGACCTCCAGGGCTGCCCTTCCTATCTCCACGTTTAAGCTTCAGTTTAACCTTAAACTGAAGCTTAAACGTATTCGACTACATGACTCTCCAGGGCTGCCTTCTTCCATTTCCACGTTTAAGCTTCAGTTTAACCTTAAACTGAAGCTTAAACGTGCTTCTACAAAAGGCTTCACTGGAAGTGTCTGGCGTTTAAGCTGCAGTTTAAGCTTAAACTGCAACTTAAACGCCACTCTTGGAAAAGGTTTCTGGGCCAAAAATATTGCGGTTTAAGTTAGTCTTTGAGCACAAACATTAACTTAAACTTACTCTGGTATGAAACCCAATTGAATATCATGGTTTATGGGATTGGGCCTGAAGGATTGATGAGTCTGAAATTTCAATTTGTTGAGTCATGTATTATTATTTGATTATCACTAAGTTGGCTCAATGAATGTTACAGAATTTGGATCAGCAGCCTCATCAAGATTATGGATCATAAACCCAAAGCAAAAGGAAAGCAGGGAGAGGCCTCAAAGCCCAAGAAACACAACAGAAGCTCAATATAGAAAGTGTATAAATAGGATAGAATTTAAGTTAGGAAGGACTTTTACCTTTTCATTTGGCTAGTTTTCATATCTTTGTAATTGAATTCAGAGCTATGACTCACTAAACCCCCTTTCATTGGGTTAGGGAGCTCTATTGTAATTCAATGAATCAATAATAGTTTATCTTCTTCTTCAATCTTTTCTCTTGAATTTTGTTAGAAAGCTTCTCGATCTAATTCCATTGGGTAGTTGTCTTGGGAAAGAAACTACCCATAATTGGAATCCTTCGGAACCTTGGGAAAGGAATGGAGGATTCATGCTAGAGAAGCTTTCTCACAGTGAATTGGATTGGGGTTTGGATGGATATTGTGACATGTAATCCTACCAAATTGTGGTTCATGAAACTGTGTGGTATAATCAGTGATCGAGCATCATCTCTTCTTATGAACATTTAAACCAAGGGATTGGGAATTTGTTTGTTTTTAGAGAGAATTGGTGAGCCAAGGGATTGGGATCCAATCATATAAGATTGCCAAGCAAAATTCAATGAACGCATTGGTTGAGGAAGAGATAAACATGTTTTGATTCGGAGATCTCAATATCTCCTATAACCCAATGAATTCCCCATTTCTGATTTCCACTTTCTCTTTACATTCTGCAACTCAATTCATGCAATCACCCCCATTCCCTTTTAATTTCAGCAATTTAGCTTCTGCTCTTTAATTCATGCAAGTTAAGATTCCGCCATTTAAATTTCTTGTCATTTACGTTTCCCGCCAATTTTACATTCCGCAATTCTCATCTAAATCTTGATTCCGCTCAACTAGAACATACTTCTAATCCGAATTGCTCACTCAACCAATCCTTGTGGGATTCGACCTCACTCTATTGTGAGTTTTTACTTGACGATAACCGGTGCACTTGCCGGAAGGAATTTTGCCGATCGTGCAATTTCCTAAATCGTAGCATAACTAGTTTATGCAACATCACATATGCATTGAGAAAAACAAAAGAATATATAAATATATATATATATATATATATATATATAAAAGGAGAAAAAGAAAAGAAAAAGAGCAAATAAATAAAAGAGGACAAAATGCCCCAAAGTAAGTAGTAAAAGCAATGCATATGTACTGTACTTGAAATTAGAATGCATGAATATGTGGAAAACATGGTTAATGGATAGTTAGGTTTTGTACTTTGATTACATGTATTGTCTAAGTTAGGTGGAAAGTTTAAGTTAATTAAGGATTCAAATTTTAGTCCACTTGGCCAAATACAATCCTACCTTGACCCTAACCCCATTACAACCCTTAAAAGACCTCTTGATATGTGTATCTGTGCATCAAATTTTTGTTGATTGGTAGAAGAAAAGCAAGCCTTAGAAAGCAATATTAGTAGAGAATTGAGAGATCGAACCTTAAACACCTGAGCGATTAGAGTGCATACACTTCCAGTGAGGGTTTGATGCTCGATTCTTTGTTCCCGGCTTTCATGAGCTATTTTTTTCTGCAAGTTTACTTGTACTTTATTTTGTGATTTGAATTAGTGAAATATAGTTCATGTTTGTTCTTAAAAGATTTGTTTACTTTTAACCAAGTAGGTAGAAATATTTTGCATGTAGTTGTATTCATATAGATAGGTTGCATTTCATACTTTCTACCATTCCTTTTCACCTTTATAGCTTTTCTTGAGCTTAGCATGAGGACATGCTAATGTTTAAGTGTGGGGAGACTGATAAATCACTATTTTATGGTTTATCTTGTACTAATTTGAGTGATTTTTATCAACTCTTTACTCACTTATACATATAAATTGCATGGTTTTACATTTTCCTTCCAAATTTTGTTCTATAATTGGAAACTTGCTTCCCAAGCCTTTAAATTATCAAATATTAATCCTCTCTTATTACCATTCGATGCCATGATATGTGTGTTAAGTGTTTTCAGAGATTACAAGGCAGGAATGGTTTAGAGGATGGAAAGAAAGCATGCAAAAGTGGAAGGAATACAAGAAACTGAAGGAACTGCTAAAGTTGTCCAGCCTGACCTCTTCGCACTCAAACGGTCATAACTTGAGCTACAGAGGTCCAAATGATGCAGTTTTAGTTGCGTTGGAAAGCTAACATCTGGGGCTTCGAAATGATATATAATTTGTCATAGTGGCCATATATCTAGGTGACGCGAATGCGTGCTCCACGCGGACGCATCGCAGTGACGAAAAACCAGCGTGGCAGATTTCATCCCCAGCAATTTCTGGGCTGTTTCTGACCCAGTTCTCGGCCCAGAAAACACAGATTAGAGGCTATAAAGTGGGAAATGCATTCATTCAACAACATACAACAGAGACAACATTCATAATTCATAATTTTAGGTTTTAGATGTAGTTTTAGAGAGAGAGAGGCTCTCTCATCTCTCTTAGGATTTAGGATTAGGATTTCTCTTAAAGGTTAGGTTTACTTCTTCTACATTCCAGGTTCTATGTTCTTTCAAATTTAGTTTCTCTTATCTACTTTTATTTATTCTATTACTTTAGTTTCTCTATTTCACTTGGTAATTATTTATTTAGCCAAATTGGCTTATGAACTCTTCATGTTAGATTTGAATTTATGTTTAAATGCAATTTGAGGTATTTCAGATTTAAGATTTCTTTCTTTTATTTATGTTACTGCTGCTTCAAATCTGAAGGCATTTTTATTCGAGTAGATTTTCTCCCTTTTTGCTTTGGTTAAGTAATTGGTAACGCTTGAGTTATCAAACAGCAGTTGATTGGAAATTAGGATTGCTGATTGATTTGGATCCCTCTAAGGCTAGTCTTTCCATAGGAGCTGACTAGGACTGAGGAATCAAGTTAATTAATCCGCTTGATTTACCTTTATTTAGTAAGGGTTAACTAAGTGGGAGCAAAATCCAATTCTCATCACACCTGATAAAGATAACTATGATAGGATTTCTAGTTCTCATACCTTGCCAAGAGTTTTTCTAATTATTAATTTATTTTTCTTGCCATTTAAATTACTTGTTCCTTATTTTAAAAACCCAAAAATATACATTTTTCCATAACCAATAATAAATCATACTTCCCTACAATTTCTTGAGAAAACAACCCGAGGTTTAAATACTTCGGTTATAAATTTTATTGAGTTTGCTTAAGTGACAACCAAAACTTTTGTACGAAAGGATTATTGCTTGGTTTAGAAACTATACTTACAACATGAATATTTTAATAAAAATTCTATACCGGCAGAAATCTCGTTCGTCAATGGCCTCAATCATATGCATGCATGTAAATATACTAAACAATGGACATATAAAATAGAACAAAATATAGATTACAATCATAGAGAAGAAAACACACAAGAATACAATATTATGGTTAAATAATATAACCATGTAATTAAGCTCAAATCTCACAGGTTGTGTGTTCTTAGCTATAATTCATTTTCCAAATTACAATCTCAAAACAAGTTTAACATAAATTTTCAATTTAAATTAGTGAAATATTGTAAAAGAGGGTCTTGAAAAGAAACTCATTACTTCAACCAAGTAGTGGTAAAATATGCACAAAATCAAACAAACATGCAATCAAACATGCAAATGCAACAACTAATTTAACAAAAAAAATTAAACATTGGTGTTGAGAAGGAAATATCTAACCCACGGAAGTCGGTATCGACCTCCCCATACTTAAAGATTGCACCGTCCTCGGTGCATGCTAAGATGTGCAAATGGACGAGGTTCTCCAACTGACGCATTTTTCTCCATAGAATGTGCGTAGGGGCTTGTTTGTTGCCCCATTGAAAAGCATTTCCCTTTCCCTTCTTCGGTGGTCACCCTGAAAGAAGAGGAAAAAGGAGAAAAGTAACCCAAAAATAAAGATAAGAAACAAATAAAATATGGTTGGGTTAGTACTAAATAATGAGAGTCTCAATTATATGGTAGCTACAACATGCAAGTGAGAAAATAGTAGAAGCAAATAGCATATCAATAGTGTAAAAATTGCAACAATGGGGAAAAGATAGTAGGTAATGAGGGACAATATAAATTCATGTCAATGCAAAAGGAACACAGTTATCATAAAAGATTGGCATTGACAGATAATATCACCCAATAGTGTAAAACAAGTCACTAAGCACCAAGATAATACCTGAAAGATGCAACAGTTGAATAAGAACATTTAACACCAATAAAAACGAAATGAACTTAGAAAAGAAAATATAAACATGCACAAAGTTAAAATGCAATGAATAAAAATATGAATGAAGTAAAAGAGAATGAAAGAGAAAAGGATGATAAGTTAAAGAAAGGAAGAATAAGTAAGTAAGAAAGGAGGGAGAAAGAAGGAGAAAGGAGAGAAGAAAGAAGTAAGAAATGGAAAACAGGGCGCGACCCACGTGCGGACATCACTCGTACGCGTGAAAACAGAGACAGCCATGCGACGCGTAAGCGTCGCCCACGCGTATGCGTGGGTGGCCAAAATTGAACATTGACGCGTGAGCGTCGGTCACGCGTACGCGTGACAGCTTGCCCGATTTTAGCACAGTGGCAGCCCAACTTTCTGTTCAATTCGCTCTTCATGCCGATTTTCATGTCCACGCGTACGTGTCGCTGACGCTTACGCGTGGGTTGAACTTTTTGCAGGGGACACGTACACGTGAGGCACGCGTACGCGTGAGGCACGCGTACGCATGGTGTGGCTTGTGCGCCACGCACCCCTCCCCAGCGTCTCCATCACAACTCTCTGCCCCATTTGTTAATACTGCGAACTTGCATGGGACGCGTCCGGATCATCGACGCTTACGCGTCGTTCGCAATTTTCTCTTTTTTTTTATGCAGAATGCAGGTGATGATACAGAAATTATGGATGAACACTGATAACAATAAAATAAAATAAAACTAAGAATAAAAAAATGAAAGATCGTACCATGGTGGGTTGTCTCCCACCTAGCACTTTTATTTACTGTCCTTAAGTTGGACATTTGGTGAGCTTCGTGTCATGGTGGCTTGTGCTTGAACTTATCCTGAAACTTCCACCAATGCTCGGACTTCCAAGAAGCTCTATCAATACTAAATAAATTCCCTAAGCTTTGATGGAGTTCTTCACAAGCTTTGAGCTCCCAAAATTAATCCTCTTGTATGCCCGGATCCCAAATCTTGTTTCTACACCCGTCTTGAAGTGGATCACCATTGTCCCAACCGGGTGGCAAGCAGTCCGAATTCTCAATACAGTACCAAACTCTTCTCTTAGATCCAACCAAATGTTCACTAGTTCCACCCTTGCATCTAGTTCTTGAAGTATCAACCTTGATGAGCCTTGATTTGCAACTCCAACCACTAAACATCCTTCTCTTACGCTTAATGCCACAAAGCTTCCTAAGTTAGCCATCCGTTTCAAGAATACCATATTCAAGTGGGACAGTAAAGTGAATAGAGATAAATCTTACCCACTCAAATGAAGGAGTAGATGGCCTCCTAGGTAGAGAAGTCTCCAGCATTCTTGACAAAGCATGTTCAACTCCCATCCAACCTTTCCGAAGGACTTCTACTTCTACTTCATTCTCAGACTCAATCAGAGATGGGTCTTCATATTCAAGGAGTTTATTTGCAGCTGTAGATTCATCACTAGGAGGACTTGATTCATGATCCTCATCACCAAGGGAACTTGCTTCTTGATCTATCCCATCCAAGTCTTCATAGGGAATATGCCATGGAGGTTGTGCACTGGACTTCTTGACATCAATTTCAATCTTCTTGGAGGAATACTCTGTAACTTTAGATTCCCATAGAGGTTCAGCATCTCTGACGAACGAATTTTTGCTAGTAAAAAATTCACAATAAATTCCCATTGCTAGTATAGTTTTTAAACCAACAAAGAATCCTTTCATACAAAAACTTGTTTGTCACTAAAGCAAACCCAATAAAAATAATAACTGAAGTATTTAAACCTCGGGTCATCTCTCAAGGAATTGCAGGGAGGTGTAATTGTTATTGGTTATGGAAAAATATATTTTTGGGTTTTTGAAAGGTTGAACAAGGAATGTAAATTACGAGAAAGTAAATTAATAACTAGAAAAGCTCTTGTCAAGGTATGAGAACTGGAAATCCTATCCTAGTTATCCTTATCAATTGTGATGAGAATTGTTCATTACTCCCACTTAGTTAACCCTTACTAAATAAAGGAAAGTCAAGTGGACTAATCAATTTGATTTCTCAAGTCCTAGTCAACTCCTAAGGAAAGACTAGCTTTAGAGGGATCCAAATCAACCAGCAAATTCCAATTATCAATCAACAAAATAGTTTGATAACTCAAGTGTCACCAATTACTCAACCAAAGCCAAAAGGAGAGAAATTTAAATATTGAAAGCATCAATCACATAAATTGAAGAAAGCAACCATAAATCTGAAATACCTCAAATTGTATTAAATAAAGAAATCAAATCTAACATGGAGTTCATAAACCAAATTGGGAAAATAAACAAACTAAAGTAATAGAATAAATAAAAGTAGAAGAGAAACTAAATTAAAGGAACATTGAACCTGGAATGGAGAAGAAGTAAACCTAACCTAAGAGAAATTCTAAATCCTAAAACCTAGAGAGAGGAGAGAGCCTCTCTCTCTAGAAACTACATCTAAAACCTAAATTGTGAATAATTGATGAATCATTCGTTTCCTCCACTCTATAGCTTCTATTTTGTATTTTCTGGGCTAAAAACTGGGTCAAAAGCAGCCCAGAAATTGCCCCAGCATTTTCTGATACGTCCAGCACATGCGCATGTCAGGCGTACACGTCATCCATGCGTACGCGTCATCCACGCGTACGCGTGGATTGAACTTTTGCCAGGTCACGCGTACGTGTCATTTACACGTGCGCGTCACCTAAAAGCATGGAAACTATGGCAAATTATGTATCATTTCGAAGCCCCGAATGTTAGCTTTCCAACACAACTAGAACCACCTCATTTGGATCTCTGCAGCTCACGTTATGGTTGATTTAGTACAAAGAGGTCAGGCTGGACAGCTCAGCAATTTCTTCAGTTTCTTGTATTCCTTCCACTTTTGTATGCTTCCTTTCCATCCTCTAAGCCATTCCTGTCCTGTAAACCCTAAAAACACTTATCACACATATCACGGCATCGAATGGTAATGAGATAGGATTAAAGCCAACAAATTTAAGGCCAAAGAAGCATGTTTTCAATCACAGCACAAAATTAGGAAGGAAAATGTAAAATCATGCAATTAATATGAATAAGTGTGCAAAGACTTGATAGAAACTACTCAATTGAGCACAAGATAAACCATAAAATAGTGGTTTATCAATCTCCCCACACTTAAAAATTAGCATGTCCTCATGCTAAGCTGAAGAGAAGCTATAAGAGAGTGAAGAGGAATAGTAAAACTTATGAAGTGTAACCTATCTATATGAAGGCAACTAAATGCAAAAATAATTCTACCTACTTGATTAAAAGTAAACAAATTCTCCAAGACAAACATAATTCAGATTTCACTAATTCAAATCATACAGTAAAAGATAAGTAAACTTGTAAGAAGATAGCTCATGAAAGCAGGGAACATAGAATCAAGCATTGAACCCTCACTGGTAGTGTATATGCATTCTAATCGCTCAAGTGTCTAGGGTTGATCACTCTACTCTTCTCTAGTCATGATTTCTAAACTTTGTTCTTCATCTAACTAATCAACAAAAATTTAGTATACCAATGCAAACATCATGAGGTCTTTCCGAGGTTGTAATGGGGCTAAGATAAGGGTGATGATATATGTATGACCAAATGAGCTATAATATGAATCTTTGACTAACCTAAGCTCTTACCTAACACACACACACACACTCTATGTAACTCTAAAATCATGCCTAGCTACCCATAATTTTCTTTTGTATATTTCACATACTCATATACCAAATTTTCCTTAATTTCACCCCATATACATTGATCTTTTATTAAACTTGACATCGGGGTAATTTTGTCTCCTTATTTATTTATTTATTTATTTTTATTTTTTTATTTTTTTATTTTTTTTATTTTTTTTATTTTTTTAATCATAAAATCAAACATTATATATCAATGCACATGGGTTTTTAATTTTTCTTGTCTCACATGAGTATGCACCCAAATTCCCAATATTCAAATAAAGTACAAACACAATACATTCCCATTAACCCAAGTTCCCACAGTTCCCCACACTTGGTTGACACGCAATCTCTATCTTAAGCTAATCAAAGATTCAATTGGGGTGTTTAATTGTTTTTCCGCTTAAGCTAGTGATGTGGTAAAATATAGAACAAATGGGGATTAAAAGACTCAAAGTGGCTAACAAAGGTAAATGGAATGGTAGGCTATTTGGGATAAGTGAGCTAATCAAATGATGGCCTCAATCATATGCAAGCATGTAAATATACTAAACATTGGACATATAGAGTGGAACAAAATATAGATTATAATTATAGAGAAGAAAATACACAAGAATAAAATATTATGATTAAATAATGTAACCATGTAATTAAGCTCAAATCTCACAGGTTGTGTGTTCTTAGCTAAAATTCATGTTCCAAATTACAGTTCTCAACAAGTTTAACACAAAAAATTTTCAATTTAAATTAGTGAAACACTATAAAAAGGGTCTTGAAAAAGAAAATATTACTTCAACCAAGTAATAGCTAAATGCACAAAATCAAACAAACATGCAGTCAAACATGCAAATGCAACAACTAATAAGGAAAATAAAACATTGGTGTTGAGAAGAAATTAGCTAACCCACAGAAGTCGGTATCGATCTCCCCACACTTAAAGATTGCACCGTCCTCAGTGCATGCTAAGATGTGCAAGTGGACGGGTGGTTCCAACTGGTACTTTTCTCCAAAGATTGTGCAGATGGACTTGTCTGTCTCCCCATGTAAACGTCTTCCGGTTCCCTTCCTGGTGGCCATCCTGAAAGAAAAAGGGAAGAAAAGTAACCCAGAAATAAAGATAAAAAAATAAAAAAGTATGGGTAGGTTAATGCCACATAACGAGGGTCTCAATTACATGGTAGCTACAACATGCAAGTGAGAAAATAGTAGAAGCAAATGGCATATCAATAGTGCAAAAATTGCAACAATGGGAGAGAAGATATTAGGTAATGAGGGACAATATAAATTCATGTCAATGCAAAAGGAGCACAGGTATCATAAAAGATTGGCATTGACAGATAAATAATAACACCTGACAATGTAAACAAGTCACTAAGCACCAAAATAATACCAGAAAAGAGGCAACAGTTGAATAAGAACATGTAACACCAATAGAAAAATAATAGACTAAGAAAAAGAAATTAAAATCATGAACAAGGTTAAAATGCAATGAATGAAAATGTGAATGAAGTAAAGGAGAATGAAAGAAAATAAGGATGAGAAATTAAAGAAAGGAAGAAGAAGAAGAAAGAAAGAAAGGAGGAAGAAAGAAACAGAAAAGAGAGAAGAAAGGAGAAGGAAATTAAAAAAACGGGACGTGACGCGCGCGCACAGGACATGCGTGCGCGTGAAAACTGCATTAACCATGTGACGCGTACGCGTCGCCCACGCGTACGCGTGGGTGGTCTAAAAGCGAAAGGACGTGCACGCGTCAGGGACGCGTATGCGTGGGTGATGTTGTGCCTCTAGCACAGTGCTAGCCCCAGACCATCACAACTCTCTGTTCAGCATGCTTTTACACCGATTTTCATGCCCACACGTACGCGTCGTTGACGTTTGCGCGTGGCTTGAATTTTCTGCAGGGGATGCGTAAATATTGAAAGCATCAATATTAAATAAAGAAATTGAAGAAAGCATCAATCATAAATCTAAATATTGAAAGCATCAATCACATAAATTGAAGAAAGCAACCATAAATCTGAAATAACTCAAATTGTATTAAATAAAGAAATCAAATCTAACATGGAGTTCATAAACCAAATTGGGAAAATAAACTAACTAAAGTAATAGAATAAATAAAATTAGAAGAGAAACTAAATTAAAGGAACATTGAACCTGGAATGGAGATGAAGTAAACCTAATCTAAGAGAAATCCTAAATCCTAAAAGCTAGAGAGAGGAGAGAGCCTCTCTCTCTAGAAACTAAATCTAAAACCTAAATTATGGATAATTGATGAATCATTCGTTTCCCCCACTCTGTAGCTTCTATTCTGTGTTTTCTGGGCTAAAAACTGGGTCAAAAGCAGCCCAGAAATCACCCCCAGCATTTTGTGATACGTCCAGCACGTGCGCATGTCACGCGTACGCGTCATCCACGCGTACGCGTCGATTGAACTTTTGCCAGGTCACGCGTACGGGTCATCCACGCGTGCGCATCGCCTAACAGCATGAAAACTATGGCAAATTATATATCATTTCGAAGCCTCGAATGTTTGCTTTCCAACACAACTAGAACCGCTTCATTTGGACTTTTGTAGCTCAAGTTATGGTTGATTTAGTACAAAGAGGTCAGGCTGGATAGCTCAGCAATTTCTTCAGTTTCTTGTATTCCTTTTACTTTTGCATGCTTTCTTTCCATCCTCTAAGCCATTCATGCCCTATAAATCCTGAAAACACTTAACACACATATCACAGCAATAAATGGTAATGAGATAGGATTAAAGCCAGCAAATTTAAGACCAAAGAAGCATGTTTTCAATCACAGCACAAAATTAGGAAGGAAAATGTAAAATCATGCAATTAGTATGAATAAGTGTGCAAAGACTTGATAAAAACCACTCAATTGAGTACAAGATAAACCATAAAATAGTGGTTTATCAATCTCCTAAGTCTTCAACCACTTCTTCCTCTTTAACTATTACAGCTTCCTCCACTTATTCCAATACAAAGCCACGTTCCTCATTGTCCACCGGAGTTTCTACTCCTTCATGCTACACTCTTCTTTTGGTTCTCCACATGTAGCTATGGGAGTTCCTTAAGTGTCCAAATGTTGGGAAGCTAATCGATTTACTACCTCAGTTAAGGCAGTTGTGAATTCTAGTACCTCCCTTTACATCCCTCGTTGCCCTTGAAGAATAACACCAAGAGTGTCATGCATTGGAGATTGGGGTGGATATGAGGGTTCATTAATTTGGAGGGAAGGTTCATGATAAGAGGGTGGTTCATCATAATAAGGGTATGGCGGTTCAACACTCTCCATCTTTTCTACTTGTTGCACAACACACTTCAATCCTTGGTTTTCAAGTTGAGACTCTAGGATCTCACCCATACTCCTCTCTTCGGCTACTTTTCCACAATTATCTGTGGGCATGTTTTGCTTATGGTATGAATCCCATGAGTCTATCTTTTGACAGATGGTTGCTTGAAGCCGATCCATTGTTTCCTTGAGATGATCTTTTAATTCTTGGGTTGATGGATATAGACATGGTGTATATGGAGGTGGTGGTTCTTGAAAGTAATTGGATTGGAATTGGGGTGCTTCCATGTATGGTTCATATGGCTCATAGGGTGGTTGATATGGTAGATATGGGTTAGGATCATATGAGGGTGTTCGGTAGTAGGGGGTTTGTGAGTATGATGGTTCAAAGGTATGTTGAGGAAGGGGTTCATAGGCATATTGTGGTGGGTGTTGATTGTCACGAAGAGGTCTACCGTAACCATTGTCTTGGTAAGCATCATAGAATGGTTGTTGATAATACCTTGGAGGTGGTTGTTGCCAAGAGGGTTGATCAAATCCTTGTGACTCCTCCCATCTTTGGTTGTCCCATCCTTGATCCAAGCTCTCATTGTAATCTCCTCTTCCTACAACATGATTGTAACCAAACTCATAGCCAAAGGGGTGAGAATTCATAGTAGCAAGAGAAATAAAAACTAATAAAAATTAATGAAAATAAACTCCTAAAACTAGAAACACTAACAAAGAAACGAAAAAGCAAAATTATTCACAATATTCACAATAACCAATAATAAGGCACACGTTTGCAATTCCCCGGCAACGGCGCCATTTTGATGAACGAATTTTTGCTAGTAAAGAATTCACAAATAAATTCCCGTTGCAAGTATAGTTTCTAAACTAACAATAATCCTTTCATACAAAAATTTGGTTGTCACTAAAGCAAACCCAATAAAAATAAACCGAAGTATTTAAACCTCGGATCGTCTCTCAAGGAATTACAGGGAGGTGTGGTTATTATTGGTTATGGGAAAAGTATCTTTTTGGGGTTTTGAATAAGGAACAAGAAAGGTAAATTGCAATGAAAATCAAATGATAAAGAGGTCTTGGCAAGGTTTGGTGGTCAAGGATCTCTATCCTTATCACTAACCACAACATGAGAATTGGCAAGGATCAATCCCATTAAATCATCCTCTAACTAGTAGTAAAGGAAAGTTAATGAGCTATATCAATCCAAGTTCATAAGTCCTAGCTCTCCACCAATTCAATTAGTGAGAACTAGAGTTAATGGCTCCAATCATCAATTACTTGGACATTAGTAACTCAAGAGTTCCTAAGTTACCATCCCAAGCTAAGAACATAAAATTCTACTCTAACATCCTTCCAAACATTTTATCAAACACTTGGTAGGCACAAAATAAAAACATAGAAAAGTAATAATAGAATATAAGATCTAAAACCAATAATTGCAAGATCAATGATAACAAATAAAGGAAGAAGCAATAAACATGAAATACCTCAATTGCATTAAATATAAAATCAAATCTAACATGGAGTTCATAATCCAAATTGTCAACAGAAAGTAATCAACAAGTAAAATAAATAAACTAGAATGCTAGAACAAATAAAAGTAGAAGAGAAACTAAATTAAAGGAACATTGAACCTGGAATTGAGAAGAAATAAACCTAAAACTATGAAAAATCCTAAAACCTAGAAACTACATCTAAAACCTAAAATTATGTGAATGAAAGTTGTGTGAATTGTGTCTTGTGTTTCCCCTATTCTGCGGCTCTTATTCTGTGTTTTTCGGGCTTGGAACTGGGCCAAAAGGATCCCAGAAATCGCCCCCAGCACTTTTCTGCAATTTCTGCACGTGGCGCATGTCACGCGTTAGTCACGCGTACGCGTCGTTTGGCGAAATTCCTTGTCACGCATACATGTCAGTCACGTGTACGCGTCACTCGTCTTCTGCGCTAGGCACGCGTACGCGTCGCCCATGCGTGCACGTCGCTGCCAGCTTCTCAAATCTTCATTTTCTCGTGTTCCTTCCACTTTTGCATATTTCCTTTGCATCCTCTAAGCCATTCCTGCCCTATAAAGCCTGAAAATACTTAACACACAGATCACGACATCGAATGGTAATAAAGGGTAATTAAAATTGACAGTTTAAGGGCCCAGAAAATATGTTTTCAACTATATCATAGAATTAGGAAGGAATTGTAAAACTATGCAAATTATATGAATAAGTGAGCAAAGAATTAATAAAAACCACTCAAATTAGCACAAGATAACCCATAAAATAGTGGTTTATCAATCTCACCACACTTAAACATTAGCATGTCCTCATGCTAAACTCAAGAGAAATTATAAAAGAGTGAAAGCAGAATGGTGGAACTTATGCAATGCAACCTATTTAAATGTGAATGGAACGAAATGTAAAATGCTCTACTGACTTGGTTAAGAGTAAACAAATTCTCCAAGACAAATATAAATCATATTCCACTAAATTAAGTCACACAATAAAAGACAAGTAAGCTTGTAAGAAGATAGTTCATGAAAGCAAGGAATATAGAATCAAGCATTGAACCCTCACTAGTAGTGTATATGCACTTTAATCGCTCAAGTGTCTAGGGTTAATCACTCTACTCTTCTCTAGTCATGCTTTCTAAAACTTGTTCTTCATCTAACCAATCAACAAATATTTAGTATACCAATGCAAACATCATGAGGTCTTTTCAAGGTTGTAATGGGGCTAAGGTAAGGGTGAGGATATATGTATGGCCAAGTGAGCTGTAATATGAATCTTTGAGTAACCTAAGCTCTCACCTAACACACACACACACTCTATGTAATCTTAAAATCATGCCTAGCTACCCATAATTCCCACTTTTGTATCACATACTCATGTACCAAATTTTTCTTTAATTTCACCACCTATGCATTGATCTTTTATTAACCTTAGCATTGGGGTAATTTTGTCCCCTATTTATTTATTTATTTATTTTGTAAAATTTTTTTATTTTTATTTTTTTAATTGAAAATATAAAAGTAAATATAACATATCAATGCACATGAGTTTTTTTTTTCTGGTCTCATATGAGTATGAACCCCAAATTCCCAATACTTTTGTCAGTAAAACACAGCACACTTTCATCAACCCAAGTTCCCACAGTTCTCCACACTTAATCGATACACAATCTCTAACTTAAGCAACAAAGAAATCCTTTCATACAAATTTTTGGTAAAGAATTTCACAAATAAATTAACATTGCTAGTATAGTTTCTAAACCAACAAAGAATCCTTTCATACAAAAATTTGGTTGTCACTTAAGCAAACCCAATAAAAATAAACAGAAGTATTTAAACCTTGGATCGTCTCTCAAGGAATTGTAGGGAAGTATGGTTATTATTGGTTATGAGATAGTATCTTTTTGGATTTTTGAAATAAGGAACAAGGAAATAAAATGGTAAGAAATTAAATTAATAACTAGAAACGCTCTTGGCAAGGTATGAGAACTGGACGTCCTATCCTAGTTATCCTTATCAATTGTGATGAGAATTGTTCATTGCTCCCACTTAGTTAACCTCTAACTATGAAGGAAAGTCAAGTGGACAAATCAATTTGATTCCTCAAGTCCTAGTCAACTCCTAAGGAAAGACTAGTTTTAGAGGTATCCAAATCAATCAGCAACTTTCAATTATCAATCAACAAAGGAGTTTGATAACTCAAGAGTCTCCAATTACTCACCCAAAGCCAAGAATATAAAAATCTAATCTAAAATCCAACCAAGCATTTTATCAAACACTTGAAAGGCATAACATAGAAACATAGGAAAGTAATAGGGAACGTAAAATCCAAACAACCAAGTGTAAGCATCAATAATATAAAAGCAATCATAAATCTGAAATACCTCAAATTACATTAATATAGAAAATCAAGTCTAACATTAGAATTCATAAAGCTAAATTGGGAAAATAAATAAATCAACAAGAGGAATAGACAAACTAAAGTTCTAGAACTAATAAAAGTAGAAGAGAAACTAAATTAAAGCAAGTAGAAATCTGAAATTAAGCAAAGCTAATCCTAAAATCCTAACCTAGAGAGAGGAGAGAACCTCTCTCTCTAGAAACTACATCTAAACCTAAAATAATGTGAATGTTGTGTTGTATGAATTGTATCTTGTGTTTCCCCCATTCTGTAGCTCTTATTCTGTGTTTTTCGGGCTTGGAACTGGGCCAAAAAGAGCCCATAAATTGCCCCCAGCATTTTTCTGCAATTTCTGCATGTGGCGCATGTCACGCGTACGTGTCAGTCATGCGTACGCATCGTTTGGCAAAATTTCTTGTCACACATATATGTCGCCCATGCGTGCGCGTCTTTGCTAGCTTCTCAAATCTTCATTTTCTCGTGTTCCTTCCACTTTTGCATGTTTCCTTTCCATCCTCTAAGCCATTCCTGCCCTATAAAGCCTAAAAACACTTAACACACAGATCACGGCATCGAATGGTAATAAAGGTTAATTAAAATTGACAGTTTAAGGGCCCAGAAAACATGTTTTCAACTATATCACAAAATTAGGAAGGAATTGTAAAATCATACAAATTATATGAATAAGTGAGCAAAGAATTGATAAAAACCACTCAAATTAGCACAAGATAAACCATAAAATAGTGGTTTATCAAGTGCCCAACAATTTTGTGCGCATTGGATGTGCCACTTTTTATGAACTATTAGATTTTATTAAATAAAAATAAAAAATGTTATAATAGGAGAGTATTGATAGATTTTGTAAATATAAAATATGTTAGTACATACATGCATAAATATATTTTGAGTAAACTACCATTTTTACCCATGAAAGTTAAAAATGCTGACGAATCTACAAATAGAAGAAAGAAATGACCAAATGTACCTATCAATGATGAGATCTATGGGATGAAACTAACCAATCGTTATTCTGGCATTGACTTCGTGAGTGATGCTCCCTATGTGGCACATTATGGTGTTACGTGGTCTGGTGGTCTTCATACGTGGATATTGTAATATATTTTGTTTTAAAATATAAATGGTAGTTAGAAATTTATTTTAAAAAATGGAATTTAGAAAGCAAGAGTTAGCAATACTATACCTATTTGCGCATTTCACAAAATTGAGATCAGAGCCCTAAAGAGGCAAACTGTTCTTCTTCTTCACTCAAACATTACATCCCATTCCATTTATGTATGGGTTAGCTGCAGACGATAATCATTATTACTGAAGAGAGAGTGCTTGTTGGTGTAGAGCGTCTTACCTGTTGAAAGTGTGTGGTGTCATCTATAGGTAAGTAGTAACCTGTCATCCCTCTGATATCTATTTCTCTGTTTTGAATGCATGGTTGTGGATATAGGGTTTTAATTAGGGTTTGTTTGTACTGGTTTTGATATGGTTTTAAAATAGTTTTCTTGTCTATGTATGTATCTTTACAAATGGCTACCATCCACATTATGTTAGTTATTAGTCACAGAGAAAAGTTTTAAAAGGATGATGATGGCAAATTGGCATACATTGGCGGTGAAAAACAGAGATTGAACAAGTGAATGTGGATGCTTTAAATAGGTTCTTCATAACTGACTTAGTAAAGGATATAGGGTACACTGATGTGAGTGAGTTTTACTGGCTGGAACCTGGAAAGGAGTTGGATGGTGGGTTAAAGTTGCTGAGACTTGACATGGATGTTGTGACCATATTTGAAGCAGCCATTGCTAATGGGAGGAGAGTTAAGCTGTTCACTGAGCATCCAGTTAAATTTTTTGAGTTCATAGAAGAAAATAATGATCCTGAACCAAAATTGAGATTTTAACTGTTACTAGGACCCCAATTAAGCACAGACCCAAATCCTATGTTAGGAGAACCCCAACCCCAAAGAAGAAGGCAAAGAGATTGTTGAAGCTGAGTGAGACAGAAGAAGATAATGTACAAGACCAGGATACTGGCATGCTTGGACCAGAGGCCCAAACAAGATATGAGTTACTAGACAAAGATCTCCAACCTACTACAAGAAGCACATCAACCAGAAATGACCACAGAGCCACCAAGAAGCATTCATCCACCAAATGTATCCACCCAACCCAATTTACTTACATCTCAACCCCCATTAACACCCTCCCAACCTTTGGAGAAGACTCATTCACACACCCAACCATCACATGTACCAGTTGGAAGTGAAGAAACTGGACACCAAAATCCAATCTCTACAGAGTCAGATGCTCCCACAGTTGATAAAGGCATTGTAGAATCTATTGAGATTTTTACACAATACATCCCACAGTCTTGCAATGAACTAGATTCTCAGGATACTTGCATCTAGAACGAGGAGGAAACACCCATTGAAGGGGTCAACCCAATAGTTCACAGCCCGAACTAAATATAAACACGGAAGTTGGTGGTGGGAGTCCTCTATCAGGAGATGGTAAATAGTTAGGCCTCCTCTATCAGGGTAAACCTTCATACCTAACCAGGATCCAAATAAGCATCCTTCAATATTTATACCTGTGGAAGTTGAAGATATGTCAAATACAACAGGTGCAAACATGCACTATTATGAGTCAGAAGAGTTGGATTCCATT
Organism: Arachis hypogaea; assembly: GCF_003086295.3. NCBI lineage: Eukaryota > Viridiplantae > Streptophyta > Magnoliopsida > Fabales > Fabaceae > Arachis > Arachis hypogaea. Next base: position 62,099,436 of record NC_092046.1, on the reverse strand, counting down.
ACAAGTGATGATGAAGAGAGTCAACAGGCAGCATTTCCACAAGGGAATGCAAATGCTCTAGTTAGGGAAGTAAGATTGGAGCTAGGCATAGAGTTTAAAAATCTAGAACAGTTCAAGAAAGCGGTCAGAAAATACAACATTAACATAGGTCAGAAATGACGCAAAGGCAGGCACAAGACATTTTTAAGAAGGAGTATAATGTAATAGTCAATGAGAGAAAGATATACAGAGCTATGGTAAAGGCAAAGGAAAGAATTGAAGGGTCAGAAAGAGATAAAGTGATGAGGAGAAACCCTGGCTCTATTGTAAGAATCAGCACCAATTATGTGGAAGGCACTGGACATAAATTCAAGAGGATATACATATGTTTGGAAGGTTGTAACAAGGGATTTGGTTGCTGGCCATTCATAGGGTTGGATGGTACTTTTCTTAAAGGTTACTATCCTGGACAATTGTTGATTTCTATCGGCCACGATGCCAATAACCATATATATCTTATATCATATGTAGTTGTGGAATGCGAATATAAAGATAGTTCAAAATGGTTTTTGGAATTCCTCCAAGAAGACCTAAGTGACTGATAGAAGGATAAATGTTGGTCTAGAATTTCTCAAAAATAATCTCATCGAAGTATAGATCTAAACCGACAAAAAACTCTCAATCAAAGTTTAATTTGTTTGTCACAAGTACAAACCCAATAAAAATTGAAGTATTTAAACCTCAGGTCGTCTCTCAAAGAAATTGTAGGGAGGTGTGCATATTATTGGTTATGATATTGTATATTTTGGGGGGTTTTTGGGTTTGATTAACAAGTAAGTGAAAATAACAAGAAAGTAAAACTAACAACTAATATGGGTCTTGGTAAGGATCAAGAGTCAAGGGTTTCTATCTTGGATCATTGACCACAACATGGTGATTATAAAGAATTAATTCCACTTAGTTGCCCTCTAGCATCGAAGGATTAAGTCAAGTGGATATAGTTGGTCCTAGAACCACTAACAACCTTAAATTACCAATGGAACTGGACATCAATAATCTCAAGGGACCTAAGTCTTTGATGAGCGGATAATTTATAAGCTTTTTGGCATTGTTTTTAGTATGTTTTCAGTGTAATTTAGTTAGTTTTTATTATATTTCTATTAGTTTTTAAATAAAAATCACAATTCTGGACTTTACTATGAGTTTGTGTGTTTTTCTAAAATTTCAGATATTTTCTGGCTGAAATTGAGGGAGCTGAGCAAAAATCTGATTCAGTCTGAAAAAGGACTGCTGATGCTGTTGGATTATGACCTCCTTGCACCCAAAGTGGATTTTCTGGAGCTACAGAACTTCAAATGGCGCACTCTCGATTGCGTTGGAAAGTAGACATCCAGGGCTTTCCAGAAATATATAATAGTATATAATTTGCTCAAGGATAGATGACGTAAACTGGCGTTCAACACCAGTTCCATGTTGCAGTCTGGCGTCAAACGCCAGAAACAGGTTACAAATGGGAGTTGAACGCCAGAAACAGGTTACAACCTGGCTTTTAACTCCAGAAACAGCCTAGGCACGTGAGAAGCTTAAGTCTCAGCCCTACCACACACCAAGTGGGCCCCAGAAGTGGATTTCTGCACCATCTATCATAGTTTATTCATTTTCTGTAAACCTAGGTTACTAGTTTAGTATTTAAACAACTTTTGGAGGTCTATTTTCGCAACTCATGACATTTTAGATCTGAACTTTGTACTCTTTGACGGCATGAGTCTCTGAACTCCATTGTTGGGGGTGAGGAGCTCTGCTGTGTTTCGATGAATTAATGCAACTATTTCTGTTTTCTATTCAAACACGCTTGTTTCTATCTAAGATGTTTATTCGCACTTCAATATGATGGATGTGATGATTCGTGACACTCATCATCATCCTCAACCTATAAACGCGTGCCTGACAACTACCTCCGTTCTACCTTCGATTGAATGAACATCTCTTAGATTCCTTAATCAGAATCTTCGTTGTATAAGCTAGAATCCATTGGCAGCATTCATGAGAATCCGGAAAGTCTAAACCTTGTCTGTGGTATTCCGAGTAGGATTCAGGGATTGAATGACTGTGACGAGCTTCAAACTCACAAGGGCTGGGCGTAGTGACAGACGCAAAAGGATCAATGGATCCTATTCCAGCATGAGTGGGAACCGACAGATGATTAGCCATGCGGTGACAGCGCACCTGGACATTTTTCACTGAGAGGACGGATGGTAGCCATTGACAACGGTGATCCACCAACACACAGCTTGCCATAGGAGGAACCTTGCGTGCGTGAAGAAGAAGACAGGGAGAAAGCAGAGATTCAGAAGACAAAGCATCTCCAAAACTCCAACATATTCTCCATTACTGCAGAACAAGTATTTAATCCATGCTCTTTTATTCTTCGAAATTCATACTGATAATTATAATTGATTTCCTGACTAAGATTTACAAGATAACCATAGATTGATTCAAACTAACAATCTCTGTGGGATCGACCCTTACTCACGTAAGGTATTACTTGGACGACCCAGTGCACTTGCTGGTTAGTGGTACGAGTTGTGAAAAGTGTGATTCACAATTCGTGCACCAAGTTTTTGGCGCCATTGCTGGGGATTGTTCGAGTTTGAACAACAGACGGTTCATCCTGTTGCTTAGATTAGGAAGATTTTGTCTTTTGGGTCAAAGTCTTTTTCTTTCTTTTCAAAAATCTTTCAAAATTTTTATTTTTCTTTATTAATCTGTGTTTTGTCTTGGAGTCTTTTATTATTGTTCTTGTTAAAATTTTAGAATCCTTATTTTCTTTTTCAAAATTTTTTTTTTTCGAAATTCTCTTTTTTTTACTAATAATTGAGTTTTTCTGTTTGAGTTTAGTTTTATATTTTAAGTTTGGTGTCAATTGCATGTTTTTATTTTCTTTTAAATTTTTGAATTTGTGTTCATTGTTCTTTCTTAATATTCAAGTTGTTCTTGTTTATTTTCCTTGTTTGATCTTTAGTTTTTCTTGTTTTGTGATTTTTCTTGTTTTTCTTGTGTATTCTAGAATTATTAGTAAAAAAATAATAAAATATTTTTATGAATTAGACACCTTGTTAAAACACTTTAAATTTATAGCTCAATTGGCTAGAGCGTGATGCTTATGTTCTTGGTAATTGGCTATCTTCTTTTTTAAAAACTTTTACAAAATTAATTTTTCTTTGAATAAATCTTGTGTCAAACTTTAAGTTTGGTGTTTTCTTGTCAATCTTTCTATAATTTTCAAAAATTTTATTGAGGTTTTCTAAAAGTTTTAAGTTTGGTGTTCTTTCTTTTGTTCTTGTTGTTCTTGTGAGTCTTCAAAGTGTTCTTGAGTTTTCCTTGTGTCTTGATCTTAAAATTTTTAAGTTTGGTGTTCCTTGGTGTTTTTTCCTCCAAAATTTTCGAAAACAAGGAGCATTAGATCTAAAAATTTTAAGTCTTGTGCTATCTTATTGTTTTTCTCTTTCCTCTTTAAATTCAAAAATATCTTTTTCCTTTATTTTAATTGATTTTTTGAATTTTCCTTTTAAAAATTCAGATTTTATTTTAAAATTTTTTATTTTATCTTATCTTAGTTTTAAAATTTCAAAATTCAAATCTTTTTCAAAAAAAATCATATCTTTTTCAAAATCTTATCTTATCTTATTTCAAATTTCAAATTTCAACTTTCAAAATTCAAATTTTAAAATTCAAATTTCAAAATTCAAATTTCAAAATTTAAAATTCAAAATTTAATTTTCAAAATTTTTTAATTTAAATTCCTTATCTTCTCTTACCTAGCCTATCTTATCTTTTCTAATCTCAATTTTTAAAATCAAATCTTTTTCATATCTTTTCTTTTTTATTTTTATTTTATTTTTTTTTTATTTTATTTTCTTACAAGTATCTTTAATTTTAAGACATATCTTTTTCAAAACTTCCTAACCAATTTCTCTCTCTTCATTTTTTTCGAAAATCCTCACCCACATCTTTTCCTAATCTTTTTAATTAATTACTTTAGTTTTCAATTTTCTTTTATTTATTTTTCTTCAAATTTTCGAATTTATAGTCAATTTTTCATTTATTTTCTTTTATTTTATTTTAGTTTAATTTCGGTTTTCAAAAAAAAATTTATTTACAATCCGCATCATCTCCCTTTCTCCATCATGGACCTAAGTGAAAATTAACAGTCCAGAAGGACTCTGGGGTCATATGCTAACCCCACTACTGCTTCATATAGGAGTAGTATCTGTATACCCTCCATTGGAGTCAGTAGCTTTGAGTTGAATCCTCAGCTCATTATCATGGTGCAGCAAAGTTGCCAGTATTCCGGTCTTCCACAAGAAGAACCTACAGAGTTTCTGGCATAGTTTTTACAGATTGCTGACATAGTACATGATAAGGAAGTAGATCAGGATGTCTACAGATTATTACTGTTTCCATTTACTGTAAAAGACCAAGCTAAGAGGTGGTTAAATAACCAACCTAAGGCTAGCATAAGGACATGAAAACAGCTGTCAGAAAAATTCCTGAATCAATACTTCCCTCCAAAATGGATGACACAGCTAAGGCTGGACATCCAAGGCTTTTAACAAGGAGATAATGAATCTCTTTATGATGCCTGGGAGAGATATAGAGAGATGATAAGAAAATGCCCCTCTGAAATGTTTTCAGAATAGGTGCAGCTAGACATCTTCTATTATGGGCTTAAATAGAAAGCTCAGATTTCTCTAGACCACTCAGCTGGTGGATCTATACACATGAGAAAGACAATTGAAGAAGCTCAAGAGCTTATTGATACAGTTGCCAAAAATCAGCATCTGTACCTAAATAGTGAATCTTCCATGAAAGAAGAGGCTAAAACAGTAACTGCTGAACTCAGTCCTGCAGAACAAGTTACTGAATTCAATCAGCAATTAGACTTTCTAACAAAACAGCTGGCCAATTCAAGGAGATACTACAAGACACAAGAATGACTAACATAAATATGGAGGTACAGTTGAAGAAAACAGAACAACAGTTATCAAAACAAATAACAAAAGAGTGCCAAGCAGTTCAATTAAGAAGTGGAAAAATATTAAATACCTAACTTCAAGGCAGCAGAAAGCCAAGAAATGAACAAACTGCTATTCAAAATCCCTCTGAGGACAGTAAGAGCCCAGAGAGGAATAACTCTGGCGTCCAAACACCAGAAACAGGCAGGGATTTGGCGTCAAACGCCCAATGGAAGCTCAGTTCTGGCGTTCAAATGCCAGGAACAAGTAAGGAGTTGGCGTCCAACGCCACTCCAGCTTCTAAAATGCCAGTGAGGGATCAGACACACACAAGTACTGATAACAACCCCTCTAAAAAGGCTTCTCCAACCACCTCTGTAGGAAATAAACCTGCAGGAACTAAGGTTGAGGAATACAAAGCCAAGATGCCTTATCATCAAAAACTCCGCCAAGAGGAGCAGGATAAGCAATTTGCTCGCTTTGCAGACTATCTCAGGACTCTTGAAATAAAGATTCTATTTGCAGAGGCACTTGAGCAAATACCCTCTTATGCCAAGTTCAAGAAAGAGATCTTGAGTCATAAGAAGGATTGGAGAGAAACTGAAAGAGTTCTCCTCACTGAAGAATGTAGTGCAGTCATTCTGAAAAGCTTCCCAGAAAAGCTTAAGGATCCCGGGAGCTTTCTGATACCGTGCACATTAGAGGATAATTGCACCAAGACAGGTTTATGTGATCTTGGGGCAAGCATCAATCTAATACATGCATCCACTATCAGAAAGCTTGGTTTAACTGAAGAAGTCAAACCAACCCGAATATGTCTCCAACTTGCTGATGGTTCCATTAAATACCCATCAGGCGTGATTGAAGACATGATCGTCAGGGTTGGGCCATTTGCCTTTCCCACTGACTTTGTGGTGCTGGAAATGGAAGAGCACAAGAGTGCTACTCTCATTCTAAGAAGACCTTTCCTAGCAACTGGACGAACTCTCATTGATGTCCAAAAGGGGGAAGAAACCCTGAGAGTCAATGAGGATGAGTTTAAGTTGAATGCTGTCAAGGCTATGCAGCATCCAGACACACCAAAAGACTGCATGAAAGTTGATCTCATTGACTCTTTAGTAGAGGAGATCAACATGGCTGCGAGTCTCGAATCAGAGCTGGAAGACATCTTTAAAGATGTTCAGCCTGATTTGGAGGATTCAGAGGAATCGAAAGAACCTCTGAAACTTCCTCAGGAAGAGGAGAAACCTCCTAAACCCGAGCTCAAGCCATTACCACCATCCCTGAAATATGTATTTCTAGGAGAAGGTGACACTTTTCCAGTGATCATAAACTCTGCTTAAAATCCACTGGAAGAGGAAGCACTACTTCAAGTGCTAAGGACACACAAGACAGCTCTTGGGTGGTCCATAAGTGACCTTAAGGGCATAAGCCCAGCTAGATGCATGCACAAAATCCTATTGGAGGATAATGCTAAGCCAGTGGTTCAACCACAGAGGCGGCTAAATCCAGCCATGAAGGAAGTGGTGCAAAAAGAGGTCACCAAATTACTGGAGGCTAGGATTATTTATCCTATTTCTGATAGCCCCTGGGTGAGCCCTGTTCAAGTTGTCCCCAAAAAGGGAGGTATGACAGTGGTTCATAATGAAAAGAATGAACTGGCTCCTACAAGAACAGTTACAGGGTGGCGCATGTGTATTGACTACAGAAGGCTCAATACAGCCACCAGAAAGGATCATTTTCCTTTACCATTCATAGACCAGATGCTAGAGAGACTAGCAGGTCATGAATACTACTACTTTTTGGATGGCTATTCAGGTTATAACCAAATTACAGTAGATCCTCAGGACCAAGAGAAAACAGCATTTACATGTCCTTCTGGAGTGTTTGCTTATAGAAGGATGCCTTTTGGTCTGTGTAATGCACCTGCAACCTTTCAGAGGTGCATGCTCTCTATCTTCTCTGATATGGTAGAGAAATTTCTGGAAGTCTTCATGGATGACTTTTCAGTATTTGGAGACTCATTCAGCTCCTGCCATAACCATTTAGCACTTGTTCTGAAAAGATGCCAAGAGACCAACCTAGTTTTAAAATGGGAAAAATGTCACTTTATGGTAACTGAAGGAATTGTCCTTGGGCATAAAATTTCAAACAAGGGAATAGAGGTGGATCAAGCTAAAGTGGAGGTAATTGAAAAACTACCACCACCTGCTAATGTTAAGGCAATCAGAAGCTTTCTGGGGCATGCAGGATTTTACAGGAGGTTTATAAAGAATTTTTCAAAAATTACAAAACCCCTGAGCAATCTGCTAGCTGCTGACACGCCATTTGTGTTTGACACAGAGTGTCTGCACGCATTTGAGACTCTTAAAGCTAAGCTGGTCACAGCACCAGTTATTTCTGCACCAGACTGGACACTACCATTTGAACTAATGTGTGATGCCAGTGACCACGCCATTGGTGCAGTACTGGGGCAGAGGCATGACAAGCTTCTGCATGTCATTTATTATGCTAGCCGTTGATGAGCGGATATTTTATACGCTTTTTGGGGATAATTTCATATAGTTTTGAGTATGTTTTAGTTAGTTATTAGTTTATTTCCAGTAGTTTTTAGGAAAAATTCATATTTCTGGACTTTACTATGAGTTGTGTGTTTTTCTGTAATTTCAGGTATTTTTCTGGCTGAAATTGAAGGAGCTGAGCAAAAATCTGATTCAGGCTGAAAAAGGACTGCTGATGCTGTTGGATTCTGACCTCCCTGCACTCAAAGTGGATTTTCTGGAGCTACAGAACTCGAAATGGTGTGCTTCCAATTGCGTTGGAAAGTAGACATCCAGGGCTTTCCATCAATATATAATAGTCCATACTTTGCACAAGAATAGATGACGTAAACTGGCGTTCAACGCCAGTCCTCTGCCCAATTATGGCGTCCAGCGCCAGAAAAGGATAAAAAACTGGAGTTGAACGCCCAAACTGGCACAAAAACTGGTGTTCAACTCCACAAATGGCCTCTGCACGTGAATTGCTTAAAGTCTCAGCCCCAGCACACACCAAGTGGGCCCCAGCACACCAAGTGGGCCCCAGAAGTGGATCTCTGCATCATCCATCATAGTCCACTCATATTTTGTAACCCTAGGCTACTGGTTTAGTATTTAAACGACTTTTAGAGACTTATTTTGTATCTCATGACATTTCAGATCTAAACTTTGTATTCTCTGACGGCATGAGTCTCTAAACCCCATTGTTGGGGGTGAGGAGCTCTGCTGTGTCTCGATGAATTAATGCAAGTATTTCTGTTTTCCATTCAAACACGCTTGTTCCTATCTAAGATGTTCATCCGCGCTTAACTGTGATGGAGGTGATGATCTGTGACATTCATCACCTTCCTCAAACCATGAACTTGTGCCTGACAACCACCTCCGTTCTATATCCGATTGAATGAGTATCTCTTAGATTCCTTAATCAGAATCCCCGTGGTATAAGCTAGAACTGATGGCGGCATTCATGAGAATCCGGAAAGTCTAAACCTTGTCTGTGGTATTCCGAGTAGGATTCAAGGATTGAATGACTGTGACGAGCTTCAAACTCCTGAAGGCTGGGCGTTAGTGACAGACGCAAAAGGATAGTAAATCCTATTCCAACCGGATCGAGAACCAACCGGTGATTAGTCGTGCTGTGACAGAGCGCGTGAGCATAGTTTTCACTGGAAGGATGGAAGGTAGCCATTGACAACGGTGATCCACCAACACACAGCTTGCCGTAGGGGGACGTGCGTGCGTGAACAAGAAGACAGAGGAAAGCAGAGATTCAGAAGACAAAGCATCTCCAAAACTCCAACATACTCTCCATTACTGCACAACAAGTAACTTTTAATTTATGCTCTACTGGTTACTCACAATTCAATTGATAAACATAATTGACTTCCTGACTAAGATTTACAAGATAACCATAGATTGCTTCAAACCAACAATCTCCGTGGGATTCGACCCTTACTCACGTAAGGTATTACTTGGACGACCCAGTGCACTTGCTGGTCATGTGTGCGAAATTGTAAGAGAGTAACAATTTTGTGCACCAAGTTTTTGGCGCCGTTGCCGGGGATTGTTCGTGTTTGAACAACTAACGGATTATTTTGTTGCTTAGATTAGGAAAAATCTTTCTTTTTTGGTTTAGAGTCTTTTATTATTTATCCCTTGTTAAAACACTTTAAAATTATAGCTCAGTTAATTAGAACGTGGTGGGATGGGTATGGGATTCGCCACAAGGTGGCCACTCCATATCATCCACAAACCAATGGGCAAGCTGAAGTCTTTAACAGAGAATTAAAGAGAATCCTGGAACAGACGGTAAATACCCGTAGAAAGGATTGGGCACGGAGCTTGGATGATGCTCTGTGGGCTTACAGAACAGCATTCAAGACCCCTATAGGGACCTCTCCATACCAACTGGTGTATGGTAAGGCATGTCACCTGCCCGTGGAACTGGAACATAAGGCCTACTGGGCAACCAGATTCCTAAACTTTGATGCCAAATTAGCAGGAGAAAAAAGATTGCTCCAGCTAAATGAGCTAGAGGAGTTCAGATTCACAGCTTTCGAAAATGCCAAGCTATATAAGGAAAAATCAAAAAAGTGGCATGACAGAAAGCTGTCATCTAGAATCTTTGAACCAGGACAGAAGGTTCTGTTGTTTAACTCTAGACTCAGGCTATTCCCCGAAAAACTGAAATCCCGGTGGAGGGGACCATACGTGATTACAAGTGTATCACCATATGGTTATGTGGAGCTTCAAGATATTGATTCTGATAAGAAGTTCATTGTCAATGGACAGAGAATCAAGCATTATCTTGAAGGCAACATTGAGCAAGAATGCTCAAGGCTGAAGCTAAATTAAAAGCTCAGCAAGGTCCAGCTAAGGACATTAAAGAAGCGCTTGTTGGGAGGCAACCCAATTTTTATTTATTTTCATGGTTTTTCATGTTTTATTAGGTTCATGATCAAGTGGAGTCACAAAATAAATATCAAAAATTGAAAATGGAATCAAAAATAGCAGAAGAAAAATCACACCCTGGAGGAAGCAGTTGTCTGGCGTTCAACGCCAGAACAGAGCATGGTTCTGGCGCTGAACGCCCAAAATGGGCAACATCCTGGCGCTGAACGCCCAGAACAAGCATGGTTCTGGCGTTCAACGCCAGAAATGGCTAGTAAATGGGCGTTGAACGCCCAAAATGGGCACCAACCTGGCGCTGAACGCCCAGAGTTGTGTGCAAGGGCATTTTGCATGCCTAAATTGGTGCAGGGATGTAAATGCCTAGACACCTCAAGATCTGTGAACCTCACAGGATCATTTCAAGATCTGTGGACCCCACAGGATCCCCACCTTCCCTCCTCATAATCCTAGTTTTTTTCTTTCCACATCTTCTTCTTCATCTATTCCCTCTTCTTTTGCTCGAGGGCGAGCAACATTCTAAGTTTGGTGTGGTAAAACAATTATGTGAAGGATCTATAGCTCAGTGGTAGAACATGTGGCTACAAATCAAGAGATACCTCAGGGGATGCACTTCCCTCCACATAATTATTGGAAGCAACTGAGGATAGAAATACCAAAAATCATTAGGAATCAAGCCACAAGGGCAAGGAAGAGACATAAAAGAGCTCAAGAACATCATTGGTGCCTCAAGAAGGAAATGCCATAATCACTAAGGTGGACTCGTTCCTTGTTCTTACTTTCTCTGTTTTTCGTTTTCTCTATGTTAAGTGCTTATCTATGTTTGTGTCTTCATTACATGATCATATAGTAGTAATTAGTATCTATTTTGATTTTATCTCCAATTAAGCTATAGTTTATTTTTCTCATCATCAGCAAACATGAATAAAGTAGTAGATCTTTTGAATAAGAGGCAATAAAATTTCGAGTTTAATAAAAGAAATTCTAATTAGTTAAATGTGGTGGCAATGCTTTCTGTTTTCTGAATGAATGCTTGAACAGTGCATATGTCTTTTGAATTTGTTGTTTAAGACTGTTAAATATGTTGGCTCTTGAAAGAATGATGAACATGAGACATGTTATTGATAATCTGAAAAATCATAAAAATGATTCTTGAAGCAAGAAAAAGCAGCAAAGAACAAAGCTTGCATTCAAAAAAAAAAAAAGAGAGAGAGAAAAAGAAAAAGAAAAAGCAAGCAGAAAAAGCCAATAACCCTTAAAACCAAAAGGCAAGGGCAAATAAAAGGGATCCCAAGGCTTTGAGCATCAGTGGATAGGAGGGCCTAAAGGAATAAAATCCTGGTCTGAGCGGCTAAACCAAGCTGTCCCTAACCATGTGCTTGTGGCGTGAAGGTGTCAAGTGAAAACTTGAGACTGAGCGGTTAAAGTCAAGGTCCAAGCGAAAAGAAGAGTGTGCTTAAGAACTCTGGACACCTCTAATTGGGGACTTTAGCAAAGCTGAGTCACAATCTGAAAAGGTTCACCCAATTATGTGTCTGTGGCATTTATGTATCCGGTGGTAATACTGGAAAGCAAAGTGCTTAGGGCCACGGCCAAGACTCATAAAGAAGCTGTGTTCAAGAATCATCACACTGAACTAAGAAAATCAATAACACTATCTGAATTCTGAGTTCCTATAGATGCCAATCACTCTGAGCTTCAATGGATAAAGTGAGATGCCAAAACTGTTCAGAAGCAAAAAGCTACTAGCCCCGCTCATCTAATTAGAATCTGAGCTTCATTCAAAAAACTCTGAGATATTATTGCTTCTCAACCTATTAGTCTTCTATTTTATTTGTCTAGTTGCTTGAGGACAAGCAACAGTTTAAGTTTGGTGTTGTGATGAGCGGATATTTTATACGCTTTTTGGGGATAATTTCATATAGTTTTGAGTATGTTTTAGTTAGTTTTTAGTTTATTTCCAGTATTTTTTAGGAAAAATTCATATTTCTGGACTTTACTATGAGTTGTGTGTTTTTCTGTAATTTCAGGTATTTTTCTGGCTGAAATTGAAGGAGCTGAGCAAAAATCTGATTCAGGCTGAAAAAGGACTGCTGATGCTGTTGGATTCTGACCTCCCTGCACTCAAAGTGGATTTTCTGGAGCTACAGAACTCGAAATGGCGTGCTTCCAATTGCGTTGGAAAGTAGACATCCAGGGCTTTCCAGCAATATATAATAGTCCATACTTTGCATAAGAATAGACAACGTAAACTGGCGTTCAACGCCAGTCCTTTGCCCAATTCTGGCGTCCAGCGCCAGAAAAGGATCAAAAACTGGAGTTGAACGCCCAAACTAGCACAAAAATTGGCGTTCAACTCTACAAATGGCCTCTGCACGTGAATTGCTTAAAGTCTCAGCCCCAACACACACCAAGTGGGCCCCAGCACACCAAGTGGGCCCCAGAAGTGGATCTCTGCATCATCCATCATAGTCCACTCATATTTTGTAACCCTAGGCTACTGGTTTAGTATTTAAACGACTTTTAGAGACTTATTTTGTATCTCATGACATTTCAGATCTAAACTTTGTATTCTCTGACGGCATGAGTCTCTAAACCCCATTGTTGGGGGTGAGGAGCTCTGCTGTGTCTCGATGAATTAATGCAAGTATTTCTGTTTTCCATTCAAACACGCTTGTTCCTATCTAAGATGTTCATTCGCGCTTAACTGTGATGGAGGTGATGATCTGTGACATTCATCACCTTCCTCAAACCATGAACGTGTGCCTGACAACCACCTCCGTTCTATATCCGATTGAATGAGTATCTCTTAGATTCCTTAATCAGAATCTCCGTGGTATAAGCTAGAACTAATGGCGGCATTCATGAGAATCTGGAAAGTCTAAACCTTGTCTGTGGTATTCCGAGTAGGATTCAAGGATTGAATGACTGTGACGAGCTTCAAACTCCTGAAGGCTGGGCGTTAGTGACAGACGCAAAAGGATAGTAAATCCTATTCCAACCGGATCGAGAACCAACCGGTGATTAGTCGTGCTGTGACAGAGCGCGTGAGCATAGTTTTCACTGGAAGGATGGAAGGTAGCCATTGACAACGGTGATCCACCAACACACAGCTTGCCGTAGGGGGACGTGCGTGCGTGAACAAGAAGACAGAGGAAAGCAGAGATTCAGAAGACAAAGCATCTCCAAAACTCCAACATACTCTCCATTACTGCACAACAAGTAACTTTTAATTTATGCTCTACTGGTTACTCACAATTCAATTGATAAACATAATTGACTTCCTGACTAAGATTTACAAGATAACCATAGATTGCTTCAAACCAACAATCTCCGTGGGATTCGACCCTTACTCACGTAAGGTATTACTTGGACGACCCAGTGCACTTGCTGGTCATGTGTGCGAAATTGTAAGAGAGTAACAATTTTGTGCACCAAGTTTTTGGCGCCGTTGCCGGGGATTGTTCGTGTTTGAACAACTAACGGATTATTTTGTTGCTTAGATTAGGAAAAATCTTTCTTTTTTGGTTTAGAGTCTTTTATTATTTATCCCTTGTTAAAACACTTTAAAATTATAGCTCAGTTAATTAGAACGTGGTGTTTATGTTCATGATAATTGGCTATCATATTTTTTTTAAAACCTTTTTCAAAAATAATTTTTCTATTAAATCCTGTGCCAAACTGTAAGTTTGGTGTTTTCAAAAATAATCTTTCTTAAAATTTTTGAAGGTCCCATAACTCATTTGGCTAGAGCGTTAATCTGTGTTCTTGGCAATTGGGTTAGAGTCTTTTATATTCTTTTCAAAACCTTCTTTTTCATAAATAATATTTTCTCTATTAAATTTTGTGCCAAACTTAAAGTTTGGTGTTTTCTTGTTGATTTCCCTTTGGTTTTCGAAAATTTTGGTTTGGTTTTCTAAAAATTTTAAGTTTGGTGTTCTTTCTTCATGTTCTTGTGTTCTTGTGAGTCTTCAAAGTGTTCTTGAGTTTTCCTTGTGTCTTGATCTTAAAATTTTAAGTTTGGTGTTCCTTGGTGTTTTCCCTCCAAATTTTTCGAAAAACAAGGAGCATTAGATCTAAAAATTTTAAATCTTGTACTATCTTATTGTTTTTCTCTCTCCTCACTAAATTCAAAAATATCTTTTCAAAATATCTCTTCTAACTTCCTAACTTCTTATCTTTTCAAAATTTGTTTCAACTAACTAACTAACTTTTTGTTTGTTTCTTAACTTTTTCAAAACTACCTAACTAACTCTCTCTCTCTAATTTTCGAAAATATCTTCCCTCTTTTTCAAAAATTTCCTTTTTTTTAACTAATTAATTTTAATTTTTTTTTACGAAAAAAAAAATTTATTTCAAAATTCAAATTCTTTTTAGTTATTTTATTTTATTTAAGTATTTACTTCTTATAAAATAAAATAAATAAAAAGATAAATCAGTCCAAGTTATATCCATATATCCATCATGGACATAAGTGGAGATGGATAGTCCAGGAGGACTTTGGGGTCATATTCTAACCCCTCTACTGCTTCGTATGGGAGTAGCATATGCATACCCTCCATTGGAGTTAGTAGCTTTGAGTTGAATCCTCAGCTCATTATCATGATGCAGCAAAGTTGCCAGTATTCTGGTCTTCCACAGGAAGAACCTACAGAGTTTCTGGCACAATTTTTACAAATTGCTGACACAGTACATGATAAGGAAATAGATCAGGATGTCTACAGACTATTACTGTTTCCATTTGCTGTAAAAGATCAAGCTAAGAGGTGGTTAAATAACCAACCTAAGGCCAGCATAAGAACATGGAAACAGCTGACAGAAAAATTCCTGAATCAATATTTCCCTCCAAAAAGGATGACACAGCTAAGGCTGGACATCCAAGGCTTTAAACAAGGAGATAATGAATCTCTTTATGATGCCTGGGAGAGATACAGAGAGATGCTACGAAAATGCCCCTCTGAAATGTTTTCAGAGTGGGTTCAGTTAGACATCTTCTACTATGGGCTTGCAGAAGGAGCTCAGATGTCTTTAGATTACTCAGCTGGTGGATCTATCCATATGAGAAAGACAATTGAAGAAGCTCAAGAGCTCATTGATACAGTTGCCAGAAATCAGCATCTGTATCTAAGCAGCAACCCTTCCATGAATGAAGAGGTTAAAACAGTGACTGCTGAATTCAGTACTGTAAAACAAGCTGCTGAATTCAATCAGCAATTGGATTTTCTAACAAAGCAGTTAGCTGAATTCAAAGACAGGCTACAGGAAACAAGGATAGCTAATATACATATGGACGAACAGTTTAAGCAAACAAAGCAGCAGCTATCAAGGCAAATAGCAGAAGAATGCCAAGCAGTTCAATTAAGAAGTGGGAAAACATTAAATACCCCACCTCAAAGCATCAAAAATTCAAGAAATGAGCGACCCACCAAAGATTCCTCTGAGGACAGTAAGAGCCCAGGGAAAAATAATTCTGGCACTAAAACACCAGAAAATGGGTGGAAGGCTGGCGCTGAACGCCCAGACCATGCCCAAAAATGGCGTTCAGCGCCAGAAACAAGGCAGGATTGGCGTTCAACGCCAGAAATGGGCAAGAATCTGGCGTTGAACGCCCAAATGGGGCAGAATCCAGCGTTGAACGCCCAAAATGGGTACATTCCTGGCGTTCAGGTGCCAGGAACAGACAGTGAGTTGGCGTCTAACGTCACTCCAGCTTCTGACTCTGGTACGCAATTGCCAATGAGGGATCAGACACACACAAGTGCTGATAACAACCCCTCTAAAAAGGCTTCTTTAACCACTAAGGTTGAGGAATATAAAGCCAAGATACCTTATCCTCAAAAACTCCGGAAAGAGGAGCAGGATAAGCAATTTGCTCGCTTTGCAGATTATCTAAGGACTCTTGAGATAAAGATTCCATTTGCAGAGGCACTTGAGCAAATACCTTCTTATGCCAAGTTCATGAAAGAGATCTTGAGTCATAAAAAGGAGTGGAGAGAAACAGAAAGAGTTCTCCTCACTGAAGAATGCAGTGCAGTCATTCTTAAAAGCTTTCCTGAAAAGCTTAAAGACCCTGGGAGTTTTCTGATACCATGCATATTAGAAGGTGATTGCACCAAGACAGCTTTATGCGATCTTGGGGCAAGCATCAACCTGATACCTGCATCCACTATCAGGAAGCTTGGCTTAACTGATGAAGTTAAACCAACCCGGATATGTCTCCAACTTGCTGATGGTTCCACTAAATACCCATCAGGCGTGATTGAGGACATGATTGTCAGAGTTGGGCCATTCGCCTTTCCCACTGACTTTATTGTGCTGGAAATGGAGGAGCACAAGAGTGCTACTCTCATTCTAGGAAGACCCTTCCTAGCAACTGGACGATCCCTCATTGACGTCCAACAGGGGGAAATAACCCTGAGAGTCAACGATGACGAGTTCAAGTTGAACGCTGTCAAAGCCATGCAGCATCCAGACACATCAACAGACTGCATGAAAGTTGACCTTATTGACTCTTTGGTAGAAGAGATCAACATGGCTGAGAGTCTCGAATCAGAGTTGGAAGACATCTTTAAAGATGTTCAGCCTGATTTGGAGGATTCAGGGGACATGAAAGAGCCTCTGAACTTTCTTCTGAAAGAGGAAAAACCGCCTAAACCAGAGCTCAAGCCACTGCCACCATCCTTGAAATATGCATTTCTAGGAGAAGGTGACACTTTTCCAGTGATCATAAGCTCTGCTTTAAATTCACAGGAAGAGAAAGCACTTATTCAAGTGCTAAGGACACAAAAGACAGCTCTTGGGTGGTCCATAGGTGACCTTAAGGGCATAAGCCCAGCTAGATGCATGCACAAAATCCTATTGGAGGATAATGCCAAACCAGTGGTTCAACCACAGAGGCGGCTAAATCCAGCCATGAAGGAAGTGGTGCAGAAAGAGGTCACCAAATTACTAGAGGCTGGGATTATTTATCCCATTTCTGATAGCCCCTGGGTGAGCCCTGTTCAAGTCGTCCCAAAAAAGGGAGGCATGACAGTGATTCATAATGAAAAAAATGAACTGGTTCCCACAAGAACAGTTACAGGGTGGCGCATGTGTATTGACTACAGAAGGCTCAATACAGCCACCAGAAAGGATCATTTTCCTTTACCATTCATAGACCAGATGCTAGAGAGACTAGCAGGTCATGATTATTACTGCTTTTTGGATGGCTACTCAGGCTATAACCAAATTGCAGTAGACCCCCAGGATCAAGAGAAAACAGCATTCACATGTCCATCCGGAGTGTTTGCTTATAGAAGGATGCCCTTTGGGCTATGCAATGCACCTGCAACCTTCCAGAGATGCATGCTCTCTATTTTCTCTGATATGGTGGAAAAATTTCTGGAAGTCTTCAAGGATGACTTCTCAGTATATGGAGACTCATTCAGCTCCTGTCTTGATCACCTAAAACTTGTTCTGAAAAGATGCCAAGAAACCAACCTAGTTTTAAACTGGGAAAAGAGTCACTTCATGGTGACTGAAGGAATTGTTCTTGGGCATAAAATCTCAAACAAGGGAATAGAGGTGGATCAAGCAAAAATAGAGGTAATTGAAAAATTACCACCACCTGCCAATGTTAAGGCAATCAGAAGCTTTCTGGGGCATGCAGGATTCTATAGGAGGTTTATAAAGGATTTTTCAAAAATCGCAAAACCTCTGAGCAATCTGCTAGCTGCTGACACGCCATTTGTGTTTGACACAGAGTGCCTGCAGGCGTTTGAAACGCTGAAAGCTAAGCTGGTCACAGTACCAGTCATTTCTACACCAGACTGGACATTACCATTTGAGCTAATGTGTGATGCCAGTGATCATGCCATTGGTGCAGTATTGGGACAGAGGCATGACAAGCTTCTGCATGTCATTTATTATGCCAGTCGCTTTTTAAATGATGCCCAGAAAAATTACACAACCACAGAAAAGGAATTACTTGCAGTGGTTTACGCCATTGACAAGTTCAGATCCTACTTAGTAGGATCAAAGGTGATTGTGTACACTGACCATGCTGCTCTTAAGTATCTACTCACAAAGCAGGATTCAAAACCCAGGCTCATCAGATGGGTATTGCTTCTGCAAGAGTTTGATATAGAAATAAGAGACAGAAAAGGGACAGAGAACCAAGTAGCTGATCATCTGTCCCGGATAGAGCCAGTGGAAGGGACGTCCCTCCCCTTCCTTGAGATCTCTGAGACGTTCCCTGATGAGCATCTATTTGCCATTCAGGAAGCACCATGGTTTGCCGATATTGCAAACTATAAAGCTGCAAGGTTCATACCCAAGGAGTACAATAGAATACAAAAAAAGAAACTAATTACTGATGCAAAGTACTACTTGTGGGATGAGCCCTATCTCTTTAAGAGATGTGCAGACGGAATTATCCGTAGGTGTGTCCCCAGAGAGGAAGCACAGAGAATCCTATGGCATTGCCATGGATCTCAATATGGAGGCCATTTCGGAGGTGAGCGAACAGCCACCAAGGTCCTCCAATGTGGCTTCTATTGGCCCACACTCTATAAAGATTTCCGAGAGTTTGTACGTAATTGTGACAGTTGCCAAAGAGCTGGTAATTTGCCTCATGGTTACGCCATGCCTCAACAAGGAATCTTGGAAATAGAGTTGTTTGATGTATGGGGAATTGACTTCATGGGACCTTTCCCACCATCATACTCAAACACTTATATTCTGGTGGCAGTTGACTATGTATCAAAATGGGTTGAGGCTATTGCCACACCCACCAATGATACTAAAACAGTGCTGAAGTTCCTCCAGAAACATATCTTTAGCAGGTTTGGTGTCCCTAGAGTGTTAATCAGTGATGGGGGCACTCACTTCTGCAATAAACAGCTTGACTCTGCCATGGTTCGGTATGGGATTCGCCACAAGGTGGCCACTCCATATCATCCACAAACCAATGGGCAAGCTGAAGTCTCTAACAGAGAATTAAAGAGAATCCTGGAACGGACAGTAAATACCCGTAGAAAGGATTGGGCACGGAGCTTGGATGATGCTCTGTGGGCTTACAGAACAGCATTCAAGACCCCTATAGGGACCTCTCCATACCAACTGGTGTATGGTAAGGCATGTCACCTGCCCGTGGAACTGGAACATAAGGCCTACTGGGCAACCAGATTCCTAAACTTTGATGCCAAATTAGCAGGAGAAAAAAGATTGCTCCAGCTAAATGAGCTAGAGGAGTTCAGATTCACAGCTTTCGAAAATGCCAAGCTATATAAGGAAAAATCAACGCCAGAACAGAGCATGGTTCTGGCGCTAAACGCCCAAAATGGGCAACATCCTGGCGCTGAACGCCCAGAACAAGCATGGTTCTGGCGTTCAACGCCAGAAATGGCTAGTAAATGGGCGTTGAACGCCCAAAATGGGCACCAACCTGGCGCTGAACGCCCAGAGTTGTGTGCAAGGGCATTTTGCATGCCTAAATTGGTGCAGGGATGTAAATGCCTTGACACCTCAAGATCTGTGGACCTCACAGGATCATTTCAAGATCTGTGGACCCCACAGGATCCCCACCTTCCCTCCTCATAATCCTAGTTTTTTTCTTTCCACATCTTCTTCTTCATCTATTCCCTCTTCTTTTGCTCGAGGGCGAGCAACATTCTAAGTTTGGTGTGGTAAAACAATTATGTGAAGGATCTATAGCTCAGTGGTAGAACATGTGGCTACAAATCAAGAGATACCTCAGGGGATGCACTTCCCTCCACATAATTATTGGAAGCAACTGAGGATAGAAATACCAAAAATCATTAGGAATCAAGCCACAAGGGCAAGGAAGAGACATAAAAGAGCTCAAGAACATCATTGGTGCCTCAAGAAGGAAATGCCATAATCACTAAGGTGGACTCGTTCCTTGTTCTTACTTTCTCTGTTTTTCGTTTTCTCTATGTTAAGTGCTTATCTATGTTTGTGTCTTCATTACATGATCATATAGTAGTAATTAGTATCTATTTTGATTTTATCTCCAATTAAGCTATAGTTTATTTTTCTCATCATCAGCAAACATGAATAAAGTAGTAGATCTTTTGAATAAGAGGCAATAAAATTTCGAGTTTAATAAAAGAAATTCTAATTAGTTAAATGTGGTGGCAATGCTTTCTGTTTTCTGAATGAATGCTTGAACAGTGCATATGTCTTTTGAATTTGTTGTTTAAGACTGTTAAATATGTTGGCTCTTGAAAGAATGATGAACATGAGACATGTTATTGATAATCTGAAAAATCATAAAAATGATTCTTGAAGCAAGAAAAAGCAGCAAAGAACAAAGCTTGCATTCAAAAAAAAAAAAAGAGAGAGAAAAAGAAAAAGAAAAAGCAAGCAGAAAAAGCCAATAACCCTTAAAACCAAAAGGCAAGGGCAAATAAAAGGGATCCCAAGGCTTTGAGCATCAGTGGATAGGAGGGCCTAAAGGAATAAAATCCTGGTCTGAGCGGCTAAACCAAGTTGTCCCTAACCATGTGCTTGTGGCGTGAAGGTGTCAAGTGAAAACTTGAGACTGAGCGGTTAAAGTCAAGGTCCAAGCGAAAAGAAGAGTGTGCTTAAGAACTCTGGACACCTCTAATTGGGGACTTTAGCAAAGCTGAGTCACAATCTGAAAAGGTTCACCCAATTATGTGTTTGTGGCATTTATGTATCCGGTGGTAATACTGGAAAGCAAAGTGCTTAGGGCCACGGCCAAGACTCATAAAGAAGCTGTGTTCAAGAATCATCACACTGAACTAAGAAAATCAATAACACTATCTGAATTCTGAGTTCCTATAGATGCCAATCACTCTGAGCTTCAATGGATAAAGTGAGATGCCAAAACTGTTCAGAAGCAAAAAGCTACTAGCCCCGCTCATCTAATTAGAATCTGAGCTTCATTCAAAAAACTCTGAGATATTATTGCTTCTCAACCTATTAGTCTTCTATTTTATTTGTCTAGTTGCTTGAGGGCAAGCAACAGTTTAAGTTTGGTGTTGTGATGAGCGGATATTTTATACGCTTTTTGGGGATAATTTCATATAGTTTTGAGTATGTTTTAGTTAGTTTTTAGTTTATTTCCAGTAGTTTTTAGGAAAAATTCATATTTCTGGACTTTACTATGAGTTGTGTGTTTTTCTGTAATTTCAGGTATTTTTCTGGCTGAAATTGAAGGAGCTGAGCAAAAATCTGATTCAGGCTGAAAAAGGACTGCTGATGCTGTTGGATTCTGACCTCCCTGCACTCAAAGTGGATTTTTTGGAGCTACAGAACTCGAAATGGCGTGCTTCCAATTGCGTTGGAAAGTAGACATCCAGGGCTTTCCAGCAATATATAATAGTCCATACTTTGCACAAGAATAGACGACGTAAACTGGCGTTCAACGCCAGTCCTCTGCCCAATTCTGGCGTCCAGCGCCAGAAAAGGATCAAAAACTGGAGTTGAACGCCCAAACTGGCACAAAAACTGGCGTTCAACTCCACAAATGGCCTCTGCACGTGAATTGCTTAAAGTCTCAGCCCCAGCACACACCAAGTGGGCCCCAGCACACCAAGTGGGCCCCAGAAGTGGATCTCTGCATCATCCATCATAGTCCACTCATATTTTGTAACCCTAGGCTACTGGTTTAGTATTTAAACGACTTTTAGAGACTTATTTTGTATCTCATGACATTTCAGATCTAAACTTTGTATTCTCTGACGGCATGAGTCTCTAAACCCCATTGTTGGGGGTGAGGAGCTCTGCTGTGTCTCGATGAATTAATGCAAGTATTTCTGTTTTCCATTCAAACACGCTTGTTCCTATCTAAGATGTTCATTCGCGCTTAACTGTGATGGAGGTGATGATCTGTGACATTCATCACCTTCCTCAAACCATGAACGTGTGCCTGACAACCACCTCCGTTCTATATCCGATTGAATGAGTATCTCTTAGATTCCTTAATCAGAATCTCCGTGGTATAAGCTAGAACTGATGGCGGCATTCATGAGAATCCGGAAAGTCTAAACCTTGTCTATGGTATTCCGAGTAGGATTCAAGGATTGAATGACTGTGACGAGCTTCAAACTCCTGAAGGCTGGGCGTTAGTGACAGACGCAAAAGGATAGTAAATCCTATTCCAACCGGATCGAGAACCAACCGGTGATTAGCCGTGCTGTGACAGAGCGCGTGAGCATAGTTTTCACTGGAAGGATGGAAGGTAGCCATTGACAACGGTGATCCACCAACACACAGCTTGCCGTAGGGGGACGTGCGTGCGTGAACAAGAAGACAGAGGAAAGCAGAGATTCAAAAGACAAAGCATCTCCAAAACTCCAACATACTCTCCATTACTGCACAACAAGTAAATTTTAATTTATGCTCTACTGGTTACTCACAATTCAATTGATAAACATAATTGACTTCCTGACTAAGATTTACAAGATAACCATAGATTGCTTCAAACCAACAATCTCTGTGGGATTCGACCCTTACTCACGTAAGGTATTACTTGGACGACCCAGTGCACTTGCTGGTCATGTGTGCGAAATTGTAAGAGAGTAACAATTTTGTGCACCAGCCGTGTTTTAAATGATGCCCAAAAAAATTACACAACCACAGAAAATGAATTACTTGCAGTGGTTTATGCCATTGACAAGTTTAGATCATACTTGGTAGGATCAAAAGTGACTGTGTACACTGACCATGCTGCTCTTAAATATCTACTCACAAAGCAGAATTCAAAACCCAGGCTTATAAGATGGGTGTTGTTTCTGCAAGAGTTTGATATAGAAATAAGAGACAGAAAAGGGACAGAGAACCAAGTGGCTGATCATCTGTCCCGGATAGAGCCAATAGAAAGGGCGTCCCCCCCCTCTTTTGAGATCTCTGAAACCTTTCCGGATGAGCATTTATTCGCCATTCAGGAAATACCATGGTTTGCAGACATTGCAAACTATAAAGCTGCAAGGTTCATACCCAAGGAGTACAGCAGGCAACAAAAGAAAAAATTAATTACTGATGCAAAGTACTACTTGTGGGATGAACCCTATCTCTTTAAGAGATGTGCAGACAGAATAATCCGTAGGTGTGTTCCTAGAGAAGAAGCACAGAAGATCTTATGGCATTGCCATGGATCACAATATGGAGGCCATTTCGGAGGTGAGCGAACAGCCACCAAGGTCCTCCAATGTGGCTTCTACTGGCCTACCCTATATAGAGATTCCCGAGAGTTTGTACGTAACTGTGACAGCTGCCAAAGAGTTGGTAATCTGCCTCATGGTTACGCCATGCCTCAACAAGGGATCTTGGAGATTGAGTTGTTTGATGTTTGGGGAATTGACTTCATGGGACCTTTCCCACCATCATACTCAAACACTTATATTCTGGTGGCAGTCGATTATGTATCAAAATGGGTAGAGGCCATTGCCACACCCACTAATGATACTAAGACAGTGCTGAAGTTCCTCCAGAAACATATCTTCAGCAGGTTTGGTGTCCCTAGAGTACTAATCAGTGATGGGGGCACTCACTTCTGCAACAAACAGCTTTACTCTGCCATGGTCCGGTATGGGATTAGCCACAAGGTGGCCACTCCATATCACCCACAGACAAATGGGCAAGCTGAAGTCTCTAATAGAGAACTAAAAAGAATCCTGGAACGGACTGTAAGTACCCATAGAAAGGATTGGGCAAGAAGCTTGGATGATGCTCTGTGGGCTTACAGAACAGCATTCAAGACTCCTATAGGGACCTCTCCATACCAGCTTGTGTATGGTAAGGCCTGTCATCTGCCCGTGAAACTGGAGCATAAGGCCTACTGGGCAACCAGATTCCTAAACTTTGATGCCAAATTAGCTGGAGAAAAAAGATTGCTCCAGCTGAATGAGCTAGAGAAATTCAGACTCACTGCTTTCGAAAATGCCAAGCTTTACAAAGAGAAAGCAAAAAGGTGGCATGACAGAAAGCTGTCATTTAGAGTCTTTGAACCAGGACAGAAGGTTCTGCTGTTTAACTCTAGGCTCAGGCTATTCCCCGGGAAACTGAAATCCCGGTGGAGGGGACCATATGTGATTACAAGTGTATCACCATATGGCTATGTGGAGCTTCAAGACATTGATTCTAATAAGAAGTTCATTGTTAATGGACAGAGAATCAAGCACTATCTTGAAGGCAATGTTGAGCAAGAGTGCTCAAGGTTGAGGCTAGATTAAAAGCTCAGCAAGGTCCAGCTAAAGACAATAAAGAAGCGCTTGTTGGGAGGCAACCCAATGTTATCTAATTATATCTATTTATTTTCTATTGTTATTTTATGTCTTCTTAAAGTTGATGATCATGTGAAGTCACAAAAACTACTGAAAAATCAAAAACAGAATGAAAAAACAGCAACAAAAATAGCACACCCTGGAGGGGGAGTATTCTGGCGTTTAAACGCCAGAAACAAGCATCTGTCTGGCGTTTAACACCAGAAACAAGCATCTACCTGGCGTTAAATGCCAGAAACAAGCTACATTTGGGCGTTTAATGCCAGAAACAGGCAGCAGTATGGCGTTAAACGCCAGGATTGCACAGCAAGGGTGTTTTACACGCCTAATTAGAGCAGGGATGTTAAGTCCTTGATCCCACTTGATCTGTGGACCCCACAGGATCCTCTCAAGATCTGTGGACCCCACAGGATCCCCTCAGGATCTGTGGACACCACAGGATCCCTACCTTTCCTTCTTCATTTTCACACAACACAACCCTCTCTTCTTCCACTTGGCCGAATACATCTTCTTCCCCCATCTCCCCCATTTTCTTCTTCTTCTACTACTTTCTCTCTTCTTTTGCTCGGGGACGAGCAAACCTTCTAAGTTTGGTGTGGAAAAAGCATTGCTTTTTTTTGTTTTTCCATAACCACTAATGCCTCAAGGGATGAACTTCCCTCCACAAAACTATTAGGAGCAACAAAGACAAGGAAGAGACACAGAGGAGCTCAAGAGCACCATTGGTTTTTTAAGAAGAGGAAGACGCCACCCTCACTAAGGTGGACCCCTTCCTTAATCTCCTTGTTCTTATTTTCCTGTTTTTCGTTTATTATGCTTTATGTTTTATTTATATTTGTGTCTTTACTATATGATCACTAGTATCTAAGTGTCTATTCTTAAAGATATGAATATCCTATGAATCCATCACCTTTCTTAAATGAAAAATGTTTTCTGAAAAAGAAAAAGAAGTACATGAATTTTCGAATTTTTAAATAGTTTTAATTATTTTGATGTGGTGGCAACACTTTTTGTTTTCTGAATGAATGCTTGAACAGTGCATATGTCTTTTGAAGTTGCTGTTTATGAATGTTAAATATGTTGGCTCTTGAAAGAATGACGAACAGGAGACATGTTATTTGATAATCTGAAAAATCATAAAAATGATTCTTGAAGCAAGAAAAAGCAGTGAATACAGAAAGCTTGCGAAAAAAAAAAGAAAAAAAATGGCAAAAAAAATAGAAAGAAAAAAAAAAGAAGAAGCAAGCAGAAAAAGCCAGTAGCCCTTAAAACCAAAAGGCAAGGGTAATAAAAAAGGGATCCAAGGCTTTGAGCATCAGTGGATAGGAGGGCCTAAAGGAATAAAATCCTGCCCTAAGCGGCTAAACCAAGCTGTCCCTAACCATGTGCTTGTGGCGTGATGGTGTCAAGTGAAAACTTGAGACTGAGCGGTTAACGTCAAGGTCCAAAGCAAAAAAAAAAAAAGAGTGTGCTTAAGAACCCTAGACATCTCTAATTAGGGACTTTAGCAAAGCTGAGTCACAATCTGAAAAGGTTCACCCACTTATGTGTCTGTGGCATTTATGTATCCGGTGGTAATACTGGAAAACAAAGTGCTTAGGGCCACGGCCAAGACTCATAAAGTAGCTGTGTTCAAGAATCAACATACTAAACTAGGAGAATCAATAACACTATCTGAATTCTGAGTTCCTATAGATGCCAATCATTCTGAACCTCAATGGATAAAGTGAGATGCCAAAACTATTCAAGAGGCAAAAAGCTAATAGCCCCGCTCATCTAATTAAGAATAATCTTCATAGATATTTTTGGAATTCATTGTATATTCTCTTCTTTTTATCCTACTTTGTTTTTAGTTTCTTGGGGACAAGCAACAATTTAAGTTTGGTGTTGTGATGAGCAGATAATTTATACGCTTTTTGGCATTGTTTTTAGTACGTTTTCAGTGTAATTTAGTTAGTTTTTATTATATTTCTATTAGTTTTTAAATAAAAATCACAATTCTAGACTTTACTATGAGTTTGTGTGTTTTTCTATAATTTCAGGTATTTTCTGGCTGAAATTAAGGGAGCTGAGCAAAAATCTTATTCAGGCTGAAAAAGGACTGCTGATGCTGTTGGATTCTGACCTCCCTGCACTCAAAGTGGATTTTCTGGAGCTACAGAACTCCAAATGGTGCGCTCTCAATTGCGTTGGAAAGTAGACATCCAGGGGTTTCCAGAAATA
This sequence comes from Arachis hypogaea, assembly GCF_003086295.3. Lineage (NCBI taxonomy): Eukaryota > Viridiplantae > Streptophyta > Magnoliopsida > Fabales > Fabaceae > Arachis > Arachis hypogaea. Next base: position 62,073,021 of record NC_092046.1, on the reverse strand, counting down.
TATAATAGTCCATAATTTGCTCAAGGATAGATGACGTAAACTGGCGTTCAACTCCAGTTCCATGTTGCAGTCTGGCGTCAAACGCCAGAAACAGGTTACAAATGGGAGTTGAACGCCAGAAACAGGTTACAACCTGGCGTTTAACTCCAGAAACAGACTAGGCACGTGAGAAGCTTAAGTCTCAGCCCTAGCACACACCAAGTGGGCCCCAGAAGTGGATTTCTACACCATCTATCATAGTTTATTCATTTTCTGTAAACCTAGGTTACTAGTTTAGTATTTAAACAACTTTTGGAGGTCTATTTTCGCAACTCATGAAAATTTAGATCTGAACTTTGTACTCTTTGACGGCATGAGTCTCTGAACTCCATTGTTGGGGGTGAGGAGCTCTGCTGTGTTTCGATGAATTAATGTAATTATTTCTGTTTTCTATTCAAACACGCTTGTTTCTATCTAAGATGTTTATTCGCACTTCAATATGATGGATGTGATGATCCGTGACACTCATCATCATCCTCAACCTATGAACGCGTGCCTGACAACTACCTCCGTTCTACCTTCGATTGAATGAACATCTCTTGGATTCCTTAATCAGAATCTTTGTGGTATAAGCTAGAATCCATTGGCAGCATTCATGAGAATCCCGAAAGTCTAAACCTTGTCTACGGTATTCCGAGTAGGATTCAGGGATTGAATGACTGTGACAAGCTTCAAAACTTACAAGGGCTGGGCGTAGTGACTGATGCAAAAGGATCAATGGATCCTATTCCAGCATGAGTGGGAACCGACAGATGATTAGCCGTGCGGTGACAGCGCACCTGGACCTTTTTCACTGAGAGGACGGATGGTAACCATTGACAACGGTGATCCACCAACACACAGCTTGCCATAGGAGGAACCTTGCGTGCGTGAAGAAGAAGACAGGGAGAAAGCAGAGATTCAGAAGACAAAGCATCTCCAAAACTCCAACATATTCTCCATTACTGCAGAACAAGTATTTAATCCATGCTCTTTTATTCTTTGAAATTCATACTAATAATTATAATTGATTTCCTGACTAAGATTTACAAGATAACCATAGATTGCTTCAAACCAACAATCTCCGTGGGATCGACCCTTACTCACGTAAGGTATTACTTGGACGACCCAGTGCACTTGCTGGTTAGTGGTACGAGTTGTGAAAAGTGTGATTCACAATTCGTGCACCAGTCCTCAATCACAAGCCAAGAGTACCAAAATCTACTCTAAAATCCAACTAAGAATTTTATCAAACACTTGGAAGGCATAAAGAGAAAGCATAGTAAATTGCAAGAATATAAAATCTATGGCTATCAAATGCAAGAAAATAATAATAACAAATAAATTAAGCAACAATAAGCAAAGAAACATCAAATTGCATTAATAGAAATTAAATTCAACAAAGAGTTCATAAACATAAAAGTAACATAAAAGGAAAATTAACCATATAAACTAAGAGAACCAAGATGTAGCAACAAGAACTAGTAAAGAAAACTAAATCAAAACATTAATTGAAACCTAAATCTATGAAAGGAAGTAATCTAAAACCCTAATTTCTAGAGAGAAGAGAGAGCTTCTCTCTCTAGAAACCTAACCTAAAACATGACTAAAACTACTATATGACTACTTGGTTCATTTCCCTTCAATTAGTGGGTTCAAATGCATCAGAAATGAGTTGGAGCTGGGCTTGGATGGGCTCAAAAATTGCCCCATCGTTTGGCCTTTAATGAGGTCACGTGCCGCTTGCCCACGCGTATGCATGGGTCATGCGTACGCGTCCTCTGGCAACTACCTTTATCACGCGTACGCATTAGTCATGCATACGTGTCGCCTCAACGGATTTCTTCTTCATGCATACGCGTCAATCATGCGTACGTGAATTAAATTTAACAATTTAGAGGCCTAAAAAGCATGTTTTTACTCTTAAGCACAATTTAGGAAAAATTCATGAAACTATGCTATTTTAGTGAATAAATGGGAGAAAAGTTGACAAAATCCACCAAATTCCATACAAAATAAACCATAAAATTGTGGTTTATCAACCTCCCCACACTTAAACATTAGCATGTCCTCATGCTAAGCTCAAGAGAAGCCAAAAAGGGGTAAAGAGGAATGGTAGGATTTATTAAATGCAACCTATCTATATGAATGCAACTAGATGCAAAATGCTTCTACCCACTTGGTTAAAAGTAAATCAATCTCCAAGAACATATATGAACAAGTAGGGCTAAGATAATATGATTATTCATGAATTCCACTAATTCAAATCTCAAGAATGAAGTTCAAATAGACTTGCAAGAAGAAAGCTCACGAAAGTCGGGAACAAGGAATTGAGCATCGAACCTTCACTGGAAGTGTTTGCACTTTAATCTCTCTAGTGTTTGAGGGTCGATTCTCTCAACTCTCTACTAATCTTGCTTTCCAAGACTTTCTTTTCTTCTACCAATCAACATATATTCAATGCATAAATACACATATCAAGAGGTCTTTTCATGGGTTGTAATGGGGTTAGGGTCAAGGTAGGAATGTATTTGGTCAAGTGGACTAAAATCTGAATTCTTGATTAACCTAAGCTTTCCATCTAACCTAAGACAATCCATGTAATCAACATACAAAACCTAACTACCCATTAACTATCTTTTCCACATATTCATGTATCCCAAATTTGATTTCAATACATATGCATTGGTATTACCACTTACTTTGGAGGCATTTTGTCCCTTTTTTATTGCTTTCTTTTTTTCTCTTTTTTTTTCTTTTTTTTTATGTTTGCTTTCTTTTTCTTTTTCTTTTTCTTTCTTTTTCTTTTTATTCTTTTTATATATGTGGTGGATAATATATATACATGAGAGATTAATGCATATGATTAAAGTATTGCATGCATGAATATGTACCTAACTATTTTTTTCACATTTTAACAAAAAAGTATAAAATACCCAATTTCCAAACCAAATATTCCCAAAACCAATTATTTTACACTTAAATTGTGCACACTCTCACTAGTCTAAGCTAACCAAGGATTCATATTGAGGACATTATTTTTCACTTAGAGTCAGTGATGTTCTAAAATAGAGAACAAAAAGGGTCAAATAGGCTCAACATTGGTTTGCAAAGGATGATGAAATGGTAAGGCCATTTGGGTATGTGGACTTTAATGAAACAAAGGCTTGAATCAGATAAGTGCATGCATACATCAAACAATGAAAATATGGAATCAAACAAGACAAAGATCACAATCTTAGAGAGAAAAACACACACCGAAACAAAATATGTTGATAGGATGTAACCAATCAAATCAGCTCAAAATCTCACTAAGCTTGTGTGTTCTAGCTCTAAAATCATGTTCCAAAATTAATTTCTTCAAGAAAGTTCAACAAAAATTTTGATTCAAATTAGTGAAATGCCCTAAAATAGTTTCTTGGAAAAGAAATCATCACTTCAACCAAGTAGTCCTAGTAAGAAAGAAGTGATAAAATATGTACAAATTCTAACTATCATGCAATCTATCATGCAACTACTAACTAAAAAAAGTGAATTATACTAACTAACAAAGAAAAATACGGTTTAGGTGTTGGAAGGAGGAGTTATTACCCACAGAAGTCGGTCACTGACCTTTCTACACTTAAAGATTACACCGTCCTCGGTGCATTTAAAGAGGAACAAGGGGGTACAGAATCGCCACTTTCAATGGCCTAAGGATGGTGTGACAGGGGCACCTCCATGTCCACCACTCGATTGCATTCTTTGCTACAATTCAAAGTGGACTCCGGGGTGTCGGTCTCCGCCAAAGGCTAGTAGATGCTAAGGTGCTTGTGGTGATGTTGATGATTTTGGAATTTTCGGTTGGCTACCTTCCTAAGAGCTTGTTCCTTTCTCTCTTGGCAACCTTTCGAAAAAGGAGGAGAAGGGATAAACATTAAGCTGAGAGAGAAAGATAAGAAATTAATAAAGTGCAAGTCAGAGAGAATGCCAAATAAGAATAAGGTGTCTCGCGCACATGGTCGCGACAAAATGTAAGTGAGAAATCAACTAAAATATTGAGGCATATCACTAGCACACGATGCATGAGTCAAGAAAGCACATAAGTATAGGCCAAGAAAAGAGTAACTCAAGCATCAAAAGCTAACTCCAACGCACAAGAGATGCATCACCAAACAATGAAAGGCACCAAAGCAATCTATTGAATTCACAAAATTTGAGTATAGAATAACCAACAACAAGGTGAAAATAACAAGCTAAGAAAATAAGGAAGAGGAACTAACTACAAATAACAAAATTAAATTGTAAATAATAACAAAAAAGGTAATCACATGCAACAATTAAAGGAAAAATTAGAGAGTAAGAGATGTTGAAAAGTAAAAATTTTCAAAAGAAGAAGGAGAAGAGATGGAGAAATGTAAGTGAGAAATGATGAGAGAAGTGAGAAGAAGATATAGGAAGGGAAGAAAGAAATGGGAGAAAGGAAGAAGAGAAGAAGAAGAAAGGATAGAAGAAAGAAGAAGGAAAAGAAACAGGGCAGCTGAGGTCGCGAAGGCGACGCGCATGCATGGGTCACACATGCGCGTGGCAAAGAGGAAAAGACAGGTGACGAGCACACGTCCGTCACGTTTACGCATGAGATGTAAAAAAAGAGATCGACGCATACGCGTCAGTCATGCATACGCGTGACGGCTTATCTTGCCCAACGCACAGTACCCGCATGGTCCCAGCACCAAAAAATTCACAGGATTGTAGGGTGATGCGTACGCGTGGGGCCTTGTGCGCCTCGCACCCCACTAGCACGGTCTTGGTACAACTCACTGTCCAGGCCGTGCTGCTCACACAGTCTCAGCATGGTGATTTTTCACGGATCACGCGTACGCGTCGGTCAAGCGTATGCGTGACGTGCCCCTTTTTTTTTCAAAAGAAGCATAAAAACAGAACAAAATTATCTCAACCACTATGTACACTCTTAAAACTAACCAGAATTAAAAATTAACGAAATTCTTAACTTCTAAAAACTATGCAAACATGCAACTAATTAAGCAATTCAAACCAAACATGCAATTCAAAACAAAGATGCAACTCAAAGCACTAACCTACAAGTTAAAGCATAGAATTAACCAAACAAACTAACAATCAAGGCAATATATACAAGAATGATATAAAGAAAGAAAGTACCTAACAATGGTAACTCAATTCATTCATCAACTATATATACAAGAGAATGGAAAGAGGTTACCATGGTAGGGTGTCTCCCACCTAGCACTTTTATTTATTGTCCTTAAGTTGGATAATTGGGGATGCCCTTGCTATGGTGGCTTGTACTTGAATTCTTCCTTGAATTTCCACCAATATTTGCATTTTCAATAGCCTCCGGGATCCCAAATTATGCACACCACTCTTCCAAGAAATCTCAAGCAAGTAGTACCCCAAGATTGATGATTGTTGATGTATATTCCGGGATCCCATATCTTATTTGTCAACACCCTTTCTTCTTGATCTTCTATGGCATCCATCAATGGGTTTAACTTCATGTGAGACATGTAGAAGGTAATGAATGACTACCTATCTCTATTTATATGTTAATTAATACTACTTGACAATCTATTGTATATATTTAGTGCAGTTATGCTTGATCAGGTGATAGGGTTGAATGACTAACTATCATTAATGTTATTGTTTTACTTGTTTCCACCAGCGACTCATCCCTACTATGCGTGAAGTAAATCCAGGAGCACATCACAGATTTTGTGTTATGCACATATAGCAGAATTTTAGAAAACAGTGGGGGGACACAGAATTAAAAATGGCAATGTGAAGATGTGCCAAATCCACAACCTCTCAAGAGTTCAATGATGTTATGGATAGGATCAGACGGGTTAATCCCTATACTTGGGAGTATCTGAACAGAATCCCCCCCCCCCAAATCAATAGAGTAGGACTGGTTTTAGCGAATATCCGAAGTCTGGCAATTACACGAACAACAACTAAGAGTTATTCAACTCTAAGATCAAGAAGATGAGGGGGAAGCCTATTATAACTATGCTTAAAAAGGTGAGGTGATATTTGATGAGTATTATTGTTAGAAACTAAAAAGTCTTGGTGGGATATAATGGAGTTATAACTCCTATGCAGCAGAGTAGGTTGGAGAAAGAGAAAAGAGAGTATCAAGTGGAGGCCATTTTCCACTGGAGATGATTCTAGAAACATCTACAAAATTCAGTGCTTGCCACACAAAGTTATGATAGATATTGGAAAGAGGACATGTAGTTGTAAATTGTGGCAACTGACTGGATTGTCCTATAGGCATGCATGTGCTGCCCTTGAATACCAGAATAGGAGACCAGAGGAACATGCACACAATTGGCTCTCTATAGGGGGCATATAATAGCACATACTAGTTTGTTATCCAACTTGTTTCAAGTCAAGAATACTAGCAATATGTTGATCTACCTCCTATATTACTCCTAGTATACAAGAAGCAAATTGGGAGACCAAAGTTGAAAAGAGACAAAAAGAATGATGGACCAAAGGATTCCAACCCAAATCCTCATAGGGCTCCCAGAAAATATGGCCCCATCACCTGCAAGTATTTATTAAAGGTATACAAATTCACAGCTACTTCCATTAGTTTCATAATCGATGCCACCTTTATGTTCACCAAATCTATATTGCAGACTGGTCACAACAGTCGCAGCAGTCCCAAGAAGAAGGAGGCAATGGCTGCGAGTGTTGGAGGACAAAGTTCAACTCAACAACCTTCTACTGATGCTGCTGCAGTGGATGATGAAGAAGAGGTAGCAAGACTAGAAAAGATGTTCTGGGAGGAAACAATGGAAGCTGTTGAAGCAGCTGAAGCAGCAGCAGCTCAACCCCCCAGAAGTGCATCCAGTAATGTGCTTGACAACTTAATTTTATAATTTATTTTTGAATGACACTAATATGTACCAACTGTTATAGAAAACTCCAATAGTTTTACAACCTGTTCCTGATCCAATTGTACCTCTTTCAATTAGGCCACTAATTGCAAAATGACTCCCTAAGAACAAGAATAATTTGAAAAAAACCCCACCAACTACTCAGCAACCACCGTGTGCTCAATCACTGTCAAAGCCACCAACACCAATTGTGCAACCATTAGTAAGACCATCACCTCCAACTACTCATGTGCCCCCCCACTGTGACACCTCAAGTCATGCAAGCTGCCTCTAAGGGAACTACTTCAAGGTTCATGGATTTTATGCCAACTCATGCAATTAGAGGATCAAGTTTAACTAGGTGGCCACAGCCAAGCTTTCATCCACCAGCAAGAAAAGGGTCAACCGCTGCACAATTGAATGGAGGTTCAAGTGGAAGAAGCAATTCTACTCCAAATCCATGAAGCAAAAATGTTTAAATTATGTTATTTTGTTGAATATGTAGTTTATATTATTTTGTTGGATATGTCACATACTTCACTTTATGTTGCTTATGTTTTGGTTTTTAGTTTGGATTGATCATCATGATTGATACTTGGAATTATTCTGCATGTTTCAATAACTCTGTTACTACTTACATAGCAGCTTATTTTGCTTATGTTTCATGTTATTTTGGTATAGCATAAAAATTAAAAGAATACTGATTATTAAGGGATATATTTTGTAAGTTATATATTTTGTAAGACTACATTTAACATTTTTTAAATTTGTCATGTGTACAAATGTCCATCTCTCAATCGAGTATGGATATTTTTGTCATGCCAAAGAGAACACAACCAAGATTGAACAGACACAAAACTACTAGCCATGACATTGCATAATCATACACGAACAGTTATTCAGATTCAAGACCTGCTCAAAATCAGATACACATTACACACAAAGCTAAACACCACAATCATTGACATAGTCACAAGCCACAACCTAAGTCTACTAACTTCAGCTTCAATCTTCCCTAACTTTATGAGCATCTTCACTTCAGCCTCAGCCTCAAGAACATCTTCGTGCATCTTTCTTTCTAAAAATTCTCTCCTCAAATCCTCCCATGGACCTTTGATTTCATCTACCCGAACAAAGTACCTGCAGTCTGAAGTCTATCAATGGCAAAAAAAATTAGATCAGAGACATATTCACTTCGAATAGAACAAAGTGTACAAAGGGTATACCTTCCATTTGGGATAACGGACAAACCACCTCCCAGGATTCATTGCCGTCCCTGACTGCAACAAGGTCATATCCAACCTACAGAAGCATCTCCCATTGAATTTTCTATCATGCACCCGCTTTAAAATTGAGCTTCCAAATACACTACAACTCCCATTTGAAGGTGGGGTAAAGAGTCTCCGCCTTGACATTGGAATATCTTTGAAGAATTTTGTTAACCTAGGATTCGTGTTTAAGATGAAAAAAGTTTTAAATTTGGAAAATTTTGAGATTTAGGGTTCATTATAATGGTCAAACAGCTCATTAGACCATGTATGAAGACCCTCAAGCCGCGTAATGCCGTAATATGCTACGTAGAGAGCGTCACTAACGGAGTCAACACCAGAATTACGATTCGTTAGTTTCATCGCACGGATCTCATTATTGATGGGTACATTTGGTAATTTCTTTCTTCTATGAGTAGATTCGTCAGCATTTTCAACTTTCATGGATAGAAATAGTAGTTTACTCATATATTTTTATACATAATAATTTAAAAATGACAAGTGTAATATTTTATTATAAAATAAATAAATATAAAACATATAAATTCATACAAAAATATTTTTTATTTATTAAAATTAATTATTATACAGTATTATTTTTAATTACAAAATATAAAATAATTATATTACTTAAAAATGATTAGATTATTCATTAAAAAATTAAAAATATTGTAATAGTTTATTTTGTTAAAAATATATTATTATATAATACAATTTTTTTATTTAAATATTCGTAAACATATATTTTATTTTAGGTGAATTCTATCTTATCTTTTTAATTTTAAAGGGTAAGTTATCTCTTGTGACATATCATATTATTATTTGATAAAATAAGTTGACTTTTTATGATTAATTATAACCTTTTATCTAACTTAAATTTTGATAACTTAATCAATTAACCATGGTATAATTTATATTAAACATTTTTAACCATTTAAAGAAAAAACAAAAAAATTAAGAGAACCAAAAATTTCAAAATTCTCTTTCTTGATAATTCTTTTAAAAAAAATTCATTCATCTTGGAAAATCTATGCTATTATTTTAGCTATTCTTTTTTTTCCTCTCCGTGTTGGCAATTTATATGTTTCACGAAGAAAAGTTATGAAATCTCATGTGGTTGCCTGATAGGAATAATACGGATGGAGAACGAAAGACTAAGAAAAGAAACAAAAAGATAAGAAAAGACATGGACAAAATTGAAAGGAATAAAAAAAGACAAAGTGAAAATATAAAATGATAGATAAAAATTTTTTTACTAAACTTTTAGAAAATTTATTCTTAGCAACTTAGATCATCGAAAGAGTTTGTCCAACTAGACCTTTAAAAAATCTGTCCTTGATGACTTATATATCAAATGGCTGAAGCAAACCATTCATCAAAAGTTGTTTAGAATGACTCACAAAAGTATTTAAATAGATTCCTAATAAATTAGCATAAAAGTAGGTCAATTTTTTTTAAATATGATTCTAAAATTAAAGATAAGATAACTAAAAGATATGATAACTAATTTAAATCATATTTGATCTTATTTGATATTTATCAGATTTAATTTAAATTTAAGACTTCTAAAAATACTACTAAGCAAATTAGAACTAAATCAAATCTTCTAACAAATCTTTAACAACAAAACAAACTAAAACATAGACCTAATAATTTGAAAATTAAATAATAACTTATGCCTTTCACTGAATTTGAAAAGTGTTATCGAATTTTTTGTTGTCCTGACTTAGTCTAATGGGCCTTGTCCTTTCTTTCTTAGTCAACAGTTGATGAATTTTTTAATGCATGAATGCTACCAAGTTTTTAAAACTCTCCTTAGACTTCTTTACATGTACTCTAGTAATGAGACCTTCCAAAAATGTGGAATCTTCATTTTGCCCTTTTATTTTAAAATGTCAGATTGTCTTCTCGAATATATATCACTATTATTTATTTGATTTTTTTTAATTCAATGCGCATAATTTCTCTTTTATTATTGTGATAATACAAAGTTTTACCAAGTTATGATCTATGTATTGATTTCTAATTGATTTATGTGTTATACCATATTATTCTTTAAATGCCAAAAGAATTATATCATAGTTAATTAATTAGGTTATTAAAACTTAAGTTAGATGAAAAATTAAAGTTAACTATGATAAACTAATCCATTTCATTCCATAAAAATATTATATATCACAAAGGATAACTTAATTACCCTTTAAAATTAAAAGAGTTGGATAAAATTTACTTTTATTTTAAATATTATACATAATATATGAAAATGTTATTTTTTTTAATACATTTAAACAAATATTTTTAAATTTTTTTATTTATATTCTTAAAAAATAAAAATAAAAAATAAATAATATTATTTTTACTTTTTTAAATAAAGATAAAAATGTATTTCTACAATAAACAAAATCGATGAAATGACATGAAAATTATATAATTATAATTAACATTTCTATATAATTAAAAATGATTTTACCTAAATATCTTTTTTATTTTATTTGTTACAAATACTACTCACTATGGCACGTTTGAGATTTTTCAAAGAGACAGAGAATTATTACACACAAACCCATAAAAATCACAAATTAATGTGTGTATACATATGTAAACGTTTCTAACTGTGAATGTATTTATATATGTAATCTTTAGAAATAAATTTTTATTTTTTAAAAATATAAATGAAAAATTTAAAAATATTTGTTTTAAAGTGTGAAAAAATTTTAGAATAATATTTTTATGTATTATATATAATATTTTAAACATATATTAATATCAGATAACTATTCTCTACATTAAAAAATATATTATTATATAACAGTCAATTTTGTTAAAGTAATATTATATATAATATTTTGAATAAAATACATGTTTACAAATATTTGAATAAAATATTATGTTATATAATAATATATTTTTAACAAAATTAACTTTATAATAATTTTTATTTTTAACGAATAATCTAATTATTTTCAAGTAGTGTAAAATAATTTAATTATTGTCAAATAATATAAAATAATTTAATTATTTTATATTATGTAATCATAAATAATATTGTATATAATTAATTTCAATAAATAAAAAATATTTTTGTATGTATTTATATACTTTATATTTATTTATTTTAAAATAAAAGATTATATTTGTCACTTTTAAAATATTATATATTAAAATATATTTTTTATATGTATGTACTAGTATATTTTATATCTGTTTAATAAATTTATACAACTTTTTTTCTGATTTTTCACAAAAGAGCTCAACTTTTCTAAAGAAATTTCTTTAATTTTAGTGGCAACAGTTTTTATTGCATTCTTTTTTTCAGTAGTCAATTTCTATTTTTCTTTTTTTTTATACTTGTTCTTGTATGGATATCTGAAGGGAGAGTTCGGTCCCTAGGAGTCGACGCCGAGTTGTTATACGATCTCTGAACTTTTGTGTAAGTCCGAGCTTTTCTCCAAGAGGATGTCCAATTGCACTGGGCGTGAGCAAGGAACAAGGGGGAGTGTACCGGTAAAGGTACTCCGAAGCTTAAGTCAGTATTGAGAATTCAGTTATGCATATCCTTAAGGATAGAATAACGTACCTTTATAAATGGGGTAAGAAGATAGGTTCTATTAGTATTGATCTTCTAAATTGATGAATAATTATTAGGTCTTAACGGCCGATACTTTATGATCGGATGTTATTACTATTAGGATGTATTTCATTAAGCCGAATTAACACGTTTTGCCGAATTATAACGTAAGTTGCCGAGTTATGGTGTGTAACGCCGATTTGAAATGCTAGTCTTGTAACTGTCCCGATCATAGCCCCTAAGCTTAGCCTGAGAGTATGTTTTAATGAAGCAGGTTGAGCTTTAAATGGAGTATGAGTCGGCGATGTGAGTGTATTACTTCGGCAAAACGTGTTGCACCTGGAGCCCCCAGCTCAAGATGTTTTATTAAAAAGGGTTAATAAAAAAAAGATATATTAAAAAGTAAACAGATTTTAAATGAAGAGAGAGAAGTAATGATGGCATTAAGTGTGCTGTCATTTCCAAGACTGCTCATTGGGCGGTTGATGTGACTGAGAAGTGGGTTATTGTTACTGAAGGAGTTTTTGTAACTCATTGGTAACTGTTATTGGAATACCAATAGTGTAGCATCCACATCATGTTTGAGTTTGTGAGATAAAGTTGGCTGTGGAGTTTCCGGAGGGAAGAAAAATGAGTAAAAGAGGTATGTGAAAAAAATTTTCTGTTTCTTCATTGAGTTTTTTTTTCTTCTTCCTCTGTTTCTGTTTGTGGCTGTTGATGAGGTTTGAGAAGGATAAGAAGGAGAGGATAGATTGGTCTTATGACTAGGTTAATAATGATGTTAGGAGTCGTGTATCTTTGTTCTTGGATTAGGGAGCTGTAGATGAAGTGGATAAGAGTAAAGTTGTTAGGCCTTCTTCTGGGGTTCGAGTGGAGCTACTGCCCTATTCTGAGTGTGATAAGGTTTTTCATAGGGGTGAAGGTTTTGAACACTTTTTTATGTATAGCTGTGTTTTTGAAGAGTTGAAGGTTAAGCTTCCATTTAGCGAATTTGAATGTCAGATTTTGAAGCAGATGAACTGTGCTCCATCTCAGCTACATCTGAATGGGTGGGCTTTTCTTCGTGCATTTGAGGTACTGATGGAGTTTTTGAAAGAAGTGCCATCTGTAGAGTTATTTTTCTCACTTTTTCAAGCTAAGGGTGTGTGGAAAGGTGGGTGGGTGAACTTGAATAGTTCGCCGAGGTTTGCAATATTTAAGCTGTATAAGTCGTCATTTAAGGAGTTTAAGGAGATGTATCGGAAGGTGAGAAGTGTTGAAGGGGAGTTTCCTTTTTATGTGGACGAGCATTTAGGGGAGAGATTTCCGATTTGGTGATGTTCTGAGCCCAATAATATACTCGGCCCGGAGTTTATCAAGCCTAGGGATGAGTGTATTATTGAGTATCTGGTCGAAGCATTTGATCGGAAGGAATTGATCTCAGTGTTCGATTTGTTGAAGTGGGAGGAAAGTAAGTAGGCTGTAGTAGATTACTTAGGTGAGCTTGTTGGGGTTTTGTTTTGTATTTAGGATTTTGACATATGTTGATGAAGGTTTGTTTTTGTTTGTTTTCAGGTGGGAAGTATCCTGGTGTATCCGCAGCAAACTTGAGGGCACGTGTGAAAAGTAAGAACCTAGATAAAGAAGGTTCAACGTCGAAAGTTGAGAAGTTTGTTGGCACTAGTGAGGTTGATCAACCAAATCCGAGGAGGAGGATGGTTATTGCTAAGGAGAGAAAGGGTGACGTGGTGGACTTGTCCGACGTTTCTGATGATGAAAAAGATGAGGTACCGATTGAAGAAGTTCATAAGTTTTTTTATAATCAAAAGAGGTTGCATGGGATTGCTGATCAGACTGATTCTTCGTCCTTGTGGGGAAGGGATTACCCATACATGGTTATTGCTTATGAGTGTTGTCAATCGTCAGCATATATAACTCTGGCCGACGAAGTTGGTGATGTTGCTATTGATCAATATATGCAGGTAAATTTTTTTTTTGGAGTAAAGGTTTTAAATTTTTCTATTTTGTGGGATACTAATGTGATAATATATAAGTTTCAGGTGGTGGGATTGCGGCTGGTGAGTTTGGGACGTAGCCGTGAAAAAATACATCGAAAGTTTGTTGAGAAAAAGGAGGATCTGAGCTTGAGGGAGAAGTTGGCTATAAAGGCTGCTAAAATTTCAGAGCTAGAGATGAAGTTAGCTGAGGTTGAGAAACATTTGAAAGAGGTGAAGGATAGCTATGCCAAGGATGTTGAAGATTTAAAAAGGAAAGAAGCTGACTTATCTGCTCTGAGTACCTGTATGATTGAGGTTACCACTCAATTGAAGGAGGTGGAAAAGAACAAGCAAGGAGAAATTCTTAATTCCTTCCTTGAAGGATTTGAGAGGGCTTCCCTTCAGGTAAGATTCCTAGCTCCCGAGGTAGATTTCTCACTGATTGATCCAGGTAAGATAGTGCAGGATGGCGTTTTGGTCGAAGATGATAGTGCTGCTGAGCAAGGGGATGAAAATGTTGAGTAGGATTTTGGTTTTTGTGTTTAAACATGTATTTTGGTGGATTGTTTTGCTCCTGTAGTGAGCTTACGACTGTTTATGTTTTAAACATAAGTTTGCTACTGTTTTATGGAAACAATTTATTTGGCTTTTGGTTATTTGCACATGTTGATTTTGCAGAAAATATATATATGTTTATGATAGGTGAATTTTGCCCAGTTGTGATTGTGGCTTAGAGCCAATTTGTTATTAGGTGAAATTGTGTTAATGGTATAATGCCATTTTAATGGAAAAGTATCATAGAAAGGCCGAGTAGGCCGAGTTTATTGAGATGCCGATTAATAGGCATTGATAATATTTTGTGTAACTGGATTCTGTTTAATGGTCGGTAGTAATTTTTGATAAAGTCAGTTTATGACTATTTGCTTGGCGATCTGTTATTAAGATCGGCTATTTGTTTTGACTGATATTTGTTGAATGGTTGGGTTCGGATTATAATCGGCTATTTGATTGAAATGATAGTATCATAGTGTTCGGATTCTGACTAAGATGGATTGACTGATGAATTCTGAATGATCGGATTCCGATTTAAATCGGTTATTTGATAAATTCTGAATGATCGGCTTCCGATTAAGATCGGATATTTGTGTGATTGATAAATTCTGAATGATCGGCTCCCAATTAACATCGGATATTTAATTTGACTGAGAAGTTCCGAATGATCGGTTTCGGAGTAAGTTTGGTTTGTTTGAATGATAGATTTGATTGATCGGATTCCGAGTTACATCGTTTAGTTGTTTGAAGGATAGAATCTGAATGATTGGATTCAGAATATAGATCAATAGTTCGTTTGATTGATAGTATCCAAATGGTCGGAGTTAGATTATAGTTCGGCTGTTTGGACTGATTGTTACCGAATGGTCGGTTCGGAGTATAGATCGGTGGAATAAATATCAAATAAATGAGAAGTATGAAATGCAAAGAGTATTGACTGGATAATAAATTTATTTATTGTAAAACCCTTGATTTCAAAGGCCCAGGTAGGCTAGCCTCGTTAAAACCACTCCAAGCAAAACCCTTTTTGGGAAAAATCTTAGTAGTAGGAAAAAGAGTACTTGCCTATCCCTGGTTTTAACTGTAATATAGCTTTAAAGAAGATACATTCCAAGTATTAGACAGATCTTTACCATCTAAGGTTTGTAGTCGGTAAGCTCCATTGCCGATGACTTCTGTGACTTGGTAAGGGCCTTCCCAATTGGCTGCTAGTTTGCCATGGGTTGATGGTCATCTAGCTTGTTCTATTTTCCTGAGCACAAGGTCATTTACTTGGAAAGACCTTGGGTGAAGTCTTTTATTAAATCTTCGAGCGATGAGTTGTTGCATAGCCAATTGTTTGATTGTTGTGGACGATCTGACATCTTCTATGAGATCAAGTTCGGATTGCCGAGCTATGTCTTTTGTAGTTTGATCGGCCATTTCAATGCACAGTGAGGATTAGGAGATCTCCACTGGTATCATTGCATCTGAACTGTAGACTAACCGGAAGGGTGTTTTCTTTGTGGTTGAGTGAATTATGGTGTTGTATCCCCATATGATCTCTGGGATAAGCTTGGCCCAGAGGCCTTTTGCATCTTCCAGTTTCTTTCTTAGAGCATGTAGTATTACTTTATTTGCGGCCTGATGTACCACTATTTTGTAGTACATTTTATGCTTGATTGAGTGGATTTTATCCACTAAACTCACACTTATTCATATAATTCGCATGTTTTGCATTTTCCTTCCTAATTTTGTGCTATGATTGAAAACATGCTTCTTTTGCCTTAAATTACTAATTTTAATTCTCTCTTATTACCATTCGATGCCGTGATATGTGTGTTAAGTGTTTCCAGGGTTTATAGGGAAGGAATAGCTTAGAGAATGGGAAGGAAGCATGCAAAAGTGGAAGGAATACAAGAAATTGAAGGAATTGTTAAGCTGTTAACCCTGACCTCTTCGTACTAAATCGGCCATAACTTGAGCTACAGAGGTCCGAATGAGGCAACATCCGAAGCTTCGAAATGATATATAATTTGCCATAGTTGCCATGCTGTTAGGCGATGCGCACGTGTGCATCACGCGTACGCGTGACCTTGCGAATTTTCAATCGACACGTACGCGTGGGCGACGCGTACGCGTGACAGAGCCACGTGCTGGACGTATTAGAAATCGCTGGGGGCGATTTCTAGGCTGTTTTTGACCCAGTTTTCGGCCCAGAAAACACAGATTAGAGGCTGCAGAGTGGGGAAATCTTAAAGGGATTCATTCATCAATTCATTCACATAATTTTAGGTTTAGATGTATTTTTCTAGAGAGAGAAGAGAGTTTTAGGATTTTAGGTTTAGCTTTTCTTAATATTAGATTTCTACTTTACTTTAATTTATTTTTCTTCTACTCTTAATTAGTTCTAGCACTTTAGTTTATCTATTTCTCTTGTTGGTTTATTTATTTCTCCAATTTGGTTTATGAACTCTTCATGTTAGATTTGATTTTATATTTAATGCAATTTGAGGTATTTCATATTTATTGGTTCTTGCTTTAGTTGTTATCATTGATGCTTGCAATTGTTGGTTTTAGATTTTACATTCCCTATTACTTTCCTATGTCTTTATGTTGTGCTTCCAAGTGTTTGATAAAATGCTTGGGGGGGTTTTAAGTTAGATTTTTATATTCTTGACTTTGGTTGAGAAATTAGAGACTCTTGAGTTATCAAACTCCTTTGTTGATTGATAATTGAAAGTTTCTGGTTGATTTGGATCCCTCTAAAGCTAGTCTTTCCTTAGGAATTAACTAGGAATTGAGGAATCAAATTGATTTGTCCACTTGACTTTCCTTCATAGTTAGAGGTTAACTAAGTGGGAGAAATGAACAATTCTCAATACAACTGATAAGGATAACTAGGATAGGACGTTTAGTTCTCGTACCTTGCCAAGAACTTTTCTTAATTGTTAGTTTGTTTTCTTGCCATTAAATTCCTTGTTCAACATTTAAAAACCCAAAAATATACCATTTCATAACCAATAAAAAATACACCTCCCTGCAATTCCTTGAGAGACGACCCGAGGTTTAAATACTTCAGTTTATATTTTTATTGGGTTTTCTTAAGTGACAAACAAATTTTTGTATGAAAGGATTCTTTTGTTGGTTTAGAAACTATACTAGTAACGAGAACTTATTGTGAATTCTTTACTAGCAAAAATCCGTTCATCAATTTTTGGCACCGTTGTCGGATAATTGCAAACGTGTGCCTTATTATTGGTTATTATGAATATTGTAAATAATTTTGCTTTTTCGTTTCTTTGTTAGTGTTTCTAGTTTTAGGTGTTTATTTTCATTAATTTTTATTAGTTCTTATTTCTCTTGCTACTATGAATTCTCACCCCTTTGGCTATGAGTTTGGTTACAATCTTGTTGGAGGAACAGGAGATTACAATGAGAGCTTGGATCAAGGATAGGACAATCAAAGATGGGAGGAGCCACAAGGATTTGATCGACCCTCTTGGCAACAACCACCTCCAAGGTATTATCAACAACCATTCTATGATGCTTACCAAGACAATAGCTATGGTGGACCTCTTTGTGACAATCAACACCCACCACAATATACCTATGAACCCCCTCCTCAACAGAGCTTTGAACCACCATACTCACAGGCCCCTTTCCACCACTCATCTCTATATGACCCTAACCCTTATCCACCATACCAACCACCATACGAACCATATGAACCATACCTAGAACCACCACCTCAATATACACTACCTCCATACCCTTATCAAGAAGAACCACCTCCGTATTATGAGCCTTTTCTCCAAACAAATGAACCCTCCTATCCACCCCAAGCTCCCATAGATGATACCTTTAGTGTTATTCGCCAAGGGCAATAGGAGCTTCAAACCATACTTACCTCTGCTCTCACCGGTCTTACCTCTACTCTCCAAGCTCTTATATCTCATGTGGATCCGTCATTTACCCCCAATACTCAACCCTCAAGCTCTAGCGCACTTTCTTTTCACCCATGTCAATCAATCGAAGAGCAACATGATCCAAATTCCGCTATTGACATGGAACAAGAGAGAAGGGATCGTCTTAGAGACGTAATGGATCAGGTTCACGCATACATACTTCAAGAGAAGCAAGAGGAGGCCCAAAAAGTGGAGGTAGGAGAGACCCTTGAAGAAAGTTGTCAAAAGGTGGAAGTCATGAAGGAGGAGCTAGATTTTGTACTAGAGCAAGTGGAGAAAGCCGAAATTATTGAAGAAGAAGACGTGGTTGAAGATTTAGGAGATGCGGAACCTCCATGGGAAACTCAAGTCATAGAGCCTCCTTCCAAGACGGTTGAAATTGATGTTGAGGAGGGTGTACAACCTCCAAGGCATATCATGGTTGAAGACTTTGAAGAGGTTGATCAAGAGAGGGATTCAATCATTGATGAATCCCTATCCACAATTGAATCCTTCCCCATTGAACTTGAAGACGAGGTTAATGTTGAAAAAGCTTGTCAAGAGGTGGAGATCATCAGAGAGGAGCACAACAGAGTGGACCTTGCTTTGTCAAAGTGTGGGGAGGTCCCCCTTCCTAAGTCACCATCATTCTTTACACCATTCAAGTGGGTAAATCTCTTATCTCTAGGCTTTCTAATTCCACTTGAGTATGGGTTGCTTGAAACGGATGGCCAACTTAGAGCTTTCTGGAATTGAAGAGTAAGGGAGAATTGTGTGGTGATTGGAAGCGTCACTCTAGGTTCAGGGTGGTTGCACGCTCAAAGTTTGATACCAATGGTTGGTGTAGAACCAAATTGATTGGGTCTAGGAGGATGTTTGGGTGCTTAAATGAGAATTCCAAGGCTAAACCACCCGGATGGAATCATGATGATCAACTTGAAAACGGGTGTGGAAACAAAATTTGGGATCCCGACATACAAGAGGATCAACTTTGGGAGCTCAAAGCTTGTGAAGAACTTCATCAAGGCTTGGTGAATTCACTTGGAGATGCTAGAGCTTATTGGAAGTCCAAGCATTGGTGGCAATTTCAAGATGAGTTCAAGCACAAGCCACCATGACAAGGAGCTCGCCAAATGTCCAACTTAAGGACAATAACTAAAAGTGCTAGGTGGGAGACAACCTACCATAGTATGATCCTTCATTTTTATTCTTAGTTTTATCTTATCTTATTTTTATCAGTGTTCATTCATAATTTCTGCATCATCACCTGCATTCTGCATAAAAAAAATTGCACTCGACGCATAAGCGACGATGACGCGCACGCGTCATGTGTCAGTGCGTAATATTGAGAAAATGGGCAGAGAGTTGTGCTGGAACGACGTGGGAGGGGTGCTAGGCGCATAGCCAGACCCATGCATACGCATGCTTTACGCGTATGCGTCCCCTGCATTTTTGCCAATCCACGCATAAGCGTGGGATTGCGAATCGGCGTGAAAGAGCGCTTGAACAGAGAGTTGTGATGCCATGGTGCTGGAGCCGCACGGGTTCTCACGCGTACGCGTGACCGACGCTCGCGCGTCAGTGTTCATTTTCGGCAAACCACGCGTACGCATGGGCAACGCGTACGCGTCGCATGGTTAATGCAGTTTTTACGCGCACGCGTGACTTACCCGCGCGCGTCGCATCCCGTTTCTCACTCCCTTCTCCTTTCTTCCCTCCTTTCTCCTTCTTTCTTCCCCCTTTCTTACTTACTTCTTCTTCCTTTCTTTAACTTCTCATCCTTATTCTCTTTCATTCTCTTTTACTTCATTCATATTTTCATTCATTGCATTTTAACTTTGTGCATGTTTATATTTTCTTTTCTAAGTTCATTTCGTTTTCGTTGGTGTTAAATGTTCTTATTCAACTGTTGCATCTTTTCTTGAATTATTTTGGTGCTTCGTGACTTGTTTTAAATTGTTGGGTATTATTAATTATAAGTCAATGCTAATTTTTATGATACATGTATTCCTTTTGCATTGACATGAATTTATATTGTCTTTCATTACCTACCATCTCTTCCCCATTGTCACAATTTTTGCACTATTAATATGCCATTTACTTCTACTATTTTTTCTCTTGCATGTTGTAGCTACCATGTAATTGAGATCCTCATTATTTGGCACTAACCCAACCATATTTTATTTCTATCTTTGTTTTTGGGTTACTTTTCTTTCCTTTTCTCTTCTTTCAGGATGGCTATCAAGAAGGAAAACGGAAAACTTTTACATGGGGCGACAAACAAGTTCCGACGCACATTCTTTGGAAAAAGCGTCAGTTGTAGCAACCCATCCACTTGCACATCTTAGCAGGCACCGAGGACGGTGCAACCTTTAAGTATGGGGAGGTCGATACCGACTTCCGTGGGTTAGTTATTTCCTATTTCAACACCAATTTTTAATTTTCTTGTTAAATTAGTTGTTGCATTTGCGTGTTTGATTGCATGTTTGCTTGATTTTGTGCATATTTTACCACTACTTGGTTGAAGTGACGAATTCTTTTTCAAGACCCTTTTTATAGCATTTCACTAATTTAAATTAAAACTTTTTGTTAGACCTCGCTTGAAGAATTTTATTTTGGAACATGGTTTAGAGCTCGAACATACAAAACCAGTGAGATTTTTGAGCCTATTTGATTGGTTGCATTTTACCAACAAATATTTTAATTTTGGCGTGTGTTTTTCTCTCTAAAATTGTGATCTTCGTCTTGCTTAATTCTATATTTCTATTATTTGATGTATGCATACACTTATATGATTGAGGCCTTGTTTCACTGAGCTTACATACCCATATGGCCTTAACCTTTTCATTATCCTTTGTAAACCAATCTTGAGCCTACTTATCTCATTTGTTCTTTACTCTAGCACATCATTAACTCTAAGCATAAAACAATAATGTCCTTAATTTGAATCCTTGGTTAGCTTAGACTAGTGAGAGTGTTCATGATTTAAGTGTGGAGAAGTTGGGTTTGGAAACATTTGGTTTTAAGAATTGGGTGTTGTATATCTTTATGAAAATGTGAAAGAAATGTTTAGGACATGTTCATGCATTCAATAATTTAACCATATGCATTGAGAAAAAAATAATAAAAAAATAAAAATAAAATCAAAAAGAAAAAAAAAAGGGGAGAAAAAGAAAAAAAAAAAGAGCAAATAATAAAAGGGAACAAAACGCCCCAAAGTAAATTTTGATAGCAATGCATACGTACTGTACTCAAAATCGGATACATGAATATATGGTAAACATAGTAAATGGGTAGTTAGATTTTGTATTATGATTACATGGATTGTCTTAAGTTAGGTGGGAAATTTAAGTTAATTAAGGATTCAAATTTTAGTCCACTTGGCCAAATACAATCCTACCTTGACCCTGACCCCATTACAACCCTTAAAAGACCTCTTCATATGTGTATTTGTGCATTAAATTTTTGTTGATTGGTAGAAGAAGAGCAAGTCTTAGAAAGCAAAGTTAGTAGAGAATTGAGAGAATCGAACCTTAAACACTTGAGTAATTAGAGTGTATACACTCCCGGTGAGGGTTCGATGCTCGACTCTTTGTTCTCGGCTTTCATGAGCTATTTTCTTCTACAAGTTTACTTGTACTTTATTTTGTGATTTGAATTAGTGGAATCCAATTTATGTTTGTCTTGGAGAATTTGTTTACTTTTAACCAAGTAGGTAAAAGCATTTTTTCATGTAGTTGCATTTATATAGATAGGTTGCATTTCATAATTTCTACCATTCCTCTTCACTACTTTGAGTGGATTTTATGCTTGATTGAGTGGTATTTATCCACTAAACTCACATTTATTCATATAATTCGCATGTTTTGCATTTTTCTTCTTAATTTTGTGCTATGATTGAAAACATGTTTCTTTGGCTTTAAATTACTAATTTTAATTCTCTCTTATTACCATTTGATGCCGTGATATGTGTGTTAAGTGTTTCCAGGGTTTATAGGGCAGGAATGGCTAAGAGGATGGGAAGGAAGCATGCAAAAGTGGAAGGAATACAAGAAACTGAAGGAATTGTTAAGCTGTTAACCCTGACCTCTTCATACTAAATCGACCATAACTTGAGCTACAGAGATCCGAATGAGACAGCTTTTGTTGCGTTAGAAAGCTAACATCCGGGGCTTCGAAATGATATATAATTTGCCATAGTTTCCATGCTGTTAAGTGACACACACGCGTGGATCACGCGTACGCGTGACCTTGCGAAAGTTCAATCGACGCGTACGCGTGGGCGACGTGTACGTGTGACAGAGCCACGTGCTGGACGTATCAGAAATCGCTGGGGGCGATTTCTAAACTGTTTTTGACCCAATTTTCAGCCCAGAAAACACAGATTAGAGGCTACAGAGTGGGGGAATCATGAAGGGATTCATTCATCAATTCATTCACATAATTTTAGGTTTAGATGTAGTTTTCTAGAGAGAGAGGCTCTCTCCTCTCTCTAGGTTTTAGGATTTTAGGTTTAGCTTTTCTTAATATTAGATTTTTACTTTACTTTAATTTAGTTTTCTTCTACTCTTAATTAGTTCTAGCACTTTAGTTTATCTATTTCTCTTGTTGGTTTATTTATTTCCCCAATTTGGTTTATGAACTCTTCATGTTAGATTTGATTTTATATTTAATGCAATTTGAGGTATTTCATATTTATTGGTTCTTGCTTTAGTTGTTATCATTGATGCTTGCAATTGTTGGTTTTAGATTTTACATTCCCTATTACTTTCCTATGTCTTTATGTTGTGTCTTCCAAGTGTTTGATAAAATACTTGGAAGGATTTTAAGTTAGATTTTTATATTCTTGGCTTTGGTTGAGTAATTAGAGACTCTTGAGTTATCAAACTCCTTTGTTGATTGATAATTGAAAGTTGATGGTTGATTTGGATCCCTCTAAAGCTAGTCTTTCCTTAGGAGTTGACTAGGACTTGAGGAATCAAATTGATTTGTCCACTTGACTTTCCTTCATAGTTAAAGGTTAACTAAGTGGGAGCAATGAACAATTCTCATCACAACTGAAAAGGATAACTAGGATAGGACGTCTAGTTCTCGTACCTTGCCAAGAACTTTTCTTAATTGTCAGTTTATTTTTTTGGCATTAAATTCCTTGTTCAACATTTAAAAACCCAAAAATATATCATTTCATAACCAATAAAAAATACACCTCCCTGCAATTCCTTGAGAGACGACCCGATGTTTAAATACTTCAGTTTATATTTTTATTGGGTTTGCTTAAGTGACAAACAAATTTTTGTATGAAAGGATTCTTTGTTGGTTTAGAAACTATACTAGCAACGAGAACTTATTGTGAATTCTTTACTAGCAAAAATCCGTTCATCACGGCCTCTACTAAGCCGTTTGTTTGTGGGTGTGATAAACCCAGATTTTGTGGTTTATCTTGTGCTTATTTTGGGAGATTTTATCACATTTTCTCACATTTATTCAATAAAATAGCATAGTTTTGCAATTCTCCCTTGATTTGTGCTTAAATGTGAAAACATGCTTTTTAGGCCTTAAAATAACTAAATTTAATCCACTTTAATTCCATTCGATGCCTTGATATGTTTGTTAAGTGATTTCAGGTTTAGAAGGCAAGTATTGGATGGAAGAAGTGAGGAGAAAAGCATGCAAAGTGGGAGAACTCATGAAGAAATGGAGGAACCGTAAAGCTGTCAAGCCTGACCTCCTGGCACTCAATCGACCATAACTTGAGCTACAGAGGTCCAAATGAGGCGGTTCTAGTTGCGTTGGAAAGCTAACATCTGGAGCTTCAAAATGATATAAAATTTTCCATATGTTATTTCACGCTCAGGGGCGCACACGCGCCATGTAATCATGCGCGCCGATTCTGCCGTGGGTCCACTTTAATGAAATCGCCCCCAACGATTTTGCAGCTCATTTTGGGCCCAATCCAACCCATTTCTGATGCTATTGAACCCAAGGATTGAAGGGGGAATGAAAAAAAGTAGTCATAGTTGAGTTTTCATCATGTTTTAGGTTAGAATTCTAGAGAGAGAGGCTCTCTCCTCTCTCTAGATTTTAGGGTAGTTTTAGTTAATTCTTCTTGGATCCAAGTTTTAATTCTTGTTTTGATTTAGTTTCTCCTTTTAATTTCTTGTTGTTACATCTCTACTCTTCTAGTTTTTTTACTTGTCATTTCCTTTATTTTGCCCTTTTTATGTTTATGAACCATTGTTGAATCTTAATTTTCTTTAATGCAATTTTATATTTCCATGTTCTTTTAATTGATGATTTGAATTGTTGATTTACTTTTCTTGCAATTGATAGTTGGTAGATTTATATTTCTTGCACATTTTACTATGCTTTCCATTTGTAGCCACCAAGTGTTTGATAAAATGCTTGGTTGGGCCTTAGAGTAGAATTTTGAGCATTCTTGGCTTGGAAAGAGTAATTAGGCAATCTTGAGTCATGAAAACCCAACTCATGTTGGTGATCTAGAGTTGTTAGCTAATATTGTTTCCATTGACGCTAATCTTTTGCTAATTTAATTAGTGAGTTGATTAGGACTTTTCGAATATTGTTTCCATTGACGCTAATCTTTTGCTAATTTAATTAGTGAGTTGATTAGGACTTTTGGATTGAGATTAGCTAGTCTTATTAAACTTTTTCCGAGTATGAGGATAACATAATACCTTCCTCAATCGTCGGAGATGACGTAATGAGATAAATTCTTGTTTATAATTGTGGTATGATTGATTAATCTCGTTTGACTTTCTCCCTATTTGTTGGAGTTAACTAAATAAGATGAATTAATCATTGCATGACTAAGATAGAAAGCCTATGATCTCAATCCTTGCCATGAATGTCTCTCTTTATTAATTGCTTTCTTTAATTGCTCTCTTTACTTTTCTTGTCATTTATTTCTTGCCATCTTATCAAATCAACCCCCTTGCATCCTCATAGCCAATAATTGACCAATTCATTGCAACTCTTTGTGAGACGACCCGGAGTCTAAATACTTCGATTATAAATTCATTTGGGGTTTGTACTTGTGACAACTCAAATTTTTGATGTGGGAATTGTTTGTTGGTTTAGAACTATGCTTACAACGAAGTTCTTATTTCTAGAAGATAAATTCTAAACCATCGAGCAAAATCTCATTATCAAAATGGCGCCGTTGCCGGGGAGTTGCAATGGTGTTATGTTAATGGCTATTGTGAATATTGTGAATATGTTTGCCTTTTGCTTATTTGTTAGTTTTTGTTAGCCTCAGGACTAGTTGCTTATTTTTGTTAACTTTTGTTTTTATTTGTTATCATGAATTCTCACCCCTTTGGCTATGATTTTGGCTCAAATTATGTTGTAGGAAATGGGAACTATAATGAGAATGTGCATCAAGGATGGAGCAATCAAAGATGGGAGGAGCCTCAAGGGATTGATCAACCTTATTGGCAACAACAACCTCCGAATTCTTTTGGGTATAACTCTCATCCTAATGCATATCAATCTAATGGATGTGATGACCTGATGAGCGGATAATTTATACGCTTTTTGGCATTGTTTTTAATATGTTTTTAGTAGAATCTAGTTACTTTTAGGGATGTTTTCATTAGTTTTTATGTTAAATTCATATTTCTGGACTTTACTATGAGTTTGTGTGTTTTTCTGTGATTTCAGGTATTTTCTGGCTGAAATTGAGGGACTTGAGCAAAAATCAGATTCAGAGGTTGAAGAAGGACTGCTGATGCTGTTGGATTCTGACCTCCCTGCACTCAAAGTGGATTTTCTGGAGCTAAAGAACTCAAAATGGCGCACTTCCAATTGCGTTGGAAAGTAGACATCCAGGGCTTTCCAGCAATATATAATAGTCCATGCCTGAACCTTTCACTTATGTATTTTTCAACGGTAGAGTTTCTGCACTCCATAGATTAAGGTGTGGAGCTCTGCTATTCCTCATGAATTAATGCAAAGTACTACTGTTTTCTATTCAATTCAACTTATTCCGCTTCTAAGATATTCATTCGCACTTCAACATGAATGTGATGAACGTGACAATCATCATCATTCCCTATGAACGCGTGCCTGACAACCACTTCCGTTCTACCTTAGATTGAATGAGTATCTCTTAGATCTCTTAATCAGAATCTTCGTGGTGTAAGCTAGATTGATGGCGGCATTCATGAGAATCCGGAAAGTCTAAACCTTGTCTGTGGTATTCCGAGTAGGATTCAGGGATTGAATGACTGTGACGAGCTTCAAACTCGCGAGTGCTGGGCGTAGTGACAGACGCAAAAGGAGGGTGAATCCTATTCCAGTATGATCGAGAACCTCAGATGATTAGCCGTGCTGTGACAGAGCATTTGGACCATTTTCATAAGAGGATGGGATGTAGCCATTGACAACGGTGATGCCCTTACATAAAGCCAGCCATGGAAAGGAGTAAGACTGATTGGATGAAGACAGCGGGAAAGCAGAGATTAAGAGGAACGAAAGCATCTCTATACGCTTATCTGAAATTCTCACCAATGAATTACATAAGTGTTTCTATCCTTATTTTTTATCTATTTATTATTTATGTTCGAAAACTCCATAACCTTTTGATATTCCCCTGACTGAGATTTACAAGGTGACCATAGCTTGCTTCATACCAACAATCTCCGTGAGATCGACCCTTACTCATGTAAGGTTTATTACTTGGACGACCCAGTGCACTTGCTGGTTAGTTGTATCGAAGTTGTGAATGAAAAACGATTTATTAAGACGTGTGTACAGAGTTTCTGGCGCCGTTGCCTGAGATCACAATTTCGTGCACCATGACTCTTATTGTAATTGTCAACAACCACCACCACATGCCTATGAACCACCCCCTCAACCTAATTTTGAACCACCTTACTCACAAGCCCCATACCACCAAACACCCCCATATGACCCTAACCCTTATCCACCATATCAACCACCTTATGAACCATATGAACCACACATGGAACCACCACAATTCCAACACAACTACTCTCAAGAACCACCTCAATATACAACTCCATACCCTTACCAAGATGAACCAACTTCCAAACATGATACCTTCCTCCCAAATAATGAACCTTCTCTTCCACCATCACCTCCCGATGAAGCCCCCACGCATGAATTGAGAGATCTTGAATCTCATATCTTAAGGCGACAAGAGGAGGATGAAAAGAAGTTTAAAGAGCTAGGAGCCAAGATGGCTATCCTAGTGGAAGCCGTTAGCAATATGGCCTCCTCCCACTAAGCCCAAGCAACCAAGACACTCCCATTGACGAATGTGGAGAGGCAATTAAGGAGCATAGTGAGGGAGTGAGGTTAGAGCTTCAAGGTGAAGAATAGGAGTTGAAGCAAGAATTGTCACAAGGGGAAGAAGTTGAGATAAATGAACCGGAAGAAGTGGTTGAAAACATAGGAGATGTTGGAAGTCCATGGGAATTTAGCATTATAGAGCCCTCTTTCAAGAAGCTTGATATTGATGTTGAGGAGGGTGTACAACCTCCAATGCATATCATGGTGGAAAACCTTGAAGAGGTTGATCAAGAGATGGATTCAATCATTGAAGAATTCTTATGTACAATTAAATCCTTCCTCATTGGGCTTAACATAGAGGGTAAGGAAAAAGACACCTCACCTCCCATGCCCTTGGTAAGCAATGAAGAAGAGATCGAATTGGAAGTGAGCCACCAAGAGGAAGAGGTTGAAATTGAAGAAGCTTGTGAAGAGGTGGAGATAATCAAAGAAGAGCACAAGGGAGTGGAACTTGCAAGACCATTAGGACCACCCCTTCCTAAGTCATCATCCAACACAACATTCAAGTGGGTAAAATTCTTATTCCTAAGCTTTGCTTTCTCACTTGAATATGGTTTGATTGAAAATGATGGACAACTTAGAGCTCTTTGTGGAGTTAAGAGTAAGAGAGAGTTGTGTAGTGGTTGGAAACATTCCTCTAAGTTCATGATGGTTGCATGCTCAAAGTTGAAAAGCAATGGTTGGTGTAGAACCAAATTGCATGGGTCTAGGAGAATGTTTGGGGGCCTAATTGAGAATTCTAAGGTCATGCCACCCAATTGGAATCATGATGATCAATTTGAAGATGGGTATCAAAACAAAGTGTGGGATCCCGGATCGCACAAGGAAAATCAACTTTGGGAGCTCATGGTTTGTGAAGAACTCCATCAAAGCTTGAAGATATTAACATTGAAGAATGGAGCTTATTGGAGACTCAAGCATTGGTGGATGTTCAAGGATAGCTTCAAGCACAAGCCACCTTAAGAGAAGCTCCCCATAAGTCCAACTTAAGGACAATAAACAAAAGTGCTAGGTGGGAGACAACCCACCATGGTAACATCTTTTCATTTTTCCCTTTTGTACATATTGGTAAAATAAGTTTAATTTCATGTTTTGATTACTTAGTTGAGTTTATTTGGAAGTCTAGTAGGTTAAATAAGGTTTTATGGTGTTTGGGTAGCTGTTTGGAGGTTTGGAATGCTTGGTTTGGTGCAAGAACTTGAAAAAATTTTGAAAAATAGAGCACCAACCTGCGCGTGCGCGCACCTGGCGCGTACGCGCGCCTCAAGTATTTTCGACCATCCACGCGGACGCGCCATGTACGCGTATGCGTGGATTCAGTTTTTCCACCCCTCCATACATTCACCCGAGAGTTGTGCCTGAAGTGTGCCAACTTTGTGCCCCAGGGCACGCGAACGCATACCTTGCGCGTCTGCGTCGACTCTCTACTTCACCATGCACGCGTACGTGCACTTCACGCGTACGCGTCGCTTCCATTTTCATCAATCCACGCTTACGCGCACATGACGCGCACGCGTAGATTGCCCTGTTTCACTCACCTTCTTTCTTTCTCCTCTTTCCATTTCTTTCCTTCCTCTCTTCTCTTTCCACCCTTCAATCATCATCCAACACTACCAAATATCATGTAACACCAATTCTTTTATTTAGTTAGTTCGTTTAAATTTTTGTCTTCCATTATAAGTGTTGGATTACTAATCTTGTCTACTGTTTACTGCTGCTTATTACTAATAGAATGTTAGTTTAACATCATTGTTATTATTGTCATTGTTGGATTCCTTTATTGAGGTTGCAATTTATTACTTGGTTTGGAATTTTTCATGTTTAACACTTTTGAATACCAAGTATATGTTACATTGCCTTCATGCATCTTAACTCTTTGAATTGCATGTTTTGGCCACCATGCATTCATCATCTATTGTTAGGCAATTGTACATTATCAATGCATTTTTTTAGGATGCTTGTTCTAATTGATCATCACCTATTTCATGCATTGAGATTGTGGAATTGTGAATTGGATCGGAAGCTTACCTAGTGAAGTATTTTTGAGCTTTTCAAGCTTTGTGGACCATGCGTGCTATGTGATTGATTTTGACTTCTATATCCTTTTTTTCTAAGTTCCATAGCATCCATGTGTTTCACCTTTATGTCACTTAGGTGTTGCAACAACTTCAATATGTGTCATTGTTTGTTGTGTGAGTTTCATATACCATTTTGTTCACTAAGTCTACCTACACATCAATCAATGTCCATGCATTATCCAATTTCACAATTGCTTGATTTCTTCCTGAATGCTTTTATGCTTCTTCACTACTTGTTTGGTTGCCTTAACCTACAAGTCTTTTAAAGTATCTCAAGCACACTAGAATGAGTGAAGTGCATGTTTTCTTTTGTGTAAATGTGACACAGCTTTTTATACTAGTATGTGTGTGTGTTCTAAACCGTGCGCAATTTTAGAACCCACACACCTATTTTTCATCAATGTCACACCGATTCACCCACTCAATTCTAGTGATTTACCTCATTCCAACAATTCACGCTTCCTTGCTTTTGTATTTTCTCATCTTACGGTGTTTATTTTGTTTTTCATGATTGCTGCACCATAAGCAAAAATGAAAGTGGGAGAAGAACACGCAGCACCGGTTGACCTACCCGCTGAAGGTAGCAACTCGGAAAGTCGTCGTACCCCCTTGCTCATCTTTGAGTGCACCGAGGACGGTGCAAACTTTTAAGTGTGGGGAGGTCGTCCGACCGCTTGGCATTTTTGGGTGACAAGTTTCTAATCCCAACACTTTTGCATTTCATTTTTAAATCTTTTAGGATTTTTGGTTGCATTGCATATGTATATATTAAGCTTAGTCAAAATCATGATATTTTCCAAGGATTTTATCTATAGAGCACCCCAATTGAAAAAAAAATTTAGAACTTGCTTGAATTATATACTTTGTGGAACATGATTTTTGAGCTAAGAACACAAGCATGTTAGATTTGAGCTTAATTGTGTGGTTACACCATACATAACCACTTATTTTCATTCTTGTGTGCATTATTCTCTTCCTATGATTGTAATCTTTGATTTGTTTGATTCTTTATGTCCATTATTCCACGTATACATGCATTTATATGATTGAGGCCATCATTTCATTTAGCTCACTTACCCAAATAGCCTACCTTTCATCAATCATTGTTAACGAACTTTGAGCCTATTTAATCCTTTTTGTTCTTAATTGTAGCACATCACTACCCCTAAGTGAAAAACAATAAATATCCCTTAATTTGGATCTTTGATTAGCTTAGGCTAGTGAGGGTGTGTATCAATTGGGTATGGAAAACTTGGGACATTGGTTAAGAAAAAAAATGTGTGTTTTTGTATTTTGTTGAATATTTTTGGGAGTTGGGTACATGCTTATGCATTAAATATGTAAAACCATATGCATTGATACGTTTGTATATACTTTAAAAAAATGATAGAGAAAAAAAAAAGAAAAAGAACATATATATATATATATAAGAAAAAAATAGAAAAAGAAATAAAAAGAGGACAAAAATGTCCCGAAGTAAAGTTCAATAAAAATCAATGCATATGGAATGTGAATCAAAAGAGAATGCATGAGTATGTGAAAAAGTGGGAATCATGGGTAGTTAGGTTGTGTATTAGAGTTGTATAGGTTGTTATATATGTTTGGTAAGAGCTTAAGTTAATCAAAGATTCAAATCTCAAACCCACTTAACCATATGCATCCTACCTTGACCCTAACCCCATTACAACCTATGGAAAGTCCTCATGATATTTGTATGCATGCATGAAATAATTGTTGATTGTTAGATGAAAAACAAATCTTGGAAAGCATGATTAGGGGAGAATTGAGTGAATCAACCCCATACACTTGAGCGACTAGAGCGGATACACATCCGGTGAGGGTTCGATTGCTCAATTACATGTTTCCACCAATGATCATCCCTTTTCTTGCAAGTTTGTAAAATCTTCTTAATAATTCAATTCAATTGTGGGTTGAGTGATTGCTATTGCCTTAGCCCTTGTGTTTGTATATGTATTCTTGGAAATTAATTTATTTTGACTAAGTGGATGCATTCATATAGATAGGTTGCATGTAGTTAGTTTGCATTGAATAAATGTTCATACCCCTTTTCTTGTCCTTCTTTATTCTTAGCATGAGGACATGCTTAGTTTAAGTGTAGGGAGATTTGATAAACCCCGATTTTGTGGTTTATCTTGTGCTTATTTTGGGGAATTTTATCACATTTTCTCACATTTATTCAATGATGCAATTCTCCCTTGATTTGTGCTTAAATGTGAAAATATGCTTTTTAGGCTTTAAAATAACTAAATTTAATCCACTTTAATTCCATTCGATGCCTTGATATGTTTGTTAAGTGATTTCAGGTTTAGAAGGCAAGTATTGGATGGAAGAAGTGAGGAGAAAAGCATGCAAAGTGGGAGAACTCATGAAGAAATGGAGAAACCGTAAAGCTGTCAAGTCTGACCTTCTGGCACTCAATCGACCATAACTTGAGCTACAGAGGTCCAATTGAGGCGGTTCCAGTTGCGTTGGAAAGCTAACATCCGGGACTTCGAAATGATATAAAATTTTCCATATGTTACTTCGTGCTCAGGGGCGCGCACGTGCCATGTACGCGTGCGCGCCGATTCTGCCGTGGGTCCACTTTAATGAAATCGCCCCCAGCAATTTTGCAGGTCATTTTGGACCCAATCCATCCCATTTTTGATGCTATTGAACCCAAGGATTGAAGGAGGAATGAAAAAAAGTAGTCATAGTTGAGTTTTCATCATGTTTTAGGTTAGAATTCTAGAGAGAGAGGCTCTCTCCTCTCTCTAGATTTTAGGGTAGTTTTAGTTAATTCTTCTTGGATCCAAGTTTTAATTCTTGTTTTGATTTAGTTTCTCCTTTTAATTTCTTGTTGTTACATCTCTACTCTTCTAGTTTTTTTACTTGTCATTTCCTTTATTTTGCCCTTTTTATGTTTATGAACCATTGTTGAATCTTAATTTTCTTTAATGTAATTTTATGTTTCCATGTTCTTTTAATTAATGATTTGAATTGTTGATTTACTTTTCTTGCAATTGATAGTTGGTAGATTTATATTTCTTGCATATTTTATTATGCTTTCTATTTATACCCACCAAGTGTTTGATAAAATGTTTGGTTGGGCCTTAGAGTAGAATTTTGAGCATTCTTGACTTGGAAAGAGTAATTAGGCAATCTTGAGTCATGAAAACCCAACTCATGTTGGTGATCTAGAGTTGTTAGCTAATATTGTTTCCATTGACGCTAATCTTTTGCTAATTTAATTAGTGAGTTGATTAGGACTTTTGGAATATTGTTTTCATTGACGCTAATTTTTTGCTAATTTAATTAGTGAGTTGATTAGGAATTTTGGATTGAGATTAGCTAGTCTTATTAGACTTTCTCCGAGTATGAGGATAACATGATACCTTTCTCAATCGTCGGAGATGACGTAATGAGATAAATTCTTATTTATAATTGTGGTATGATTGATTAATCTCGTTTGATTTCTCCCTATTCGTTGGAGTTGACTAAATAAGTTGAATTAATCATTGCATGACTAGGATAAAAAGCCTATGATCTCAATCCTTGCCATGAATGTCTCTCTTTATTAATTGCTTTCTTTAATTGCTCTCTTTACTTTTCTTGTCATTTATTTCTTGCCCTCTTATCAAATCAACCCCCCTTGCATCCTCATAGCCAATAATTGACCACTTCATTACAACTCTTTGTGAGACGACCCGGAGTCTAAATACTTCGGTTATAAATTTATTTGGGATTTGTACTTGTGACAACTCAAATTTTTTATGTGAGAATTGTTTGTTGGTTTAGAACTATGCTTACAACGAAGTTCTTATTTCTAGAAGAGAAATTCTAAACCATCGAGCAAAACTCATTATCAGGGTGCTCGACTGACGAGAAATGTTGTTTGATTTTTTGTTCCTGCAAAAAGGATGTAAATTTTTTATCAGCGAACTGGTGACCATTATCTATGATAATGTGCCGAGGAATGCCGAATCGACAAATAATATATTTCCAGACAAAAAAAAATCATTTGTTGTGATGTAATCTTGGCTAGGGGTTGTGCCTCTATCCATTTGGAAAAATTGTCAATTGCTACATCCAGGAATTTTACCTGCCCTGCTGCTGTGGGGAAGGGGCCGAAGATATCTATGTCCCATTGGTTGAATGGCCAACTTACCTCGGAGTAGTGTAGGAGTTCGGCCGGGAGATGTGTGATCGGACTGTGTTTCTGGCAGTTGTTACAGCTTTTAACTTTTGATTGGCAATCATGTTGTATTGTCGGCCAATATAATCCAGCTCTGAGGGTTTTTGAAGACAGACTTCGGGCTCCGAGGTGTGTACCACAGATCCCTTCATGTGCCTCGGCAATTGCAAGCTCGGCTTCTGTTCTGCAAAGACATTTTAGTAACGGACGAGAGAATCCTCGTCTATATAGGCAGTTGTTATAAATTGTAAAGAAGGATGCTTGTCGGCGAAAGTGTCGGACATTTTCGACATCGTCTGGCAAGATTCTTGTCCTAAGATATTCTATGTATGGAGATCTTCAATCTGCTTCCTGTGTTACACTTAAGATTTCTGTGAGTTCAATGCTTGGATTAAGCAATATTGACTGATAAAGGGATGACCCATTTGGTTGAGTACTGGCGAGTTTAGACAGAATGTCAGCTCGGCCATTACTCTCCCTGGGTATGTGTTGTATTTCGTATTTAGAAAATTTTGAAAGTAAATTTTGTACAATGTTAAGGTATGTAGAAAGTAAAGGGTCCTTTACTTGGTATAAGTTGTTTACCTGCTGGACGATGAGTAAGGAGTCGCAGTATACCTTAAGTTCGGTAATGTTTAGGTCGGCAGCGAGTCTAAGTCCGGCAATTAGGGATTCATACTCACTTTGGTTGTTGCTTGCTTTAAATGAAAAATTGAGGGAATGTTCGATGATGTTACCTTGGCTATCATCAAGTATGATACCTACTCCACATCCTTGTGGGTTGAAGGATCCATCGACGTATAAAGACCATTCGATGTAGTCTTCGGTTGTGTCTGGTACTGAGAATTTGGTGATGAAGTCGGCTAAGAATTGGGACTTGATAGATGTTCGGCCTTCGTATTTGATATCAAATTCTGATAGTTCCACCGACCATTTTACTAGTCGGCCAGCCAGCTCAGGTTTTTGAAGGACTTGTCGCAAAGGATGATCTGTCCGAACATGGATTTCATGGCTCTGGAAATATGGTCGGAGTCTTCTGGCCAAGAAGACAAGGGCTAGGGCCAGCTTCTCAATGCTCGGATATCGAAGCTCGGCATTCTGTAATGTTTTGCTGGTAAAATAGATTGGAAACTGCTTCTTTTCCCTTTCTGCAACAAGAGCAGAGCTTATCGCCCAGTTAGTGATAGACAAATATAAGAATAATGGTTCCCCCTGAATGGGGGTTTGTAAGATTGGTGGTTTTGAAAGATTTTTTTTAATAACTTGGAATGCTTGTTCGCAGTCATCAGTCCAACGGAAAGCTTTTTTCGTTTTTAAAGTTTGGAAAAAACATTAAGATTTAGAAGCTAGGCAGGGTAAAATCTAGAGAGTGCAGCAAGTCTCCCTGTTACTCGCTGAACTTCTTTGATGGTTTGTGGGCTTGTCATGTCTAAACCAGCTCGGCATTTTTCTGGATTGGCCTCGATACCTCGGCTTGTGAGTATGAAGCCGAGGAATTTGCCGCTCTGGACGCCGAATGTGCACTTCTCAGGATTTAATTGCATGTTGTATTTTCTTAGTTGACTGAAGATTTCTGCGAGGTCGTCAAGGTGATTGTTGCCAATCTTAGTCTTGGCGACCATATCGTCAACGTAGACCTCAATGTTCCTGCTGATCTGTTTGGCGAAGACTTTGTCCATTAGACGTTGATATGTTGAACTTGCATTCTTAAGGCCAAATAGCATGACTTTATAACAGTAGTTTCCATATTCAGTAATAAAGGTTGTCTTATTTTGATCGGATGGATGCATTCGGATCAGGTTATAGCCAGAATATGCATCCATAAAGTTGAGTTTTTCATAACCAGAGGCGTTATCAACTAAGCAATCAATAGAGGGCTAAGGATAGGAATCTTTGGGGCATACTTTGTTGAGATCGGTGAAATTAACACACATGCGCCATTTACCGTTATATTTTTTTACCATGACGACATTCGCCAGCCATGTTGTGAATCTGATTTCTTGGATGAAGCCCGCGTCGATGAGCTTCTTGGTTTCTTCCAGGGAAGC
Organism: Arachis hypogaea; assembly: GCF_003086295.3. Lineage (NCBI taxonomy): Eukaryota > Viridiplantae > Streptophyta > Magnoliopsida > Fabales > Fabaceae > Arachis > Arachis hypogaea. The sequence goes on along the minus strand of NC_092046.1, from coordinate 62,037,160 downwards.
TTGTTTTCGGTCATGGCCGAGGTTTCTCTTTTTCTGTGCTACTGGACGGACAAATGGATCTAATGCCAACTTGTGGGATATGATGGAGGGATTGATGCCTGGCATATCAGCTGGGGTCCAAGCAAACAGGTCAGCATTTTGCTGTAAGAATGTTCGGAATGACGATTTCTCTTCTGAGGATAATATTGAGCCGACGTATGTAAATTTGTCCGTGCTTTCTGTGAAATAGATTTTATGCAGGTCTTCTGTTGGGGTTGGTCTTTTAAAGGTTCCCACTCTGGGATCAAGATCGGCTAGAGCTAGTAGGTCGTGCAGGCTGCCGATGTTGTGAACATGGGCTTTTGTGTTTGAGTTAGGTCTTTTGAAACTGTTGTTGTAGCATTCCCTAGCTTCTCGGGCATCACTGTGAATGGTTGCAATTGTGTTATCCTGCAAAGGAAACTTAACACAGAGATGAATTGTAGATACTATAGCGCTAAACCTATTTAAAAAAGGTCGGCCTAGTATTAAATTGTAAGGACTAAAACAATCAACCACTAAGTATTGAATGTCTGTAGTTTTTGACGAAGGAAACTCACTGAGTGTGGTTTGTAACCACACTGAGCCCATAACCGGGACTCTCTCACCTGAGAAACCTGTCAGGTCTCCAGTAGAAGGTTGGAGGATGTTGTTGCTCAATTTCATCTTCTGGAATGTGGAGTAAAAGAGGACATTGGCACTACTCCCTAGGTCCAGCAACACCTTTTTTACTAGGAGATCTCCGAGTTGTAGGGAGATTACGACCGGGTCATCTAGATTTGCTACACTGTTATTATGATTGGCTGTCTGGAATGTTATCTACGGAGAGTGTGGTAGTGTCTGCTGTTGAGTTTGATCGGTGTTGATGGAAAGCATAGCTCGGTAAGATCGCTTTCTCGCCGAGCTTGTGGCTCCTCCACCTGCAAAACCTCCGGAAATACAGTTAATTATACATATTGGTTGTTCGGGATGGTTGTTGTTCGGTCGGTCTTTATCTCGTCCATGCTATGTGGCCGAGCTTTGGTCGCCAGAAGGGGGTTCTCGCCGCTGTATGTGGCCGCCGATGTATTTGTCCAGGTGACCTTGCCGAGCTAATCGCTCCAGAAGGTCTTTGGCGATGATACAGTCGTCGGTAGTGTGTCCGTGCTTTTTGTGGAAAGAGCAGTATTTTGATATGTCCGCTCCTTTAGAATCTGGGTAACTACCGGCTTTTCTTGGCGGTTTGCTCAACTTCGAATTCAAGATCTCCTTGATGATATCGTCGCGCTTGGTGTTGAATTGAGTGTAGGATTCATATCGCGAAGTCGGTTTGAAGTTCTTCTTTTTGTCTCGAGTTCTTTCGTCGTCTCTGTAATGAGGCTTTTCTATTTTTCGAGCTTGCCGAAGCTCCTCGATGTCCATTTGACCTTTAGCCTTTTCGCGAAACTCGGTCATAGTCTTCGGTTTGGTTATGGCAATGGTTTCCTGGAATTTTTCTGGTCGCAGTCCGCTTTTTATGGCGTGCAGTTCCACCTCGGGGTGGAGGTCGGGTATACTCATGGCTATCTTTGTGAAGCACGTCATGTAGTCCTTGAGGCTTTCTTGCTGGCCTTGCTTGATTGTATTCAGGTAGTCGGAGTCGTATAGGTAGATGGCCGATCCAGCAAAGTGCTCCTCAAAGGGCTTTGATATGTCTCGAAATCGAGAAATAGAACCTGCAGGCAAAGAACAAAACCAATCAAGTGCAGGACCGTCTAAGTAAGATGGAAAGCAACGACTTAAAACTTTATCAGATGCACCGTTTACTATCATTATAGAGGTGAACTTCTTGATTTATTTCTTCGGATCACCTAACCCATCATAGGGAGTTAGGGTGGTCGGCAGAGTGAACCTCCTGGGTAGCACGAAGTTCATCACCTCGGCCATAAATGGTCCAGGGGAGCTTTTCTAATTGTCATCTTTGTCGTCTGACCGACCTTTCTCATTATGCTCAGGTTGCTCCTCTTCCTGTCGAGCAGTGTCAGAGACGTGTGTTAGCCCTGATTACTGTTCGGCTTCCTCTGTCCGTTCTTGCTGATCATTGTTGTTTTCGATTCAAGTGTTATTCAAGTTGGCAATTTGCTGTGCCATTCTTTGGTTCTCCTCGACCATGCGCTGGTTGGCTTGCCGTAACTCGGTCACCATCTGAAGGAGTTCAGATGGTGTGGGTGGAAGTTGTTCAGCCATGACTCGAGCGAGAGCCTCGAGGCTGATGATATATGGAAAGGATTATATTCTCGGCCCCACGGTTGGCGCCAATTGTTCTTGTATGGATACCTAAAGGGAGAGCTCGGTCCCTAGGAGTCGACGCCGAGTTGTTATCTTCGGTGACGATGTCTGAGCTTTTGTGTAAGTCCGAGCTTTTCTCCAAGAGGATATCCAATTGCACTGGGCGTGAGCAAGGAACAAGGGGGGAGTGTACCTACAAAGGCACTCCGAAACTTAAGTCAATATTGAGAATTCAGTTATGCATATCCTTAAGGATAGAATAACGTTCCTTTATAAATGGGGTAAGAAGATCGAATATATTAGTGTTGATCATCTGAATTGATGAATAATTATTAGGTCTTAACGACCGATACTTTATGATCGGACGTTATTACTATTAGGATGTATTCCATTAAACCGAATTAATACGTTTTGCCGAATTATAACGTAAGTTGCCGAGTTATGGTGTGTAACGCTGATTTGAAATGCTGGTTTTGTAACTATCCCGATCAATACTCTTAATTTTTTTTTCGAAGTAGGTTGATTAACTTCCATTCCTCCATCTATTCTCTCAGGATTCAATGATGATCTTTTTTTTTTTTTTGCATTCTTTTTCTTGATACGAGTTCTTAGTCTTGCGGCATAAATATTTGAAAGCTTACTATCTGCAAAAACTTACAAGAACCTATCAAACTAAGTACATTATTATCCAAATTAAACCTTCCTAACACTAGTAAAATCTCACCTAAGTATTGCAAGACAGAATTTTTATCATCCTCCCATAGTAGTAGATCAGAAACAAACACTAACCTATTTATAGGAATTCTTTCAACCAAATACTCCAACAAACTATCTTTAATATCAGTTCTTACTTTACGACCTAATATTCGATGAGGTTCACAACACCAAAAAGGAAGAAATTTTTCTTCCAAGTTTTCATCAACATAAAAAGAAAACTCATCTTCATCCGTTCTCACTTTTAGGAACATTTTTTTTTGAAATCTTTAAAAAATGATTTGTATAATTTAAAAAAGGACCAACCCGGTGAATTATTCAAATTTACCGGCCCTTTCTATACTCTTTTTGCTTGAAATAGCGAAAAAAATACTGTTAAAGATAGTTTAAATTCTAAAAATTCCATCAAAATTTTAAAATCTACAAGAAAAACACCCATTCAGGTACACTTGAAAAGTATAGCCAAAAGTGAAAAAAAATGATGCCTTAGGCTACGGCTACGCTTTTTGGGCTACGGCTACGCTTTTTGGGGTGATTCCTATTCGGCCGTTGCCTATTCTCAAAGGCTACGCTTTTCTGCACCAAGGGCTACGCTTTTGGCGTTTGGGAATAGACTACGCTTTTCAAGTGATGCTGTCCAGGACCAAAGGCTACGCTTTTCAGCTTTCATTCTTCCAGAATAGGCTACGCTTTTTAACGCTACTGCATCACTTGTAAAGCGTAGCCACATTGTATACCATAGCTGCTTTTTATAAGCGTAGCCTTAGGTCCTTCTTTTTTTTTTATATATACTATAGCTACTGTATATAAGTGTAGCCTTAGGTCTCGTTTTTTTTTTTTTTTTTTGTATACTATAGCTACTGTATATAAGTGTAGCCTTAGGTCTTATTTTTTTCCTATATATATATATATATATATATATATATATATATATATATATATATATATATATATATATCTAATAATTATTAATACAACATAATAGTTAATATGATTACATGTATAAATGAGTTGAATATTACAAAATAAAAATAAATACATAATTATACTAAATAATTTCTTTATATAATAAAAATGATCTCTAACCAAAATATATTTATAACATTGATCCAAAAGTACTAGAATGAAGTTAACTGTAAAAATTTATACATCTCAAACTAAAGTAAGCATAACCATATCAAAACCATAATATCACTTAGCCAATAAAAGTATCTTCTAATAAAAATCATTAGTCAACCATACATGTAAAGATTCTAAATAGCAATCTATCTTAGCCAATAAACCACAATAATAATTAGCTTAATCTTCATTATTGCTTAATCTTCATTGTTACCCTGCATAATTATATAGAAAAGTAGTTAAAAAAATATTCATAATGACATTCGTAATTATAAAAATTAAATGGAACACGTAGACATAGTAAACCAAGAAAGCATATACTAAAAAAAATAACATGGTCACAGCAGAAGAGGTGAATTCAAGGAATTATATATTATCTTGTTTCATTCAAACGATGAAAATCTACAGGTGTTTCTTTCTTCCATTTCCTTTAACACAATCCTGATATGTCTCTATAGCATTTTTCATGCACTAATTAACCAGACTTTCACACTTAAATTAGATATAGGGATACAGATTAAAATTGGAAAAAGCACCAGAAATATCTTCACTTGAGGTGATTTAAGTGGGGAAAATTAAAAAAAAAGGTTTACCAGAATGAGCAAGTTTATTGAGACGGGTGTGCCTACTCAAACGCTGCATTTCCTGTTGAGATCAAAGAGCCAGAGAGAGAGTGATCAAAACAATCTAAAGCTCATGGCAGCCACCAAATTTTGCTCCTGAAAAGGAAACACAATTTCGGACGAAGAAAATTATTAATCCTCAACATGCATTTGGATTCAGTATCAATGAATAAGCTACTGAAAAAACCAACCATGAACAAAAGGAGAAATGATACATATTGATATTCCTAGATATTGTAGTATAAAAAAACCTAAAAACAATCGAATTTCAATAAAATAAGTTGGCAAAGTATTGGCAAAGTATAGGGAAATGTTAAAAGAAAGCAGTTGACTTATGAATGATGGAATAACTCGCCCATCATTACTCAAAAAGCAAAACAAGTACAAGAGTAGCAGTAGCAGTTAACAGAAACAGAAGAGAAGATGAAGATGAATGTGGTTTTTCATTTTAGAGTTTAGGATTTTATATTGGAGGGATGAAATTGAGCCTTGTAAAGGATAGTAGTGTAGAGAATGGTTAGTTAGCTTGTGACTTAATAAAACTGTTAAGGCAATTAAGAATCTAATAGATTTTTCATATCAGGCAAAGCTGTTAGTTACTCATATTATTAATGTATAAATAGGAGTGCAAGTCTTGTATGTAAAACACAATCAATAATATTGCTACTTGATGTATTTTTATTTATTCTCTCTCAATTTCTCTTCTTCATTTACTGTTCTTCATGTTCTTTAGATTCTTTTTCAAATCTTCACATGGTATCATGAGCCAAGGTTCTTTCAATATGGCCATAGGAGTAACACCCACTTTTTCTTCTGATTCCAAGTATTTTCTTCCAGTTATCACAGATTTGTTGCATGAAAACAACTATAGTACATGGCGCAAAACTATACTCATCACTGTACAGAGCCAATCTTTAGGAGATTATATTTCAAAAGAAAAAAATTCATCTCAATTTGCTAAAAAAAAGGTGGAAAATCATCAACTACAAAATCAGACAAGTATAAAGAGTGAAAATTGAAGGATCTTGCTTTGATGACATGGACTCTTGCATCGATGACTCCAACTTTCAAGAACAAAGTAATCAATTGTGTTATATTTCATGAAATGTGTGATAAATTACATGAAAAGTTCACTACTTCTTTCAAGACAAAAATTCAGAGTTTGAAGTCTCAAATAAGATCAATAAAAAGGAATGGAACTGCAGATGAATATTTGGCCAAGATCAGAGGTCTAGTTGATTTTTTGTTAGCTTTAGATTGTTCTTACCCTGAAGATGGATGATCATATCCAAGCGATTTTAAATGGACTCACAGAGGAGTATCATGTGTTCATTTCAGTTGTTATATCAAAATTGGGATCCTATACATTAATTGCATATCAAAATGAAAACACATAGCAACAGTGATGGGTTGGAAAAGCAGAAAATGAAGTTGAAGCTAATTTAAACATCAAATGAACCACACATAAATTCAAACTCAACCATAGTTTGATTCTTCATGCTTTTTTTTAGATAATATTTTCTCTTAATTGTGATATGCCTTATTTTACAAGTATGAAGTTTTGTTTTACAGTAAAAAATTTCTCATCCCTAAGTGTTGCATTTTAATATCTTCAAGAACTTTGACAAGAAGATGTTCAAGAAACTAAATAAATAAATATAATAGCTATATAGCTTCCTCTCTTCAAGAGAAAAGCATGCAATGTAAAATCACTTTAAGCGGAACCCAGAATTTGGAAGAATTCAGATTATTTCATTAAATAAGAAATATCAGAGTAAGTTTAGGCGATGGGTTCATTAATTTGTCAAATATATATACATCATTTAGTCCCAATTTCACTGATATGTGATTTACTGCTTACACTAAAAACACAACAGAAACATGTTTTTCTTAATTTATTTATACAAAAATAAATAAAAACTTAAATTTTAAATTTACTAAAAATAAAAAATGTCTACCGCTATATAATATAAATAAAGATAACCAACTAATTCTTATCCATATTTTTTTGTCTGTTTGTAGGTCTAAAACATTATGAATTTGACTGTAAGAGTTTGAGTAGTGGTTTGTAAGCTTCTCTTTCAACTGGCCTCCTTTTACTATGAATTCTAAGAATTAGCATATGAATTGCAGCATAAAAGACAAAGAAGATGATAAATGTCTAAAAATATTAACTTAGGAAACAAGCTTCCCTTTGTAGTACTTTCAAAGGGTTACCCTAAATAACTTTTGGTGCCATCAAACTTTGATTTAGAGTTGCTGTCAAGTGCAAAGAATGACAAACTTCTGCAAATAATGGGGTAAAGACAACATTTAAATAACAAGAAGGCCATATATGAATAAAAACTTAGACACCAGAAAATACAATTGTTGTTAACATGAAATTTCAATTGCTACATGTCAGAAATCTCAATGGCCTCTATTGACACTAGGCATTGTTGAAGGAGCTGCAATATAAAAAAGCATAACAAAATATGTGTAGAAAGAAAGAGTTTTCAAGACTTTGTGAGAGAGATGATATGAAACTGAATTACCTCATTCATTGATTACAAACAAGATACAAAGGGAGAACCTTGTATATGTGAGGGAACTAGCCTATACAGAAAGATATCCAAAATGGACTCAAAACAGGAAGCTTAAAACAGAAACTAACACCTGACTTACTATATAATATAGAATTGGAGGTTACAAACAAACTATTATTCCTAACTTCACCAGTAAATTAATGTATGCAGACATATGGGGACCATCACCAGTAAATTCAAGAAATGGTTTTCATTTTTATATTAGTTTTGTTGATGCATTTAGCAAATATACTAGTATCTTTCTTTTGGTCAATAAATCAGAAGCTTTTAAAGTCTTTAAACAATACAAATTGAGGATGGAGAAGTAAACAGGACACTCCATTTTAGCTCTACAATCTGATCATGGTGGAGAATTTACTTCTCAAGTTTTTACTGCATTTTTAGCATTAGAAGGTATTATTCATAGATTGTCATGCCCTTATATTCATCAACAATAAGGCAATGTTGAGAGAAAGCACAAACATATAAAGATAGGTCTATTTTCTAGAAGAAACGGAAGCTAAAAACAGAGAAATGGAAGCCAACTTATTCATTGAGAAAATTATTAATTGCATTTGGATTTAGTCTCACAAACAAAAATACAGAGAAAATAGACAAGCTGTATATTAAATCACAGTTCACAAACCCTAAAATACCACACATCTTCATCAACAACAGCATTCATGTTATCAAATTACAGTTCACAAACCCATATTTCACAGATTGAAATCCCCAAATTAAAACCCCTAAAATCGGAACCCTAAGCCTCTGAAATTTCAGAACCAAATAGAAATCACTACATACCTATTCAATGATGTGAGCACAGAGAAGACGATGATGAGAAGCACGGAGATGACGATGGTGAGAGCGGCAGCAGCGACGATGGTGAGGGCAGCGCAGCGACAATCAGTGCAAGATGGCGAAGAGGAGCGACGGTCAGTGGTGCAGCAATGTGGAGAGTCGTGAGTGCGGGTGACTGGTGAGTGGGGGGCGACGACGGTCACTAGCGAGATTGAGAGGGTTTCTTCCTGTATGAAAGGGTCAATGGTGAGAGTGAGAGGGTCAATGGCGAGAGCGACAGTGAGAGGGTCAATGGCGAGAGTGAAGAGAGTGAGTGGGGGGCGACGATCGACGGTGAGCTTTGGAGGCAGGGTTGCGAGGGTTTACGAAAGGGGATGAAGGTCGCGCTTTGCAGGTGATCAGTGAGATTTGGAGGGAGAGGGCCAACGGCGAGAGTGAAGAGAGTGAGTGGGGGGCGACGATCGACGGTGAGCTTTGGAGGCAAGGTTGCGAGGGTGTACGAAGTAGGTGTAGGCGAGGCAGGGTTGCGAGGATGAATGAAGGTGCGTTGTTCTTTGGAGGGAATGACAAAAATTTCACTAAGTGGGCATGTGACTTTGCTTTCAGGGAAAAGAGGGAAAAAATTCACTGAATGTCAAATTTTTTGTTCTAGACACATTAGGCATCACTTTTAAAACGCACCCAAAACTTAATAAATAGGCTACTCTTTAAAAGCGTCTCTTTTGATACAAAAAGTGAACCTATAGATATTAACCTACGGCTACGTTTTATAAGTGATTTCTAAAATACCTAAGGCTACACTTTTTAAATGATGCCACAATTGTGTATCCTTTTCTCATATAAAAAGGCAACACGGAGGAAAGCGTAGTCTATTCATAGAATAGGCTACGCTTTTCAAATGTAACTTAAAAAAAGTGTGGCTGAATGGGTATTTTTCTTGTAGTGATACTTCAAAAACGTTCAACTGTTAGGATGTAATTTGAATAGAGCACAGTTTAATTGTTTTAACATAGAACACTCAAAGTTAATGGCATCTTTATTCTTAGTTCCTATGATAAACGCGTTCTTCACTATGACAGAGGAGCAATTCTATCTTCACTGGAACACTTTTCCTAATTAATCTAGTCTTATCTATTTTTTAAATAGTTTCTTCATCTACGAACAGAGAACTTCTCATCTTCACATTATCATTAACCCAGTAATATGGGTCTTTGTCATCCTTCTCTTTTTTCTTTTTTTTTTTCCTTCTCCCCCATTATTAATTTCTTATAACTCGCAGGCATATACAAAACTCAAGTGAAAACCGAAAGAAGGTAACCAGGGACGGACCCACGTTCAAGCAAGAGGGGGCATTTGCCCCCACAGAATTTTTTCAAACAAACTAATATATATATTATGTTTATCCCAAAATAAAATATAAATAATTTTTTTATATTTTATATTAAGAAAATATTTTGTTAAACTTAATAATTATATTGTTAAATTTTATTTAACATAAAAAAATAAATAAATAAACTCAAAAAATAGTGATAATTAATTTTATTATATTAGTTAATTAATTGATAATTAAATTAAAACTTAATTCTTTAATTAAATACAACTTAAATTATTAATAATTTCTAAAAATTATTTAAGATAAAAAAATATAATATCTATATTATGTTAATATATTATAATTATTTTGGTTAAAAAATTTATTTATATCATAAAGACTATAATAAGTAGATTTGACAATTAAATATGAGATAATAAAAAGTAAAATAATTATTTAAGAACATATATAAAAAAATAATATTTAGTCATGTTAAAAATAAAAAAAAAGTTATTATAAATTAATTTTTTTATTATTTTGAATATTATACTATGTGTATGAAATTATATTTTTATTATTTTAAATATTATAATTAGTGATTGTGTATATATTTTTGTTTTTATCGATATGTATAGATACTTAGATAGTTCTAATTTAAAATTTTAAATATATCTAAACTAATTTGGATTGGTCAAGTAAGTCGTTAGCTTAAGTAAGTATTAGAGTTCAAATTTCATCTGGTATGTATAGCAATTCATTGCCAGTCAGTTGCTGACTCTTAAATGAAACTCAAATTCACGACGGATTAGTTTTTAATTTGTTGGATATTGTAAAAAGAGCAAAAAAAAATACCTATATCTAAATTTTATTATATTTTTACCCCCACAACTAAATTTTTCTGGGTCGTCACTGAAGGTAACTAACTTCTCTTACTCATTATTTCGTGCTCTTTGATTCTTTGACGGAGAACAGTCTATATATCTCAAATATTCAACTTTTTCAAAATATCTTTGTACAATGGTTCATCACTTATCATAGAATCATTAAGCAGTTTCAATAACTATACATATCCGCAAATCAGAGCCATAGATTTTTTTCATCTTTTTAATGAATGGTTGACATTTTCTAAGAAAATGAAACGCATAGAAGAAAGGCACCTCATTCAAAGGAACCCATCCGTTTATTAAATGCTTTACCTTTTCGTTTTCTTTTATTTATTTTTTTATTGTTTCCATTAATTGCAAATTATTTTTTCTATTTAATAAAGTAAGTTGGCCTTTAGAATTCAATGTCCACAAATAGTCGAGTTATAGCTCCAAAAATATTAAAAGCCCAACTTGCTTTATTAAAGAGGTAATATATTCGTTATAACTGATCTATAATTTAATTACAAAACGTTATAATTCGCCTAGTGTAACCGACACATTATGATGTCGTGAGATATTTTTATTCTTTAGAATAGGAACTGATAAACGGTAAAAATAAGTATTCTATTTATAAATAACAAACGAACAAAGGGAAAGAGGTATGAAAAATTATTCATTTTTCATTTTCATACCGAAATATTCGGCTTTCAGAACTTTGATCGAGCTTATCTATAAACAGAAAACGTCAGATTCGAATTTTTCCAACTAACCAATAATAGTTGAATCCTCCAAATTTACCAAGAAAACTTTCTCATTTATATAAATCACCTCCTAACTCTACTAGGAAAGACAATTCTAATCTCTCCTCATCTAAGTACTGAAGAATAAGACACTTTAGCCCACATAAGACATCTATTTTTATTCCCTTTTAAAATATTTCTCGTTATCTTGGAATATTACTGATTTGGGCGTTGGAGTCCATATTGCAGGTTCCACACCAACTTCACCCCGATTCTGAGGAGAGCATTCCGAGTTATAGAAGGACTTCCCAGCCTGACCGTAGACGAGCTATAAGTCGGAAGCCCTACTCCAGAAAGAAACAATACTATTTCTCATATACTAACTTGAGCGTTAGAATACTTTGTGCATGTATTTATTTTCTTTTGTTCTATAATTTTTGAGGTATAATTTATTCTCAAAAGAATCACAAAAAAGATCGTTAGAAAGACGAGTTATACCAATAACTAAGAAGAAGTTATATTAAAATAATATTCATAAAATCTATCAATATTTTTTTTATAATATTTTTTATTTTATTTAATAAAATTTAATAATTTATAAAAAATTAAAATATTAAATATACACAAAATTGTTGAGTTTATTATAGACATCATGATATTCATTGTCTTGCTTATTTGGGCCCTTATTTTTCTTAATTAATCTATGGCCGACTAATCATATGTGCATGCTTAAGAATGTTAACACGTATTGCATCAGCAGAAGTAGTGCTGAAATCAAATGATTGAAAGAGAGAAAATCCGAACAAGACTAGGCTTCCAAATTTTGAAGTGGCAAATAGAATGTCATTATCAAACGAAACAGGAGTATTGGAGCAGGAGCACTCGTGTATGTCCTAATCTGGACGAACTAATTTGTCGTTGAAAAAGCATTGATTCTTTGAAGTGGAATGTTGGATCATAGGATTCTTTGTGGTTGGAATTATACAATTTAGGTGATGTTTTAGGGGATGATCTTGCTTTGCATTTAATTCCATTAGAATTTAATCTTATCAATTATGTTAGACCAATTTTAGATGTGCACGTAACATCTCATCAAATGATGATGTAATGGTTGTCCAAAATTTAAGAGTTTAATCATTACACATTCCTCGTTTCACCAAGTAATTATATCATCGCTGTTCGACTTTGAATTTTCTAAGTAACTATATCATCAATTAATAATGTCATCATTAGTGACTTCTAGAGGGGAGAGGGTTTTATTTTCTGGGAGGAAATGATTGCTAACATTTTTGGGTCGTGATGAAAGGGCTTTTATAAGGCCCAAATATGAAACCCACATGCCCAAAGAAAAAAAAATAGAAAGTTGCTATGACATTTCTGCAAACAGTTGTCGTTCTTGTTGTGGCTACTATTTTGGACTTCGACCCATTCATCAGTTATCAGACCTGTCCAAGAACAAGCTAATAGAAAAAACAAGACTGGTCCAAAATTAAAAAGAAAAAACAAGAAACCTGTTCAATTTCTCTTTCTCTCCAACTAGAGAATTAATCAAAATAGAGAGTTGGTAACCCTGTTTTGAAGGTTATCTGAAACGGATGGATTTGAGGCTAAGCGTGAAGTCTAGACTTGTATGAGGGATTGGTCTGATGTCTTCTCCAATAAGGTGAAGTTGTCCGAGTTCTTTGTAAGCAAAGGTGCTGGTGGTATCTGATGGACTGGATTTGCACTATATCACTATAATGAATATAATGAATCCGTCTTTGGCAAGTATACCAAATTGTCATCAAGTAATAACTCACAGTAGAGTGAGGTCGAATCCCACAGAGATTGATTGAGTGAGCAACTTTAGTTAATGGGTGATTTAGTCAAGCTAATCAATAAGAATTGCTGGGTGCAGAATTTTAAATGATAGAATTGTAAATGACTTAAAGATAAAGAAAAGCAATAAAGTGCAGAATTATAAAGAGCATGAAAATAAATTGCTGAAACATAAATGACTGAATTGTAAATGGGGAATGGGTTGATAGCAGAAATTAAAGAAAGTTATAAAGAATAGGGAAGATAAGAATAGGAAAATTCATTGGGATTAGGAGATGTTGCTCTCTTTGGATCAAATCTAGATCATCTCATCTTTAATCATGCAACTCATTGACCTCTTGGCAATCATGATTGATTGAACTCCAATTCCTTGGTGATTCAATCTCTCAAATCTTGATAATCAGCCAATTCCTTGGTCTAATTGCTCATGAAGAGAGATAAGCTTGGTCCCTGATTATACCACACATCCTCGTAGATCCAAATAGTGGGTGGATTTCATGTCACCATATCCAATCCCAAAATCCAGATCTACTCAAGTGTGAGAAGGGATTTCAAGCATGGTTCCAGGTTTCCTTTTCCAAGGTTCCCATGAAACCCAATTTGCATTCAACCTCTTTTTCAAGATTATTGAACACTAGACTTAAGAAACGAAATTTCTTCTAGCAAATCAAAGAGAAGATGAAGAGAAGAAGAAATTCACTATCATTAATCCATCAAGTACAACAGAGCTCCCTCTCCCAATGAGAGGGAGTTTAGCTACTCATAGCTTAGAGAAAAGTACAAGAGATGGAAGAAGATGAAGTGAAGTAAAACTAAACTAATTCCTTCTACTAGCCAACCCCACCAACCAACTAACCAACCCCCTTTTCAGTACTCTCAAGGGGTATTTATACTACTCCTATAAAAATTACAAAAAGGAAAAGAAAATTACAATTAAAATTTAAAGGAAAAACTAATTTAAAGTAAGACATGTGCCTGGCGTGTGACCGGCGTGTGTTTGGCGTGTCACGCCTAGACTCTCAACTTGGCTTCGCGTGCCACGCCTGGCTTCCAAGTGGCACGCTCCTTTTGTATAGCTAGCCTGGCGTGCCACACCTTCGAACTCAAGTGGCACGCCCAGATGATATCTCCCTTCTTCCTCTCTGAAAACTTGAACTAGCGTGGCACGCCCAGAACTGGCATGCCACGCCTTCTGCGAAGCCCTCCTTCTTCTCTTTTGGTTGATATAACTGGCGTGCCATGCACAGCAGTGGCGTGCTACGCCCTTGTTGAACTCTTCATCTTTCTTCTCTGGAAAGTAGCACTGGCGTGCCACGCCCAAGTCTGGCGTGCCACGCTCTCAACCAAGCATGAGTACTCCCCTCTGGCCCAGTAAACTAGCATGCCACACCCAGGATTGAAGTGGCACGCCCATAGTGCAAGCAGGGTTGGCGTGCTACGCCCTAAGCATCAAGTGGTACGCCCATTGTTATTTTTCCTTGGCGTGTCACGCCTAAAGTCCCAAGTGGCACGCCCATTGATCTTCTTCACTGGAGGCTTGTGCTGGTGTGCCACGCCTTTGATTTGGCGTGCCACGCCCTTGTTTGGAGCTTCACTTTCCCTTTCTGGTCAAATAAACTAGCGTGCCACGCCCAGGTCTAGCGTGGCACACCCATAGTGGTGTTGAGGGAGCATGAGCTCGGCGTGCCACGCCTCTAGGACCAAGTGGCACGCCCATTGTATCTTTGACTTGGTGTGCCATGCCTCAAGTCTCAAGTGGCACGCCCATCTTGATGCTTCCTCCATCCTCCTCTGTTCTGTTGTACTGGCGTGCCACGGCTTCGACCTGGCGTGCTACGCCCATTGTGGATGATAAGGTTGGTGTGCTACGCTCAGCCTGACGTGCCACGCCCCTTGCATGTCTTAAATGATCCTTCTCTGGACTTTGTAGTTGGCATGTCACGCCTGGCCTTGGCGTGCCACGCCCATTGTAAAGTTGGAGACCCTTCTTTGGAGTTGATAACCGGTGTGCCACGCTTGGCCTAGGCGTGCCACACCCATTGTGAGCTTCATGGACTCTCTTCTGGAATTGACAGCTGGCGTGCCACGCCCATTGTAATTCATCATGGGCTCTCCTCTGGAGTTGCTATCTGGCGTGCCACGCCCTATAGCTAGCGTGCCATGCCATTCAAGTTGTTGGCGTTTGCACCAAGTGGCACACCCAGTACACACGCCTATCTTATTTTTCTTGCTTTCTTCCTCTTTTGTTGCAATTTTCACCTGAAATTCAAACAAGATCCTTTTCAAAGCAATGTACCATAAGATTCATCAATTACTTCAAGTAATTGCATCAATTTAATGAGAAACTACTAATTCTATGGTCCTTTTGATTAAGAAAAAGAGGTAGATGATGCAAGTCATCACAACACCAAACTTAAGTTTTGCTTGTCCCCAAGCAAATTAATGTGAATTGTTCTTAATTGATTGAGACTTGACCCTTAAGAGAGTATATTCACAATTAAAGATAGAGGTTAAGTATCAAATCATGCATGAGCTTTGTGATTTTCATATCACAATGAACTCCTAGACTTTTGAGGACCCCTTTAAGTACTTGCTTCTAGAGCCCTTTCTATTGATTGTCACCTTGAAGTAGTAAGTTTTGTTATTTTTTTTCCTTTAATTGTTCTTTTCTTTTCATTCCTCTTTTGTTTCCTTTATTGACCACGACTCTAAGTGTTTTGTCTCAAGATGACCTTTTAGTTTAAGCTTTCAATTAGCACTCCCAAACCAGTTGATTTTAGGGTACTAGGTGTTGAAACACCTCTAAGAATTTACTTGCTCAGGTTTCTCTTCTTGACACATCTTCACCACAAGCATCTACTAGGATCTTGGCTCTTTGAGCTATTTGTTTATTTCTTTGATCCTAGTAGTTGATACTCAGAGTCTTGGGTCTTTCTTACTACTTCTTGGTTCTATGGATATTCAAGGGTCATCCTAGGCATCTACTTGTGATGTCCTCTATGTCTAAGTGTTCATTATGATCTACTTACTTTCAGATTTTTATTCATGACTCAATACTTGTTTTTCATCTCTTAATTTGAATTATCTCACTTGGGTCTTAGTCTGTTGCTCTTGTTTTTGCAACAACTCATCATTGATTCTTATGGAAACCAACTATTTTTATTGATGTAATGAAGACTTAACAAAAGGACATTTTCTTTCTCAAATTAAAAACAGAAATTCAAAGGATTCACAGAAAGACTCTATACTCATGACCAAACAACAGCTAGTAAATCAAGATAAATTATTAAGCAGTAAATTTAGACTCTTAAGCAACTTCAATACATAGGTCCCTTCCCCTTATCCTTCTTCTTTGAGGATTCATCACCATTCTTCTTCTTGGAGGCTCTTTCTTGTGCAGGGTTGTCCCTTGGCTTCCAAAAGCCTAGTCTCCTCATATAGGTTCTCTCATCCTCTTTGTGCTTGGATAGTATCTCTTCTTGCCTAGCACTAAGCTCTTTCATACCTTGCATGAATGTTGGATAATTGGGGTTGAGAATGGCTACCACATTACACAAGTGATTTAGCTTCGCTTGTGTATTTATGTTATATTCCTTGATGTGGTCCTAGCCTCATAGAGGGACCTGAATTCAGCAAGGTTCCTCTGCTGCACTTGATTTTGCTCCATGATCTTGTTGAGGCTGCCTTGCATTTCTGCCCAATGAAATTAACCTTGCTGCTATTTCATGTATTCTACACTCCCTTGGAGTTGCTGGATACTCTCTTGTATTTGTTCCCATTATTTTTGCTGCTCCCTAAGTTGAGTGATGTCTTCTTGCATATGGTTAATGTTTCCTTGCATTTGGTGAATGTTTCCTTGCATCTCCTCCCAATTAAAGCCTTCTGGAAATTGTGCTTGGAACTGTGAAAATGGTGCTTGAAGCTGTGGAAATGGTGCTTGAACATAAGCTTCTTCTTGTTGTGGTGGCCCTTGTGGCTCTTGCACATGAGCCATATGTTCTCTGGCTCTTTGTAGTGGGTTGATGGCCACACTTTCTCCATTTTCTTTGCAGTGATTGGTTTGTCTTGCTCAACCAATGTTTCATCAATGACCTTCTCCACTCCAGCCTCATCACACAATCGCTGAATGATGCTTGGGAAGGCTAATCTAGTGCTATCTTTGGTGCTCTTCAGCATCCTGTGAATGTTGTTTGCTATCATCTCCCCACATTGATGTTCTCCCCCTTCATTATGCTGTAGATTAGTACAGCCTTTTCCAAAGTAACCTCCAAAGTGTTGGAGGTGGGGTTGAGGCATCTCCTCACAAAATCTAACCACCATCTAGCTTGAGGGCACAAGTTTCTTCTTCTTAGCTGGTTTGGCCTTCCATATTTGTCATTGATCCACTGAACATTGAGGATACAAATCTCATTCAAGATCTCTTCAAAACCCGGATCAATTTGCTTCATCCTTTCTTCATAACATTGGGTGAAACTTGTGCACCTCACCTCTAGCATCCTCTCTGATAAACCCATATTTTATGATATATTTTGTGCTTAGTTTGAGTGATTTATTCAATCCTTCACCCACTTATTCATGTTAATTGTATGGTTTTACTTTTCCTTCCTTATTATGTGACATATGTGAAAAACATGTTTCCTATGCTTTTAAATTAATTATTTTAATCACCTTTAATTCTATTCGATGCCGTGATTAGTGTGTTGAGTAGTTTCAGATCTTCTAAGGCAGGAATGACTTAAAGGATGGAAAGAAAACATACAAAAATGGAAGGAAAGCACAAAATGGAGTTTCTGAAGAAATTGGCATCCACGCGATCGCATGGGCGACGCGGATGCGTGCCAAGCGCGAATCAACAGCGACGCGGCTGCATGACTGACGCGACCGCGCGCCTTAAGAAGAACGCACATGACGTGGTCGCATGATTGACGCGATCGCGTGGCAAGAAAAGCTCCGAATGACGCGACCGCGTGACCCACGTGGACGCGTGACAGAGGCCACACACTAGAAATTATAGAAAACGCTCCCAGCAATTTCTGAAGCCCTTTTTGGCCCAAATCCAAGTCCAGAAGGCATAGACCAGAGGTTATGAAGTGAGAGAATGCATTCATTCAGAAAAGAGACCACTTTAGTTTAGTTTTCATGATTTAGATTTAGTTTAGAGAGAGATTCTCTCTCTCTTTAGGATTAGGATTTAGGACTTCTCTCTTTAGGAGTAACTCTCGATCCCAGGTTTTAATATTCCTTTACTTTAAGCTTCCCTTTTACTTTTATTCATTGCTTTAGTTGCTTGTTTACTTTTAT